>NC_137077.1:77617999-78345499 GCF_951640355.1 Cnephaeus nilssonii | reverse complement strand
ACAAATTGTATCCAAATTTAAATTGAGGATGCAATCGAGTGAAATTTAGAGACATGAAACAGAGCGTCATTCCCATAGTAGAATTACAAAATACATCAGAAAAAAAAATACATCAGGAGAAGATGAAGATGTTTGTAGTTCTAGAATGTTGCCTTTTAAAAAATACGCTAAACAATGCTTGTTTGTAATCCAGTCCTCCATCAATGTGCAAAGCCATAAGTAGATGCAATATATATACTCCTCAAAAGTTTAGCAGCATGTTGAACTTTGTTACAAAAGTGTAATAAAATGGCCTAGTCTGGATAGCCAGATACAATCAAAATACTTTCTTACTTGACATACACACAGTGACAACTCCCTGCCTGAGAAAATCCAAGGAAAAATGAAAAGCCCCAACATGAAATAAAATCTGTCTTTGGTAGAACATGGCAATTGCTCAGTTCTTTCCCACCCTGTTACTGTAGACAGGCACTCGCTACGTGTTGAAATTAGGCAAATATAAGTTGACTTTCCTCTGTATGAATGAGAAGGTCACCTTCATGTGCTGCTCAGTGTTCCACAATTGTGATCTTGGGAGAGGAAGAAGGAACAAAGATGAAGTGAGAAGGAGAGAGAAAAAGGGAAAAAGGGAAGGAATATAGTTAACAGGAGCTAGAAGCATCTAATTGCCTTCCCTCTGCTGATGGATTGTGAAGTTATGCACATCCTTTTTTCTTATATGTATGTATCAAGAAACAACATAGGGTGTAGGTTTAGGCTAAATATGTCTTTGTGGGTTATCCTGAGATCTTAATCACTATGTTTAATAGTGTACTACTGAAGAAAAAGGGTCTATTAAGTTCCAATACACCAAATAATGAAGCTATTTTTAGGGCACAATGCCTTTGGAAGAGATAGTGCATTTATTTAAACACTATCCATTTACTAAACACTATCCATGCACCAACAACAACAATTGAAACAGACCGCACAATATTCACAATTAAGACATCCAAAAGGAACCAAATCGATGAATTATCTGATAATTATAATTGATTAGATGCCTATATATAAAAGCAGTGGCACATTCTTCTTCACTGTAAACTTTTTAAACACGATCTTCCAAATACTGAATTTTCTCCTCCGGGACAAATTTCTGAACTGTGTATGTGCTTTGAAACAATCTGTGTTTCTTCCTATCCTTTGTACCTATATACTGTATACTCAAGTGGTCTTAAAGAGAGGAAGAGATGACAGGAAATGAAAGAAGAATGTGTAGCATATTTTGCCTGCATGCCTGCCTTTTCACTCAATAGCCCAAGGCAACTCTCTCTCTTATTATCCCCTCTCCTTCTCACCTTTCTCTTTTCTACTATCTACCTCACCCATTTTATCTAAATCATCCTCAACCAATTTTCCTCCCTGAAAGAAGAAAGATGATACAGGTGAATGGAGAATATAGAAGGGGAAATCTCAATAAAGACCACAAGGCAATTCTCTGAATAAGAATTAGAATGCTATACAGATGCCATTCATGCAGATAAAAACTGCCTTCATTGTGGTCTTAATACTAAATTGGTGGGGAAAGGGGGATTTGTTTGGCCAATTTTTTAAGAAGGTAATTTTAAAAATTCCAAAATCTTGTTGTTAGTAAAATATATAATTTCATTCTCTTCTTCAGTGTCATTTTCTCACCAGAAATACTAATAAGTTGAAATAATGATTTGAGTTCCCCCTCTTCTGTTCCTACAATAAAATAAGTGTGTGGGGGTATATTCATGTAAACCGTGAAGAAATAGTGAGTCTATAGTGAACAATTACACTAAAAAATACACTCAGAAAAACTGATATATGGTTAACTCATAAATATTACAGGACATAGCTTGTGGTTAAGTTTTTCCTTGTAATTAAATACAGCCTTATTCTAAAATACAAAAAAGTTTTGAGGATTATTGAATTCAGAAAAAGAAAGAAAGAAAGAAAGAAAGAAAGAAAGAAAGAAAGAAAGAAAGAAAGAAAGAAAGAAAGAAGAAAGAAAGAACTGTTAGTAACCTTGTTTATTACCTGATTGTTATTAAAGACTTACTTATTTGCCTAAACTTTTTTTCATATTAGTTTTTGTTTTGAAAAAGACTAAATGAAATGCATTCATCAGTATGAATCTAAGATTAAGATTTCCTTCTCAGGTCTTAAAATAAAATCCCAGAAAACAAACATGTGATTATTTATTTTTGTGACATTTGCTATGTCACATCCTTTAAATGCTATCAGAATAAAAATTATAGCAATGACTACTTCAGGCTAATGTCTAAATATTCCAGTTTAAATAGACATTCTTTCTTCTATGTGCTTTCCAACAAAAGCTTTCCTTATACTATATTCAAGGCTGACAACTAGTTAATTTACTGAAACTGAAATATCCATATTTATACTATCAATAAATCATTTATGCTTCCACAGGCATGGAAACAAATACATTGCTGTTTGATTATATGTATTTAGAAATCACAACTTTTTAAGTCAACCAGATTACACTGGAGATTTAAGTGAGCTTCTATACAAGCAACATGGAACTACTGACAAGAGGAAAGACACTTAGAATTAAAACTAAAAAGGAAAGATGAAGATCGCTTCTTGAATAAGCTATTTTACTAAGTAACTTATGTGGTTTTAATTTTTAGGTATATTTTTGGGTGAAAATGTTTGGTTTTTATGCTTTGCAAATCATAAACAAGGTTGTTGTTTTCTCTGTAATATGATATCAGGTTATTGAAAGTAATAATGTAAAGATTACATTATTATAAACATAAATAACAAAAATTTAAAAGCTTTTTGGCTATTTATTCACTTTAAGTTATACAGGCAAATTTCACAATCTGTCCTAAGGATAAAAACATGGATTGGTCAATAAAATATTTATTCTTATTTGATATCTTAGTCTATGTTTTAGAGAACAAGAATATTGTATTTTAAAAAATTCACTAGCAATGCGTTTTTGTTTTAATTAAATACCCACATTTATAATACTAAAACTCAAATTTTGCATTATTTATGAAATCAGTAACATGATTATTAGCATTCTAATTTTTAATTATTCTTTTTGATAGCATAAAATATGCTCGTTTTTAAAATTAGAAAATATAAAGAAGCAAAAATAATTTTTAAATTACCAGGTAATCTCAATATGGGATACATAGAGAATGAGGTATAAAGATACAGTTATTCATATGTTCCAATGTCCATTGATCACCTGACAGAGGCACAGACATAAACATGCTATCCCACAAATACTTTCACTCATGTACATATTTGTTTCAGTTTTTATCTTCTTTCTTTTTATTCTATCCTCTGCCTGCAAATGTGCATATGTGATATAGAGAGACAGAGGCATAAATACATTTTAGATGGTTTTTATTTGTCAAAGTACTACTGTACTTAGATTAAGTAAATTTTAGAAGCTGTAAAGCAAAAAAAATAAACATATAGGGGGATTTGTATCATTTCTTTATATCTCTCTATATATAGGTATACTATGTACACTTTCATGTACATAGACATCCACAGAGCACATGTTACCAATTAAAAGTTACATAAACTTTAAGCAAAAAAGCTTCAAAGCATTTTGGCCTCTGAAAAACATACATTGCCTTAAATTCAATGAAAAACACACAAAAAATATTTTCCTAAATAAGCACAAGAATTATTCTATATTTAACTTTTTTCCTGTAGATCTATAAACTCAGGGAGGGGAATAGGCAAAGATAAACTACTCCGGATTTTTGCTCAGTATGATATAAGAACTAAAGATTAGTATAGCAGCTATTTTCCTTTGAAATTAGATATCATATCCATTGCTGCCACTTCTTTATAATCACTTTCTTTAGTGTAAACTCAAATTTTTAATTTTGAAAATTAGAATGTGAGTATCTACCTATTTATTGAATGTGTGCCTGGCACCTACTAAATAAAATGAACTCTGTGAACTACTAAAGGTATAAAAAATACTCTCTAAAGAATGTATATTCTAGCAGAGGAAACATTTGCATGTTCAGCTAACTATATCGCATGAGGTAATGGAGATATGATCAAAGCGTCAAGAAAACATTCAGAAGAGAAAGACGAGTTCCGACTGGGAGGTTGAAAACCTAGAGACTTCACAGATATCCTTCGTAAGAAACAGTAGCAGCAGATTTCAAAGAACATGTCATAACTTAAAATTTAAAAAAAGTCAGGGAACCATGGCATGTCATAACAAACAAGACACAGAGTGATACTGTCTAGTCATATAAACCAGTTTGATGTTTTGACTGACTTAATCAATCAGGTCAGGAGAAAAAAATGAAGGGTGTACTCATGATTGACATGACTGATACAGACAAAATAATCACACTTGTTTGTGTGTGTAAAGAACCAGTGTGCATATGTGTATACATTGAACATTTAAAGAAAGACACATGGGTGATAGAAGTGACTGTGTTAATGTATTTAATGATCAGATCATTCTCTTTACCCTGCAATAAAACTGAAGAAGAGAAATGTAAAAGTAATAGAATTCTAAGTGCTAAGGCAATACAGAGAGGCACTATATGGAGTGAGTGGTAGAGATCTAGAGGGACAAAGTCTACTAGAAAAGCAAGATTTGCAAAAGGAAGGAAGGAAGGAAGGAAGGAAGGAAGGAAGGAAGGAAGGAAGGAAGGAAGGAAGGAAGGAAGGAAGGAAGGAAGGAAGGAAGGAAGGGAGGGAGGGAGGAAGGGAGGGAGGGAGGAAGGAAGGAAGGAAGGAAGGAAGGGAGGGAGGGAGGAAGGAAGGAAGGGAGGAAGGAAGGAAGGAAGGAAGGGAGGGAGGGAGGGAGAGAGGGAGGGAGGGAAGGAGGGAGGGAGGGAGGGAGGGAGGGAGGGAGGGAGGGAGGGAGGGAGGGAGGGAGGAATAAAACATGTGTATCATTCAACTGAGGAAAATAGAAACTATTAAAGAAGGATGAAGGTGAAACATCTGTAAGTCCTATTTGTGTCGAGGGGAAAATGATAGTCGAACTTTGGCCCACAGACAACGTGGAACACACTACAATGCTTTCTTTGATTGTGTGCATACAGGAAATTTTTCAGTTTATTTATGCTTGGCTAGTAACCCTTTGATAACACAGATTCCATGTTTTCAGCATCTTAAAATCCTTGTTGCAATTATCCACTGAAAATGCACATGCATATCTTGAATAGAAATGAACCAGGCAAAGTTATCTATTGAAAGAATTTGAAGGAAACTATTTTATCTTAAGTTTGTTTTCTTTTGACTTGGGATGATAAACAATGAAAGATATAACTACCATTTTAACAAGCTAATAAATAGCATTTGCCAAGCCTACTTCAGTCCTGTTGAGCGTTTATATTACTTCTTTTGTTCAGCACAACACCCAAAGCAATCTACCTTTTTCCATAACTGAGGTTCAGAAACTTTTCCATATGTCATTATTTTTTATATAAAAATACATTTGATACATCATTAAATTAGAATACATGACATTATTTTCAAGAACAATGTTCTACTTTATGAGGTAATCTACTATATATCAGGTAAAATATAAAACTTTGAAAGCACTCTTCAATGGACAATATTTATGTTCCTTTAGGTGGATTCAATCGACACACTAATTTATTAGGTAGCACAGTTCTATTCTTGCTTCAGACTCGTCAGCCCACAGCACTCCCAACTGAACAGTTTCCATGTGAAATACTAACTGCTCTCTTACCTTTTATTCTCTTTAAATGTGTAAAATCCATTTTATTAAGAAGTAATCATGGAATTACTATGAAAATATAAATATATTTTATAGTTAAACTATATATTAAACTATACATATATAGTTTACATGTTTGTATATACTTAAGCCTCTTTACAGAAGACCAAATAATAAATACAGAAGAAATGAGAAAAATAGAAAATTACCATTAGAACATCAGTAATAATTCTGCAGGAAAGATTTACTAATGAGTACTATAATTAGCAGGTGAAACTTTAAGGGAAAACAGGATATTTGCATAGCCTCAAAGTATCTCCCCAAATATCTATTAATGTTTGTGGTGGTTTTAACACATGTCCACAAAATCTTTGAGTTTCTTCCCTTCAAGAGGTGAAGCTTAATTCTCTTTCCAAATATAGTGTAGAATGAAAAAAATAGTAATTTACAGTGTATAAAACGAAGTGATGAAGGCTAATGTCATCAGTGGTGAGCCATGTTGACATGATGTACCCAGGCATGACATAAAGAGAATGGCATTTCACCTCCTTGAGAATTCCTTTCAAAAATCCACCCTTTTATTTTGTTTACTGCTATATACCAAGCACCTAGAACAGTGACTAGGAATAAATATTTGCTGAATGAATTAACTAATATATTCTATAAATATTGCATTTTACTATTTTTTAAATGCCAAGAACTTAAAAGGGCATTATCCCATGTTCATGGAATGTTACAGTGCAATAAGGAGGTAGATACAAGAACGTCTGTAATAAAGTATTATAATTGCTATAACCAGAGAAATAGGTGTACAAAGACAGTGACAGAACTATCTAAGTCAATTGTTAACAAAGAGTCAGCAAAGACCTCCTGATAGAAATGATTTTGAAGTTAGAACTCAAATGTGGGAGGAGCCTGACTGGAGTAGCTCAATTGGTTGAGCATCATCCTGTGCACTGAAAGGTTGCCAGTTGATTCGGGTCAGGGCACATACCTGAGTTGCAAGTTGGAAGACAATTGATCAATGTTTCTCTCTCACATTGATATTTCTCTCTCACATCTGATGTTTCTCTCTTTCTCTTCCTCTCTCTCTAAGCATGTACTTGGGTGAGAATTTTTTTTAAAAATCCACAAAAAAATGTGGGAGGATAATTAGAAAAAAAGTAGAGGGAGAAAACATTTATTTTTGAGGCAAAGGTGATACATAGGAAAACCTAAAGATCAAAAAGAGCATAGACTGCATGCAGGACTTGAACAACAATTGGCCTTGGGCTGGAGCATCAAGTGAAAAAGGTAGAAATTTTAGCAGACGCCAGCTTACAGAGGCGTTGTCAACCATGTTACAGGATTTTGACTTTAACCTAAGGTACCTGAAGACATGAAAGAGTTTGAAGCAGAGAACTGATTTGATCAGATGTGCATTTTACAATCTATTGCAGTAGGGAGACGGGCTATAGGTTGAAATAGATAAGACTAGAGGCAGAGGTGCAGAAATCCAGGTAGACATAATGAATAGATTAAATTTTTATTCCAATATGAAGGAATTTTGTTTTTTATCTTGTTTTATGTGGAATATTTAGTAACAGCTTGTTCTTAAACTAATATTAGTCATTAACTCATGTTACTAACTCATGAAAGATAAGTTTCAACATGGCCTCAAAGCATCTTTCTGTCTTAATCTCCTTTCATACCTTCTTAATCTGCACACATACAATCATACATACATTGCCATACACACATGCACACACACGTTACATTGACATCTATTTTTAAATAGCTGCTATTATAATAAAAGGATTAGGGTCTTTATAAGAGATAATTCTTCTACAAGGTATTGACATGCATATGTTTACTTAATAATAAAACTTTAGTTTCTTCATAGCTATATGAGCTTTTTAAAAAACTAAAGTTTCTCCCTACCAATTGAAAGTCCAATATAAAATACTTTTAAAGTGGCATAGCATGCTTTTTTTTGCTCCAATCACTCAAGTTCAGTTTATATAAAACTAACTTTTAAATTTGTATTATGATAATAGTTAAGCTATAAATCTGTTAAGGGGAGGATCTATATTTAAGAATGTATTCCTGTATCCTCCATGATACTTAACACACTGCTGGACATAAAGTATATATTCAGATTTGATCAATAGCTATGTTATCTATACATGACATTTAGTCTAAATTATTTCAACAAAATTTTATTGATTACTTATGGTGTGCCATCCATTGTGTAATGTTTTGCTGCCCAATAGGAGCTCACAAAAGAGAAAGGGAATATACATTTTTATAGCAGAGTTTGTAAATCCCGTCACCTTACTTAGTATGATTATACTGATTATTTCATTAGGAATTAGTATCTAGATGTCAATGTCCAGGAGGTGATTTGGGGTGGCACATAGATTGAAAGCTAACACCATGAGTATCACAAATAAAAGACGTTATTTTTCTTCTCCATTTTTCTTTCTATGCTCCTACTTTCATGAAGTCTCCATGATCTCCCTGGCCTCCAGGGCTCTCCTGTCACTCTGCCTCTAAAGCTCTGTAATGAGGTGTCTGAGCCAGCGATAATCCCCAGAGGTTCTCAGTGTTCCATGATCCCCTTTCTCCCTTCCCCCTCAACAATGAAAACTTGAGACCAGTATTTTGGAAAAGCATTTCTGGAAGGCTGCCAGCTCTGCCCTGGACATTTGTGAGACTTGATTTTCATTCCATTTGTGTGACCTTACTTCTTCTAAAAAAGAAAAATATGGTAGGTTTTTTAGAGGTGGGGGCATTGGTAGCAAAAACAATAGAAAAGGGATTGAAGTTATTTAACAGGAGCTAAAAGAAAAAAGTAAGAGAATTCAATGCATTTAACACTTGCTCTTCTTTGGGGGGCCATATTATGTGTGTGTATGATGAATTGCACATTGGCACTTTTAGATTTCTCCACAGGAAAGAGCCTTTGCCTAAAACAAACCCTTGATAATTTGCTTGCATTTTTGCTATGTCAGTCTCCTATCACATGAATTGTGCATTTATTCTTTAATCTCTCACTCCTCGTGGCATTGAAAGATAGAAATATCCACACACAATAGCTTGATTCACATTGATCTAACCTGGAAAACGCCCCAGAAACAAGTGGGCCTTCCTGTGTCTGTGCCACAAAGAAGAATTCAGGATATGGAGTACATTTCATGACTCAACCACCACTTCAGTGCTGTGTGCACCATGAGCTTACACTACGCACTGTGCATCCTGGCTAATAAGACCTCATCTCATAGTTAGGCTTCTGAATGACAGGCTACTTAAGGTACATTGGGGGGAGGTTTTGTAGTCCATGCCAGTCAGCCAGTCTTCTATGAGCTCTATCAGCATCTTACATGCTTATATTAGAAGTTCAAAAAGTGATTAAAGACTTGGGGGCAGTAGGTTTCTCTGAAACTTGTACCCAAACAGCCATGGAAATCAACAGGGCTGGCACTTCAAAACATATGTTAAAAGTGAAAGGTTAGTTGAAGGTCAAGGGGGGATGTGACAATTTACCTTATGTTCTTTCAAAATGCCTCATAGTCCAAAGTATCTTGTTTTCAAAGTTACCAAATTTTCTCCCTCTATCAATGGAATCAAAAGTAATAATTCAGAGGCGATCTCTTCCTCCTCAAGGCAGGAAGCTTCCACACTATGCCACTCATGTATCCCTTGCAATTGATTAAGATCGCCTTAGATGTGGGGAAGCTGTTTCTGATCCCCTTATCACAGTATAAAGTAAAACATGCTTGAGTGGTTAATAAAAATGGAAGATGGAGTTACAAAGAGGAAAAGTTCACTTGAAAATCCAAACAAAGACTAAAGTCCTTTGGTCACACCCAAGTAAGTCAGACAAGCATATTTTAGAAATAGAGGGTTAAAGGCTCCCCGGAAAAATTATTTCAAATTTATCATTAATTACAAATATAACTCTGAAAAAGGGCACTCCATATTAGCTGTCTGAATTCAAATACATAAAACATAACCAAAAAAAAAAAAAAGAATGTTTTCCAGGTTTAAGTTCCACAGTCTAGGTATGCAATTGCCAAAGGCATCTGTAAAAGCAATTTTTTCCTATGTATAGGGAACACTAAATGAGTTCACTGTACTTCATACGTTATTAATATGTATGATTTTAACTTCCCTTCATAAATCACCATTCATTCTCTCTAGTTTTCCATTTATAATATATTCCATTTTGGACATTGCATTAGTAGTCATTTCTCTAAGATTTTGCTAGAACAATTAGAGAGAATCATAGAACATGAGACCTTCAATGGAGCTGAAGTATCAGCTAAATCAGCCCCTCATTTTACAGCCGGGGAATCTAAGATATAGAAATTAAGGTCAGAGCTCTGTCAAAACTGGTTCCCCAACAATGCTCTTTCTATGGGAGACCATGCATACCATAATGGTTACAAGGTTTGGTTGTGGAGAAAAGTTGTCAGAGTTTGAATCCTGGCTCTACCATTGATTGACTAACTTGCTGTGTTACTTTGGATAAATTACTTAAGCTCTAAACCTCAGTTTCATCTATGAACTGGGTGTAATAATAGTAGCTGTCTCATAGCGTGATTTTGAAAGTTGTTGATGAAGTGCTTAGCAGAATAACAATTGGCTATGCTAACCTTTGTAATATATCAACTGTCATTCATAATTTCACTCCAATTTGGGCTGTAAGATCTGGAACCAACATTTTACTCTAGGGGATATTTGCTTGAAAGGAAAGGTTATTTTAAATCAAACAACAACCATGACAAATTCTTAGTTTTTATGTTCCAAAGCTCCTTAGTAGAGTGTCTGATATTACTAAATGCCCATTTTTATTAATATACATCTATATCACCCAATCATAAGGTGTTGCACAAAGAATATTGATATCTTTAATGAGAGAGTACACATGTGGAAAATAACAGAAGAAATTAAAAAATGATTATAGAATATATTGCCCACCCCATAGATCTATGCTCAGTGGTTGAACGTAGATCTATGAACCAGGAGGTGACAGTTTGATTCCAGGTCAAGGCACATGCCCGGGTTGGGGGCTCCGTCCTTGGTGGGGAGTGTGCAGGAGGCGGCCGATCAATTATTCTCTCTCATCATTGATGTTTCTATCTTCCTCTGCCTTCCTCTCTGAAATCAATAAAAATATTTTTAAAAGGATATAAAAGCATTAAACTTATGACATTTAATTATGATGGCTTTCAGAAACTTAGTTTCTGAAGCTTGAACTATTTTGATTTTTAACAGGAACAACAAATTTTATTGACATTTGTTCTTAAGTAAGGAGACTCAGCAGCTTATATTTATAGAACTTGTTATATTATTCTGAATATATTTTCTTAAAGCAACACTCCTCGATGTGGTTGAAAAGTTCACAGGAGGCCCCTTTCGCTTCTCAAGCCTCACATAAATGGAGTGGTTTCAGGTCGTTTCTAAGCACTTAAAAAGAGCTTGCAATGTGGTTCGTTTTAGTGCTGGGAAATTCTTCTTGGTGTTACCCTGACCTCAAGTGGTCTATTTCCTAATGCTTTTAGCAGCAAAAAAACATTACGTTATATTCAAACCTCTTTTTTATTTATATACTTTCTAAATTAGATGGAAAACACCCTCAAGTTTAAATAGCCAATTTTTCCTTAAAATCTGAAACATTTGTTACAAAGACAAATTTGCTCTTTGGGATTCATCTTACTCAGTTTTTGGTTCTCTGCCTCCTCACCTTCTCTCCACAAAGCCAAGACCTGTACGTTCTCATGGTGCTGGACCTCGCTTTTGGCGCTTCTGTTTACTTTGGTGGTTTCACATAATGTCTGCCTTTATTTTCCCATAATGAAACCTATGTACTTATTTGTTCCTTCAAGACCCTGAGCAATGCAGATATACTTTCTCAGCCTCAATTTCTTCTATGATAAAAGGTGACAAGAATACCTACATCAGTGTTCTGTGATGTGTCCAAACTGGGGCATTGTAATAGCATAGTGCTTAAGAATGCAGATTTCAGGTCAGACGGAGATCATGTCAAAGCCCATCTTGGCTACATACTGTATGTCTTGAGTAAGTCACTTCCGTTTTTGTCATCTGTAAACTGGATGTAAACAGTGAGCTTGACTTCAAGGAATTGCTGAAAGAATTAAATGAAATACTGCAAAGTGCAAAACAGCATTGTGTATAGCACACTAAATGCTCAAAAATATTAACTACTGTCACTATCATGTAAAGTAACTGCTATAGTACTTGGTATATGTGATTGAGTAAATGGAAATTGTTATTTTTAAATATTAGAGCTATGGCTTTTAACAAAAATAGGACAAAAAGCTATACTCACTTCTAGGCTAATAGGTAATGTGCCAACTTTCAGATGCAGCAAAACATACTTTAACCTGCTGGTGACACTCGGCCTCATTCGAATGATGGAAATGAGCATGATTTGGAGGCAGATCTGAGGGTCAGGGCCCGCACTCTGCAGCTCACAGGTGGCCGGCCATGTACTCTGATCACGCTCCACGCCTGCCCTGACGGTTGCCTATGGGGACTTCAGCTACATCACATGTGCTTTTTATTAGTGAGAATTGTATTTTACCTTTGAAGTTCTTGTTTTAAAATCCAATAATACCAAATATTCAGCAATCCACAAATTATATATAACTGATCTGGGATTGAATATAGCTCTTTCTCCTATGGGCTTACCAATTTCTATGTCAAATACAAACTTTATTTTATATACACTAAATCCTAAAGACATTTATTTTGGAAACTTTTGGCACTTTAGTTCAAAACAGATGCACATGAACCAATAAAGTGAGGAGGTCTATTGTATAAATTATGTAATCACATCTCTGAGTCAGGCATTCCAAAGAACCTGTATTTAACAATAAAAATCGGGTCGATATCCTCACTTACCCCCAGGAGAGCATCAAAATTTACATTAGTATTTCCCAAATTAGGTGTTAACTAACAAAAATATTCTGGGATTAATTAGATAGTAACCTCTTCTATATTATATATATCACGTCCAAGATTCAGTATGTACATTAACATGTTAAAAGTTCTGAAAATTCGTATAGAACAGAAATCTGTTCAAAATTGTCTTTCCTCACTAATAAATAAACTTAAAAAATGTATTGAAAGACTTGACATGGAGTGGTAAACACACAATACAATATACAGATGATGTATTGTAAAAGTTTATACTTGAAATCCATATAATTTTATTAACTAATGTCACCCCAATAAATTCAATAAATAAAAAACACCTACCTATTGTCAACCTGAGAAATTAGTGTTTCTTGACTCATATTGGGGAGAAAAAAATATTAATTTAGATGACTAATTTAGAAAAATAGTAATCTCCCCCCCCCCCCGCCCCTCCATTAGATTGCCTACGTGAGCAATATTTGGTATCTCAGCTGTCACATCCAGCCTCTGGAAAGAGAGGAAGCCCAAGTTCTTGCTTCAATCTAGATAAGTCACATACTTAGCAGCCTACCATTGGATTTGCATACCTTTGTCTTTGTGGTTAGAGGAGTTGAGGCTGGCCAGGAATTAATTGAAGATAATTTATACAGTTTCACAAAATTCTAAACCAAAAACTTTAAACTTAAATACAAAAGCAATTCCTATTAAATACACCAAAATTAGGTGTGAAAAATATCTTAATTAATACAACTAATAGCAACCTACAATGGCAAAGTGTTAGAATTAAAGGTGTTAAGTCCATTCATTTAAAAAACACTTAATAAACAGATATTGAGCACCAAGCATTGAATGTCTAGATGCTGGAAACACGTTCTGGCAGAAATGCAATCCCGGTCCTTAAGGAGAGTGGCAGAGATGGATGTAGTACATGAACAACAGATAAGGAGTAAGTACTGTGATGGAGTGAACACAGGACGCTGTGGGAGCAGATCAGAGGGGCACTTAGCCCAATCTCAGGGGATTGGGTTTCAGAGAAGGCTGCCCTGTAGCATAGATAAAACAGAGGATGCCCAGTTACATTTGAATTTCTGATAAACAATGAATAATTTCTTAATATAAGTATGTTCCATGCAATATTTATAACTACGTATAAATATTAGACCTGTATATTATACATATATTCTGTATTTTTATTTCCTAAATCTGGCAACTCTAAAGGACATGGTGTTTCAGTTGTGATCTGAAGAACAGAGTCAGATGGAAAAATAGAAAGACGACCAGAAGCAAATGGTCCCAGATCTACAAAGATGAAGATTTAACCCAGGGCCCAGAGCTGGTCACTGCGGCAGAATTAGACATTTGAATGAAGGGGGAAGTTGTAAATGTATTTTGGAGGTGATGGGGAGCCATGAGATGGTTTTATGTTTAGTGTTATCAGATTTTTGCTTTATTAGTAGCAACCTGGATGAGGGCCAGACTGGATGCAAGAAGCCCATTAAGAGAGTGCTGTTAGTAAACTTACTGAAATATGATGGTCTTTGAATTAATATGGTGGCAATGAGGATAAAGATATATTAATGACTTCAAAACATATTTAGAAAGTAGTGTGATGGTTGAAGTTTCATTTCTTGAAGTCTAATTGTTCTGTCACTTATGAGCTGTGTGGCAGTACACCATAAGGGTTAAGAATAAAGATGTTTCAGTCTATTTATATAAGTAGAGTCCTCTCTGAGCTCAGGCTTTCACTATTAATATGGGCCTAATAATAGCATAGGATTATTTTAGCATTACATGTAAAGTGCTTAGCACAGTACTTGGTGGCTGATTCACTATGAGAGAGAAGAGAGGGGAGTAAAGAATGACACTCAGGTTTCTATTGGGGAAGTTAAAATAATGGCATATGAAAATCAGGTATAGCCTAGAAGCAAGACTCACACAAATATTGTCAGTTGATCTTTGACAATGGAGCAAAATTGATTCAAGTAAGAAAAAAAAATAGTCTTTCAACAAATGGTCCTGGAACAAGTGGACATCAACATGCAAAAAAAGTGAATCTAGACACAGATCTTACACTTTTTTTATTATTTAATTTTATTTTCTTGTTTAAAGTATTAAAAATAGTAGAACATGTGTCTCCCTTTTTTTTTTTTCACCATTGACCTTCCCCCGTCCTCCCCTATCCCCGGCACATGCCCTCACCCTCCCCATCCTCCCAGTGTCTTGCGTCCATTGGTTATGCTTATATGCATGCATACAAGTCCTTCATTTGATCTCTTACCTCCCACTTTTTATAAAAATTAATTCAATATGGGCCAAATACCTAAAAGTGAAAGGCAAAACTGTAAAACTCCTAGGAGAAAATCTAGGTGACCTTGGGTTTGGCAATGACATTTTAGATATAACACCAAAAGCATGATTCATGAAAGAAAAAAATTGATACATTAAGAAACATTAAAATTAAAAATTCCTGCTCTGTGAAAGAGAATGAAAAGACAAGTCATGGAATGGGGGGAAATTTTTCACAAAACACATATCTGATAGAAGACTTGTACCTATCTGAAACATACAAAGAATTCTTAAATCTCAACAATAAGAAAACATACCCAATTGTAAAAATTGGCAGGCAAACACCTCACTAAAGAATATATACAGATAGCAAATCCTATCTAATAATAGACAAATATGCAAATTGACCACACCTTCGCTACACCCAAGCCACGCCCACCAGCCAAGCCACGCCCACCAACCAATCAGGACAGGTATGCAAATTACCCCTACAAAGATGGCAGCTAATTTGCATATCAACACAGCGTCAAAGAAGCCAAGAGCTGCAGAAGGGAGTAAAGCTTCGGAGAAGCAAGCAAGCCGGGGGGAGGAGAAGGGAGGAGCGAAGGCAGGGACGGGGGTGAAGGGAAAAGCAGGCGGGCTGGCCGAGAAGGCGAGGCGGGCGACAAGGGAGGAGCGGAGGCGGGGTAGAGTGCAGCAGGAAATCCTATTGCAGGATTTTTCCTGCAACGGGAACGCTAGTCTATATATATAAAAGGCTAAGTGACTGACAGTACATCTGTCCGACCATCTGACTGACCAGCCGGCTGGTACATATGACACGCAGTGGCAATCCTATATAATAAAAACTTAATATGCTAAGTGTCCTACCATTCGTTTGACCATTTGACTAGTTGCTATGACGCGCACTGATCACCAGGGGGCAGATGCTCTGACCGATAGGTTAGCTTGCTGCTGGGGTCCGGCCGATCTGGACTGGGTGAGACAGGCCGGACATGCCCTGAAGCCCTCCCCTGGTCCCTCCCCAGCCCTGATCGTGCATCAGTGGGGTCCCTCGGCCTGGCCTGCACGCTCTCGCAATCCGAGACCCCTTGGGGGATGTCAGAGAGCCAGTTTTGGTCCAGTCTCCAAAGGCCTCTAGTTTAAAAATAAACATTGACTTGCACATGTGCGATACATTTAAAGCTCTCGCTGGCGCCAATCATGCGTGATGCCAGAATATGTCTGAAGACCAACTATTGGCACAAAGCTGAAAGAAGCCGGCGTCATCGACAGAATGTATCTGAAGACCAACTATTGTTTAATCAATTTATTAGTTCTTGTTTTTATCAAGATTGTTTTTATATCATGTTTTTGTTGTTTTTATATCATGTCTTTGTTGTTGTTATATTATGTTGTTGTTTATTAATCAATTTATATATTATTTTCATATACATTTTACTAATTTTCTTTTATCTTCGACACTTCTATTATAGAGAAAGGGTGAATAGTGATATTAAAATATTTTGTATTTTAATTTTACAATACTATATTCTGTATACTATTTTGACATGTAATTTTTTGCAGTAACATAAATCTTCCTTCTAATTAATTTCCTTTCAATGTGCACGAATCCATGCACTGGGCTACTAGTAAGTATATAAAAAGATGATCAAGATTATATGTCATCAGTGAATTGCAAACTAAAACAGCAATGAGATATCACTACATGCCAATTAGAATGGCCAAAATTCAAAACACTGACAATACCAAATTCTGTGACAATGTGGAACAAAAAGTAACTCTCACTGATTGCTAATGGGAATAAAAAGTAATACAGTTATTTTGGAAGACAGTTTGGCAATTTCTTATAAAACTAAATATGCTCTTACCATATAATCCAGTAATTATGCTCCTTGGTATTTACCCAAATGAGTTGAATACTTATGTCCACACAAAAATCTCAGTATGAATGCTTATAGCAGCTTTATTCATGATTACTAAAACTTAGAAGCAATTGAGATGACCTTTAAGAGATAAATGGATAGACAAACAATGAAATATTATTCAAATAAACCCTCAAACCACAAAAAGACATGGAGGAAATTCAGATGCACCTTTCTAAGTGAAAGAGTCAATGTGAAAAGGCTAATTACTGTATAATTCCTCATATGACTCTGGAAAAATCAAAACTATGGAGACAGTAAATAGATCAGGGATTGCCAGGTGTTCAGGTAGAGGGAGGGATGAATAGGTAGAGCAGAAAGGATTTCTGGAGCAGCAAAACTATTCTGTATACTACTGCAATGATGCATACATAAGCTCACATTCATGACACTGAGGGTTAGGACTTTTAGGGGACACAATTAAAAACACACAGAATTGTTCAAAAGAACTGAAAGTGACCATTGGATTTAGGCTGGTGATCTTGAAAAAAATAATTTTTAAAGATTGGTAGAACTCAAATCAAATTGTAGAAGTTGAATTGTGTGAGTAGCAAGTAAAAAAAGTGGAGCCATTGAGTGCAGATATACCTTCTTCAGAAGGTTTGGGGCAAATCTGGGAGAAGTGAGGGGGGCATGAAGATGTTTCCCCCACTGTTATTATTTTTTTAATAAATGAGATTAGGTAAATGACATAAAGGATAAGTTTAAATATACAGGATATACCCTAAAATTCTAATAAGATGGGAATAAATACAACATAGAACAATGATTAGAATTAAAAATTGAATCTCTCTTCCCTAAAATAAACTGAAAGAAGACAAATAAAAATGCTTACGGATATATATTTGTAAATGTAGTGGCAGGAAACTGACACAGGTCTCTTAGGATGGCTTTTTCCCCTGTGAATAAGGTGAATAAGGTGCAGTAGTGAGATGGGGGAATATTAAGGCAAAAGATTTGAAGAGTGGGCAGCTACAAAATGTTTATGGTGGGAAATAGGAAGGTAGGAATGACTGCTCAGGTATGGGGAGGGTCCCTTTAGTAACAAAGATTCACATTTTTAGTGGAGTTAATAGGCATTCATTTAGTGGAGCTAATCTGCGCACACTCCTGATGTGTTCTAAGCGACGTTGATTAGCCCAGGTGGAAGCAGGTGTGATAAAAGGAAAACAGCAGGCTTTTGAAGGTATTGGCCAGAGCAGTTGAAAAAAAATGGGCTGTAATGCTTAAGCTGGATAGTAAAGGAAGTAGATTTGGAAGAGAGTGTCAAGAGATAACGGGCTAAGGTAGAGGGAATAGAGGATTTGATGGAGTCAGATAATAGGCCGGTTGAAGAAACTAAGTTAAAATTTTTTCAACGGTGTAGGATAATGTCAGGAAGTTGTTATTTCTGATTTCCAAGATGGCACTATTCTAAGTCATCTAAAACTCTAGGTGTCACCAGGAATGTAGATGCCTGCAGTAAGGGAGAGGTGAGAGTTACTGCAACTGATGCTGCAAGACATGAACTGTTTTCAATCTGCCTCTTAAAGTTTTTAAAGTATTTTCTACATCAGCCAAAATTTAAACTATAGTTGTGCAACATTAAGAATATATTTGTTTTAAAAATATGCAGCATCCTGACTCTAAGCAATGTTACAAATTGGTACATTTTACCTATCACATCCTCTCCTCCTTTAGTGTTTCTTATTCCTCTTATTTTTTAAGAAAAAAAAAAATTATTGATTTTTAGATGGGTGGAAGAGAGAAACAGCAATATGTTGTTCTATTTATTTATTCATTCATTGGTTGATTCTTGTGTGTGCCCTGACCAGAGATCAAACCCACAATTTTGGCATATTGGGATGATGCTCCAACCAACTGAGCTATATGGCCAGCACCTTCTAATTGCTTTTACTAGTAGCTTGCCCTCTCTTCCCCATAACAGACCTCCACATCCCCTCCCTCTAAGGACCTCTTTGCTTTTCTTAAAATTAGTCCCATGCTCCTAAAACTTCTCTGGTTTTCTGATTGGAATCTATCTCTTTTAACACCTTAGTTTTCCAAGTCAGCTCCTTAAAAAATGTTGAATAGTTGAGTGAGTGATTCATGTTAGTGAACTGAGAGGATGCAAAGCAGAGGGAGCACAGCCTAGATAAAGTATCTGGCCCAAATCCTGGTTCTACCACTTACTAGCTCTGTGACCGTAGGAAATTTTAACCTCTCTGCGCTTCAGTTTTCTTATCTGAAAAAGGAAATAAGAGGATCTACTTACCTGTCACAGAGCTAATAAATAGATAAATAAAGCACTGCTTATAAATAAAATTAGTATTCGTAAATTTGTGGGGCCTTCTGGATACAATACTTTATGAGAGAGAACTCTAATGGAGGATGTTTCATACCAGTCAGCATAGTGAATCCTCTCTTCCCCCAAGTCACACTGGTGTAGATCTCTTACACCTGTGCAGTGCCATCTACTGGTAAAAATAAAAATAATTGTAGGATTTAATATTTCCCTAAGTAATAATTTATTTTTAGTTTTAAATTTTTAAAAAATGCATTGAGATCTGAGATGGTTTGCTGCTCTTATATCCTTCCCCTTACCTATCCTTTGTTTGTTTTTCAAAAGATAGGTTTGCCAAGTAAAAAATAAAAATATATGCACAAAAATTTTAGAAAGAATGCCTTTCTACAAATGGATTGAGCTGAATTATTTCCAGAGTAAAACAATAACTTTTCTTCTGTATCTAAGTGTCCAAATTGCTGAGTGATTTACAAACTCGGTCAGAAAGACAAATGAGCTAGTAAGACAGAAGTGTTGCTGGTCCGAGATACATGAGCAGCCTCCACGTGGTTTATCAGCTGGGTTTACTCAAGATTATGTCATTCGCTTTAATAGCATCATGCACTCTACTGGGAAAGCAAGGAATCTGCTTTCTTTTGCTGTTATCCCAGGGATTGGTAGCAGGTCTTCCCCTAAATGTCACCTAAGACTTTAGTCTTGAAGAATGGGTTTTAGCTAGAAATGGGCTCCAGGAAAGGGGAGAGTGGATAAAAGAAGAATAAGGGATAGGTAGGAGTGCGGGAAAGAAACTACTGAAGAGCAATGATCACTTAGGTCCTAAGTCTTAGGAAATAAATACATGAAAGGAACTCATACTGTGAGTTGAGAAGAGAGATGCACAATGCAATCAGCCTTTTTCTCAGGTATCATAATTGTCCTCAAATTGAGTTTTTCACCATTTTACAATAGGCACTAATACTGATCTCCAGTTTTGTTTTATACACTACCATCAAACTGGTTTTATGGATCTCTTTAATAATTTCTGATCAGATGACTTATTGATAATTGGCCAATGACAGCTGAGGATAATTCCATATGACTTTTTAAGTGACCATAAAATTCTCTTTGCATGAAAAGGCTTAAATTAGAGATGACTCCTTATCTCACATTTGGAATTCTTTTCAGGTGATCAGTGGCAACTTAGCTGTGAGTACATCAAAAAAAAAAAAAAAAGAAAGAAAGGAAGGAAGGAAGAAAAGAAAAAAAGACAAAAAGGAAAGCTTCTGTTACAGGATTTGGAGGACTAGGATAAAGGCAATCTGCCTCCAAAGGGGTTTGTTTGTTAATTGCTTTGGTCCACTTTACAAGGTCAAATCCATTCTCCTAATGACGAATATCATCTGTTCTGGCAGAGAAAGAAATGTTTTCTTTCACTTCTACGTGTGGCAAGAGCTCATTCATCTCAGTAAGTTCTGAAGAGAAATCTAGCTACATCAGAGAGAGGAGTATTCAAAGGGCAACTGATGGCCAGGAAGATATATGGAATTCACTTTCCTGAGACAGACATTCAAATGGTAACAAGTGATAGAAAACAGCTCTATATTTCAGCGTGATGTGAGTTCGCTCCTGATGATTAAACCCCCTGTGAGCCATCTGTGTTTAATGGGTTAGAACTACTTTGTAGCTGCAGTTTTTTCCTTCCACTGCTCTCTTATTTATTTGAGAGGAGACCGAACTCCACTCTTTAAAAGTTAAGCATGTAAGAAACCCTGCCAAGAGAATCAGAAAGAAAAGGCAAATTTATAGCCTAGTGTTGTTTTAAGCATTTAGTAGTATAAATAAGAAGTGTAGATAAATGTGTACAAGTAGACGCATAAGTGACCCTCTGTTTATCTCAGTTACATTATTTGCCTAAATTCCAGAGCAGAATTAACCCAATTAGTTTATATAATGGCTAATGCTGTCCCTCAGCTTAGCTATTAGGGATGTGCATAACCGATGCTAGACAGGGGACGGTGTTATTTTACATATAAGTCAAGCCTTGGGGACTGTGGCCTGTGTCCAGTGACTCTTGAAGATGAAAAATCAGAATCCAGTGTGGAGATCATTGTACGGCGAAGCAATGCACACTGCTGGTGTTATTAATGCAATTAAACTCAACTTCTGGTTTAAAATGCCAGTGATGATAATGATTTTCCATATGTGATACTGTCTTACCCAAGACATGTCACATTTTGCTAACATCTCATTATTTTTCTCTGACTTAGGAGAGTCAGCAGCCATAAGCACTCAATAAATATTTGCCGAATAAATTGAACTCTGAGAACTGAGAGGTGAGGTGGCACTGATCATCAGTGACACTTCTGGGATCAGAATCTTGATTCTGTTCTGCTACAGAGCTCGTGATCTGAGACAAAGCCAATGGAAATGTTGCACATTGAAGTTTAAATCTAAGGAAATTTCACACGGCTACAAATGTTAATCTGAGACACATAACTACATGAGCCTAGCAGGTTCTCTCACCATTTATTTTCACTCTTAATGCACTGACTAATTTCAGGGTTTTCCCTCTTCATACACCTAGTTCTATAGATCTCTAAAAAATGTTTTCTAAGTTATTTTCTTTAAAAAAATTATCCTGCCTTTCCCCCGCTTTTTGAACCAGCAAACATATCTACAAGGGGAGGCTTCTTAAGGACTTTAAAAACATCAATCAATTTCACAGCTGGGAATAGGGGGATCCAGATAAGAGAGAGCAATTCCTCCATTGAATCTCTGCTTATAAAATTTAGAAAATAATTTTTGTATAAAGTGAGACAAACTTCGGCAACACTGAGGTAGACAAGGAGTTAAATTAAAGACACAAAAGCAACACTCAGCTGCTGCTGCTTTTTCTTTTCCCTTTCATGGAGAAGGGAGTGTTTTTCCTGTAATGACCTCAGAATCTTCTGTCTTTTTCTTGGTCAGAGATCAAGGGGTATACCAGGGTGAAACCTTCTTCTTATTGAACTTTTCTATCAACTTTCTGCAGATGTGTATTTGAAGCCGCACTTACAGTTTTTCCTTCTTTTGCTATACATTTATATAGAGTTTATATTAAAATATGTATGCTATATTTTCATAATAGGCAAGTTTCAGAAAATGTCATCTATCCAAATAAACTTAATATTCTTTGAAGATAAAGGCCATGGCTTGCATTTACTCATAACCCCCATGGCTAGCATAGCACATTGTAATATTATGAGCTAAGCTCATATTCATTGAATTATTTGAGAGTAGAAAACTCGAAAAACATTATTGAATGAAAGAAATTATTTCTTTGCTGAAATTGAGAACTTTGGTTCAGTTAATTTAAAAAGGAAAATAAATATTTAAATATAAAGAAAAGTCGTGACCCTAGTTGGTTTGGCTCAGTGGATAGAGCGTTGGCCTGCGGACTGAAGGGTCCCGAATTTAATTCCTGCCAAGGGCACATGCCCAGGTTGCAGGCTTGATCCCCAGTGTGGGGGTGTGCAGGAGGCAACCAATCAATGATTCTCATCATTGATGTTTCTATCTCTCTCTCCCTCTCCCTTACTCTCTGAAATCAATAAAAATATTTTTTTTTAAAAAAAGGAAAGTTGTGGTATAATATAAAGAAAAAAAGGATTGCAAGTAACTAGCACAAACATAGCTTTTCTTTCTTTTTTTTTCAGTTAAATTTATTGGGGTGACATTGGTTAATAAGATTATGTGGGTTTCAAGTGTACAATTCTATGACACATCATCTGTATATTGCATTGTGTGCCCACCATCCAAAGTCAATCAAATCTTATTTGGGTTCTCTTTCAGAGAAAAAGAGATAAGATGCTATAGTTTTACAACTTTCTATTCATCTTTCAATGTCTGGCTCACAAGTCACCTCTTATCTGCAGTTTTTCATGACTTATAAAGGTTTGAATTAATTTCTCTCTTACCTGTTTCCCAATAGTATTTTGCTTGAATAAATTCTATGGAAATTTTAAATTATTTATTGTACTCTTTTAACTCCCCAGACAGCATGTTTATTTTCTTTTAGGTCTTGGCACAAAGAGGGCTCTCAATAAATGTTTGATAAAATAAATAAAACTGAATTTAAAGATTAAAATATAAAGAAAGGGAAGAAAAAATCCGACATTGATTCAATGGGAGGGAAAGTTGGAATCTGTTAAAATATTTCATTTAAGTAATTCACAGACTATGATAAAGGATTTTCCAATGCATATTTCAATTATTTTCTCTTCCTAGCTTTAAGGAAAACCTGTAGGATAAGGAAGGCAGAAGAAGAGGCTTTTAATTTAGGAGTTCCATGTATTTTCTGGCCATAAATTTGCTCATCTGTGAGATGAAGATAATAATAATACCCATTGTCACAAAATAGTGAACGTCAAACAAGAAAATAAATCTTAAAGTGCTCTGTTCACTTAAAGCTTTACACAAGTTTTTCAATGATAGATGAGAAAATTAAGGCTCAGAGGAATTAAATGACCCACCTAAGTTTTAAAGCTAGAAGGTGGTAGAACTAGGATTCCTAAGGCCGTATTTCTTCCCTAACACTGCTCAAACCATTTGCCCTCTTCCCAAATGCCAACTTCCCATCTGCTGGCTCTCCAGTGATCCTCGCTAAAATGCCTCATTCATTCGGTCTACGCGCTGGGGCTGCCTGCTTTAAAAAGTCCCATTTCTTTCAACCCTACACTTTGTTAATGAGAGATAACCTGATAAATTATTCTGTACCCTATTTTACTTCTTCCATAACATATGACTATCTTCAAGATGAACAATTATTTAATCTGGAGAAATGCCCCTGGGCCATTAAAAGGATTTCTTAATCTCTTTTGTGCTATGGATGCTGATCTTTGGAACCCCTTCTTATATAATGTTTTTAAATAAATAAAACACATTGGCTTAATAGGGAAACCAAGTATATTGTCTAAATATTTACAAAACTAATTTTAAGTTGTATTAATATATGTGCATCTTTATTGATAGATTGATAAATAACAAGATACAGCAACAGAGCTAAAAACTTCCCTAAATTTGAAGTAGCTTAAAAGTGTTGAAGTTTGAAAACTTTCCTAATCAAATGATAAACTAAATTTATAATTAGTTCAAAATATCTATAATAACTAACAAATGTAATATGAGAACTATATTTTCTTTCTATTGGTGACAAAAATCACAGATACTGCTAATACTATTGAGATTTGTTGTCCACGTTCATAATTTTTTTTAAATGCCACTTTTCATTCTAGAGGTTAGTGAAAATAAATACAGAATCATTTTTCCATGTCAGTTTATGTACTTTCTGAACTCTATCCAGAGTTACCCCTTCTCTACCCACTGCCCACTAAGTTATGAACCCTATTCTAGTGATACGGGGAGATTTTGAGCATTTGAATCTTTTCATGTCCACCAATTGGACTGTGTAAGTAACCTGTAGAGGGCTCTTTTTGCCTTCTACTGAAAATCTCTCATGTTTTGACAATGTTGGCAATTGTTCTCTATTATAGTAGTCCCCCAGTGGATGCATGAAACTACAGATAGTACCCGATGTACACTATGTTTTTTATACCTAGGATGAAGTTTAATTTACAAATTAGGCACATCAAGAGATTCACCATAACTAATAATAAAATGGAAACATAATAATATACTGCAATAAAAGTTAAGTGGATGTGAGTTCTCTCTCACTTTGATAACTGATCCAATAACTAAGAAAATACTAAATGACTAGCAGGCAGTAGTGTGCATAGTGTGGATACGCTGGACAAAAGGATCATTCACATCCCAGGCAGGACAGAGTGGGACCGCATGAGATTTTGTCACACTACGAATAGTATTTAAAACTCATAATGGTATTTAAATTGTTTATTTCTGGAATTTTCCATGTTGACTGTGGGTAACTAAAATCACAGAAACTGTGGGTAAGGGTGACTACTATATTCTCTTAAATCTTTAAAGTGTATGTTAAAGTACCTAGATAAGAGGAAATATTATAAGTACACATTATGTGAAAATGCATGAAAAACTTCAGTATGTAATGTCTTGTATTCTAAAGTTAGACATGCTGCCGCAGCGGGTTTGCCTCAGTGGATAGAGCGTTGGCCTGCGGGCTGTAGGGTCCCAGGTTCAATTTCTGTCAAGGGCACATGCCTGGGTTACTTACAGGCTCGGTCCCCAGTAGGGGGCGTGCAGGAGGCAGCCAATCAATGATTCTGTCTCATTTATGTTTCTATCTCTCTCTTCCTCTCCCTTCCTCTGAAATTATTAAAAAATAAAAAATAAAGTTAGACATGCCATAAAATAGTATCATGATGAAATGCTCCAGTGAAATAATTTATTTGCCTTGTGGACTTAAAAAAATGCATAGAGGTATATAATTCTAAGGCTAGAAAAAAAGAAAAATCTTCTTTCCATATCCTACTATTTATTCAGCACATTAAAGAATTAGCAAGACCCTGTTGTAAAGCCTTGCTCGCTATTTTGCAATATATTTCCAGTATAAATTATGGCAATTTAAAAAGAAGAGTTATTAAAACAAACTAAAATACCCTGTTTTAGCATTAACTATACCCTGTAAGACCAATTTTGCATTTAATCTGTTTTGCACCATAAATGTTAACACTACTGCTAAACATTTCACTTCTAATTTTTTTTTTGGATCATCAGTGACATTTCTTTCTGGCTTGTATAAAATATATATGATGAGACTTAGAACTTAAGTACAAATTACTGCTTAAGATATAATTTTATTAAACAGATTCCTTACAAAATCCATATTCATAGCAAAATATGAATAGCTATCAGGAAACAATGTCTATTGGAATTTTGGATTCCTAAGTTTTTAAAGATGGCTTAAAGTTAGCAATTATATTCTAAATTAGAGGCCCGATGCATGAAAATTCATGCAAGAGTAAGCCTCCCTTCCCCTGGCTGCCCTCACGGGTTTCCCTCTGGCACCCAGGACCCGGCTGGCTTCCCTCCGGCCCCGGCTTCATCAGGAAGGACGTCTGGAATGACGTTCAGAAGATGTCCAGTCTAATTAGCATATTACCCTTTTATTATTATAGATGATAAACATACATCTTTATATTCTAATCAGAGAAAAAATAAATCAGGCCAACTAAAACTTAAAAATTAAATTCATTTCCATATTTCTTTCAAAATATTTAGCAACAGAGATGGTAACTTTTTAAATTAAAATTATATCTAACATAGTCACTCATTGTTTACAATACTATTCACATTAAATGTTGAAAGATAAAAGTCAGGGTCACTGGTAAGTTTAGAAATTTATTTTAAATTTTTCAAACAGTTTATGTAAACACTGTAGTTGACTTTTAATTTTTTTAGCCAACTCATTCCTTAGTTTCTTATAAACTACAATCAGCATAATATATAAAACAGCACTATAGGAAACACAGGGAAGTGATGCATGAATTCTACTATGGAAGTCAAGTGTTTGAGGAGAGAAAGTTAAGATACTAGAAGGAAACAATAACATATCATTTGTAAGAACTTGTACTAAGTGCATTGGTCTTCCCCTTTTCCCTACCTTGGAGGTAAAAAAGTCAATGGCTAATTGAAATAATGAAACTAATACACTCCTGTAATTTATACACAGAATTTCATGGTTTTTCTCAAGGTTATATAGTTTAAGTAACTCTGTTATTCTTTTTATTTTTATTTTTTATTGTTGCAGATGTTATTCTTTTGAGATATGTTGTAGGACTGAGGGCAAAGATTACAGGAGTTTCTTTCTTCTTTCTTTCATCTTTTCTTTTGATTGCTTTCATAAGAAGTTATACAAGATAATCACTTGTAATATTCATATGATATAAAATATATAACTTCAAAAATCCACAAACTTCTGAAATTTCATTTTATGTTTATGAGAGAAACTTCAAACCTCATCTAATTCTCCATTAAATTTATGTCTTATCATGACATCCAAAGTACACTAAATTGCTCAGGGAAAAGAGTACAGGAATCATCTCTTAATCCACTTGTGCCAGAACGATGAGTGGAAGAAGCAGATAGGGGATGAAATGTGAGCAAAATGCCCAATTATTAATACTGTCAAGGATGATGTCAATAAAAGTAAATGAAACACCCTTAGATTTTCCTCACTTACATATCTAAGTTCAACATTATTGTGAACAATATTAATTCTAGTATGAAACTGTTTAACCTAAGTTCATAAAAAGCAAGAGAAAATTCAGGAAGTGAATTTATGACCTTTTTAAAGATTTATCTTTTCCTATTATATCAAAGTTCAAGTTATTATATTTTATTTTATTTTTTAAAATATATTTTATTGATTTTTTACAGAGAGGAAGAGAGAGTTAGAAACATCGATCAGCTGCCTCCTACACACCTCCCATTGAGGATGTGCCCGCAACCAAGGTACATGCCCTTGACCGGAATAGAACCTGGGTCCTTTCAGTCCGCAGGCCAACGCTCTATCCACTGAGCCAAACCAGTTAGGGCTCAATTTATTATATTTTAGCAACTTAAATATATAATAGCACTTTCAGCCAATAAAAAAGGTGAGAGTGTATTAACTAAAAAACATCGGTGCAATTCTTACTGTCATCAGTTCTTACTATGAGGCATGGTTAAGGATGCTTTATTCATGTGTCTGTCCAGAAAGATTGTGAGCTTATTAAGAACAAGAATCATAGGTCCATTGTAATTTAATTAGCCCAAATAGTACTTTACACACTGCAGGTGTTTTTTAAAAAATGTGCTGATTGAATCAAATTTATACAGAGCATTGTGTATGTAGAACCTCAATTAAAAGATGTGATATAATTTTTTTAAAAAAGAGCTATAGAAGCTTCAGCTGATTATTAGAAAAAAAATGAGAGGAAAAACAGAATAGGAAAACTAAGGCATGAATTGAAATTGAAATTGGACTCTGAGTTTCATCTCTCATTTAAAAAATCCAAGTATTAGCCAAGGGACACTAAAATTTCAGCTAAGAAGGCAAAGAAAATGAACATGAATACTACTAATTTGGGAATTTAAAAAAATATATTACATTTTAGTTCTAAGTTTTAGTTCACAAATTCCAACTAACCACATATATGAATATATTAAAAGAAGTTATTGTCTTCTAAAACATGAAGGATATTTAACAGCTGCCTAAACAATCTTTTAACACAAGCTCCTGCATGTAAGCATAATTCTCAGGGCCAAAGTTGAACAAGTTTGTCTTGGGAACAAAACTAAAAAGAGAGAACACAAAAGTAATAAAGAACAGAGTTATTATGAAGTCCAAGAATGTTTGTTTAGGACATCACTCATCTCCATCATCTGTTTGATTTAAAATTTTATTACAAAAGATGTCTAACTGCTGTAAATATTTTCCCACTAGGAAGAGATACTTACTGGATGTAAGTACTTTTTCTTAAATTTAATTTTTAAATGCATGTACTCTTGTCCTTTAGCCTTTATATCTTCCAAGCATATCCCCAAAGGCAGTAGGAACCACAAGGAAGATTCTAAGAGAGTACAAAGAGCAGATCTTGCTCTGATCCATGCCATGAAAGTCATCTTCATTTCAATTAATTTACTTTGCCTTTATGAACTTAGAGTCTTTCAAGGAGGTTGACATTTCACTCATCTGAAAAAGCTTGGAATGTGACAGGGGAAAGGGAGGAGAAGTAAATCAACGGGGTTAGCAATTTTCCAGATGCAATGTATTTTTCTTCTTCTTTTCCACCAGAAATTTTAGAGAGTCTTCTGACATTTTAATTCCCTATGCAAAACCACAGTAGCAAAAAATGCTTACAGATTATATGTCAAAAAACAAACACACACATAAGTGCACTTGCACATGAAGTAAATATAAATTCAGATTCACTACTCCTTTAACAGAATACATTTCCTTTAGTGCATTTATTATATACTTGTGTATACCGTTTAATTGACAACTTTAACTTAAAAGCAACAGCAGGTTTTGCAACTTTCTTTGTGTCTGATAACTAAAACACTGAGTCCATGCTGACTTTTTCACTCAAAAGATGGCATTTATAAAAAACTGTTCTCGTGACTATATTTTAAATGACACCGGAATATTTCAGTTATCACCTTTAGCCACATGGTTTCAGGAAACTATGCCCAAATATTTCATGCAAATGCTGGTCATTTTAGAAGAGTTCTTTTTGCGTGGATTGGAAACTAACCATCTAGGGATTAAAAAAAAAAAAAACCTTTGAGACCTGAAGATAAATTCTCAGCAGCAGGGGATATGCCCATTGTTTTGGAGCCAGAGAGGGAGAGATGGCATTTAACTCCCCAAAACACCCTGCTTCAATATTTACCTGACAGCTTCGGTATCCTGACAGGTTCCCCAGTGCATTTCTTCCTTTATCAGGTATTACTTTACAAGGGATTTCTTGTTGTTGCAGAACTAACATAAATCAATCTATAACAGAGGAATTTATTTAATACATTTATTCTTTTAAGAAGGTTGCATGACCATATTTCATTGATTTGTACAATAGAAGAAAGTTACTACTAAAACAGAGTTTGTGGAGACTGGTGCATGGTAAACCTATTTAGTCCTCAGATGTTCACTCTTAGATTTTCATGTTAAATAATAACAACTATTCATTTAAGCTGGTCTCACTGTATATCTTGACCGTTAGCAATTCCACACACAGCAGCTTATTGTGATATCCTTTAAATATGAGCAATAAGAATGTTTGACTTTTCCATTTAAAGAAAAATAAGAGTGCTGTATGTTACATGGCCCATGAAATATTGGCCGTGTGCTCCTTGGCTTTCATTCGAAGGACTGCGATACTGGAAGACCTCCGCTCGAACTCTGGCTTTGTTTCAAACGCATGTCCATTGGTAGCCCCCGTCAGAAGAGAGTCAGTGAAAAAATTGTTGAGGGGCACGTGGCTGAACTGGTTCTGGTGGTTTGAAAACCCTGTGTAACTGGAGTCTGTCCGAGGCGAGTGAGAGTAAGGTGTCATGCAGGAGGAAGTGTCACGCGGCACCATGCACGACGTGACCACAGAGCCACCACTCGCATTTCCTGCCCACAAATTGTTCTGAATCTGGAATATAGAAAACAACAAGCATTACATTTACGCGTTCTCACTTTTGTTCCCTTGCTTTCGTTACACTGTGTTTGCTAAATTTTGTTAGCTATTCATTGTTTGCTCCTGATGGGTGGTCTGTAATTACATTCTGAGTATGTAAAGTGATTATGAAAAATAATTATTTGAAAGATTCTTCCAATTTGTTTTACTGTAATAGATCACCGAAACCCACATACTTAACCACATAAAATACTCTCAAAACATGTCAATCTCTTGAGTATTCTTTTTACAGTCATAATTTCTAAAATGAAATCTGGAAGATTTAGTCATGATTCATGACCAATTCATGTGCTTAGAAAAGTGGTTTAAAAGGTGGTTTTAAGTTTAAATATAGTTTTCATATTTCTAAACAAATGACACAATTTCATTTTTTACGCTCCATAGTTGGACTCAATGTGGCAGTTTTTGTTGGAAACCATTGCTGACATTAAGCTGTTTGCTCTGTGGATATTTTTGATCAAACTCATCTTGGAAAATGTTTAACCTTTCATTGCCTTTTATTTCCTAACATCTTGAATACATAGATCTGTGAATATGAAAAATAAGTACATATTTTAAACATTTATTCTTTGACATATATGATATACTGAGGTTACAACAGATGTATGGCATGTAAAACAAATTTAGAATTCTAAAACATGACCATTACCAAATAATGGAAGCAACTGAGACAAATACTCAAGTATTAGCAAAAATATATGAATATAATGTAATTACTAAAAAACAAAATCATATTTATGATTGAAAACTGGGTTATCACCCAAGAAATCCACATTTCATATCATTAAATCTCTACAGAAAACGATTAGTACATTACCAAAAACACAAATTTCTCTAAAGTTATGAGCACATAAAAAAACCTTAAATCGAATTTGCATAATATAAATTTTCAGTAGAAAGTAGATTAAGACTAGATATTTAAATGAGGATAGAAATACAACAATCACATGCATTACTGAGAAGCACAGAGAAAATCATGACAAATGAAAGGAGCTGAGGGAAAACAGAAAGGGATATGTTGCGTGGTGTAGTGTGGCAGACATGCAGCCTTAGGAGATGAAATTTAAACTCTGTCTGCCTTTTGCAATATTATTGCAATAGATTTGTAGTAGAACACAGCAGCAATATACACATTCATCGCATCTGGCTTTCTTTTAAAAAATCTTGATAATTAGAATTATCAATTACAATGTTTTCTTATATTTATTTTACACAAAGATTCCAGTCTACTACATCTGGCCTTTGGTGTGTCTTACAACACCCAAACTTAAATTGTACTTTTTAAAAACAACTTACTTTCAATTTAAAGTAGAAAATATCTTAGTGACACTTCTAGATCACACTGGCAGAGATGTTACTCTGTCACACAAGAAAGACCACGTAACCAGTTTCAAACTGAACATCTGATTTCATCTCTTAGGTGGGACTGCAACAATTGGCAAGATGCCCATTTTAGTTATATTCTAATAATAGTTTTTTATACGAATATTTTGTTAGCTGCTATAAATGTCAAATCTATGAGATATATCTATAAATATGTATAATAATATGCATATTTTATTAATCCTTACATGGTCATGGTCTATGTTGTTTCAATTATGACTCATTCTATGATATGTATCCCACTTTAAAAAAATATGTAATGACTGATGCCAGTGATTGCTGAATTATGTATTTCAAACCAACAGGAGAGGCTGTTGATGTCATTACCCTGTCCAGCTAGCTCTTCTAAGTTGATTTGGTTGATTTTCCTCTGACATTCAATCAAACATTGTGCTACATTGAAAAAACCACAGTCACATGTCTGACAAAAGGGCTTTCAGGAAATGAAAGTGAACTTGCTTGCTTACTTTTGAAAAAGTAAATGAAAGGCAAACTAGTGGCAGAGAAAGATTATTTACATTTTATGTTTGTTAAAGGATTTGTCAATCTATACATAATGTTTAGAATTTATTTTTAAAAGCATCTGCTCATATTCTAAATGCATAGAAATATATTTACCAATTAGGTAAAAAGGGGAAAATAAGAAAGGTATAGATAAGGAGGTAATCTATGAATATAAGTTAAGAATGTATTTTCTCCCTAAAAGAATTAACATTGAACTATTTATAAGTTGAAAAGAAATTCTCCAGTTTCCAAGATATGAGAATCAAATCTTTTTATTTTTATCAAAACTTCTTATTTAGACATGATTAGGCAAATTAAATGTGTTACTTTTGGTGAAAGAATTTCTAACATATAGACATATTTTCAGAACAGAGCAGATTGGTAAAGCAAGTTGCCACAGCAATGCTTTTAGTTAGATTTGGGAAAATACGTTTGCATGGGTCGCAATAGTGTCACACATTTTTACTGATATGTTCTGTTTCCATGATCTCTATCTCCCCTCACTTCCCCCATGTCTTGCTCTCATTTTAAAATTTCTGATATGTCTTCAGTTGACTTTAGGGGTTTAGTTGTTTTTCACATTAAAGTTATGTGTAAGTCACAAAATTAATATCCCCAATGAATTGAGGTTTTCCTTCCTCTAAAGCTTCATTTCTTCTGGATGTTTAAACACCCAGATGATAATCAAGATGAGGCTCATGATAGCTTATGATTATCAATTACCATGTGTCAGACATTATATTAAATGCTTTATGAAGACTTAAAGCATGGCTTAAGTCTTCTAATCATTATCATGCACTAAAAGGTGTGGGCTTTTACTATTCCCATTTAGTAGAAGGTAAAATATAGAATGGAGAACTTAAGAATCTCACCCAATCCCTAAAAAAATAAAAAATAAAGAATCTCACCCAAGATTGAATGACTCCAATGGTGGAGATCAAATCTGAACCCAGCAAATCATAAACAATGTTACAATGGTGTAAAAATTACTCTATAAGTTAAAATTGCTTATTTACTTATTCATAATCCTAACTTTGTGGGGGTTCTTAGGCTTCCTCTCTGAAAGCAAAATCCTCAATGATTGCTCAGACTCTTTCTTTATCTTCAGGCCTAACACAACACATAATAAGCCCTTAATACAAATTTATTAAGTGATTGAAAAACTCTAAGAACATGAAATTTGAACTGACCCATCTTACAGATTAATCAAACTTTTATGGGCAATGCATGTTAATGTATCTACATTTTGTTTCATAATTTGAACTCTAGAATCACCATACTACAATTATTATCTTAATAGAAATCATAAAAATTACATACCTAAACCTTGCTAACTATATTTCTCTGGGTAGATTTTTTTCCCCTCTCTATGAAATACTTATTCTGTATTATAGATGCATCTTCTTGGAGATTCTGGTTCATTAAGCAGAAGGTGTGGCTCAAGGGGTCTATGTTAAAATAAAGGCCATAATACACACATGCAATTATGAAAATCATCAAGGATTGGGAAACACTGTTAGAGTCCAGCTTCCCTCCACATGCAAAACCCCTCCTACACTTTTAGTTATGTTCGCTTCCGTTGACAAGAAGCTCACCTGTTTTAAAAACACTCCATTCCCTTTTGGAGAGCTCTATAAAAAAGCAAGCTGTTGCCTTCCCCTATCTATCACTTCTATTTCTGTTCCTTAAAATGATACAGAATAGGTATTGTATTTCTCACATGTGAAAATCTTCAAATATCCTACAACATTATTACACAATTGCAAGTCTCTCTTCTTAAGCATTCCTCATATGCATGGTTTCCAGACTGCTCATTCCAGTCACATTCCCCAGATATGCTGGATGTTGTCAACACCCTTCACCCATGTCAATATCCAGCACTGAGAACAGAATATCATATTCTAGAAGTTATCTGAACACCACTATAGGGGAACCTGGCAAGTAGCATCATTGTTCCAGATTATCTACTTCTGTTAATATTTAAAGGAAATATTTAACTACAAAGTTGTTTGATCTTGTGATTTACAAAATCTGTTGTCAAGGTGGTCTCATTCTATGGCTGTTCCATGCCTCTACCAACTGTATTCTTCTGTAAGTGATCCTTCTAAAGCTATGTGCTAGGTCTACAAGTCATATTGTCTAAAACTCCTTATACATATTTGTCAACAGAAAAGCCATACAAAAATCTCACTCTCTGACTCATTATAAGAAATACTACATTTTCTGTTAAATTTTGAATGCATATTTTTTTCTATATAGAATTGTTACTCTTTTGGATTATTTCACAGACACCTACAATGGCAGTGCCCAGCACCAAATAAATTTTGGGGTGTTTCTGTCGGCCTCTAACTGTATAATAGTCAAGGGCTTTAAACCAGAAAGAACGTTATTAAATATCCTTCTTTCATGTGTACTGGGGGGAAAAAAAAAAGAAAAAGACTGCCTGCCTTCACACTTTTTCTTCTTTGTGTTTAAAAGGAGTGAAGAATCTTAAAACATTCCATGTTTTAATGTGCTTCGCAACGTTTTTAAAAGTTCTAGGGATATGTTCAAAGCACTGTCCAGGGAACTTAGCCAACTGCCTCCCATTAGCATGAATGGAAGTTCCGCTGACTTCTACACACCACTTTGAACATTTATTTGCCCCTTAATGTTTTCCTAATCAAATAAAAAGTTAACACTTAATTATCCCATGACTTTGAATTTTGGAGGAAAGTTATTTTTTGTCTGATTCTTTCCAAACTGAAAACAAATTTATTTAACATTCATTTTCATCCTAAGAAATTAAAAGCTACAGGTAGGAAGAAGAGGGTTCATATATAGTACATGCATATTATACATACAAAATACACACATGTTAAGAGTTCTTCACTGTGGATATATATTTGTCATGAATTAAAGTAATATGGTAAAGCATGGATATGGAAATTACCTTCACCTAGAAACTTGATATAGGTATATTCTTATATAACCAAAATTACAAAGAAAATTTTAGTATGCTTAATATGGTGCATATTTCAAATATATTTGCCGATTTTATTGAAGTGAGTAGTTTTTCATGCTTTTTAAAAACCTTGTTAGTCTTTGTCTTAATTTTAAAGTAGCATGATGTGTAAAAGACATCAGAGAGTTCCATGACAGCATTATATATTCTATATACTAATATTAGTGCTATATGGAAGACAGCAGCCTATGGATTTAATCTGGATTTAATAGAGATACTTATAAACATGAAAATATATGATTAACAGTCATTCCTTAATTTCAAAGTATCTATAAAACCAATAGTTATCTACTAAAATAATTTCATTTAACCATATTTCTCCTCTGTATATATAGACTGCTCCTACCTGCCACCAATATCCATATATACACACATAATTACACATACCATATGCACACATCATGCTACTACACACATACTACCCTCACATCAAATAACCACACGCTTCCCTGTTAAAGGTTAATTTAAAAAATCAGAAATCAGGGATTCACAAAGAGTTATTTGTGATGCTAATATAGCAATAGCTTATTTGCATTAAAATACAAAAGTTGATTTTGGTTTTTCATCATTGACAGAATGTTTACATTTATCGATTACTCTGCATATCATTTAATACTTACTATATAGATTTATTACCACATTATCACCATATAATTTACCGGATTTTTATATGGTCCCTTTAAAAAATATAAACATCACTTTTTACAAAAGCAGTTCAATTTTTTAAGAGACTATTACATTATTTACTAGCCTATCACTTTCTTTAAAATGCAGGGTGGAAAAATATTAATAAGAATCATATGTTTGGTAACTTGCAGATATTTTTAGCTGTTGACTAACTTTAGGGTCCCATTAACTTTTCTAGTAACCACATCAGTAGGTTGCTGGCAGGGAGAAGGAATTAAGTGTTTTTCTAAGTAGGGAGTTTGCTACCAGTGAATAACACACACTGAGGCTTTGTCCATCTGGGAAAAAGTCCCAACTAGAATAAATCACAGTAAAAAGATTGATTGATCATGTTGAGGTACTACTTGAGATAAACATGAGGTTGCACTTTCATTGGTGCCTACTTATTAGGTGTCATTTGGCCAAAGAAAAATTAATATATTAACTTTTTTTGAAATCGTTTACATCTTAAAAATTCCAAAAGTATATATTCTCAGCATATAGTATTATTAAGCTGAAGTGATTAGAAATCAATTCATCAGAAATGGATCACATATTAAATATTGATTGCTATTTAGATTTTTAAAATAAAATTCCATCTTACAAATATGTTCAGAGATTTGGAACAAGAAAGAATGCATTTTCCATTTTTAAAAAAATCATTGTTAGATATAACAGTTATATGAGACCAATAATCTGAGAAAAAATTGCTTTACAGAAAAATGAAACCATATATCTCTTCTTAGTACATAAATACAGGCACTAAGTTTCATAAGCAATGTTAATGTCTGGAAACTTTCAGAATGACATCATATAAATGTGTTTAAATTTTGTGTTATTCAAATAATATTTGAAATACAAGTCAAATATATAAGAAACATTAAAGACATTTTTTCTTTTCCTTTAGTTCTGGGTGTGTTCACAAATTTTATAGTAATTATCATTAAAAAATTATAGGAAAGTATACCCTATATTCCTTAAAATAAAACTTTTCAGCTCAACTAACTTAAAGAGGTCATAAAAATCATAGTACTTAGCATTTTCTATTTTATTTATTATTATCCAGCAAAAAATGTATTTTCCAATTATTTTTTCACATTCCTTTACATGTATTTTAATACATGCATGATAACCATTGCTGATTTATCAGGGCCTGATTCATTTTTGATGACACAATTGCCCTATTAAAATTAAGTTCACGCCCAGCCAGCATGGCTCAGTGATTGAGTTGACCTATGAACCAGGAGGTAACAGTTTGATTCCCTAACAGGGCACATGCTGAGGTTGCAGCTCCCAGTGGGGGGGCCTGCAGGAGGCAGCCTATTGATGATTCTCTCATCATTGATGTTTCTATCTCTCCCTCTCCTTCCTCTCTGAAACCAATAAGAATATTTAAAAAATTAATTCCACAACAATAAGAAACAAAGATTAAAATATGAAGTAAGTTTTCCTTGTGAATTAATAGGATACAAATCAAATATGCAAATATTTGCATTTTCATATAATAGTTTAAATCTTAGAAATGTCTAATTTATGTCAAACATGAACTTTGAATTTATTCTTAAAATCCTGAATAAAGTCATAAATTATAGATATTGTGTATTTGTGTTAACTACAAAACTGAAATTTCATTTTTTGATTTTTAAATCAAGTGTGAGTTTGTGCAAATTTTCTTTTCTATTTTAATGCTTCATGATTTGGAATAGAAAAGAAAACCCATAGAAACAAGAGGCTTAATAAATATGGTACAGATAAAATTCTGGATTAAAGTTTTTCATAAGGTTCACTAACCTTATTGTTATTGACTAACAATAATAGTGTGAACTGCAAGTTTTAACCCACAGGTCTGTTCTCATAGACTTCCCAGGCTTCCGTGGCTTAATTTCCCCCTGGTTCTTCTCTATTCTCCTGTAAGGTAGTTTTCATGTGTATAAGAAACATTGGCACTCTTCAAAATCTATTTTTACATTTCTTCTTATTTATTTTGGTAATCTACTCAATTTTTTATTTACTTTTCCCTCTTAATATGTAAAATACTGTACATCTGAAACTAATACAAAATATTATTGAATGTCAAGTATAATTGGAAAAAATTAAAGAAATATATATATAATACTTATGACCAGTTCAGTTAAATGTAATGCTTTAACAGTGGCCACCTATTAAAAGTAACAACAACCAAAAAAATTAGCTAAGTTATAATTATTGGTATGTCATTAAATCACAGTAAACATGAATATTAAATATTTTAAAGAACTAAATCTATTTTCATAATCTAAAACATGAATGCACATTACTTCTTGGAGGACATTCTTTATCCCTTTAAACTATATATATTTTCAACAAAATAAGAGTTATTCACCACTTGTGTCTACCTGCATCTTCAGCAAATTGATATTGACAAAATCTGCTTCATGCTACATATAATTTACTTTTAATATATATGCCTCTATATGAAATATTATTTATACATATTTATATAAAACTTGCATATATTTAATTAAAGCAACTTTATCAATTATAAAAATTATATCTATTTGAGTAATAGACTATCATATCATATTCCTTGTATGATTTTAAATATGTGTGCTTTTAATCAGTGAGAAATTGTACAATATCAATAAGACTTGTGGACCTAATGATGTTAACATTTTTGTCCCTCCATTCATAAAGGGAGTTTCACTGTGTAATTACATAACCATTGTGCTGGTTGTTTCATATATATGAGACTATTCATTATATCACACATCAAGTTGAACTATATTACTAACATTTTTTCAAAGCTTACTGGGTTGTTTACTTTAAATATTTGGAAAATATAGAAATAACAGTGATAAAATTGTGAGACTTTCTCCAAAGGTTAAAAACTGATCCAGATACCAAAATGCTACACCACAGTTGTTTAAGGAGGGAAGTTCCTTATTCCTTATTTAGCTTAAGTAAATGTAAACTTTAAGATTAGTACAGAAAATGGTGATAAAAGAGGATAGGGTGAACAATATCCTCACAATGGCTATTTTATTGCTTTATTATTTCCTTTTACTTTGTTTTGTTTTTTTTTTTGTTATTTAAAAAACCTCATTAAAGTTTTTCTCGGGAAAAACTTGCATGCCTTCTTTGAAATTTTTGATGAAAATATTTTGGAAGAAGAAGAATATGCTCAAACTTTCCTAAAGTTACCAGACTTAGTTATCTTAATTTAAAGAAGAAATTATATTAAACTGAATTTGGTATTCTCCTAGATCCCTAAATAGTAAATTTGCTCACAGATTGAATTAGTTTAAATGCTACAACATACAACATAAGAGAACATTCAAAACAGTTACTTTTCCTCTCTATTGTAGGAAAAAATAATAACTAATGGCTATTATAGAATGGTTACTATTTATTGAGCACTCATTATGTACTAGCCAATCTCCTAAGTAATTTGCATGCATTGTTATGTTTAATCTTTTCAAAGATTATATGAACTTTATCCCTGTCTTATGAATGAGGAGAAACATTCCTTGAAGTTAATTTATTTGGGGAAAGCTCCAAAACCTATTAAGCGGGCATAGCCAGGATTTGAACTCACCACTCCCTGACTGTGAGGCCCATAGTCACACCTTCAAACCTGGCCCTCCTCAAGTCTCAGGATTTACCAGTAGCTCAGTAGGCTGTTTAGAAATCAATTTATTCCTCTCAATAAAAGAAAAAGCTTTATGATGATGGTCATCAGCATCTATACTACCATGACGACCAACTCTAGCACTAACAATGCTTCCATTTTACAAAGAATCTGAAAATTAAGGAAGTAAAGAGACTTATCAAAAGTTGCCCCACTAGTAAATGATCAAGTTAATATAATCCAAAGCAAATCTAAGGACATCAAATTAGGGTTCCTTGTAAGAATGAAGGCTAGTTATAATCTTCCAGAAATTTTTATACTTTAAATATTTTCTTCACCAAAATAATTTTTAAAATGCTTTGGTTTTGAAAATTACAAACAAATTACAATCTACTATTGATAGATGCTTTCGTGCATTTTCAATTGAAGGGCAAAGGTATTTTTGGATTCTGGGTCTAATGTACATCAAGAAGCGTTTGCAGAATTTGGTACAAATATCACCTAGTTCTTTTTTGGGAATATGATTATTTTTATTGTTGACACTATCACCCTCTTTGCTCACCTCCACCCTGTCCCCGCCCCCCTCCCCTCTGGCCATCACCACACTGTAGTCTGTGCCTATGGGGTGTGCATATACTAGTATATATTCTTTAGCTAATCCCTTCACCTTCTTTCATCCAGTCCTCCTCTGCTCTGACAGCTGTCAGTCTGCTCCATGTATCCATACTTCTGTTTCTATTTCGTTCATCAGTTTATTTTGTTCATTAGATTCCATATAAAAATGAGTCACCTAGTTCTTAATTTGTCCACAAAGAAGGAGAGTTTGTCTGGCTCATCTGTACAACCCCCATGCATACAACAGTACCACACATACTATATTTATTGGAAAGGTTTCAGCAAAATCTTTCTAGTCTATTCCTCTTAGCAGAGGAGGAAATTGAGATAAAAAAGGAAAAGCTAAATGCTTAAAGACCACAGAACTGGTTAATAGCAGAGATTCAGAAATCAAATTGGTACTGGAAATTGATTACTTTTAGGTTTATAATGTACTCCTGAAAAAATTTTGAAGTGAATCAATACTTTGTTCACATCTGTTCAGTATATATACATGGGTAGGCAAATGTGGGTTTACATTTGTATGTGAATGAGTTTGTTCTTTGTATTATTATTTATTAATTATTATTTATTTGTATTACAAGTGTAAACCCATTTTTATCCATCCCTGTATAATTTGCTTAATACTGTGGTGATACAAAGGTAAGAATTGAGTCATCTTTTAAGAAACTTTAATAGTAAACTGGCAGGCAAACACTGCATACAGCCCATCACAGTCAGTGGAGAAAGTGATGTGCTGATTAAAGGAGGACTGGGAAAAGGTTTCATGGAGGAAAAGGGGTTAGGTGAGGGGAAGGGAATTCAAGAGAGAGGGGACAAATTCAGCACAAGCAATGAAACAATTTTTTTAAAATATCATGTTTTGGAGAACATCAAGTAGTTTAACTTACCTAAATCATACTGTTGTTGAATGGCATCTAATATTGTGAGCTAAAGTGTGTGTTTTTTTAAATGCTATTTCAGTACTACATTAAATCATTTTACTACCGATATCACACCACTCACTTTCTTATTATTTGTTTGCTATCAAATATGAGTGAGCTAAAGAAATATAATATATGAAAACAGTCTAACAGTGTCTACATTTTTAATGCTTTATGTCCTTATTTTATACAGTTAGAAATAGAAGTATTTTTGCTTCCCAAGGTAATTGAATGTTTTAGGGTCAAAGCTTAACCATTTCATTGCTCAATGACACATTATAGAGATAATGTTCCATAAGGTACCCTGGACTCCCACTCAGAGATCCTGGGTTCTGATTCAGTGATCACTGGCTGTAGGAAGAAAGTCAGGCTGAAATAAGCCCTCAGCGGCCAGTTACTTTCTTTTACTGTTACGGCTGCTGTTACCATAGTGCAATGAAGACCAGTGGAAACAAAGTATTTAGAACACGTTAGAAAATATAATTAGCATTCATAAGTAATCATATTATATGTTATATATGGACCTTTATGCTAAGTAAGATCAGTATCCACACTGGGCAGGCTTGAGAAGATCTTTCTAAGCCATCTCTGTTTTTCGTTTATCTCTGTGTATGCCTATGCTTTCCTGCCAAATTGCTAATTCTTTGTTTCTGTCCTGCCTCCAACATTTTCTAGTTTCCAACTGTTTTTATAATTAATAACTTTTTTCTATAATTAGTAACAGTAACCAAATTCAAAGTTTTATTGCACTGAGCTGTTGCGTTCTATTTCGGTTTCTATTTTGCCCATTATACATTTCTATTTTCAAGCCACAAGACTGAAAAAAAAAAGTTTCCTTTAGGCTGAAGCTTGGAGACGTGGTACTGTCATAATTCTTTTTCAAACAAACTAAAAAGTAAACTCCATATTTTAAAGTTAAAACAAAATTTCCCCTTACAGTGGGGGTGTGGAAGACACTTCATTTCAGAATTTCTGGCAAGCAAACAGTACATGCCTTGCCAGTGAAGAAAAGCACTATGGATGTTACAGTATTGATTTTAGTTATTGTTGACAAGTTGCACTGTCAAAATAACTTCAACATCTGATCTCCGTGCTTCCATACTTAAATTATGAGGTGGTATCACCAATGTACATACAGTATGGAGAAGCCACAGGGAGAATTAGTGTGAAATTCCCATGACTTGTGAGGGGAAATTTTAAATTACGCCTTTGCTAGAGTGCAAAAGACTCAAATGTATAATTTGTACCATTTTCTTTCCTGCTTGAGCTGCTAGGTTGCCTCATTCTGCTAAATGATAATATCTAAAGCTATGCAGCACAATAACATAATGGCATGATAATCCTAGGTAAAAGGGCATCTAGTCAGAGTATATTAAGTAATATTAAGCCACTATAAAAAGGTTAATTGGTGCCAGGCACTATAATTAATGCTTTAGGCTACACTGAAGACGAAAGGGGAGTTAGAGATAATGCAACCAACAGCAAGGAACAAAGTAAAAAATGGGGTTTACAAGAAAAGGAATGACAATTGAAATAATAAGGTATAAAAAATATATAATTGAGTGTTGTGGAATAAACTTATCAGACTGTTTAAAGTCCATTTGAAAAGAGTTCCTAATATGTGACTTATTTCTAAAGTCTTCATAGTCAACTATCGCCTCTAATAGTTCAAAATTATATAAAATATATGCTATGTCTATTATTTTTATTGTTATTTCACTGGTTGTGAGCACATTCACTGCTCTCCTAAACTAAAGTGCAAATTCGAATAAACAACTTAAACTGTATCCTCCTTTGGTATTAATTTGCTAACTCTTCAATCATTTAAACATATTTGCTGAGACAGTCTGTATTGAGAGTTAAGATCTTGCCCTTGGGAGCCAGAATGCCTCTGGTCAAATCAGGGCTTCACCACCAGTGGAAGTGAGTATATACCTCACCTCTCTGTGCCTCAGTTTCCTCACATGAAACATGGGGATAAATAATAATGCATACCACATAAGGTTGCTGTGAGGATTGAGTGAGTTAATATATACAACCTGCTTAGAAGAGTGCCTCAGAGAGTAAGGGCTATAGTCACATTCACAACTAGGAGAACACTGCAGTGCCTACTCTCAGGGAGCTTGTAGCGTAGAGGGGAAAGAGCCACCTAGCACTCTGCTTAGAACTCAACCAGGACACTCAAAACTATTTGGTGCTTAACATTTCCTTAGCCTTATGATGATAAGTAACCAGGAGTGTATACATGCTTTTAGACAGAAGAAAAATATAAGGGACCTGCTTTAAGACACATTTTTAAAAGTAAGAGAAAACACAATTCTTCTCATGGCAGGTGTGTGGCATTTAGTCAAAAGGTACTAGCAAACTGCAGTACAAGGCTGAGCCATAGCCTCCCCTTAGAGACTGGCCCGTAAGAAACTACTTGTGTGATCACAGACCAATTCCTTAACTCACCTGGGTCTGCTTTCCTAACTTCTAAAATGACGAAGCAGAATAAAATGATTTCTAAGGCTCTTGTTCAGATATAATATTACCTGAATACATTTGCTGAATTTACTGGAGGAGTGAAGGTCTCAAGATAGGTTACTAAAGGTCAAAAAAGGGCATCAGAACATAAGGATAGTAGAAAAATAGAGGACTGAATTCATACGAAAAGGGTATGAATTTATAGTTGAAGAAAATGAATACCTTAAGTAAGTTTGGGGCTGTGACGATTTCGTTACTGGACTGTCAAGGTATTCCACCAACATACATGTTACATATTTGTTATCTAAGTGGTCTCTTACAGTGTATATCATTAAACAAAAAGGAAGTAAATAACAGATGGCTTGTTCCTTCTACTATGTGTCAATCATGCACCAAATACAGTTCTGAATAATTCAGTGTTAGGAAAAAGTAATTCTCATTTAGAAAGGCAAGAATATTTTTTACTTACATGCATTACAAAGTATGGATAAGAAAAAAAAACCTAAATTTAAAAATTCGAAGAAAAAATAATTTCTAGTCTTTGAAATGAGAGCTCCCATTATAAAGGGGAGTGTTTTTTCACATGATAAAAAAATTTTAAATTATATTCAGTCTTAATTCTACATGCATGTTAAGAAGCAAAGGACTAAATATTTCCTTCAAAGAAGGAGCAACTTCAAAGCTAAACAGACAACATAGGAAAAGAGATTATTTTAATGGAATGCAGGCTTCATATACTACATTTGACACTAGGTTGTGTAGGACTGACTCATGAAACATTATCTACAGAGATAGCATGCCAAACAATATTCAATATATTTTTTGAAATAAACAAGGGAAGTGATTTTGAATAATTAAAATGCAGAGTAATTAGCAGACGTATACAATTAAATGATGCTACTTCAGGTGTTGCATTGTATAACAAGGAAGAGACCCTGAAATATTGTTAAATGAATGGCTCTGGGGGAAAAAAATAGTAACAAAATAAATATTTTAGTAAAATAAAAATTTAACCAACATGAAAAAAGTCTTCTAGAGTTTAAAATTCTCATTCCTAACCTTTATCTTAGATATAATAAAGTCTATACTAGCTCTTTTAATAATATACACACCGCATGTATTTTTCTTGATCAGAATTCCACACAGTTTATCATACCTGAGGATAGCTGTCAGTCCTGGGCAAAACTGATATATCATAGGTGGCAGCAAAATGGCTTTTAGCTTGTTGTATTTGGCCATAACGTTCTCTTTTCCTCCACTTGGCCCTTCGATTTTGAAACCAAACCTAATTTTTCAAAGAAGTAGAATTTTAGCTAAAGGATACTTGATAATATAAATGTGATGTTAAAATAATTCAAATCAGAAAGGTAAATCAGGTCAATAAAATTACTAATAAAATAATTTTTATCAGAAAAAAATCCACAAATTTTACATTCTATTTTACCTTGATATAAGTGCTATAACCATGAGGCACTATAAATTAATATAAAAAGACAAAATACTTTAAAAACATTTATTTAATATGTTTGAGCCTCTGTTTTTTTCATTTATGGAAAATAAAAAGGATTTAGATTATATGATCCTGAAGACTCCTTATATCTCCAAATTATCATAGATAATCCTCCTCTCAGAGAATGCTGCAAGTCTGAGAGATGTTCATGACTTTTTAATTTGGGGTTATGCACATGACATTAACCCAGCCAATTTATAACCAAATGAATATCTGGGTCTATCAAAAACAATTATCTTTAAAGCATTTCATAAAGTGAAGACTTTTCTTGATTATATCCATACTTAGATACTCTTAGAAAAAATTTAAACATAAAGACTTAATCTAAAAATATATGGCATCAGCAGAAATATCATGATTATATAGAAACATAAAATATTAAGATTAGATATAATACTGAGCATGATAGAGACAAAAGGTAAAATGGAACCATCTGAAGTACAATTATGGTTTTAAAATAAACAAATGTGTTTATTACATCATAACATTTATCTTCTCTTATAGAAAATATTCAGCCATCATCAAAATTATTCTCCAATTTAAATGACTTACAGGTAATAAATAATAAAAGAAATGGAGCAGATATAACCAAGTGTGAAGAAAGTCTGTGAGTTAGTGGGACCTCTACAGGGTCACTACACTCTCATACTAACAATGTTTATCACAACAACCGTTTTCCACAGAGGGTTAAATATTCACTAATTCATACTTATCACTCTCCAGAATTTTCATTTTAAGATTTTCATGTATTAAAGGGAGATATAGAAAAAGATCTTCGATATGTATAAATTGATATTTTTTATTAAACATGACACAAGCAGCTTCCAGGAACTCTTTAGTCTTTACAGAAGTATGTTCAGAATATAAAATATTTAGGAAAGAAGCTGGAAATCAAATATAAAAATGCAAATTGTAAAAAGCCTTTTACTAAAATTACTCGAAAGTTTTATTCATTTGCAAATTCAATTATAAACACACTTATTAAAACATTTGAATACTCAGTTTAATACGTAAACATATATTGCAGAGTTAAGATGGCATTTCAGAAGAGTTTTCAGCAATTAAAACAAGGCAAAGGGAGTTACCTGTTCAGTGTGGTTTCTTAGAACACGGCTGGCCAATGTGTGTTATCCATTATGCCCAGACTCAAGACAACATCAACAACCAAACCAAACAAAACATAATTCCTTGCTGTCTCCACAGATAGCCACCAAGAGCACACTAAGGGAATTTAGTAGTAAGGTGTGTGTTTTTTGTTTTGTTTTTTCACTAAGAAAAGACCTTGGCAATCTCCTTAAAATGGATGCCAATAACCACTCTGATGTGAAAAGCAGGAAAGAAAACAACCCGAGTAAATTAGGTTCAGGCTGGCTCTCTGTGCATGTTCTTAGACAAAAAGTGAATCAGGATTTGATGAAATGTTAAGGGAGAAATATGCATTGTACACAGCTGATCCCTCTGTATGCAAACACATTTTTCTATGCTTACAAGTATAACTAATTTAAATATGCGGAGACCAGGAAAAAAGAACACATGCGGGCTTGTGCTAACACTTGACAATTATAAAACTTTTCATTAGCATCAACTTTCTATATACCTACTTCCTGAACTAAGATAAAGTAACCATTTGCTTCCACAACTAAAGAACAAAACCTGCTGCTTGTTACCCCGGCACCACCAGATGTTGTGTTTAATGATGTAAAGGCCTTAACGATGGTTTAATCTTCAGAATAAATACTATTACTCCACTATGCACAGAAGTGTTCACTCATTCATTTATTCTGTAGTTTATGGGAACTGCAAAATTCAATAGTTTCCTATTTAGAGTAATAAAAGCATGCCAAAGTAAAAGGTTATTCTCCCAAATGATTGTTATTTGGAACCTAATAAAATGTAGTGTAAGAATATCTACTCTAATAAAAATAAAAGATGTCTAAGAGGTAGAATTTTATCCAATATAATTTTCCTTTTCAAATGATTAAAAATATAGTATATTAAATCATCCAATTTTGATCATCTGAATACAACTTATAATTCAGTACATATTTTTAAATTACTTTATGATCCTTATTCCTATTGCCTCTGCAAAAACCATATAAGTTGTCTATATTTAAAATATTGAATGGAATGACATCACTGGAAACTACTAAGGTGATAAAATTGAAAATGAGTTTTATGATCTTTCTTTAATTATGGATAATAAAAATAGATTTGCTTTACATAACAATTGGGAATTTATGGGATTGTTTCTTTTTATCTTTGTCTTATTATTACCTTAACTTCAATAAAATTATAGATTTATAGGCCATTACACAAATATCAATACCTAGTGTATAACCTTAAAACAAAACTCAATAGCTGACAAAATAGAAAAACAAAATAAAACACATGCATTAATAAGTGAATAACTATGATTCTATCTGCCTTTTAAAATTAATTTTTGAAATCAGCAGTATATTAAGATATTCAGTTCTTTAAATAATTGATGGTTTTATGCCTATATAACTCAAGTATTCTTTTTTATGTTTTTATGTTAGTTGTTAAATTCTTTGCAAGTATAAAGAAATTTTAGTAGACCTACATGCATAACATTGTTCTACATCTTTAAATAGTTCCTCTGTGGCAAATGCTACTATTGAATTATTCTAACACTACCGACCCACACCCACCGGCACCCACCCAAGGCCATCCTGTGGCTCCTACCTGGACCCTGGCCTCAGTGAGCTCTGTCCTCAGAGCAAGCTGTTCTCTGACGTACACATCTGGGTAATGAGTTTTCTGAAAGACCTTCTCCAGCTCCTCCAGCTGCAAGCTGGTGAAGGTGGTTCGGTGTCTCCGCTTCTTACTGCTGGATACATTGCTGTCACATTTATCCCCAAGTTCATCCAGTTCTCCCTTCTCTGGCATCCCTTTCACGGGAGACATCCGGAGACTGTTACAGTTGTCCATAGCTCTATTGAGTTCAGTGTGAAGTGGCTGTCCTTCTACTTTAGTGATCCCATAGTTCACTGTAACCAGGGGGAAACAACAGTTCTCAACATTGTGAAGCATTTAGATGAAGGACTTCAGTTGTACTTTAGAGCATCAGGAAAATGGTCTGCTAATGATTTATTGTGCCAGTGTTAATTCAATCATCACCTTAGGTACAAGTATTAATCCACTTCGGGCAGGTTTAAAGCCATTTTAAAATGTGTACATGGAACTCATATAATTTGCCCAAGTTCATAGTTCTACAGGACTAATGCAATGTTTATGCACATAATTTATAATCAAATTAAGGCAGTCAAATTAAAAGTGCTCTAGATTTTTTTTAAAAAGCCTAAGTGAGCATAATTTTTAAAAACTGAATCAAATTTAATAGAAGTCATATATTTATTCACAGCAGACAAAATTAAGCTACTTACATGGCCCAAGAAAGATACTTCAATTTAAATATCTGTAAACCAAAATCCAAACTCTTCCCAAAAGTTATCTTCCTCCTCCACACAAAAGCTGTAGATTTCCCACATGGTATTATTTCTACTATATTTTTAATATTTCAACTGTATATTCATGTCTGCGTTTTATTTTTTTTCAAAAAGTGATCTAAACTTTTAAAAATTATTTTTATATTAGTCTCTGAAAGTGTTTACTATAGAAAGCTGAAGTAGACTTCTTCAGATTATAAATTCGTTTACAGTTCTTGCTAAATATGTCATATTTATTCTTAAACTCATAAAATATGTTTTAAGGTAGAAAGCTTTATTTTTTCCTCTAATAAAGCATAGCAATTAAAACATCTATTAAAAGATTACAAAGAATTACAGCTGGCATTTTGTTTAGGGATGTTTTAATTTCAGTTATTTCCTCCAGACTTGGTTTCATGCTTGGGGTGTGATATAAAACAAAAAATGTATCATGTGGTGCCACACACACACACACACACACACACACACACAAATGCAATTAATGCACATAATAAAATGGGAGGCATTTTTTGAAAAGTAAAGTCAACCCAGCCAGAACAATAATTTCCAATGAACTGTCATAATTTTTTTTTGCTTTTGTCTGTATTTAAACGATCTCTCACAATTTATTTTTACAACTGCTTTAATCATTATACCAATATATGGAACTTTTAATACCTATATAATTGAAACGCCAAATAACTTTTGTGCAAAAGAAGATAAATATAAAGAAGAGCCCTGGCTGGTTAACAATTGGGTTTTGTCCCTGTGGACAGAGTTAAGTGGGAAGTGCGGTAATTAGGGGCAGGGGGAGGGGAGGCGGTCCTGAAAGTAAGGGCATCTCAGGAGAAAGACAGGACTTTCCTAACCGGAGCGGACTACCGCCTAGGCACACCTTACTGCTTTCACATTAACACTAGTCCCAGTAGTGTGATGTTCACTTAAAAGTTGATAAAGTATCAAAACCACCTATTTCTCTTCTTATTTCGGATTCCCGACAATTTAAAATATTATGATTGAGCTCTAGCCAGCAGTCAGCACAGGGCATTACAGAACCATTTAAAAACAAAATCCTGTCCATTCTTTACGTAGGCACCTAAGAATTCCAAAAATCTAAAGATACTGCAGTCTGAAAATACATCCAGAAAGCCAAACATTTAGTGTATTAAAAAATAAAAATTAATTGATGCGTCTTTCTAAATAAATGACTGAAACGATTAACTGATTTTCTCTATCGCTTTGGCCTTTTTTTTTTTTTTTTTGGTTTAACGTTGCAAGTCAAAAGTAACTTGCAACATTGAATAAAATATGTACTGTGTGCAAAGTATTTAGAAAATGAGCTACTATGAGCCAGTGCTTGCCAGATCTTCAACCTCCATTAAAACAGGGGGCAGGAGGCTTGTTGTAAATATTTCACACTTAATTCGTTTGTTATTTTAAAGCAACCCGCTCCTTACAGCTTAACTGTGGAATATATACAATGATAAGGAAAAGTCCTCTTGGAATTGTAAACTTGATTGAGCTGTCGCGATCTGAGAAAAAAATAGGTTTGTATTGGGTTACAAGATAGAAAGATGGTTTGTTTTGATAACATTTTGACTTGGAGATACTTGCCCACTCAAAGCTGAAGATTTCACCCAGAAGCATTCCGAACGCTTCTGAGGTGACTTCTAATGTGGAGTCAGAAAACTGCACACACAGGGCAGCATTCCGGAGTGAGTGATTACACGGGGGGCTCTTTGCCCGAAGCTATTTAAAGTGACTGTTGTTCAAAAATGTGTGTTGTCCTGCAAACCCAAAGCAGCAGAAATTACAAATTCACCCAGGCTAACCTAGCAACTCTCCAGCTTCACACAGAAACATATCGCTCTGTCTTGGGGGGGAATTTTTTTTTAAAGGTTTTTTCATCTACAGGAGTTCAGAGTGTTCTTATTCGTGACGACAGTGACATCCTCCAAGGAGCCGTGATGGATTTCAGCTCCCGCGGCCGGGCGGCGGGCGGGCTAGCAGAGGAAGCGCGCTGTCTTGACTCAATTACGCTTTATTTACCGCCCTATCAGCTTACGCCCGGACCTGGACGGAGAGAATCCGGGACCCGCCGGGGACGACGCCGCGCAGGCAAAGGGGAGCCGGGCGGCCCCGCAGCGCCCAGTCCTCCCGCTGCCCTCCAAAGTCGCCGGCAGCCAAACACCGCTTCCCGGTTCCCGCACCGCGTCTCTGCCTCCCTCCGCCCTCCGGCTTCTCGCTCCCGCTCCCCTTCCCTTCGGGTCCCCGAACTTCGGGTTCGCAGACGGGCTACCGCGGCTGGGGCTGGGGCTGGGGCTGGGGCTGGGGCTGGGGCTGGGGCTGGGGCTGCAGACTCACCGCTGCCGTCCTGACAGGGCGAGGTCCTCTCCAGGCGCACGTGATGCTCGGCGCGGGGCAGCGGCCCGAAGGCCTGCACGCATTTGCCCGCCGCTGCTTTGCTGTAAAAGGACTCATTGTCCAGCGTCTCCATCACATGCTCCAACGCGCCCCCCGCGCCCATGTAAAAGTCGCTGTTTTTACTCTGCGGGCTCTTGAGGGCGAACTTCTCGCTCAGGAACTCCATCGTCCCGGTAGCTGTCGCGGAGCTCCCGGGGCGCGGAGGCTGGAGCGCGCCGGGGGAGGGGAGGGGCGGGCGGGCGGGCGGAGGGAGGGCCGAGAGGAGGGAAGGGGAAGCGAGCGCTGCGGCGCCGGGAGCTGCCCGGCTCCCAGCCCTTTAATGCGTCCCGGCTGGAAAAGGGGGCACCCGAAGTTGCTTTTATATCTTGAAACTCAGCTGGGCTCCTCGGGCAACCTCCCAGTTCTAATGAATATGAAAATAGGCAAGCGACTAACTCCACCCCGGCCCCCCTCCGCCCCCACCCTCTCCCCACCTACCCCCGCTCTCCCCCCCCCCCCACCCCCCCGGCAGGGCGCGTCCAGGCCGAGGTTAGACAGACAGCTCCGTTTCAGACACAGGCCGGGAGGGACGAGGCCCCGACACCCAGAAACATTGTCGCAGCGACAGTGGACTGGCATTTCGGAAGAGCTTGGTGAGATCGCAAAGCACTTAACCCCCGCTCCCCGCTCTCTGCGCCCTCCCGGCCCGCCCGCCCCGGCCCCTACCCCGCCCCCACGCCGGCCACTTACTACCAGAAAGACGTCGAAGCGTCTCGAGAACTTGAAAGGAAGTGTTGCTCTACGGGGCTTCTATTGCATCCGTAAATCGTTTGTGTGGAAGATCCGCATTAATCCGAAGCCCAAGAAGCCAGATGCACGGGCAGCGATGAGCTGGGGTGGCGGAGGGAGGGGGGGGGGGCGCTTCTGCTCCCGACCCGGCGCTCGCGGCGCTGCCGAGCCAGCGGCGTGTGGCCCCGGCGGCTGGTGGCTGGATGGGAGAGCGATTGGTATCATTGGGAACCGTTATACCAATACCATCTTATTTCTCCCCTTCCCTCCGCAGCCCTCCCCGTGGTCCACGATTTTATCCTTAGATCCAGATTATTTTAAGAAAACGCCATAGGAAAGTGCCTCCAAGGGGTTCTTGGTACAGGCCAGAGGGATGCTCATTGCACAAAGAGATTTGTGAACGAGGACGGCCTTCAGCCTTGTTTTTTTAAACACTATTCTTTTATTTATTTATTTTTTTTCTTTTAAAGAAACGCGGTGCAATGACTTTGAAAAGCGCGTGCAGGGAGCGCGGGGCGCGCGGAGCTGGATGCGGGAGAGGCGGCGGCCCGGCGCGGACAGGGCCTGGCCCCCGGCCTGCCCGAGGGCGGGGTAGCGCTGCGAGGTGGAAAGGCCCCCGCGTGACTTTGGGACTGACTCGGGTTTCCAAGCAGCCCGCGGCCGCCCGAGGGGAATGCGTGCAGGTCTCTAAAACTAGCAAATTTGGTGAAAAGTTCCCACCAGTTGGAGACTAAGGCTTGCGCCTTGCAAGGGACGCCTCTGCTCCAGGCTTTCCCGCACAGGCCCCGCAGCGCCCGTCGCGTGTCCCCAGGTCAATCTGGGCACGTCGGGCAGCCCACCCCCGACTTTGGGAGTGTTCGAGGCCAAGCCCAACTCTGGCGGGCATCCGGACGTCCGGACGCGTTCGGAGATGCCCACCCTCTTCGGGGTCTTGGCTGACCCAAGACTCGCTGGCAGGCCCTCTTGGAGGCCAGGACAGGCCACAGCCAGGAAGGAACCACCATGGAGCTCACAGAGCGCTGCGCACCTCAGAGCTGCTCCCTGGCACTGCCCCAGAAGCCAGGCCGGGCCGAACCACCCAGGTCCGGTCTGATCGCGGCCCCAAGCAGCAGCCTCGCTCCCCCAGTCGCTTCTCCCGAGCAGCGGAGCCGGGGCACTCGCTCAGTTCACGCTCCGAGCGCTCGGAGTGGACAGGGGCGCGCAGTCAGGTTCTGGCGAGTTGATACTATTCCCATAATTGTGTAGCTTTTGCTGTATTGTTATTATTACTGTCTCCTGCAGCCAGCACCAAGCACGGTCAAAGAAAAGCTTTCAGGGATTTTGATCCAGGCGAAAGCCAGATTGCATCAAGGCTCGGGAAATCCAAGCCTGACATCCTCGGCTGGGGCACCCCATAAAAGCCCAGTAAAGGCCGGGGGGGGGGGGGGGAGGCCGACTGTGCTTAAGAAAGAGCAGCCAGGCCCTCCCAGGACATTTCCTAGGGGGTCCCTGGGCCGCCCCTGCGGGAAAGCTGAGCGTAGAGTTATCCCCTCACTCCTGTGTGGGTTGGTGCTTTTTCATTCTCCATCCCCCTCTGTACTTTCAGATATACGGAAAGTCTGGGTTTCTCTAATAAACACCGGGGGTAGAAGAGAAATGACCGTTTAGCAGTGTCTTTTTTTCCCCCCTAAAAATTCACAGCAGCAAGAACGCCTTGCAGACTTGAGGACATATACAAACAACTCCTAGCTATAAACTTAGTTATGTCGTAGAGCCATGTCAGCTTGTTTATAAATATGCGTCTTAAGAGCCCTAAATTCCCTGAGAAACATTCGGTGTCTTTTAAATGAAAGGCATATGATGCAAGCGCTAGAGTATATGTATTCCAAAGCAAGTTCAGCTCCTAGGAAAGTACAGGGAAGCCACGGGGGACCACTGCCTAGCAAGTCCTTCCCACCCTTCCCTCCCTCAGACCCAGGGTTCCACGGCGGTGGTTGGAGGGATGGGACCAAAGTGTCACCAGCCCCACTTAACATCCCTGGAAACTCCTGGAAATGCAAATCTCTTACAGGGGATCCCGTGTGTTCTGGAACATGTAACCACATGTGCCTATTACAGAAGGAACAGCTAATGGCAAACTCCCATAAGGAATGCTTAATCTGCAGTTTTTTGGCAAGAAACTGGGTTTCTGTTTGCCAAGAGCTTCATTAAATAGGTTTTGAGAGGTGGAGAGGGAGTTTATGGGAAGGGCACAGCTGTAGCCAATGGAGTATCGGAGTATTAATAATAAAGGTAAAATAATACTCATTGAAACAATGATAGTTGATTTCCAGAGGTCACGGGGAGAGAGCAGAAGTCAGATGGGAGGCTCTCTCGCCTTCTCTGAGACATACCTGGGATTGTTCTAACTGGTACTTGGAGAACAGCCTTCTTGGAAAATGACCAAAGCACTTTGACAAGCACTTTCAGCTACTCTATCCGGACCCGCGTGGCTCTTTCCTCCTCTGCAGGTTTGAAAAACCTGTTCCTAACCCTCATTCCATATCTTAACCTTCCCCAGTTCCAAACAGTTGCCATGGCCAGGGCCCCAGGGGCCAGTGTTCTAAGGAGCCATCAGCTGGCTAGTAAGACCCAGTTTATTGAGGTTCTGATTGGGATTTTGTCTTAGCAGGCCCAGCCCATCACCCTCAGGCCACCACTCCCATCTGTGCTCCAGCTTCCTATTTCACCTCTGAGCATATGAACAGGTCATCTCCTTCCCTGGAGAGCCTGGGTTCTAATCCCAGGATTCTGCTCCCCATACTTCGTGTCGATCAATAAATCTGCTAGGCATAAAGCTATTCTCCTTTGCTATTTATAGATGGGCAACACTAGGAGGAGGTGATGGGTGAGAGTGGGAGTAGTAGGAGAGAGACAGAGTTAGGGGAGGCATCAATTTCTTTTAAAGCCTAACAACATATTGGACATCCTAGGATTCCAGCACTTTCAGACCTCGGGGTGCTGATGCTTCCTCGAATCGAATCGCCGTGATGGGAATGAAGCACAGTGAAGGAATTCCAATAGTCCAGGAAGCAAAGGATGAGTGTTAACAAAAGATAGTGCAGGTTCGAATCTCAGCCTCTTTGATTGATATATGGTTTTCTCTTAATTCCTCTGGCATCATTGGATGCTAACACAGTAGAAAGGCTACTTTGTGACGTGACTGATGTTCTGATTTGAAGTTACATCTAACATTCCCCGCGGACAGTTTGTGGTTGTTGCTGTTGTTATTCGGTGCCAACTCCCCAAACACAGAGATTTGGGGTATTTTAATAAAGTTGTATTTATTTAGTTCCCTTTAGACTCTAGAACTGAAGTAATTGAATAAGTTAAACTAGTTGAAAAGTCCTCTGAAATGACTAGTGACCCCCGCCACCATATACACATAAAGGAAAATTCAGATAAGTCAAGTTCAGATAAGAGATTGCCTGTCTGTCAGCTAAATTATTATACTTTGCAAAAAAAAAAAATCTCAAGGTCTAAAAGCTGTTTTTAATGCCCTCTCCCCCATGAGAATATATTTTGGGAAATGAAAAATATTTGGAGTACATACATCAAAGCAGCAGTTGAAGCAATGTGTGGATCTCTCTAGCTCCTTTCTTTCTCAATTTATTGAAAGAAATGTCACAGTTATGTGGTAATAGCGGGGATGTCAAGATAGGATTGCAAGAATTTTAATCTTGGCACTTTATTTTCTGGGCGAGTTTGAGACATATTAGTAAGTAAAGCTAGGAAAAATGCATGCTGAATCAGATGGACTGTGCCAAATGTAGAAAACAAGGGTTTGGAGAAGGGCAGGGAGGCTGGGTGGAGGGAAAACTCTCATGAAAAAGCACTAAAATAATTGAATGTCATGTATGTTGGCAAGAAGCCAGGTGGCCTCATGTTTGTGTGTGCTCCGCTGCTGTGTTTTTCCCTGGCTTCATCTTCAGCTTCTCACAGCTCTGCAGACAGAACAGATAAAGAAACATTTTGCATCAAAGCAGTTCAAGAGGTTTGCATCAAGATAAAAATAAATATATACATACACAAATAAGTATTTAAGCTTTTCTGTAAAATATATGTCCCAATCCAACATTATCTACTCTAGAAAACACACCCACAGACTAATATTTAACTTTGTCATGTTTTTGAAGATTCTAAATTTTAATTTAAAAAAACAATAACTGATTGTCAATCAATCCCATCAGTCTTTCAAGTGTACTGTTACAAAGTTCTCAAATACAATAGATACAATTTATCTGTGATTTAAATAATAATATTGAGTATTTTGGCAATTCAAGAACTCACAGGATTTTTCAAAAGCTATACTTGTTTTTGAAATTCAATTTGTTTCAGTAATAGTTTTCACATAGTTGACCTTTTCTTAAAGAAACAGATTTGACTAGATAAAGGATTCAATTGAAATGTAAAAATATAATAAGATTATTTTCCTCATGCAAATACTTTGACTTTCTAATGTCATTGTTGACACTTACTGTAGATGTTGTTTGCATTTATTATAGAAGTTCATTTTACTACAAACGTTTAAAATCATAATGCAAAAATTCTAATCACCTTTTATTTCTTGCTCCAGAAAGTTCTATTATATTATAAAAAACATTAAGTTAGATCTCTTGTATGATGCATACCTTTAAAATATGCATAATAAGCTAGACTATATTAAATTTAAAAATACAGATTTTACCAGAAATTAATAATCTTTTACCCATTACACATCTTCCGCTCTTTTATTTGAGATATGAATTGGTTAAAGTTCTATCTAAAATATTTTAGATACACTTCCCTGCTCATTTGCTAGATATGTCTGAAAGACAGCTTCTTTTCAAAACAATGTCGTCCATACACATTCACACATTGACTTTTTACCTTTCCTTAAAGAATATTGCAATATAGACAGAGGCATAATAACAAAATAACAACGTATGTTTCTCCTTTGGACTGGAATTATACAATGTAAGTATAACGGCCATGGTCATTAAGCAAACCTGTTCAAGGCCCGGCCAATAGACCTAGTCAAGGCGGGTCCAAACAGAGAGAACTGGATTCTCCCCTGGGCAGACCCCCACCTACGGCGCCCCACCCTCGCCCACGGCCACCCTTTCCCTCTGGAGGGAGGACTGGGTTCGGACGCCTGGTCGGTGAGCTCAGAGCGCACCTTCCGTAAGGAGCTGGAAACCCTGCGCAATCTAGTTTAACCCCTTTGCCGTGGTGCTTCAGGAATTCAACAGAAAGAAGAAAAACGCAAACACCGTTATCACTTCAGGATGATTCACGGGGGCAAAGGAGGGGAGGGAGCGCCAAATCCTGAAGAACTTTAGAGAAAGGTGAAGATTAATGTTCACTCACTTCACTCTCCCAATCTGTCCTGCCCGCCCCCAGCATTATGTATTCTTGATGTGAATTTTGATGAGTTTTCATTTGCAAAGTGTCTTAAGTAAGACTTCCGAACAAAAAGCTCTCTGTGCGGGTAGAAGGCGAGCAGAGCTCGGGGGAGGCCCCTCCTGGGAGGGCGGGCAGGACCCGGCGCGGAGAGCGGCGCCCCGGCCGCGCCGACCCGCACCCCAGAGCCTGCGCCCTCGCACCCGGGCGGCTGCGCTCCGCCTCGCGCCCAGCTTCCCGCGGGGAACTGGCGCCGAGGCCGCGAGCAGAGCCGCTTCCGGAGGCAGGCGGAGCGCCCCTCACCGCCGCCCGCGGGTGCGCACCCCGGCAGGGACCGCCCCTCCAGGGGAGCCGCTGGGACCCGCCCTGCAGAGCCCCTGGGGTGAGGGCTGAGCCTCTAAACGCCGCCGGATTGAACCTCGGGGCAGTGGGAGAGGTCGCCTAGGACCCGGGACCGCGCTGCGGTGAAGGGCGCGTAGGAGGAGGAGCCGCTCTTCCGAGCAGGGAAGGAAGCTTCGCCTCTCCGGTCAACTCCAAAGATCCTCCGCGACGGAGAGTCAGTGGTTAACCCGCGTGCTGCTAAGGCTTCGCGGGTAGTGCTTTCCCTCCTTTAAAGTCTACCTCTTGGAAAGCAACGTATTTTAAGCTTTCCATCCAAATATTGATCTTGGCAAATAGATCCTCCAAGCGCCCCCTGGTCAGGACACTGCCCTTTCTGTTTTACAAGTCGGCAAGCAGAATCAACCCATATCGCAAACTGCTGCAGATTTAGGGGATGGAGCAGAAGAGCTGTGATTCTCTTTGACAGCAGCGTGCGTGCGTGCGCGCGCGTGTGTGTGTGTGTGTGCGTGTGTGTGCGTGCGCGTGTGTGTGTGCGTGTGTGTGTGTGCGTGCGTGCGTGCGTGTGTGTGTGTGTGCGTGTGTGCGTGTGTGTGTGTGTGTGTGTGCGCGCGCGCGTGTGTGTGTGCTCGTGTGTGTGTGCGCGTGCGTGTGCGTGTGTGTGTGCTCGTGTGTGTGTGCGTGTGTGTGTGCGTGTGTGTGCGTGTGTGCGTGCGTGTGTGTGTGTGCGTGTGTGGGGGGGGGGGGGCAGCGCACGCCTCGCTCTGACCCGTCTTCCAGAGCGGAACCTCGCTCTCCGGTTGGGAAAGGGCAGGTTTCAGCGTCAGGTCCCTAGCGGATGTGTTCTACGCCTAAAGGCCAGGCTGCCGTCCAGTCGCTTCCTCAGATCTTGTTCCACAGTGAAAGCTTCTCCACCTGTACTGAGCGTGTGAGGTCCTTTTTATGGAACAGGACTGACGCGCACCCTCTCTAGCAAGGTGGCGCCCGCCGCGCTGGAAGACTTCTGCTGAAAGGGAATCCTCCGGCCTCAGCGGATCACCTCATTGTCAGATCCCAGCAATGCCCCAAATGGACCTTGGTCACAAAGTTAGAACAACTGAACACGTTTCTACCTTCATAGTTTGCACTCTGAGATCAGGAAACCTCAGGAACGTGCCAATTATTAAGTTCAAATATAACAAGCAGTTGGAGTATTTACTGCTATTTTATCAAATACTTCAACAAGTGTTTTTTCAAGTTATCAGAAAGAAAGAAAAATTTGTCTTTGAGCAGTTCATTTATATTAGATTATTTGTAAGATTTCCATCACTTACGCAATATCAAAACCTTATAATAAACTCAGTTCTTAAGAGAATGTTCAGTATAAAAGGAACTTGTTTTGGGGAAAATCTCTTTAATGCAGTGACTTATAGGAAATCCTAACATTTCCAATAAAGTTTATTTCTGATTAATGTTAATGAAATTATGTCTTTTCCACCATTTGATTCACCTGTATTGGGGAGTGCGGTTTACAGTCATTCTTTTACTACATAAAGAATTGTTCAATAATTAAATTGAATTAAGCAACATCTAAGTAACTGATTATTTCCTTTTGTGTAAGAATGCCTTTTAATCATGTCTTCTTTCTAATGTTAATACAACTTTGAATACTGTCTTAGACTTTAAAAATAAATATAAGCCTTGGCAAAATGAACAAAAAAAAAGAAACTTTGTTAATGTAATTTTCATTTACGCAATAAAACAGGTCAGTGGGCAATCTCATTTGAGCCAGAGGAGCTTCTTTGGGCATCTCTAACTGCTGGTCACAGCAGATATGCTGTTCAGTATTAACCCTAACAATTCTTAAAATATTTTTGTGACTTGAGAGCCTGGGTTCCTAATTCCAGATCTTATTATTTACACATTTAACCTGTATAACCTAAAACAAATATAGTTCTCTATTAAGATCTTAACATCTCTTCCTAAAATATTCTCATTGTAAGCAATGTATTGACAAAAGACTATACTGAGGCAAACTGTATAGGGCATAAGGGCTTCCAAACAACTTTTTTTAGCTCCAGAGAGGAACACTGTGGAATCCTGTAAATCATTAAAAGAATTTCCTACAACTACTCTCCATTTAAAGGTGGACCTTAATTCTATAATTCTCAAATATGATACTGTACTTACATGGTTTTACAAAGTATGCATTCTTACTTATAAAGCTTAAAGAGAAAAAAAAAAACGAGAGGCAAATATTTTTGGAGATGCTAGAATGATGGAATTATACGAATGGAGACAAACATAAAGTCACAAATTAATTTAAAAAATAAATATAGGAGAGGGAAAACAAAGCTTATGAGGGTCCATACATTAAAGATCTGAGGATATTTTGAGTCTACAGCATGACTTAATTGCTAAAGTAGCTAAAACAAAATTAACTTATATTACATTAACAAAAGTGAAGCAGTCACGCATCAAGACAGGTCAGACCCTCACTACACACTGTATTATAACACGAACCAGGGGAACTGAGAAGTGCTCTGGAAACTACTTTCACAGAGAGAAACTGATAACTTTGAGCTTTTCTAGTGGACAGTGGGTGAGTCAAAGGGGATTTGGAAACCATGTCATGCTATGAATGGTTAAAAGAATAGTGATTTTTCAGCTAAGAGAAGATCAGCAAAAGAGTGATTAAACTTACTCAGGTTAGCCCTAGTGGTGGAAATAGGTGGATTGGCTCAAGGTAAAATACAGTTGTTGTTGTTGTTTTAATGTAAAAAGCAAGCTTTCTAACAATGGAAGTGCTCTATGACTAAAGTGGGCTGCTTTTCAAAGCTGCACTGTACCAGACAAGAGGTGTTACAGATGTGAATGTGCTGTGCAAGTCTCTTCCAAATCAAAGCTAGCGAATGGTGTCCTTAATGCTCACATTAGCATTATATTTCTGAAGTTTCGTTAACACACAAAAACAGCTGCACTATTGATTTCCAAGTTAGAATTAGTTTTCTCTAAGTAGAAAAAAATAAAATTTTTATCATATTTTGTCTCAATAATGATACCTGAAATTAAAGACTACACTTAGAGAGCAAGTGTTTTTTGTCAAATAACCACAGCATCATTCTGATCTGCCTATATTTTTATTATCTAGATAACCCTTTTGATTACCTATGAATGGCAAGTTTGGTTAACTGGTTACACACAACTTTTGTGAAAATGTCTATGTATGCACATCTATTTCATCTATAACATAAAAAGTGTAGTAAAGTACAAATTAGATTCAGCCTCACAGGATTTGAGTCCAGATCTCCCACCTGCTGGTTGTGTGATGCTGAGAAAGGTACCTGACCATCTTCTATAAAATGGGGCTCTGAATAGCATCTCTGTCAAAGGGTGGGAGTAAATATAAAGAGAGTCCATGTATCTAAAGTGCTCAGGGGCAGTGCCTGGCCATACTATAAGCACTAATTGTTTACTAATTGTAATTATGATTTTTAAAATTCAGAATGGGAAGGCATTCAATAAAGATTATGGGCATAGTAGAAATAAACTAATAGCATTATGAAACAGAAAATGACTTTAGAAATAGAAAATTCAGTCCTGGCTGGTGTAGCTCAGTTGGTTGGGCATCATCTGGGGCACTGAAAGGTTTCCTATTCCTGGTCAGGGCCCATGCCCACCAGGGCACATGCCAGGGGTTGTGGGCTCAATCCTCAGTAGGGAGTGTGCAGGAGGCAGCTGATGGATATTTTGCTCTCCCTTTCCCTTTCTCTCTAAAAATCAATACAAAATTTTTTTAAAGTAGAAAATTCAACTATTTCAGAAAATCAAATATAGAATTATAAATTATTTAAGGGAAGAGAAAGGATCACATATAGGGAACAAATATCCATGAGAATTCTGTGTCCAGAGGTGCATGTACTAGTTTAAGGTAAGTGTGCTTGCCCCAAACCACTATTGTTAGGCTCTTTGGTATTACCCCTAATTCTTTAAATTCTTACTTGATTTTAAAATTATTATTTATTATTTAATTTATTAATTATTTATTATTAATAAATTATCATTGATATTGATTTTAGAGCAAGGTGTGTGTGTGTGTGTGTGCGTGTGTGTGTGTGAGAGAGAGAGAGAGAGAGAGAGAGAGAGAGAGAGAGGAAATGTGAGAGAGAAACATCGATTGGTTGCTTCCTATACTCACCAGACCTGGGATTGAACCCTCAATCTAGATATGTGCCCTACTGGAAATCAAACCTGTAACCTTTTGCTGTACAGGATGATGCTCCAACCAACTGAGCTACCCAGCCAGGGCTTACTCCTAACAATTTTTAAAAGATTTGTGTGACTTGGGAGACTAGGGTCCTACTCCCAGCTCTGTAATTAACACATCAATCTGTACAACCTAAAACAAATACAGGTCTCTATTAAGATCTCAACATCTTGTTAAAATATTCTCATGTTAAGCAATGTATTGAAAGAAGATTATACTGGAGTTATTATTAGAAATACAATTCTTATCAATTAAACTATGCGGTGTCTAGCAGGGTGCTATGGACTGAATGTTTGAGTTCCCTCAAAATTTGTATGTTGAAACAGTCCCCAGTGTGTCATTTGGAGGTGGAGTATTTAGAAGGCAATTAGGATAATATACCTTAAGGAGAGGAGAGCCTTCATGATGAGATTAATGCTCTCATAAATGGGTTAAGAGATATGATGTCTCTCTCCCTACCAGGGGAGGATAAGGTAAGAAGACTGCCATCTGTAAACCAAGAACCCAACCATTTTGGAACCTTGATCTTGGAATTCAAGCCTCCAGAACTAAGAAATAAATGTTTGTTGTTTAAGTCACCCAGTCTTTGGTACTTTGTTAGAGCAGCTCAAGCAGATGAAGACAGAGGCCTTCTAATTTTTTTCTTTCTAATATACTCCACGTCAATAATATTAGCAACTCGCTTCTTACAGCCATTACTACACTTAGAGGACTCAGCACAGTGCTTCTGCAGGCTTCATGGAATTCATTCCTGGGGAAGTGGAGAAGCTTGTTCTGAAAATTACTGTCAGGATCAGTATCGTTTTGAGAAAAGCATTTGCAGAGAGATCTGCCAGTGTCTACATTTACAAACAGTTTCCCTCATATTTAAGAAGTATCCGCATATGTAAATCAACTTCCAACAGAATGAAAGGCTAATGCCTCTGTCATTCAAGTTTTTACCCACCTAATAATAATAATAATAATAATAATAATAATTCAGTGTATTCCAATAATTATGGGTTTTGGTGTAAGTAACTTTACTGTTATTTCATATTTGAATTAAATCAATATTTCCTCCTAATTGTATATATTTTATACTATCCCTGTAATTACTGATAATAATGTTATCTGAGAATCCTATCACCTTTCTATTTTTGAAAATCATCACATAGAAGTTTTCCACTTAGAGGCCACACACATATAACCCAAAATCTATAGGCTGGAAAGGTCTCAGGGTGTTTTATCCAATCCAACTTCTCAATCACATTTCCCATGAATTCCCAGCCTTTTACACCAGGCTCTCTTGGTTCTGTCCAATAACAGTGTCCCTGGATTGCTCTATTCTCCATTCCCTGGATATGTTGCTGTCTCCACATACTTATCTAGGCTGTAGCTTTTGCCTAAAATGCTTTTGTCAATATTCTTCTTCAATATCAGTTAAGTAGAATATGAAAGCACCCTTTTCTTGCCAATTCTCATTTGAAATTAATCATCTCCATACACAAAACATTATTTATCTCCTTTAGAATATTAAAATAAAAGTTTCTTAGGGGTTGTTTATTGGGTCTAAGTTAATACCCATCTTTTAAATTTAATTTATATTTATCAAATATTTTTTTGTTCTCAAAAAAATAGAATAAACATTAAGAAATCAAGTTAAGGGATGGATATCCTTCTGTCTCCCTACAGAGAAAATAGGAAACGGATGAGAAGTGAAGAACGAGAGAGAAATGAAGAATGTGAGCCAGTCGCCAGTTTAGCCAAGTACCTGGCATCTGCTTTGGGACCTGGTAGTGGAAACATTTTCATGGCTCCATTTTGGAATAAAAGCTTTGCACACAGAGTTCTAGTGCTGACATTTCAGCCTGTTCTTTAGAAATATGTATTTTACTTGTCCACATGAAAAATTAAGTTAACATGTTATTAGAAATGTATGTCATTTATAAAGCCAAGTATTCTGCACACTTTCAGTAGAGGATGTTCAATATGTATATATTTGAAACATTGAATTCCACTGCCATTTCAAGGCAACTCTAGAGAATCCATTTTAAAGATCTTTTAAAAGTATTTTTCCATCCTTTCACAGAAATACTTCCTAAATAAGGTTTGCAGAATTGATCCAATTTTGGAAGATTGGTCTGGAAAGGTTTTCTATGTCAAGTCACCATTTATTGAGTGCTTATGATACCTAAGGTACTGAGCCAGGGGCTTTACATATACGTTGTACTTAATCTCATAGCACCCTATGAGTTATAATCTTAATTTAATAAGCAAACAGGCTCATAGAATTTGCTATTTGTCCAAAATGGCATATCAGTGAATGTTAGAACACAGGACAATTAAATTACAAAATGCATGATTTTTTTCACTTTCTTCCATATGCATCATATTAGAGTAAGTACTAAGCAGAACGAAATTGCTGTGCTGATTCCTTACTTTGTTCTATGTATTATACTGAGTTATTTTAAGCATTGGTTTCATTTTAAAGTTATTAGAAAGTCAATGGTTAGACCAAACCTGAATAAGTCAGAGAGAGATAAAGAAGAGAAACACCCTTACTATGTCTTCTTGCAATTTTCTGTTGATACAAAATTTGGAGAGATATCCTGTATCCATCCAATCATGTGGGAGGAGACCTCAAATCCATATCAAAAAGCAAAGCAGTAGAGTTAGTATTTATTTACTCGATTTGGAATATGCATAGTTTAATATTACTAATAGTTACATATTTACAGGTATCAATCAGAAGTCATTTTTAGATCATTTTTATTTTTCTCCAAGATATGTATTTTAGGGGATAGTATAACGGAAATTTTTCTTATAATATAATGGCTCTATAATTTCATTTAATAAAAATAACACATTGGGTATATTGGATTAAATAAAATATATTAATTTATCATTTTCTTTTTACATTTGTGATGTGGCTACTAGAAATATTAAAATTACATATATAGCTCATGTTATATTTGTATTGTATAATGCTGATCTAAGCCAATTCTATGAGGATCCTACAACAAGTTTGAAAGTTTCTGTCATAGCCTTTGCAGGAGAAAATTATTTTTCAGAAATTCCAATGACATGTTCAAAACATTACTTTATATTCACTCACCTGGTGAGCCCTGGTGGATGCATTCAGGACCCCATCAGGAAAGCCTAGGCTTGAAGTGTGTTCTCACCTTTGCTCTTGCAATGTGAAAGTGGTTATACCAACACTTCCTAAAAGGGAGGGATGCTATGAAGATTACATTCAGTCATGGCAAAAATTAGCCTGGAAATAAGAGGAAAACTTTACCTGCTGTAATGTTAATTGAATTGGTTTACTTTTATCAAAAGCTTTATAGAAAGGATCTGTCTTTTTGTAGTACCTCGGCTAATTATTTTCCAAAAGCAAAGATGAGGAACAAGCACCAGAGAAGCCCGCATTCTGACCATGCAGTGTTAAAGCAAACATTGCCAGTTGTGGTGCTCTCTCATGCTGCTTTATTAATTCTTCCTTACTGAGCTCTAAAGAGGCCTCATGATCTCTTTCCTGCAAGTAGGTGGTCATTCCAGATCTACTAGAGAGGGCTCTGACACTAGAGTGCAGGCAAGGATACAAGTTATAAGTGAAAAGCCACATGACAAGTTTTTCAATTTTTGATTTGGGTAAAATTCTGGCTCCTAGGAACAGTAGATGATCTATATGATATTTGGAGGGGAAGGAAGAATGGTGGTTTGGCAGTACTGCATAAAGCATGTGTTGATTTCATGTTTTTAGAAGTTATAAATGCACATTTGTTATTTTCAAATGCATTATGTTCATTATGTAACTGGTATTGGCTTTTATGTTTTGTGCCTTAAATTAAAACTGGATTGAAAATACAATAAGATGCCAAATATGATATGGCTCCATTTATGTCACAGTTCAAATCATGCCATTTGCAAAATTAACAGCTATCCATATGTAAAACCTGGTGCAACATAGACTACAAGGTGGCTACTAATTCTATTTCCTGCTACCAGTAACATAAAAGATTTCAACCTGACTTTATAAGACAGTCTGTTATTAAAACAAAAATTTAAAATCCTACCTAATAATAGACAAATATGCAAATTGACCATACCTTTGCTATGCCCACGATTGGCCAGGAGGCGCTAGGGGAAGGGACTCAGGGTGGTTGGGGTAGCCGATTGGGCCAGCGGGACACTGAGCTCGCGCCGCGCATCTGCGCCATGGCTGTGCTGCGGGCACAGAAGGGGCATCTGGGGCAGCGAGCTCACGTCCCACCGCGGACCATCAAAAGCGGGGGAGCTGGGTGCCTGTTCACTCAGGCACCAGCGGACTGGCACCCAGCTCCCCCCTCCCTCCCCCCGATCGAAAGCAAAAGTGTGGGAGCTGGGTGCCTGTCCACTCAGGCACCAGGCCTTTCAGAAGCCTCCACCGCGCTGGAGGCTTCTGAAAGACCTGGTGCACCAGCGATCAAAAGCAAAAGCGTGGGAGCTGGGTGCCTGTCCGCTCAGGCACCAGGCTTTTCAGAAGCCTTCGCTGCGCCAGAGGCTTCTGAAAGGCCTGGTGCACCAGCGGACAGATACCCAGCTCCCCTGCGATCGAAAGCAAAAGCGTGTAGGGGACCCTACATGTGCATGATTCAATCATGCACTGGGCCTCTAGTATATGTATAAATTTCATTAATGCATATTTAAATCCAATTATGCCATCTTAACATCTATAACTAAACCATAATGGAGGTTATCCTTCCTTTTTATTTCATAATATTTACTATGTTTAGTAGACTAAAAGTTCTCTTTTCCTTTAATAGAGATTTTTGTGCCCTGTTTTCTGTGATCACTATCTTTTATCTATTCTATTATCAATATTTTCTGCATCAATATACTCTACCTAAGTTATCTCACAGAATAGCATGCAAATCAGTATATCTAATAGCAATATATATGTAATTTAAATTTTTCTAGCATTCACATTTAACAAAATAAAAAATAAATAGATGAAATTATTTTATTTAAGCCAAAATACAGGGGTTGTCAAAGTAGGTTTGAGTCAGTTTATTCTTGTATTATTTATTTATTATTATATTATTTATTTTATTATTTGTCTTATTATTGTTATTTCATATCTGTGTTTATGTTTTATCTTTTAAGTAATGATGGCTGGTAATTTAACTTGCTTTTGCCCACCCCTATTGTTTGTTTTAACACAGTCAATATATAATTATTAGGCAATTTTGCATTATTTTATCATACTAAATGTTTGAAATCTGCTGTGTTTTATACTTCATATCTCAATTCAGACAAACTTTATTAACAGTACCCTGTAGCTACATGTGGCTACAGGCTAATGTTTTGGACAGCATAGATCTAGGTTGTAGATCTTCATCTGCTGGAAACAGGCTTTCTCTGACTCTCACAATCATCAATGACCAAAGTCATCTAGGTAAGCAAAGATACAATGGTAGGTAGTGTATTTCATTCTATACTGAAATGGAGAGTAGAATTAGATATCTTATTAGTGCTCAGTTAGAAATTAGCTTTAACAACATTATTCTATAGAATGCTTAGGGGTCATATTCTTCCCCTAAATTAAAGTATATTCCATAGAAAACTCACCTTTCCTAGTACAATAATAAATATCATAAATCCAGGTGATAAATACTTTTCTAGCCTTTAAAGATAGTAGAAACAGTATTTCATAGTAAATCTATATATATAAAAGGCTAATATGTTAAGTGTTCATCCGACCAGTAGCTATGATGCACACTGACCACCAGGGGGTAAACGCTCAACGCAGGAGCTGTCGAGCTGCAGTGACCTGGCAGCAGCAGTTCTTGGGTGATGCACCCTGAAACCAGAGAGGAGGGAGCCTGATTTCTTGCGGGGCCACGGGATTCCACCTTCGGCTGTGGGTTATGTTGTTGCTGGGGCATTTTCAGCCCTGAATCTGGTTTCCTGCACACTTGTGTTTGTGTCCCACACCCTGTATGACAGCAACTTTGCACAGTGCCCTCTCACACTCCGGGACCCCTCAGGGGATGTCGGAGAGCCGGTTTTGGCCTGATCCCTGCAGGCCAGGCCAAGGGACCCCACCTGCCGGAGGGACCTCACTCACTCCGCAGATGCCCTTTGAGCCAATAAATCCTATATAGCCCTAGCTGGTGGATAGAGGGTTGGCCTGTGGATCAAAGGGTTCCCAGTTGGATTCCAGTCAAGGGTACATACCTGGCCTGCAGGCTTCTCCTTGGCTGGGCCATAGTCAAGGCTCTTTCAGGAGGCAACCAATCAATGTTTTTCTCTCACATCAATGTTTCTGTCTTTCTCTGTCTCTTCCACTGTTTTATATTCCTATTTAATCAAGCCACCTTTAGAGGCATTATTTTCTTTTTTTAAATATATTTTATTGATTTTTCACAGAGAGGAAGGGAGAGGGATAGAGAGCCAGAAACATCGATGAGAGAGAGACATCGACCAGCTGCCTCCTGCACACCCCCAACGGGGGATGTGCCCGCAACCAATGTACATGCCCTTGACTGGAATCGAACCTGGGACCTTCCAGTCCGCACACCGACGCTCTATCCACTGAGCCAAACCGGTCTCGGCTCTTCCACTGTTTTAAAAAAATCAATGGAAAAATATCCTCGGGTAAGGATTAAAAAAAATTCTATATATTTAATTTTACTATTCTAAACTTTATGTCAATGCCCAGATTTTGAGAAAACTTAGAGGAAATAGGAATACATTATGAAATAAGAAAAAGAAGTCATGGCAATGATCAACTCAATAACTAAACAACATAATCAAGAAATATAAGAACCAAAGCTTATTATGCTGATGATGGGAGGATTTAAAGTTAAACAAGATCTCTTAAAACACTGCTATTTATTGTTCAATTGCAATTTTAATTTCAAAACCTTGTAATTCCTGTCTGTACCTCCCAACATAATTTTTCAGGTTAAAATGAATTCTCCCTTCTTTTCTCAAAAAACAAAAACAAAAAAATCAAACTGAACACTAATTTCCATGAATCCCAGCATAGTCTCTCTTTTGCCTCTAAAGCAGAATGGTGTCTATAGCAGTGCTTTGGCTTTTGTCATATTATTCTGCCATTTTTAAAAAATCTGAGTACTGTGTCTTAATACAATTTATGAGCACAATAAGAAATTAAACTTTGCAATATTTCCCCAAACAACTAATAACATCTCTTATAATAAACTATGTGCACAAAGGTCTTATTGGCAGATTGAACCTTGGGAAGGTGATATCTCCAGGCATCTATGGTATATAGTGAACTCTCAAATAAAGACATTTTAGAATGTCCAAACACCCTACCAAGCTAATACTTTTATCGGCCTTTTTGTGATCAGTGGTTCACTTTACCATTCCTATTAGAAGTGAGGGATGATCATTGCTTGTGGTAGTGCTGAGGGAAGAGGACAGGTAGGAAGGTGAGGATTGAATTGGAAAGGGGTTGGAGATAGTTCATAGGGTGCAGAAAAGGACAAAATGTAACTTCAGGTTATGTATTTGAAGAGTAGCATTGCCTAGATCCATCACTGTCAATCTGTAATTTCGTAAACTGACATTTAGGTTCATGTTTTTATCTTCCCAAATCTCAAAGACAAATATTTGCCTTAAAGTCTCCCCAAGGAAACAAACAAAAAAAGAATATCTCTTAATTTGATTTCTTTCAGGTTTTATGCAATTGTTAAAATTAAAAAAATTAAATATAATTTGAAATGTATTCAATAATTTTCTAGCCTTTAAAGATAGTAGAAACAGTCTTTCAAATTTACCTTTGCTAACTTCAAATTTACCTTTACTATTTTTATAAACACAAATAAACTAGTATTAATGTAAGTTTAAATTCTGAAAGATTTTTTTAAATGATCATTTTAAGACTAGACACAATAAACAACAGATTTTCAATTTAATGCCATAATTAGGAAACTATTTTATATATATATACACACACATACATACATATACACTTATATATATGTACTTATATGTATGTATACATATCATTCACCTAAAATTTAAGGAGCATCAGTACTCATCATCTTCCTCAAAATTAATATTATGGCGCCTGGCTGGTGTGATTCAGTGGTTGAGCATCGACCCGTTCACCAAGAGGTCACCAGTTCTACCCTGGTCAGGGCACATGCCCAGGTTTCAGGCTTGATCCTCAGTATGGGGTGTGTAGGAGGCAGCTGACCAATATTTCTCTCTCATAGATGTTTCCATCTCTCTCTCCCTCTCCCTTTCTCTCTCTCTAAAATCAATAACAACATATTTTAAAAAAATTAATATTATGATCCCTGGCCAGTGGCTCAGTTGGTTGATCAGGTTGATCACTGTTTTGTATACCAAAAGGTTTTGGGTTTGATTCCTGGTCAGGGCACCTAACTAGGTAGTAGGCTTGGTTCCTGGTCAGAGTGCTTACAGGAGGCAAATGATCGATGTTTCTTTCTTAGATTGATGTCTCTCTCTCTTTCTCTCCCTTCCTCTCTCTCTAAAATCAATAAACACATCCTTGGGTGAGGATAAAAATAATAATATTATTATGAAACAATTACATGGATCACAGAATAAGGAAACTATAGATTCAATTATTTTTAGGCACCAAAACAGTTTAATCGTGCCCTGACCAGTATCACTCGGTTGGGCATCGTTCGGGGCACCGAAACATTGCCGGTTAATTCCTGGTCAGGGCACATGCTCAGATTGCAGGCTCAATCCCAAGTAGGGGGCATGTAGGAGGCAGCCCATCAATGTTTCACTCTCACATTGATGTTTCTCCCTCCCTCTCCCTTCTTCTCTCTCTCTAAAAAATCAATAAAAACATTTTTAAAAACACACAGTTTAATCATAAGCATCTTACTTATCATGTTAGCATTTTCATTTGATTGAATTAGGTATACAAACTATAAACCCTGTTAATATCAGCTTTAGTGTAGCTTTTTCCTGCAGGGTTCATAATAAGCTGAGATAAAATATTTTCTGTCATCACATTATGTTGGTTTGTGGATACTGTTAGTAAAAGGATGGCATAACAGCATGCTCATAAAGCAACTACATATGGAGCTTATGTTCCAAAACTCAATTTCTAGGCCACAACATCTGAATCTAAGTTTTCTACATTGATTGACAGCTCAAGGCTCATTAACATTTCTACCTCAATCAAGTTAAAAGAAATTTATAGGTTTGAAATGCAATAGAGCTCCAAGAGTAGATGGGAGGCACAAATTAAATAAATGCATCTCTAAATCTGTGCATTTTTAAATGAAATATTTAATTGCAAAGGAAAAATAAAGGAATAAAAACTAAAGTTCATGAGGTTCTATTACACAGCAACACCCTGGAAAGTCACTGGAGAACTTAGCTTTGTGGAAAGGGCCTCATTGTCCAGAGAGTAAAAGGTCCTAAGAAGCATTAAATGTCAATGCAGCATTTTGCACATTGTATTTACCATGATATCACAGAATATTAACTACACAATAGTAAGAGTTTAATAAAACTGGCCTGTCATTTTAGATAACATATTAATGTTACAAAATTATAAGGTTGTGCTTTGAAAATATTTTTAAACAATAATTTAAGGTACCTTAATAAAAATTAAAATGATAAAGTATTTTTGAGTCAGTACAATAATTTTAATAAACCAGAATTAGTATCTACATTTCATAAATGATAACAACATACATCTGAATGAAAAGTTACACATAAAATATCCAATCATTAAATTGATAAATATTTTTATTTTATTTTAATATAAATGGAATGTATATTTTCTTAACATAACTCTAATTTATTTAAGATGACAAAGTAAAATAAAAAAAGAAGGCCATTTTCATTGTCTACTTCTAATTACTTCATATATATTTATCTTTGAAGTAGCTAATTATAATAATCTGGTAAAGTAAAATGTATTAATATATTATTTATTACTACTATAAAATGTCAATAAAATATAGTTATATTCTCTTATGTGTATAGTATTATAACTTACTATCCATAACTAAAAATATCTTTAATACATAAATCATAAAATTTTAAACAAAATAAATTGAATATGTAAATTCCATTTCAATAGTTCAAGAATTAATTTCTGGAGGCCATTCTACATGAACATAGTAACAATAGCAAAACTACATTTTACAGACTGAAAATTATATAACTCCACCATAAAACAAAATAAAATGTGGGTAATAATGCAAATGAAATACAGTACAATAGAGTAATAAAACCTTGTGTCCAATTGATAACATGACCAAATATCCATATAGCTCTTCAAAAGAGATAAAGTGCCACATGCTGAAGCTTGAAGAATTAGTTTGAAGTTTTCGCCTTCTTTTTGCCACTTCCCCATCCACCACTGAGTTGTACAGGGTTGTCACGGAATGACATCCGTTCTTTCTTAGAAGGTCCTGCATTGGCTATCATTGGTGCAAGTATTCCTTTAATTGAAAAACCTAGACAGTGATATTAAATGTATACTTTCATTTAACTTGATCCAAATAACTTATTTAAGTAAGCAATATATTTGTCAACAACATGCATTACAGAATTACGTGAACTTTGAGTTTAAAAAAAGTATATTGAGTTTTCATTTTGTTTGCAAAATAATCAAAGTTTTGCATGAATTATATTTAGGTTAAATAAAAGGAACTAAAAGAGTTAACTAGCTATGACAGTTTCCTTATACCTACAATTCAAATATCTCTGGTATTTCAAGACTATTATAGATAATATATCTTTTTAGTATTTAGATACTTACATTTGTTTATATTTTCATAGTTTAAATTTTTGTAATTGCTTATATTTTCATAAATAATGACCATCTTAAAATTAGCTTTAGAATTAACAACTGATTGAATTAACAACTTCCAGATAAAGAATTATTGGTGAAATGGAAAGCATATTAGATCTAGAATCTAAAAATATTCATGGGTTCTAGTTTGGCTGCATATGACACAGCTTTGTCATTCTGGATAAGCCATAGCCTCTCTGAGCTTCGTCTTATAAATGAGGGGAGAAACCTGTGCATTACAGGGTTGATGTGGGAATCGCCTTTCTGATTATGCTGCAGTGGTGGTGAGGCCTGTGCTATAAAACAGAAGAAATCATTATCTATATTCAACAAATTAGAATTTCTCCAGAGAAAAGTCACACAAATTGTTAGAGGTTAAAAACAAATAGCAGTTGAAAGAATGGGATAGTTCAGGCGTCCTCAAACTACGGCCCGCGGGCCACATGCAGGTGTTTTTGCCCTTTTGTTGTTTTACTTCAAAATAAGATATGTGCAGTGTGCATAGCAATTTGTTCATAGTTCTTTTTAAACTATAATCCGGCCCTCCAACGGTCTGAGGGACAGTGAACTGGCCCCCTGTTTAAAAAATTTGAGGACCCCTGGGATAGTTGATTAAGAATGTTTTACTGGGCAAGATCCCAAAACACTGTATCAAGAATACTATTGAAGAACTCTGATCATCTGCTTTAAATCTCCCAAGGATTAAGCAAGCACACAGGACTGGGTGTGTGGGGAAAGGGTTTGAAAAGCAGCAGAGTGAAGCATTCCACAGCTCCCTCAGTGCTGGCTTTAGGCAAAGGTTTAAACCACGTGACTCTCCATCGCGATACTTTTGTGCTTTAAATAAATTTAGAGGGAAAATGTCTAATTCTATTTTTTAATTAATACTTTTATAACTACATTTTAAACATTAAAAAAAATATATATCCAAATAGATTAGGAAACATTAGACTGTTTGTGGACATTGGTCTGTAATTTCAGGTTTGGTGCAATATGATGGTGAATATTCACTTTAAAAGTCAATTTTATACTGACAAGCTCTTTAAAAATATAGTATTACTTTTTATTTTTAATCTTAAAAATGTGATTAGGAACACAAATACAAAGGAGTTTAATGAGCCTCTACAAAGATAGAATATTTTACTTTTAGTCTACAAAGAAAACATTACTGACAGGCAGGAACAAAAAATAAAAGGTATTGTTTTAGGAATGGGTATGCGAGGCACGGAGAGGCTAATGCCTGTGGCACAAGTCTGTAATAGAGTTAGAAACAGAACACAGATCAGGGGTTAGAGGCCTTCATAGCGGGCACTCCTGAAGGCACTCACAGCAGAGAGAGGATGCCAAGCTGAGCTGGCTTTCCTGTACCGGCCAGATTTAGCCTGCATTAAGCTACTCCCTGTAAGTCAGTCAGTAGTCCTTTGTCAAATTGTAAGGACTCTTTCAAGCAACAGCAATATTAAAGCAAGAATCTCCTAATGATAAAATAGTAGCCTAAAAAAAACATAAGAAAGTATGTTAAAGCTTATCTACTTTGTGTTTACTAGTTACATATTGAAAATAAGTTATTTCCAAGTAACAGAATAGAATATACTAGTATACTTTGTTCTTTTTTAAGAAAGAAAAAAAAAAGCAAAACAAAACACTGTTACAGTAGTAAACCCTCATCTTGCCCCATCAGTAAAAATTCTTTGATAAATAAAACTACATCCTGGATATCAAGCATTCATGTACACGAACACATTATTTAGGGAGAATGCTAGGATTGGAAGGATGGGGGAGCAAGGAGGTCTGAGATATGTAGAGCTATTGGGACACATTTAGAATTCAGATATATTTATTTAAGAAAAAAATAGAGATTAAAAAGAATACGTGGATTTCCAGAAATGGCTAACACAAATGTTGTGTTCCAATAGAGAAAGCTTAATTAAGTTTCATGCAAGCATAATGCAAGCATTGAAATAAGTATGTATTTTATAATATAATTAAGTAAGATAGTTTACTATTGGTTAATATTTTTTGATGAAATAATCTTACATCATTTAATGCCTTTATTCCTACTATATGCTTTTTATCAAAGATGGCAATAATATGTAAGAAGAGTGGACAAAGTATTGAAATATTTATAGGTAACATCATAGGCTTCTAAAATAATTATTTCAAAATGAGATCAATGGAATTACATTAAAACAGCTTTTATTTTTAGACAAAGTCCTAATTCTTTAAAAAAATTTAAATACATTTTTATTATTTTAGAGAGAGAGAAATGGAGAGGAGGAGGAGGATCAAGAGAGAGAGAGAGAGAGAGAGAGAGAGAGAGAGAGAGAGAGAGATTAATGAGCTGCCTCCTGCATGCCCCTTACTGGGGATCTAGCCCGCAACCTGAGCATATGACCTGACCAGGAATCAAAACAGCAACCTCTAGGTCCATAGGACGGGGCTCACCCAACTGAGCCACACTGGCCAGGGCTGAAGTCCTAATTTTTAACTATTTCTGCATTCTAAAGGGTGGTTTTTTTTGTTTTGTTTTTGTCTTTTTGTTTGTTTATTTTTTTACTGACTACATATTTACAGTATGGTACACGTTTTTATTTCTAACACTGTTCTGTTGTCTTTATTTTGAAGCTATTAATGAATCTTCAAGTCTTTTTTTATTTATCCACAATCTAACCCTATATTTAAAAGGCAGTTTGTGAGTTTTCCATTGTTTAGTGTAATTCCTTCAGCAAATAATAATTATTACTTAAAAATAATATTGTGTGATATTACAAAATAACTTTATAAACATTCGAAGGATATTTTTAGTGAAATGAAAATGCTGTAGAAAACTAGTGTTTAAAATTACATAAATAGTTATGTGAATATATATATTTTTAAAAACTATATTTTAGATGTGATTAAAAGCTTTTATTGTTTGGCAATATGTAAATGAACAATTTGAGCAGTAATCAATATAGCTTATCTTTTCATTTGATTTTGTGAGATTCTTTTTGTTAATCGTATACATTTTTTAACTACCAGATCTATAGAAAATAAATTGAAGAGTAAAACAGCGCATCTATAAAGGATCCACATATTGGCATTCATAGCAAAGCTATTACGTCGTCCTATAATTACTCTAGAAATGAAAGTAGCAATTTGATTCTGTCAATGTATAATCATTGTAAAATTACTTACTCACATGAAAATACAATAGTTAGAGAATCTTGCCTCTAAAATTATTATTAAAGCTAGATCTGCTGATGTGTTCCTGGAATAAAAAGTTATGGCTAAAGGAACTGTGACAGGTTTTTTTCTCTCTTTCATGCAACATTATTGTTATAGGTTTTATGCTTTTTAAACAGTCTGTTGCATATTTATAGGTGATCATGCACATGAACCAATTGTCTCTTACATATATGCTGAAAGTATGTCTTGATAAGGATGCTTTATCTTTCAAAAAGTCACTTCTTTGCCACATAATCTGTGTTCTGCTAAAGATTTGTTCTGGTCCTTTAAATTCTTTTTTTGTTGTTAAATCCTTGTTCTTTAACAAATGTCAAGGTCCATATATGCTGTGTTTTGATAAGTAATTTAATATGTAAAATGCTTTGAATGACTCTCCTGGTATGTATAAAAAAAACTTTGTTAAACAGGTCAAAATAGAAATTTCATGATGTATAGTGATACGTCATTGGATTTTTCATTGATACACTCAACACTATGTGTCTGGACATAGAAAAAATTTCAAAGTCCTTGCCATATTGTATTGCTTAACAGCAGATACAGCATAAGTAAAGCATGGAGAAAAAAAATTCAGCAGTTTAATGAAAGTGACCAGAACAAATTTTTAGCAGCAAAGCGTTTACATCAATTTAAGTGCTATAATTGAGTTACACTTGGCCAGTTTGAGGTTGAGGTAGGTATTATAGTATTCAAATAATGGTTACTTTTTAAGGCCATTCCTATGTCCAACCTCAAATAATAATGGTCATTTACAGTGAACTTCAGGCAGATAGTTTAAAGTCTAACATTAAGGATGAAAACAAAGCAAAACAACAAGCAGGTTGTTTATATCATATCCAGATTTCCTCAATGTAATGTGGTGATATTGCTTGGTTCTTAAATTGTTCTCAAGCTTTTTCAGTGAATATGTTTTTTATATAACTTATAAAGAGATTAATAAAATATCTGTTTCTCAAAATCCCAATTGGACAATGACATGTACAGTTATTTTTCTTACCCAACATTTAAGAGACATATAAATAAGAAAAGTTAGGTTTGACACATTTGATAATCATAAAAAATATCTGTAGTATTTGTTATCAATGCTAAAAATCACAATGCCTATTTTTTTTTTAAAAATCAACATGTGTGACATATTAATTAGTTTTATCTAGGTGCATTTATTTTGAAAAATAATCCCTAAGGATGAAGGCTAATACATACTATAGGTGGTGGGAAATCTTATTTTGATAGATATTGTATAAATTTTTTACTTTTGTGTTTTGCCTATTTCTTGATCTTTTATAATAGCTAGCATTCACATTTGATCTACAGTATTCTTATAATATGCACTGATTTCCTAGGTTTTATTACTTTTGACACACTATTGTGTTTGCATCTTCTTAAGGATACCTTGTGGCTGTGTATACACAGATAGAGATTATTAGAATGTGATGCTAAAAATACTATTTTTTTTCTATAAATTCTGTGGTTCTTATATTAATATGATTCAACACTTTTTTTTTCTAAAGAAACTTTTTTGATTGATTGATTTTCAGTTATAAAATCTAAATAGGTTTTCTGATTTTTTTTTCCAGAACTAGATGTGCCTTCCATCACATGTTCCTTAAATTAATTAAAACACTAAAACTTTTCATTGGTACTTATTCTCTATAACTCAGGTTATTACCAAACTAGTAGAGTACAGTGCTTCCTCCTCATCCAAAGGATGCCTGAAATCAAGGATAGTACTTAACCACAAGGATTCCTTAAACACAAGCCCTATGATACCACAACGGTTGACATGCTAACCAAGATGGCTACTATGTGACTAATGGGCAGTTTGTATAGACAAATACAACCTGGATAACCTAGTCAAAGAGATCATTTATATCCTGGGCAGGACAAAGCGAGACATAGTGAGATTTCATTACTACTACTCAGAATGATGCGCAATTTAATACAAGAATTGTTTATTTCTGAAATTTTCCATTTAATATTTTTGAACTGTGGTTGACCACAGTAACTGAAACCCTGGAAAGTGAAACCACATATAATGTGAAACTACTGTATTTAAACTTATAAATTAATTAGGGAGTAACAAGTGTAACTCAATAAGAAGCTTGAATGAAATTTAACAACTTATAAGCTATCTAGGTATTCAGTTTCTACTGAACACAGTTGGACCTAAAAATCAGGTCCTATGTCCCTTTACTTTTGTCAGTTCAGGGAAGATCTGTTCCCAACTTCTCCAATCATTTTTTTTTTAAATTCTCTTCAGAACTCTTATCAATTTCATTATATTTACAACTAAGTGTCCATAAGTATTTGTAAATAAAGGATAATGGCATAAATAATGCTAATAATTTCCCTTCATATGCATAGTCCTTTCATCAACCCAATTATTATACTATATTTTAATTTCTAATAATCTTGCCTTATCCCATTTTTCCCACATTAATTTGCCAGAGTAAATGTTTAGCAAAAATATGTATCCTAAGTAAATTACAAAATGTTTATTACTAAGCAGTTATCTTTTGGAATTTAAAACCAAAATTCGATTTTCAATATCACTTGGGGTCTCTGAAAGCTTTAATTAAAAATCTTGCTTTTATTTACACATTCATTCACCATGTATTTATTTAGTGCCTATTATGTAGCAGGCATTGTTCTATTCTGCATTTCAATACAGCTGCCCTGTGAATTTTCTTCCATGTGCCAAAGAACATTAGTAACTATCGTATTGTAGTTGCTTTCCATTGATGCTGTTCTCATAATTCCATCTTTACAACCCTCATGTGGAACTTGTATAAAATAAATACTTATTTTCACATTCCCAGTGAAGACTTGTGGATAGGTTTCCCAAAAACTTTTCATGGAAACTTTCATTATCCCTTTTCATGCTTATTAGTTCTTAGCAGGGAGACATTTGGCAACAATAAACATGACTAGCCTAAGGAGTTATTATATTATGCATTTCAATTTCATTCATTTAACAAATGCATTTCACATTTGACCATTCCCATTTATTTTCACACCATAGTAGCTAGTGTAAGAAATTGGTTTGAAAGCAATAATAACAACAACAATAACAACAACAAAAAGAGCAAAACAACTTATTTAAGAAAATGATCATGAAGGAAAGAACTAAAATATTACATTTAGAAACACAATGCTTTAATCTATGATCAATAGAATATACATGGGTCCTGTCCTCAAAAATGGTAAAATGTGATTTTTTAATAAATAATAATAAATGTAGCTGACATATGCACAAGCAGTTCTCTCACACAAATACAGTTGAAATTTGTCTTTGTTTTTCTGGATGATGTCAAGTGCTGGTGAAACTAACTACTGTTTCAGATCCATAAACATTATTCTATAGTTACTAATAACTTTCACTTAACTGTGTCTGGAATCATTGTTGTTTTTAAAAAAATATATTTTATTGATTTTTTACAGAGAGGAAGGGAGAGGGATAGAGAGTTAGAAACATTGATGAGAGAGAAACAGATCAGCTGCCTCCTGCATACTCCCTACTGGGCATGTGCCTGCAACCAAGGTACATACCCTTGACCGGAATCCAACCTGAGACCCTTGAGTCTGCAGACCGATGCTCTATCCACTGAGCCAAACCGGTTAGGGCTGGAATCATTGTTGACTGTTTCAGGTTGTGGAAATAGGCAGTGTCCGACTGTTGAAGGACATCAATCAACTCTGTAGTAGACTTTTAATATGTATCTATTAGAAGATGATTCCACCATCCTTCTAAGTATGGTTTTAGTATACCAGTAATCAGTTTTAACTATCCAGTTCTGGTTACTGGAATAATTTGGGGGCTGAAGTGTTAATGTTAATGTGTTTGTTTAATTAATTGTCAGATTTTGGGGACAAAATATCCAGACCTACTAATGCTGTATTTTTAAAGCTCCTACCAAAAACTTGAGACCAAGAAAAATCAGAGTAAACTGATTAATCAATTATAAAAATAGCTTCAAAGTTTAAAATTTGACATTAGTAGAGACCAAGTCTTGCTGAATAAAAAAAAATACATTCTATGAGATGTAGCTCTAACTTCTAAATTGACAGGTTACTAAATGGGAGTACATAAAACTAAAAAGTTTTTTTGTGTAGCAAAGGTTTCCATCAATAAAACAGAAAGAACCCACTGAGTGGGAGAACATACTCACCAATAATATATCTAATAAGGTGTAAACATTCAAAATTTATCAAGAACTTATTAATTTAACACCAAACAAACAATCCAATTAGAAAATAGGCCAAGAACTTGAATAGACACTTCTCCAAAGAAAATATGTAGATGGCCAACAGACATTTGAGAAGATGCTCAATGTCACTAATCATCAGATAAATGCAAATTAAAACCACAATGAGGTATCACCTCACACCTGTCAGAATGGCTATCGTCAATAAATCAACAAACAAGTGCTGGCGAGGATGCCGAGAAAAGGGAAACATTGTACCCTGCTGGCAGAAATGCAGATTGGTGCAGCCACTATGGAAAAGAGTATGGAGTTTCCACACAAAAATTAAAAATGGAATTGCCTTATGACCCAGCAATTCCACTTCTTGGAATATATTGAATAAATCTGAAATACTGATTTGAAAGAAGATATACACCCCTATATTCGTTGCAGCGTCATTTACCAAGATTTGGAAGCAGTCCATGAGTAGGTAAGTGGATAAAAAAACTGTGGTACATGTGCACAATGGAATACTACTTGGCTGGGAAAATAAGTAAATCTTACCTTTTGTGACAGCATGGATGGACCTGGAGATTATTATGCTAAGTGAAATAAACCAGTCAGAGAAAGACAAATACCATATGGTTTCACTTATGTGTGGAATCTAATGAACACAGTAAATGAACAAACCAACCAGAAACAAACTCATAGATCCAAAAAAAAAAGGCTGATAGCTGACTGTAGGGAAAGGGGTTGAGGGGCTGGATGACAAAGGTGAAGGATTTAAGAAGAAAAAAAAATCCTCATATACACAGACAACAGTATGGTGATTACCAGAGGGAAAAGTGGGTGGGAGGAGGTAGAAGAGGGTAAAGGAGGGAGGATAAATGGTGATAGGAGATTTAACTTTAGGTGGTAAACACACAATATGACATGAAGGTGATATATTATAGAAGTGTACACCTGAAACCTATATAATTTTATTAATCAATGTTAAAAAAATAACAAATAATCTATATATAAAAAAGTCTAAGTGACCTTTATGACTGAACAACCTGAACGACTGGAATGACCGGTCAACCTGACACTATGACGTGCACTGACCACCAGGGGGCATATGCTCAATGCAGAAGGTGGTCAGTGCGCTACCACAGTGTAAGTGCTGCTCAGCCGGGCAGCAGTGGTGGTGGTGGCAGCAGGCATAGTGGGGCCGGGATGAGCAGCATCCCTGGCTGGGGATCCCCACCCACCCCAGCCACCTGCCTCTTCCGCACTGGTACATCCCTCAGGGGAATGTGGGACTGCTGGGTTTCAGCATGATCCCAGATTGGGAGAGGGCACAGGCCTGGCTGAGGGACCCCACCTGTGCACGAATCCGTGCACCGGGCCTCTAGTATATAAATAATATGAAAAAATTTAGAAAAATAAAACAAACAAAAAAGGAGAAACAGAGCCAGATTTCATTATATATAAAACAAAAATGTTTAATGTGGCCACAATTATTTATAAAATCTTATCCTTGCCTTATTTTTATCTGGGGAAAATATGTACCATCTAGAGTAGGGTTGAAATTTGAATCTTTTAAAATGAAAATCTTATAGTCAATTTTCACCTCTTCTACAACAAAATTTTGCAATAATTGGCATAGGTAGTGCTATCACATAATTATTTTATTAGAAGATTTGTAGGCAAAACACCTTCATTTATAAGTATGCTAGTTAATCAAATATATGCAAGTTAATTAAAATTTAACATCAATAATTTTTTCTTAAACACAATTATATTATTTTACTCTCAAATTTATTAAAAGAGTATTATGTGCTATTGCCAATATTTCCTTATCACCCATTGCTCTTCAATTCTGTCAACATCAGTTCACTCACAACTTTCCTGAAAATTCACACTGATGGAGCAGTAGGAATTTAAGTCTACTATGTCCCAGCACTTCATATTCACCCTTTATTTTAATCCTCGTTACAAGTCTGTAAGATACATATCACTTTCATTTTAAAAATGAGGAAACTGAGTCAGTGCAGTTATTTTCCCAAAGGTAAGTAATAGTAATGAAGTTGAAACTTGACATTACATGACTAAGATTTATTGTAAAAAGACAACAGCTTGTTTATTATTCAAAAATAAAACTACCCCTAATATAATGTTACCATAAATAAAATCAATAGGTGGCAAATGTGAGATGCAGATCTGTTTTTGCATGCCTTGGAATGGAAAGAACTGTTCATTACCTGGAAATAAGGTCTATAAAATGAGAAATAAATAAAATGTATCAATACTAGCCTTGTTATGAAAGCAAGGACACATAGTGGGAAAATATTTCTGTATCTCTATTCATAGCTATATCTACTTATATATGTGATACAGGTTATGATTTCATAACCTTTAACATAATTTTTACAATTTAAGAACTATTTTATCAAAAGTATTTTCAGATTTTCTTATACATTGTTATGTAGCTATCTATTTACCCTTCAAAGTCTTTGTAAACTAGGTGTTACTGCAATTTCTTAAGCTATTTAAATAATACTCCCATATTATGTGATTTTTGCTGTGTTACATGAACACATACTTTAATAAAATAAAGTTAATGAGTGGTATCTGTTTTGAACTTTGCAAAAATAGACTACATCTTTTTAAGACAGTATATAATGAAAATATGTCAGAATATTATAATTATCTAGGTTTTATAAAGGCCAGGTATAAGTAAAACCAATATGCTACTTAGTTAGTGGACAAATGAAACAAGACCCAATTTATTCTTTTTATATATAGTTTCAGTCTATAATGAAAAATATGCAGGTAGGAACCAGATTAAATATAACTTATACTCGCCTTTGATCACTCTATGTAACAGAAAATTAAGTTAAGTGAAAAATGTTCTTAATCATTCAGTGAAGAAATTATTGATTTGTGAATGTAATTTATGGAATATAAAGGATCAATAGGAAGTAGCAAATGCTAGAGACCTTGGAGCTTTGGAAAAGGGAAATTCAAAGGAGTGGCAGAGACTTAGAGAGCAGCAATGACAAATTGGAGAAGTAAATACAAGAAGCATCAGTGATTGGTATCCTATCTAATAAAGCGAGAATATGCTAATTGACCGTCATGCCCTCACAAAGATGGTGGTGCCCACAGCCAATAAGGAGGGAATATGCTAATTGACTGCCACACTCTCAAAGATGGTGGCACCCACAGCCACAAGATGGTGATGCCCAGTCCCCTCAGCCCTGCCAGTGCACCTGCCTCCAGATTCCCCCAGTCCCCTCAGCCCCCCAGCCGTGCAAGGCTGGCTGGAAGCACAGGCAAGCCTCAGATGTTGGCTGCCCAGCTGCCCAGGGCCACCTGAGGCTCAGGTAACCAGGGCTGGCCGAGGCTTGTGCTGCCGGCAGCGGCAGCAGCAGAGGTGTGATGGGGGCGTTGCCTCCCACCCCTGAGGGTTCCTAGACTGTGAGAGAGGGAAGGCTGGGCTGAGGGATCCCTACTCCAGTGCATGAGTTTTCATGCACTGGGCCTCTAGTTATATTTATAAATGAAAATAAAATGACTTTATTATGATGCTTTACAGTTTGAAAATCATTTTTGTAACTAGATGAAAATTGTAACATGGCAAGAATTAGGAGGTAAAATTCTGTGTGTGTATACATCTATCTATCTTTTTGGCCTGATATTTTATGTTAAATTATAAGTTTATAGTTTAAGTAAGAAACTTGGTAGAAAAATGTCACATAATTATGGAAAATAGACAATATTTCTCATCCAATCAAGTTTCCTAACTGTAGGAGTAGTGAGAGGATAGCTGGTGACCTCAAATGTGGGTCCTCTCACTTAAAAATTAACAGGGAAATTTATTAACATACCTTTGCATTGGATGGAATTATTATTAACTAGAGGCCCAGTGCACAAAATTTGTGCACAGGTAGGGTCCCTAGGCCTGGCCAGTGATCAGGGCCTCCCGCTGAGGGGCAACCGGTGGGACGATCGGGGGGCCACCCCTCTGGCACCCGCCTTGGTCAACCTGGCACTGCCCACTCACCAACCCTGCCCCTGCCGCTGCCGCCAGTCCCCTCCCTCTGTGGGACAATCTGCAGGGCAATTGAAGGGGGGATCCCCACTGGCACCTTCCTTGGCTGGCCTGGGGCCCGTGGGCTGGGAGCAGCCCCTACATTGAGCGTCTGCCCCCTGGTGTCAGTGCATTTCATAGCGACCAGTCAGCCTGCCATTTGGTAGATTTGCATATTAGGCTTTTATTATATAGGATAGTTTCACAGAGAAAAATCAAAGCTATTTCACATAAGATACTGCTTATATTTTTGAAATACAAAAATAATATATATCTTTTTATTTTTGAAAATAAATTTAACCTCTACTTTTTTAAAAATTGCAACATTTGCTATATTAGGCATAATTATAAGGTATAGAGGTTGACTGTATTTTTTTAAAGTTTAGAATTTTAATATTTAATTGAATTTGAAATTATCTCTACAATATAGAAAAATACCTAAGATATATTAAGTGCTTAATAAATGCTCATTGAATAAAACAGCCACAAATAACTTTAAAGGTAGAATTTATTCAGGGTGCATTTAACGTATTATCAGTCTTAACTTCTAAAAGAGAACTCCTCTGTTGACTTTCAGTTTGGGCGCATAAGTAGACTAGAGGTCTCTTCAAAACATACAATGCTTTCCTCAGGAGAGACTGCAGGCCTGGTTCTTTGATTAATATTCTGCATGAGAATGATCAGATATACAAATAAGGTATATTTTCACACAGTCCTATAAATTGAAAACTGAAATTTCTCATACAGAGGATAGTTTGTTTTTCCTGTAATAGCATTTTAGAATTGTAATAAACTTCATAGACTTTACTACTTTTTGGATAAACTATTTATTAAATTGTGCCTATTGGTTTAAACCAAGTCCCCCCTTAATGTCTTTAATTGTAAATTTACAAGCAACAACTTTTTTCTTAAAAGTGAACATCTAGCTAAAGCAGCAATTTTCAACCTTTTCCATTTCATGGCACATCAACTAGTTACTAAAATTCTGCAGCACACCAAAAATATATTTTTTGCCAATCTGATAAAAATAAGTATAGTTTTTATTGATTTACCAAAAAAAAGTAATTACCTACCCTTATTGCTTCAAAGTGACTTTTTTTAAAAATCAGGTGCCTATATTTGTATTTACGGATTTCTAGTACTAAGAATTAATCAATCAGTTGCAACTTTTTTATGTAATGTGACCAATAAGTCGCAAATCTAATATATGGTCTATACATTAATGGTTCAAGGCAGTGCATTCATACTGGGTGGTCATTGTTGTGTTGGCTGCTGTCTTTTTTTTTTTACTTGACAATCTAAGGGAAAAGAAGTCAGTGTGCCTGACTAAATGGTCAGGTATTGCATGTAAAATTTCTTGCAGCACACCAGTTGAAAATCTCTGAGCTAAAGTAAGCTAAAGATAATTTCCAAATGCTACCCTATGAAATGTTACTGGATTTTCAATAGGACATTGTTTTCTTTACAATATTTCTATACTAATAAAAGGCTATTATGCTAATTAGGGCAAATGTCTTCCAGACAACCTTCTGGACATCCTTCTGGACAAAGCCGCAGCAGCTGCGAAGGGCTGAAGCATGGCTGTGAAGGGCCCAGGCTCAGGCCGGCAGTGGCAGCAGCAGCAGGGTAATGGGGGCGGCGCCTTCCCCTGATCTGCCAGGTTGCCTCCCGCAGAGGGAGGCCAGACTGCAGCTTAGGCTGGGGATGAGGCAGAGGTGGTTAGGGCGATCAGGCCAGCAGGGGAGCAAGTTAAGGGCAATCAGGCTAGCAGGGGAGCAAGTTAGGGTTGATCAGGCCAGCAGGGGGGCAAGTTAGGGGCAATCAGGCTGGCAGGGGGGCAAGCTAGGGGCAATCAAGCCGGCACGCAGAGGCAGTTAGGGACTATCAGGCAGGCAGGCAGAAGGGTTAGAGGCGATCAGGCAGGCAGGCAGGTGAGCAGTTAGGAGCCAGCAGCCCGGATTGCAAGAGGGATGTCCGACTGTCCCTGCAGGATCAGGCCTAAATCAGCAGTCGGACATCCCCCTCGGTTTCCCAGATTGGAGAGAGTGCAGGCCGGGCTGAGGGACCCCCTCCCCCGATGCACGAATTTCATGCACCAGGCCTCTAGCATATATATATTGAAACATTAAGACATCTACTAAGTATTTATAGTAGAATATTTCTAAGCCAAATTATTTCAGTAGGCATGTTGGTCTTCAAAATCACTTATAGCTTTCTAAAATTCAACTTAATTTTTTAAAATAACCCTCATTTCTCATAGATGGTGGAATTTTCTTTACTTGGAAAACATTTAAAGAAAAGATCCCTACCCCCACCCCAAGTATATATATAATGTATATATATACAGTAGCTATGACAGATTATATATCCATACATATATGTGCATACATACATATTAGAGGCCCGATGCACGAAATTCATGCAAGGGGCTCAGTCCTCGCAGCCACGGCCCTCGCAGCCACGGCCCTCGCAGCCCCGGCTTTGTCCGGTAGGTCATCTGGAAGGATATCCAGAAGGATGTCCGGAAGGTCGTTCGGCTGCCTGGTCTAATTAGCATATTATGCTTTTATTATTATAGATAGGCATACATGAATATACAACGTGTTAATAATTCTTCATTTGCAAATTCAAAATCATGTTAATGGAATGTTATGGAGCTTGAAAATATAAGATACTCCTTTCCTAGCACTTACTCAGCTAATGGATGGCCATATTCACTCATTCATCCATTTGTTAAATCATCAAATATACATCAAAGTGCCTACTGTGGCAGGCAGTCAATCTAGGTACCTAGGATCAACATCCCCTACTTCAATACTTACTATAAAGGTAAATTCAAATTAAAACAAGATGCCACTACACACCTATTAAAATGACCAAAATCCAGACCAGTGACAACACCAGATGTGGCAAGGGCGTGGAACAATAGGAACTCTCATTTATTGCTAATGGAGATGCAAAATGTTACAGCTACTTTGGAAGAGAGTTTGGTGGTTTCTTACAAAACTAAAATGAGGAGTAAACTTTAATGGTCATCTTTGAAATCTACTTTTGCTTTAGTTACCACCTTTAGTCTCTACATCTGCATAAATTATCTAGTATTGGCATCTATTAAACTATTTCATTTTGTACTTTTGATCATCTTTTTTGATAATATCTACAAAATTACTTTGTAAATATATTGGAGACATTGCATAATGTTAGGATTGACTCAGAATACCTGTCTTTAACTGATCTTAAGCTTTCTAAAACATGAAAGTATTTTCAGAAATCTTTGTTAGCTATGCATTATCAGTAAGAAAGTCCAGTTCCTCCAGTCCTGGCCAGGTGGCTCAGTTACTTGGAGCATTGTCCTGTACACCAAAAGGTTTTGGGTTCTATTCCCTGTCAGGACACATACCTAGGTTGTGGGTTCAATCCTTGGATAAGGCATGCACAAGGAGGCAACCGATCCATGTTTCTCTCTCACATTGATATTTCTGTCTCTCCCTTCCTCTCTCTCTAAAAGTCAATGACAAAATATCCTTGGATGAGGATTTTTTTAAAAGTCCAATTCCTTCACATTACTTTCAAACTTACCTAAAACTAGGCTTTATTTTTAACCCAACCTCATTTTGCATTACTTCAGTATGTGGAACCCCTGGTCCAGGCAGACTGACTCTCCAATGTTCCACAAATACATACAGGGTGAAGAAAAAGTAGGTTAACAGTTACTCATATGGAAAATAATAAATAATTAATAAATCATAATACAAGAATAAATTCTGTGTTTCATATACTTACAACTGTCAACTTCCTTTTGCCCAACTCTTTATTCACATTTTATCCCTTTCCTTTGTTTAGATGGCTTTATTCTACTTCTTTCCTTACTTAAATCCCAAATCTCATTGTAGGTACAAAAAGGAAATTCCTCACCCATTTCAACTACGTTTGCCATTTCACTTCTTTAATGTATACTATTCCATGTTCAGAAAAATTAGTGCCATGTTAAAATGGCCTACATTTCATGATAATTTAGACAACGCTCAAAGAAGAAGTTGACTTTGAGATGATTCTACACTATTATAGAGAAATTGTGGATTCTCAATCCTGGTAACTTTGAAAATAGAATATGTCCTTGAACATGCAGAGATAATTAGGAGGCAACTGGAAGCCTAAACTAGATATACAGTGATCATGGTTATTCAATAAATGGCTCATGAATGAACAAATAAGAACTACATTAATAATATTGTACTCTTACTAACTAAGCTATATATTTTAGTCCATAATGAAATAAAAGGCAATTAAGACTGGTTTTGGAATAAGAAAAGATAGGTTCAAGTTGCTACTATACCTTGCAAAGTTTTTTTGTGCCAAAAGCAAATTAAATAAACTCTCTGAGTCTTATTTATATTAGTGGTCAAAGAAAAATAATCATTATAAATAAGAATGATAATTAAAATAAATGTGTACAGCTATAAATTGCTATAGTAATAAAATTATTATTATTGTAATCTATCATTTATTTTAAGTATTAAATGAGAAAATTAATTGAGAAAACTAAAACCATTTGAGGAAATCAAATATTTTTTTCTAAATATTGTCTAAGTGAGGAAATCTCTTGGCATATGCATTTTATAAATGGCATTTAAAAAATAATAATCTAACCTCTTTCATCTCTATTTAAACCATAAGGTAGATTAGAAAGCTAGGTAGCAGAAGACTGCCTTGCTTTCTCATAGGAGAGCAGCAAGAGCTAAAAGGGAAAGGACAGAAAATGGGAAATTCACAAAGAAAAGAAACATGTATTGTTTGAGATGGCTGGCATGCTGAAAGTTTGTTGGTTCTGCTATTATTTGACACACAGAAAAGGAGGACAATTTTACCTGTGAGTTGTTAAAAATTAAGCAACAGCAAAATAAAACATACAACAATAACAAACAAGATAACAACACATACTATTATTTAAGTCCTTACTATAAGTTAGGCCATATATCACATGCTTTACATATATTTTTACAAATTTCTTCTTCAGAAAACTCTGTGAAATAGACATTATTATTTATATTTTTCAGACAAACTCATTTTTAGAGGTTAAATAATTTACTCACAGTTACACAACTTACATGTAATTTTAGTATTGGTATTTTAAACGTAAGTTTATCTGATTTTAAAGAATATATGTCACAAATATTATAGCAACATTAAAAGAGAAATATCTAGTAAAGTTCAAAGGCCTAAAGAGTTTTATAGCTGCAGTCCATAAACTATTCTCTTGCAAAGCTAAAAGAAATCCTTTAGCTTTAATAAGGTGACAAGTGTTTGAGAGAAAAACAGGGAAGGCTGGAGGTAAAAGAGCTGTCAAAGTACCAAAGCTGTAAGTGCTTGGCCCAGAGCCCTGGAGGCCTAGGACCCAAGGACTTTGGAGGTTAAAAGATTTCTATAAAAAACAGGCTATGCCATTTTTAATCAAGCGACTATTAAGAGTAGGTTTCTTATAAGCTGACCCCATCTGCCTAGATACTTCAATATTTTCTCTCAATTGTTTCTTCTTTTACAGCTATGTATAGGTGCAATTTTAAAGAACATTTTTTATTAAGGAGTTTTATGTGCCAGGTATTGTTCTAAATGCTCTACACTTGATCCTGAAGACAATTTCACAAGGTTAAGTACTACCATTATCATTTCCATTTTAAGGATGAGAAAATAAGTCATGATTCAAATCCAGGCAAATTAATGTCAGAGCCTTTATTATTATTATGTTGATGTTATAATCTATACTAATAAAAGGGTAATATGCTAATTAGGGTGGACGTCTTCCGGACATCCATCTGGATGTCCATCCGGACAAAGCCACAGCAGCTGCAAGGCCCAGGGCTCAGGCCTCACAGCCACCTCAGCTGGCAGTGGCAGCAGCAGCGGGGTGATTGGGGTGGCGCCTTCCCCTGATCAGTCCAGTTGCCTCCCACAGAGGGAGGCCACATTGCGGCTTAGGAGCGGGCCTAAGCCATCAGCAGGACATCCCCTGAGGGCTCCTGGACTGTGACAGGGGGTAGGCCAGGCTGAGGGTCTCCCCCCTCCCAGTGCACAAATTTCTGTGCACCAGGCCTCTAGTAAACTAATAACTACAATAATTAAGGAAGTAGTATTCTGTTATCTAATAAAAAAAGTTTTTCCAAGGGGGTATCTTTAAATTGTAACTTAGTAAGTAGATTTAGAAATCAGTAGTGATTTTAATAATGTTACTTATTGACAACTAATTGGAATTACAGTGAGAATAGCCTTATTACAGCTTATTAGAAAATGTGTTAAGAAATGAATTCTAACCGATATTTCTCTCTATCTTTCCCTCTCTCTTACAATCTCCCTAAAAATCAATGGAAAAATGATTGGAAGGAAGATGGCTGATGATCGGAAGGCAGACTACAAGATAGTGTGTGAGTGAGAAAACAAAGGGAGAGTGTGTGGTTGCACAGCGAGTGTTTGTTGGTGAGTTGAGGGACAGTTATACTCCAGGAGACTGTGGGGGACTGTCGGACGGGACTCCCTTGAACAGGCAGCCCCCACTGCTGCTGGGTTCCCTCCCGGAGCGACTGGCTCAGACACGGAGACTGCGTCATCTTGAAGGGGAAAGTGGATGTTATCGGGAGCCTGAAAAGCCTGGAGAATCTACAACTATGGCACCCACGGAACAGCTGTGAACCCGAGAACACCGGTTCGCAAGTGGCGCAAGCACGCAGATTCAGAGGAGCTCTACACTCCACCACAGAAAGGTCAGATTTTGCCTGGGAGAAAGAGAGAGAGAACTACATAACCAGACACATGGAGAAGAGAGAAAATGGGGAGACAAAGAAACAGCCTGCATATGAAAGAAAAGCAGGCATCACCAGAAAAGGTAGTAAACAAAATGGAGGCAAGCAACTTGTCAGAGAAAGAATTCAGAGAAATGGTCATAAGGTGAATGAAAAGAATGAAAGACAAATTCGACAATATGTGTAAGAACCAAGAGGAAATGAAGATGAATGAAGAAGAAATGAAAAATGACATCACTACTGTAAAGAACTCAATAGAAAGCATCAAGACTAGACTAGAAGAAGCAGAGGACTGCATCAGTGAACTAGAATACAAGGTAGAAAAAAATACCCAAGTAGAGCAGCTTCTAGAAAAGAAAATTAAAAAGCAGGAGGAGAGCCTAAGGGAACTTTGGGACAACACAAAACAAAACAACATCCGAATAAAAGGGGTACCAGAAGGAGAGGAAACTGAGCAAGGAATAGAAAATCTGTTTGAAGAAATAATGACAGAAAACTTCCCCGATATAGGGAAGAAAACCCCACACAAATCCAAGAAGCTCACAGAGTCCCAAGGAAAATGAACCCCAAAAGACCAATGCCAAAGCACATTATAATTAAATTGGCAAACACCAACGACAAAGTAAGAATATTAAAAGCGGCCAGAGAGAGACAGAAAGTTACCTACAAAGGATCCCTCATCAGACTAGCGACTGATTTCTCAACAGAAACACATCAGGCCAGAAGGGAATGGAATGAAATATACAAAGTCATGCAAAGGAAGGGTCTGAATCCAAGAATACTGTAAACAGCAAGGCTATCAATCAAAATTGAAGGTGAAATCAGGAGCTTCACAGACAAAAAAGGACTAAGGGAGTTTATTACCACCAAACCAGCAATGCAAGAAATCCCAAAGGGTCTGCTTTAAAAAAAAAGAAATAGGAAGTGAAGAAGGAACACAGGGGTAAAGAATAAAAATGGCGACAAACAAGTACCTATCAATAATAACTTTAAATGTAAATGGATTAAATGCCCCAATCAAAAGACATAGGGTAACGGATTGGATTAGAAAACATGACCCATATATCTGCTGTCTACAAGAAACCCACCTCAGAAAAAAAGCCGCACACAGACTGAGGGTGAAGGGATGGAGAAAGGTTTTTCAGGCGAATGGAAATGAAAAAAAAAAAGCTGGGATAACAATACTTATATCTGACAAATTAGATCTCAAAGTGAAGGACATAAAAAGAGATAAGGAAGGCCACTTCATAATACTAAAGGGAGCAATCCAACAAGAAGAAATAACTCTGGTAAACATATACACACCCAAGACAGGAGCACCCAAATACATAAAAAAACTCCTGGAAGATATCAAAGGAGAGATTGACAGCAATACAATCATAGTAGGAGACTTTAATACCCCACTATCACCATTGGACAAATCCTCTAAACAAAAAATCAGCAAAGAAACATCAATCCTAAATGACTCACTAGACCAGATGGAATTAATTGACATCTTCAGAACATTTCACCCCAAAGCTACAGGATATACATTCTACACAAGTGCACATAGGCCATTTTCAAAGATAGACCATATATTGGGTCACAGGCAAAGTCTCTTCAAATTCAAGAAGATAGAAATCATATCAAGCATCTTCTCAGATCACCATGGCATAAAACTGGAAATCAACTACAATAAAAACAATCCAAAAAAATCAAACACATGGAGATTAAATAGCATGCTATTAAACAATGACTGGGTTACCAGAGAGATCAAAGAAGAAATAAAAAGCATCATGGCAACAAACAACAATGAAAACACAACAATCCAAAATCTATGGGACACAGTGAAAGCAGTCTTGAGAGGGAAGTTCATAGCTCTACAAGCCTACTGCAAAAAACAAGAAACAATGGTAATAAATTACCTAACCCTACAACTCAAAGAGTTGGAAAGAGAGAAACAAAAAAAGCTCACTGTAAGCAGAAGGAAGGAAATAATAAAGATCAGAGTGGAGATAAACTACAAAGAGACAAAAAAAAATACAAAAGATCAACAAAACCAAGAGCTGGTTCTTTGAAAGGATAAACAAGATTGATGAACATCTAGCCAGGCTCACCAAGAAGCAAAGAGAGAGGACTCAAATAAACAAAATCAGAAATGAAAGAGGAGAAATAAAAACAGACCCCACAGAAATAGAAAGATTGTTAAAAAATACTATGAACAACTCTATTCCAACAAACTGGACAACCTGGAGGAAATGGACATATTCCTAGAAAAATAGAACCTTCCTAAACTCAATCAGGAAGAATCTAAACATCTTAACAGGCTAATAGCTATGGAAGAAATTGAAGCAGTCATCAAAAAGCTTCCAGCAAACAAAAGCCCAGGGCCAGATGGCTTCACAGGGGAGTTTTACCAAACATTCAAAGAAGAAATAAAACCTATCCTCCTCAGACTATTCCAAAAAATTCAAGAGGAAGGAATGCTTCCAAGCTCATTCTATGAAGCCAGCATCACCCTAATACCAAAACCAGATAAAGACAACACAATGAAAGAAAATTACAGGCCAATATCCCTCATGAACATAAATGCCAAAATCCTCAACAAAATTCTAGCAAATCGGATCCAGCAGTATATCAGAAAGATCATACACCATGACCAAGTAGGATTTACCCTACTTGGTCATGGTGTATGCATGGGATGCAAGGATGGTACAATATTCACAAATCAATAAACGTGATACATCACAAACAAATTGAGAGATAAAAATCACATAGTCATATCAATTGATGCAGAAAAAGCATTTGACAAAATACAATACCCTTTCTTGATAAAAACTCTCAACAAGGTGGGAATAGAAGGATCATACCTCAACATTATAAAAGCCATATATGATAAACCCACAGCCAACATCATATTCAATGGGCAAAAACTAAAACCATTTCCCCTAAGAACAGGAATAAGACAGGGATGCCCACTCACACCACTCCTGTTCGACATACTACTGGAAGTATTAGCCATTGCAATTAGACAAGAAGAAGAAATAAAAGGCATCTAAATTGGAAAAAAAGAAATAAAGCTTTCTTTATTTGCAGATGACATGATATTGTACATACAAAACCCTGAAAGATTCCATCAAAAAAACTATTAGACTTAATAAATGAATTCGGCAATGTAGCAGGATACAAAATTAACGTCAAGAAATCTATGGCATTTCTATACAACCAATAGTGAACTTATAGAAAGAAAGACTAAAAAAGCAATCCCATTTACCATCACACCAAAAAAATTAAGATACCTAGGAATAAACTTAACTAAGGAGGTAAGAGACCTATACGCGGAAAACTACAGGACACTGAAAAAAGAGATAGAGGAAGACGTAAACAGATGGAAGAACATACCATGTTCATGGATTGGTAGAATCAACATCATTAAAATGTCCATAATACCCAAAGCAATCTATAGATTCAATACAATCCCCATTAAAATACCAACGGCATATTTCACAGACCTAGAAAGAACTCTCCAAAAATTAATCTGGAATTAATAAAAAACCCAAATAGTCACAGCAATCCTGAGAAAGAAGAACAAAGTAGGTGGGATCTCAATACCAGATTTCAAGCTGTATTACAAGGCCACTGTTCTCAAAACAGCCTAGTACTGGCAAAAGAACAGACATATAGACCAATGGAATAGAATAGAGAATCCATATATTCACTCAAACCACTATGCTCAATTAATATTTGACAAAGGAGGCATGAACATACAATGGAGTCAAGACAGTCTCTTTAATAAATGGTGTTGGGAAAATTGGACAGATACATGCAAAAAAATGAAACTAGATCACCAACTTACACCATACACGAAAATAAACTCAGAATGGATACAGGACTTAAACATAAGATGGGACATCATAAAAATACTAGAGGAATCCACAGGCAGAAAAATCTCAGACATATGCCGAAGCAATTTCTTCACCGATACCGCTCCTAGGGCAATGGAAGCTAAAGAGAAAATAAACAAATGGGACTACATAAAAAAAGGCTTTTGCACAGCAAAAGAAACCATCAAAAAAACAATAAGAAAACCCACTGTATGGGAGAACATATTTGCAAATGTTATCACTGATAAAAGTTTAATCTCCAACATCTACAGGGAATTTACAGAACTTAATAAAAGGAAGATAAATGATCCAATAAAAAAATGGGCAACAGACCTAAATAGAATTTTTTCAAAAGAAGACAGAAGGAAGGCCAAGAGACATATGAAAACATGCTCAAAGTCACTAATTATCCAAGAGATGCAAATCAAAACGACAATGCAGTACCATCTCACACCTGTCAGAATGGCAATCATCAACAAATCAACAAACGACAAGTGCTGGCGAGGATGTGGAGAAAAAGGAACCCTCGTGCACTGCTGGTGGGAATGCAGACTGGTGCAGCCACTGTGGAGAACAGTATGGAGTTTCCTCAAAAAACTGAAAATGGAACTCCCATTTGACCCAGTAATCCCACTTCTAGGAATATATCCCAAGAAACTAGAAACACCAATCAGAAAGGATATATGCACCCCTATGTTCATAGCAGCACTATTCACAATAGCTAAGATTTGGAAATAGCCTAAATACCCATCATCAGATGAGTGGATTATAAAACTATGGTACATCTACACAATGGAATACTATGCTGCTATAAAAAAGAAGGAACTCTTACCATTTGCAGCAGCATGGATGGACCTGGAGAGCATTATGTTAAGTGAAGTAAGCCAGTCAGAGAAAGATAAATATCACATGATCTCACTCATTTATAGAAAATAAAGAACATTATAACCTGATGAACAATAAGATAGATACAGAAGCAGTAAAGCACCAAACAGACTGTCAAATTACAGCGGGAATGATGGGGAGTATTGGGGAGGGGGGAAAGAGATCAACCAAAGGACTTGTATTGCATGCATATAAGTACAACCAATGGACACAAGACACTGTGGGAGTGGGATGAGGGCATGCGACAGGAGGTAAGGGAGGCTGGGGGAAGGTCAATGGGGAAAAAAAAAAGGAGATATATGTACTACTATATGTAATACTTTAAACAATAAAAAAGAAATGAACTCTATATAATGATCTTGTATACTCTACAATCTATGATTTTATGTCACATAAGTGACAGATGAAGCATTTAAGAAAAGTTGCTGATTTATTGAGCTATTTGTGTTTTAATGTTCAGATGATACCTTATTAAAAGAAACTTTGAAAAAGGAGACATATGTACTACTATTTGTAATACCTTAAACAATAAAAGAAAAAAATAAAAGAAACATTGATATTCTGTAAAGGCATAAAGCAATTTTTTGTTTGTTTTCGTTTCATATGATGTGTTCCTTTTTACCTACACTGCTCCAAAGTGATATCATATGAGTTTGCAATATGCAGAGCTTAAAATGAATGTAGTATTATTCATTATTTTGTGATTCCTTCTGAAATGAAATATATATTAAAGAATTGATGTTATTAATACATTATGTTAACAATGTAAAAAACTGTATTAGGTGAATAAACATAAGGTATTTTTATTTAATCACATTGACTACAGCAAACTTTTAGTGCTCAGATTCTATACTCAGGTAAGGAAATCCAAGTACTCGAAGAACTTCAAAGCCTGATAAATATATTTAAGCTAGACATACTATAATTATTTCAAAAGCAAATTAAAATTTGTCAAAATTAACTTGCATATTTCAATGATTTTAATTGACTGGGATCTAATTATTAAGTACCTATATAAAAAGTGAAAGAGTCATTTCAAAGTCATTTACCTGAAAAGTACCATCTGGATCATTGAATTTTTCACATTCAATCAAATATTGAATTTATGTGTATATAACTATAATATCAATGAGTAATAAACCTTTTTTAAGAATAATAATATTTATGCCGTGGCCAGTTTGGCTCAGTGGACTGAAGGGTCCCAGGTTTGATTCCGGTAAAGGGCATGTACCTTGGTTGTGGGCACATCCCCGGTAGGAGGTGTACAGGAGGCAGCTGATCGATGTTTCTAACTCTCTATCCCTCTCCCTTCCTCTCTGTAGAAAATCAATAAAATATATTAAAAAGAAGAAGAAGAAGAATATTTATAATAAAATGTAACTTAAAAAATTGACTTCTGAGGTTCAATAAACTTTAGGGAAGTTAACAAAATCCTATATAATAGAAGGCTAATATGCAAATAGACCAAATGGTGGAACAATCGGAACAACCAAATAACTGGTTGCTATGAGATGTGCTGACCACCAGGGGGCATGTGAGGAACATGGCAGGATGGTGGAGCAGGTGAGCGGCGGGGGGGGGGGGGGGGGGGGGGGGGGGGGGGCAGACCAAGGCCGGGCGCCGGGTGCTGTCATTGGAACGAGCTTCTGGTGGTTACTGAAAATTCTTTGCTCCCACACACCACAGTCCTGCCCGGTGCTCACACCTGTTGTCCGCACCAGCCCAGCTCACACCCACTGCTGGTGCCGGCCCCACTCGCACCCACAGCTGGTGCTGGAGCCATTGCTCACACCCGCTGCCAGTGCCCAGCACTGGTCCCAATCACTCAGCGCCATCAGTAGGTGCGAGTGATGGCTGATGGCCCTGATCTCCCCTGAGGGCTTCTCCACCTCCCCCTGCTCCTGAGAGGTGATCGGGGCAGCAGCCACTCATGCCCACTGATGGTGCCGGCCCTGCTCGCACCTGCTGCTGGCACCGGACCCAATCACTCCGTGCTGACAGCGCATGGAAGCGATGGCAGGAGCAGGGCTGCCAGCAGACAGGGGACTGGGGCCCCAGTGGGAAGGGCTGGATGGGCCGAGACCCGCCCCTGTGCCTTCAGCAGCCATGCGGCCCACAGTTCCTTTCAAGGTGCACAAATTCGTGCACTGGGCCCCTAGTATGATATTAAAGAACATCTTTTATACAATAGTATTTTAAAATACATTTCAAAATCCTTAGGGTTTACACCCTAAGTGAAGAGTTTGAAAAAATTAGGCTCTATTAGCCCCAAATACCACAAGATATAGATATTTATTTGTTTTTACATATGTTTTTATTGATTTTTAGAGAGGGGAAGGGAGAGGTAGAAGGGAAAGAGAGATAGAAACATTGATGAGAGAGAAACATTGATTGGCTGCCTCCTGCACACCCCCTAATGGGGATCAACCCAAACATCTGCCCGGACTGGAATTGAACCAGTAACCTCTTGGTGCATGGATTGATGCTCAACCACTGAGCCACATCGGCCTGGCAAGATATAGATAATTTTAAGGTGTTCATATTTTTTCAGAGTTAACCACAGTGCAATTCTTACTGAAACCATGACAAAAGGGAATAGATGTGTGACAGATTTACAAATGCAAAAAGCCATCATTAATAAATATAAACTGTCATCTGTTCAATGAAAATAGTTTTTTAAATCATGTTTTTGACAGTATAATATTATCTAAATTCTGCTATTTTAAAAAAAAAGTTTCCTTTAAAAATTAACTCTACCTACAACATCTATTAAACCAATGGCAAAAGTCCAAGTTATACTACTTTGATATATAAATCCAACTTTTTACAATTAGCCTAAAAAAATTCCTTTTAGAATTAAATGATCAAAGCAGTCCATATGATCCATCAGGGACTGGAAGAGTAGATCATTGAGTAACAGAGTATAATTAAAATAGCTGTGCTGTTAATTTTAGAAATAATTTAATTTTGTTTATATCAAAAGAAGACATTTAAGGAAAGAAAAAAAAATTCAAATACACATTTTTGGGCAGTTTTGGTTGCTGGCATTCTACCCCCTATATGTAAAAGAATGCTTGTTGGCATTAGGTTCCATCAATTCATTTGTGATTTCTAAATTAATTCTGAAGGAAACCACAACTTACTTGAAGATCCCTCTGACTGTCTGTGTGCCTGATTTTTTTTTTCTTTCTTCACAGACAAAGCACTTCCACTGGTCATGGAAAAAAGCTCTAAATCCGTGTCTTCTCTGCTTACAAGTCTTGCCTGGGAGCAATGGGAGAGAATGTATACAATCATGAAACAAAATATGGCATTTTCTGAATGCAGCTCACATTACCCCAAATAAACAAACAGGCTCTGTCAAACAACCTTCTTCAAAATGATACCACAATCCTTTATTGCAGCGCAGGCAGAACAAATGCACTATGTCAAAGCATTTTTCGCAAATAAGAGTCGATTTTAAAATTGAGGTTTGCTATTTGCGTCTGTACAACAAAAGAAAACATTTTAGTATAGTAATTTTGATGAAAATCAATCTTAAAGGCAACTGATGAAACTTTACACAGTTTAACATTACTTATTTACCAAGAATATTATTTAGTTCTTAAGTGAATGTTGGAAATGTCATATTGGGTTATGTTCTGCAATATTTGTATTTAACACTTTTAAGTATTAGTTTTCTCAATAAAAATTCCCTGAAATGTCTTACATCCCACATTTGTATACTATAAAGTCACAAAAGATATCTACTTCTCATTACAACAATTATTAATATAAGAATACTATACATTAAGTCTAATTTGGGGATAATGATAAATATATAAAATTTTCAAAATATACTAGGACATAAAAACTAGATAATTTATTGTATCTAAAATTACCATCTGAACTTTTATTACTATTTTGGACTGAACCTAAGAGTTGAAAAACTTGCTTCTTGCCTATAAAATATTGTTTTACAGAATGTCTAATATCATTAAGTAAAGATTTATCAGGATCCAGGCATGAAGTGGGGGAAAATGAAGTGATGGAAAGCAAACCAGCTTCAAAGTAGCTGGAATTTAACCCAAACCACAGGATGTTTGAAATCCTCTGAGTAAGCATTTGTCTTTAATGTTTGATGTGAGAAAAATTTAAATAAAGCCATAAAATCATCACTGTGGTTAAAAAGCTGTCCCTATATGATGAGCTAGAAAAACTCATGAAACCAGCATCTAATGATGATCATCCTCTTTCAAATTCAGATGTTTGTCTTTCCTTTACATTCCCCTTCTGCCTTCTTCCCATCCTTACATGCATGAACTTCTCATTGTTAAGTAAGCCAGTTTGCTATTGCCAAACTCAGAATAGAAACTATTCTATAATGTCAGTCAGGAATACAATTGTATTGTCAAAAAACCTCAGCAGAAAACTGTTTAAAATGAAATAAGGAACACTTGGCTTCCAATATACACTTGAGATTAGTAAGAAAAGTGTTACAAATTCTTTATTTCAATTACTACACAAAAGTATGTCTAATGTTCCCATGAGAATAGCTTCACCAACACTAAGACTTCAAAACAAAACAAAACAAAAAACAGTCCAAGAATGAGAAGAAAATACCAAAGCCATACCACAGTTTCTGTGAGATGTTAAGAAACAAGGGAAAAAATGTTAACTACAAAGGTGACCTGCCTGCTGGCTAAAGAGGTGTTAACTATAAGCCTCAACATTTTAAGATTAGGATTTATTCACTTCAATTTGATGATGTAAATTTACTATGCCTAAATAGAAAGTAGAAATCCACCCTCCCCAAATAAGACAATATACACATGTCAAGAAAATATTTGTGAATACATGCCTTCCAAAAATCTCATTGTCATCTAAGCCAGTGGTCGGCAAACCGCGCCTCGCGAGCCACATGCGGCTCTTTGGCCCCTTGAGTGTGGCTCTTCCACAAAATACCACAGCCTGGGTGAGTCTATTTTGAAGAAGTGGCGTTAGAAGAAGTTTAAGTTTAAAAAATTTGGCTCTCAAAAGAAATTTCAATCATTGTACTGTTGATATTTGGCTCTGTTGACTAATGAGTTTGCCGACCACTGAAAGCCATTTACATCCAAAGAGTGCTTCTTCTGCGATAGAAAACAATTAATGTCAGTCACTGATTCAGTCAGATTGTATATAACAGGGATTCAAATTTAGAAGAGAGATGTAACAGGAATACATGACTTCACAATGGTGTCACCTGGCAGCTTACATGCAAACCTAGAAATTTTGTCAAGAGTGCATTAGTGCATCTGACACAGCCACACATGCATGAATGTTCAGGTTCTATTTTTGAAAACATTGGTTTTCAAACTGAACATCACTATTTCCATGTTAGCAAATAGAAAAATCATAAATATAATACATCTTTTGCTCTATATTATGCAAAATGGACGTACTTAAAAACTAATTGTGACTGATGATGCTTTGAACACTTCTATGAAATACGTATTTAATTTTAAAGCACTGTAATATTAAAGTTTGTATGGTTATAACACAGTTTTAAGTTAATGTCAGGTAAGAATTCTCTATGTGAAATTCAATAGAAAATACTAAAAACTAATTTTGCAAAATTGTTTTTGGTCTTTGTTTACTGAACAGGTCACATTTGGAGCCCCATCTACAAGGTTAGTAATACTTTTGCTCCATATTTTCACAATAAAATGAGGGGTATAAATTAATTTTGGAACATGACTTTTAAGAATCTGGATTCTGATTCATCTCCAACTCAGGCAACTGAATTAAAAACAGAGACTCATTTATTAAAAAAGAACAACAACAACAAAAAAAAGGGGGGGGGAGTTTCTTCTTTAACTTTTTCATAAAATATATTTCATTAAATATTTATTTTTAAAATTTTGCATTTTTAGAAGTTAAGACATATTAAAAACACACATTAAAATAAATACTTATTAACCCAATTTCTTTTTTAAAAAGAGATAAAATATTATAAAGTTCACTTAAAGGTATCTTGTAGTATGTCCATATATATTTATTCAAAAAATTAGAGTATTTCTAGATATGTGAATGATTTAAAACCATTTTTATTTTTGGTTGCAGAAAGCTGAGTTATGTAAATCTCTCCATTCATCATTGCACAAACCCCTCTTCTTATATAATAAGACAGAGGCTTTGCTATAAACTTTTGAGGGCATGGAAGGAACTTTAAATGTTTATCCTATATAATAAAAGCCTAATATGCTAAGTGTCTGGTGATCTGGTTGGCCGTTCAACCAATCAAAGCATAACATGCTAATGATATGCTAAGGTTGCTCAACTGTTTGCTATGACATGCACTGACCACCAGGGGGCAGATGCTCCAACCGGTAGGTTAGCTTGCTGCTGGGGTCCTGCAGATCGGGACTGAGCAACATGGGCCAGACACGCCCTGGAGCCCTCCCATGGTCCATCCCTGGTTGGCCAAGCTCCCGTGTCTCTCCCCAGCCTTGATCATGCACTGGTGGAGTCCCTCGGCCTGGCCTGCACCCTATCACAATCAAGGACCCCTCGGGATGTTGGAGAGCCGGTTTCGGCCTGACAGCGAAACGACCAGTAGCTATGACACGCACTGACCACCAGGGCAGATGCTCAACGCAGGAGCTGCCCCCTGGTGGTCAGTGCAATCCCACAGGGAGAGTGCTGCTCAGCCAGAAGCCAGGCTCACAGCTGGTGAGTGCAGTGGCAGTGGAGGGAGCCTCTCCCACCTCCATGGCAGCACTAAGGATGTCCAACTGATGGCTTAGTTGGACATTTCCCGAGGGCTCCCATACTGCGAGAGGGCACAGGTTGGGCTGAGGGCCCCCCAACCCCCACTGAGTGCACGAATTTCATGCACTGGGCCTCTAGTAGAGCTATAATTTACATGCACATAAATATCTAAGACATAAATTTCAATAACATAAAAACATTTTATTTTGAAGTTAAAACTCCCATAGAAGTTGTAAAAATTGGTACTGAGAATTCCCTATATACCATCCACCCATCTTGCCCCAAAGAAATATAACCAAAGTGTGATTATTAAAACCAAGAAATTGACATAAGTGCAATACCATTACTAAACCACACATCTTGGTAAGACTTTACCAATTTTCACATGTACAATATTTTTGGTTTGTTTATACCAAACCAAAAATAATGTTAATAAAATGTTTGCATTTTATTGCATGCAAACATTTATATAGCTACCCCACAATCAGGATACAGAACTGTTCCATCTTCTCTAAAAACTCCCCTTAGAGGCATACCCTCACCCTAACCTAACCAATGGCAATCGCTAATATGTTCTCCATTACTATAATTATGTTTTTGAGAATGTTATTTATGTAAATGAAATCATACAGTATGGCAGATTTTGAGGGTTTTTTTATTGTCTAAAGTTTTACATATGTCCTTTGGTTGCTCTCTAACCACCCCCTCCCCTACCATTTGTTCTGGCTCTATTCTTGTTTATCAAATTATGTTGATCATTATATCCCACATATGAGTGAGATCATATGGTATTTATCTTTCTCTGACTGGCTTATTTCCCTTAGCATAATGCTCTCCAGTTCCATCCATGCTGTTGCAAATGGTAAAAGTTCCTTCTTTTTTATAGTGGCACTAGAGGCCCGGTGCATGAAATTCGTGCATGAAGGGGGGTCCCCCTCAACCCAGCCTGCACCCTCTCCAATCTGGTACCCCTCAGGGGATGTCCGACTGCTGGTTTAGGCCCGATCTGCAACCAGCAATCGGAAATCCCTCTCACAATCCAGAACCACTGGCTCCTAACTGTTCACCTGCCTGCCGGCCTGATTGCCCCTAACTGCCCCACCCGCTGGCTTGGTAACCCTCAACTGCCACCCCTGCCAGCATAGTCGCCCCCAACTCCCCCCCCCCCCCACCGCTGGCCTGGTTATCCCTTAGTGCCTCCCCCCGCCAGCCTGGTTGCCCCTTACTGCACTCCCTGCTGGTGTGGTTGCCCCCAACTTCCCTCCTGTAGGCCTTGTAGCCCCACACAGCCTGCTGCTCAGTGTGGTTTCCCCTCATTAACCCCCTGCCAGCCTGGTTGCCCCACACAGCCTGCTGCTTGGTCATTTGGTTATCCCTAACTAACCCCCCTGACGGCCTGGTCACCCCACACAGCCTGTTCGGCCGTCCGTTCGGTTGTTTTGGATGCGACGGTCGCTTAGCCTTTTATTTATATAGATAACTCTACTGTCTTTTGGTATGTGTTGTTTTTTATAGATAATCTTTTTTAAAGTTTAATTTTTAATTTTTATTTTTAGAAAAACAACCCACAGGATTTTATTGTCCTCATGTTAAAAAGTTAGGTCTTTTCAGGACAGGCAAGTGAGTTCTGATGCCATGGAGGAAGTCTCTACTTGCCTGCAATGAGCAAAACCCCTGCAGGACCACAATGACTGAATCCCATGCAGGAACAGCTTAGCAATGTAGCGGTCCTTGTTGATTGCCTTGGATTTCTTCTTGCCTTTGCCACTCTTGGGGACCTTGGTCCCCTTCTCCTCCACATTCTCCAGTGCCATGTTGCAGTGCCTGTCAATAGGCTTCACATGGCCCAGGAGCTTTCTGTTGTGACAGTTGATATATGTTCTTGACCAAATGTGTGAGCTTAGAGAGTTGGCCTGTGTTAAACTCCTGTTCCTTCCACTTCTGCAGCTCTGCCAGGGTCCTCTCACTTTTGGGCTTGTGAAGGAGGCTCCTGGTGGTGGTGTTTGTGCTCTTAGAAAATTCTTGTCTCCTCCACTTTGCTTCTGCCTCTGAAGAGAACTATAGTTAATCATTCAATTCACTAATTCTCTCTTTTATGGTGTCCAGTTCAGAGTTTATTTCACTGATAATATTTTCTTATTTCTAAAATTTATAATAGACTCATTTGCATATCCATCTGTCCTCTAATTAAAATTTGATTACTTTTGTTTTCTAATTTTCTGTCTTTTTATTATATACTAGAGGCCCGGTGCACGAAATTTGTGCACTGGGGCGGGGATGTCCCTCAGCCCAGCCTGCACCCTCTCCAATCTGGGACCACTCGGGGGATGTCCGACTGCCGGTTTAGGCCCAATCCCTGTGGATCGGCAGTCGGACATCCCTCTCACAATCCAGGACTGCTGGCTCCTAATTGCTCACCTGCCTGCCTGCCTGATTGCCCCTAACTGCTTCTGCCTGCCAGACTGATCACCCCCTAACCACTCTCTTGCCAGTCTGATTAACACCTAACTACTCCCCTGCTGGCCCGATCAGCCCCAACTGCCCTCCCCTGCCTGCCTGATCACCCTAACTGCCCTCCCCTGCCGGCCTGATCTTGCTCCCAACTGCCCTCCCCTGCAAGCCCGATCTCACCCCCCAACTGCCCTCCTCTACTGGCCAATTTGGTTCTGATTGGTCAGTTTCTATGCCAGTCAGCCTCCTATGCAGCCATTGGCTCCTCACAGTTGACCCAGATTTGGTTCTGATTGGTCAGTTTCTATGCCAGTCAGTGTCAAAAGCTCTGCCTCCTAGGCAGCCAATTGGATCATCACAATTGACTCAGATTTGGTTCTGATTGGTCAGTTTCTATGCCAGTCAGCATCTCTGGGCCTATCTCCAGGCCTGATCATAGAGGCGGGGCTGAGCAGCAGCTGCTCCAGGCTGCTGGAGAGCAGGCTGAACTGCTGACCTCTGGGAGAGAAAGAGAGGCTTGGCTGCTGGTTAGGGAGAGAGAAGCAGGATCTGATCACCCTGCTTCTCTATCCGGGCCTCACCAGCAGCCGCTGCCACTGCTGATCAGCCCTACCTCTCTCTCTCTCCGAGAGGTCAGCCGTTCAGCCCGTTCACCTGCTGCATGCGCAGCCTGGCAAATGGTCAAGCCTCCTGGTCATTGTGGATGTGACAGACCCAGGTTTTTATATATTAGGATGTTATTCTTATTTTTGTCTTTGAGGATCTTATAGTAAAGACCATTGCAGTATTTTTTTAAAGTTCTGTTAATAGCCTTGTCCCAGTTGTGCAATTATCTGTGTCCAGTTCCCAAACAAAAATAGGGTGCTTTCATTCCCCAACACTCTGCAAGATTTCTACTCTGGTCCTTCAATTCACCCAGTATTTCTTTGTCATAAGTCCTTCCTTGATTTCTTCCCTGTCTCAACTCATACACACACAAAATATGTATTTCTGTTCTATTACTATTTTCCTTGTTGTTGTATCGAGCTATACCTATTCAAAATGAAAAACAAAAGCACTTGTAAGTGCTATATATTTGTCATATATTTGTATGTTAGTAATCCATGCACTCTGTTTTCAATCATTTTTAGAAGTATAAGAATTAAATGTGATATCACTTCCTTTGTCTTGGCATTTTTATATTTCCCATTCTTGCTCCAAAGTGGCCACATAACAATATGTGAGAAAGTGCTAGTCTGTAATATGCATGCTGTTAACAAACTGAAGTGCCAATTTTCTAGTGATAATCTTCATGCCACTCTACCAGAGGGGTCTCTATTAAAATGCAAGAAAATATTTGCAGAGTGATTATCTCAAATTTAAATTCTATAAATATTTTCATAAACATTAATTTTAGCTAATGCCTGTCCAAAACGTGCTGCTCTTTCAGGAAAACTCCTTAAGTTAGCTGTTCATGAGAATGATGAATATAACCGTTCTGGATAATACTAGTGTCTACTAGAAACTACATTATCTTCTTGTACTAAATTCTACAAAGCAGGTTAAATTATAATCAGTTTTCTTTGTGAATGTAGAATCTGAACAAGGAGTATTAGTTGATTGATATAAATGGATGGCATCATAAAGTTAGGGTCACCTGATGCATCCATTTTTACCTGCCAAGGAGGCCACGTACTTCTGTCATTGATTAAGGAACGCTTTTCACTGTAAATTTCTGAAAATTTCTTATTTTGTGGGATCCACTTCTCTAGACTTCATATTGGCCATTCTCTTTTTGTCTACATATGCTTCCTTCCAATAACATATAGTACAATAGACTTTAGCAATGCACATACAGTTATACTACCTAGAACCTACCCTCTATTCAGCATATTTAGAACTTGATTATTCCTAAATTTCTGATAATTTACACTTTATTACTTAGAGTGGGTGAATTCCCAATTACTTGTTAATTTTTATCTGGTTTAATTTTCTGAGTTGTGAGGGTACTTTGCTGTTTCATTCAAGTATTCTACTCTGAATATTCAAAAAATATTTTATTATGAAAATTCCTGTTAGAGTAATTTTATTTTAAATACTGTAACATGTTAATATTTTAAAATCTACCATGTAGAAATAATATTCTAGAGTAATACATTTATTAGTATATTTGTATTGATTTCAGAGAGGAAGAAGGAGAAAGAGATAGAAACATCAATGATAAGAGAGAATCATTGGTTGGCTGCCTCCTGCACACCCTACACTAGGAATCAAGCCCACAACCAGGGCATATGGCCTAACCTGGAATTGAACCATGACCTTCTGGTTCATAGGTCGATGCTCAACCACTGAGCCATACCGGCTGATCAAGAGTAATACATTTTAAAGTTATACTAGAAGTGGAGAAAATGTTATTATTCTAGGACATAGTATTTTGATATTATCCTAAATAAACATAGTTGAGATTTTCATAATTTATACTAATATATGGACATATTTTAAAGTGTACTTGTTGAGTACTTGTGTCTACAACTTTTCTGTGTCTTTAAACACATTTCTTACCACAAGCTGAACTCTTCCACCATTAAGTACATCTGGATCTAACTCAGGCAAGAAATGAGTGCTGCAGTGACAAAAACAGAAATAATATTATTACATAAATTTAGAGAAAGAATGTAAAGGAAATGCCCAATGAAAAGTTTGGGACTAATTAGTAATTTAAAAAATGGTAATAATACTTTTCTTAAATAGGGTTATATGCAAAGGTATATACAAATTTACATTTTTTCATAGTCATTTTAAAATTAAATTTGACATAAAATTTAAATTTCTAAATAACACTTTAATGCTACCCTTCTTTGCTAAATATAAATACATACAATAAACAAAAATCTGAAAGAAACAAGAAGGATAGCTAAAAATTATTTAAAAATATAAAAACTTTACATTTACCTACGTATCTTTCTTGTTTTATGATTAAGGCAAAGCTTCCTACTTTTAAAATAGTTTTTGTGTGTTTAGTACATTATACTACTGCTCACAATTAACTTCTATTTAAAAGTAGAACATTTGGCCTTTCAAGAACTTCCATTCTTGCCCTGGTCAGTGTTAGAGTGTTAGCCTGCGTACCAGAGCGTCTCAGGTTCGATTCCTGATCAAGGGCATATTTCCATTTGCCGGTTCACTCCCCCACCCCTACCCAAGTCGGGGGCCTGTGAGAGGCAACCAGTTGATGTCTCACTCTCTCTCTCTTTCTCTTTCTTTCTCTATCTCTCTCTTTCCCTCCCTTCCACTGTCTCGGGGGAAAAACCCCACTTCCATTCTTGAAAATAATATTTCTTAAAATGTTGCTGCCTATACCTTTACATATTATATTTCAAAAGAGAATATCCATAAATAATTACCTGTTGTATAATATATTTAAATAAAACTTATTTAGGAGTAAGGGATATTGTTAAATGCGTGAGCTTCTCTAAACTACATACTGAATAAGTTTTTAAAATTTTCACATTATCTCTGCTAATGCTTTAAAATTTCTGAAAGACCTCTTATATCTGGTTAATATAGATGACAAGTCGTGGGGTTATACTACATTTGTTTGTAGTTCTAAGGATTTCATCTTATGAATTACACTAATTGTAGGATTTTGTTTGTTAGTTTGTTACTCATTTAAATAAACATAAAATAGACACACAATGCCTGGAAATATTTCCAAAGTGTCATCTACATTTACATTCCATATTGGTTTATACATTTAATAAATGCTTAAAATAGCACATATTTTATTTTTCTGTGCATATAGGTAGCTACAATGAAAGTCTTGAAAATTTATGTCAAAATATTATCTCCAGGCTTTTATTTCCTTAAAACTTTGATTCAGTGGCTAAGTACATATATGTTTTATATTACATTGTTAATGACTGGATTTTGTTCCCATAAAATTCATATCTCCAAGTCCTAACCCTCAATACCTCAGAATTTTACTGTATTTGGTTGCAGGGTGAGGGAATGAAGGTAAAATGAAGTCACATGGTTGGCCCTAATCCAGTATGACTAGTGTCTTTATAAGAAGAGATTAGAATATAGACAACACAGATGAGGGATGATCATGTGAGGACATGATGAGAAGGGAGCCATCTGCAAGCCAAGGAGAGAGACCTCCAAAGAAACAAAACTTGCTGACTACTTGATCTGGGGTTTGTAATTCCCTGAACTGTGAGTAAACAAATCTCTGCTGTTTAACCTACCTAATCTGTGGTATTTTGTTATGGCAGCCCTCAAAAACTAATATAGACATTAATGTAACTAAAATTAATTGGCCCTGTTTATTGCTAAATAAAACATTTAATATCTTCAACCTTGTGAGCTCACCTCTATTCTGTGAGACAGATAACACATTATAATCTCACCATAAAGGAGAGGAAACTGAGCCTTGGGACATCATTGAAAATTAGTTACATGACTGGTAAAGTGGCAGCATCAGGGTTGAATTATAATTTTAACTGCCACACATAAATGATAACAAAAATAACACAAAATACAACTTGTACTACATATAATATTTATAAACAGTTAATATATACTATACATTTACTTTATAAAGCAGAATCATTTGTGTAGTTCATCTATTGTTATTAAACATTTACAGAAAGAGTTTCTTAAACATTTTAGAATGAAATATATAAAGAGTGATTAAATCTATTCTATATAAGAAGCCATTTTATAACGTGGCTTCGTGGCACATTGGCCTTTGGCTATAAGTCATGTTTTTTTTAGCACAGTTAACCTAGGTTTAACTTTTCAAGATGTGTTTACAATACAAAAATCTAATTTAAGGGAAATGACCTTACCATTTCAAATTTCTGGAACTAGTTGTTTCATGAACTCCAACCTGTGTGTGAAGCCACTGATACGTATATTCTTTACTCCTTTCTAATTTTTCAAGTGCCTTGGTATCCTTGCAGATAAATTCTTCTTCCTTACCTGGGAAAGAAATATGGACATTTTATTTGTTATTTAAAGAGATCAAATTTTGTCCAAACAGTTCAGTTAGGGTAACAACTTTATCATAAGAAAGGGAAAAAATAACATAATTCATAGGATCTAAATCATCTGTAAGAAAAAAGTCAGTCACAAAGTAACTTTTCCTGCTAGAGTTTCACACCTACTTATTTTGAAAAATAAAGTAAATGCCTTAAGGTAACCAATATATTTTTAAGGGTTGTTTTGTTACTTTTATAATTAGAAAATTCAAATAATTATTTTTGGTAGACAGTAGAATCTACATATATATATATATATATATATGTATATATATATATATATATATATATATATATATACCTAATATGCAAAGTGTCCCCTCAGGAGTTCAACCACCTGGGAGTTCAATCGCTCTCTATGATGTGCGCTGACCACCAGGGGGTGGCGCAGAACAAAGGAAGGACCCAGCCGGCAGCCGGCAGCTGCTAGAAACCCTACCTGTGCATGAATTTTGTGCACTGGGCCTCTAGTCCTATCTAATAATAAACAAATATGCAAATTGACCGCACCTTCCCTATGCCCAAGCCACGCCCACCATCCAAGCCACGCCCATCAACCAATCAGGACTAATATGCAAATTACCCCAACAAAGATGGCGGCTAATTTGCATATCAAGACAGCGTAGAAAGAAGCCAAGAGCTGCAGAAGGGAGCAAAGCTGCAGAGAAGCAAGCAAGCTGGGGGGAGGAGAAGGGAGGAGCGGAGGCGGGGCCGGGGGAGAAGAAAGTTGAGCAGGCGGGGCCGGGGGAGAAGGGAGGAGTGGAGGCGGGGCCAGGGGAGAAGGGAGGAGAGCGGGCTGGCGGGCCGGGGGGAGAAAAGCAGGGGGGCTGGCGGAGAACACAGGGCGGGGGAGAAGGGAGGAGTGGAGGCGGGGCAAGGGGAGAAGGAAGGAGAGCGGGCTGGCGGGCCGGGGGGAGAAAAGCAGGGGGGCTGGAGGAGAACGTGGGGCGGGGTCAAGGGAGGAGAGCAGTCAGGGCGGGGTAGAGTGCAGCAGGAAACCCTATTGCAGGATTTTTCCTGCAACTGGAAAGCTAGTTCTAATATAAAAAGATCTATCTACCCACTATGATGTCCTTTTAGGCTTATTTTAAAGTCTAATTGTTCTCATACTAGTTTTATCCATATGCAGAATTTATAAATATAATGAAGGTATTAAAACAGAATTTTAATTTTATATAAAACTAAAATGGTTTTGTAAGGTAATATAATATTTTAAGTTGGGAATACAATTTCTGTCACGATTATATGTGCTTATGCCATAATACCTATTTCAAAAAGGGGGCGTGTGGAACATAACAATAAAAATGTTTATGGAAAATATGAAGATGATAAATTATACTAGGTATGAATACAAGGTAACAAGCATACAAAATAAAATAGTTAAGAAAAAGAAGAATCTAACCCTTACATTCAAATGTAAAATTTAATATATATATATAGTTGCATTTTTTTTTATTGTTGACATTGCTGCTACATTAATGCCATGCATTTCAGAGTTACGCTGAAGATCTGTTGTTTCAGAGCCTTTATCCATGAACATGATTTTTTTGGGCTGGTTTCTTTTTTTGTTGCCATAACAATGTTTTGGGCTTGATTGACAATAAACCAGAGAAACTAACTGATGGTAATCAAACTCTCAAAAATGCTATAATTAAAAACCTGATATTTAAGCTGTCAATTTATTAATTTGAACTATTCTTTTGCTATAGATCATCAGCTAAAAATCAGAATGTTCATTTCTCAAACCTCTTAGTACTCATAGCATCTTATGTTTCTAAAATGGCCACACCCCTTGCATTCTGTGTTGAAACTAACCCACCCATATTTGATATATTGGAGGCACATATACTTCACCTACCAGGGCTAACCACTGAATCCGTGACCAGACACCATTTTGGTAAATGGCCTTATAGGTAGATCTACAGAAACTATAAAAGAGATTCAAACAGAGGGAAGACTTGGTGTTACCACACCCAGTTACTGCACAGCATTAAGTCTCTTCTCCAGCAGAGGCCCAGCCTTTCATATGCTTTTCTTGGTTGATCAGATCAGATTTTGGAACCATGAGTGCAGTGACAGAGAATAGTGGGGACTCAGTGACCCTGTTAATGAAACGTGTCCACAGCTGTAACCATATTCTTATTATTCAGAGAATCCTTTTGTAACAAGTGTACTTTAGTTAAAAATAAGAATTATCTATGGCTTCCTGCTTTTAAAAAGGGTGACACATATTGATAGTCACTTTTTTAAGTAATCATTTTGCAAAGTGTTCCTCAACTGTGCAATAACACTCTAGACATACTAAGTGGTTTTTTCATCAGAACTCAACCAAGATTCTAGACAACTATTCCCAAGTAAAGACGAGAGATTTCACTGTCAGGGTCCCATTCAAATTAACCAGTTTAACCCTAAGGCATAGATTGGTAGATTGGCACAAGCTCAGTGTTAGAAACAGAACAAACACAGTGATGAAGTTGGCTGAATGAACTCAAAGATACTACAATTCAGATGCTGAGGGAAGTGATTTGGCTAACCCATTTCAGGACCACTCCTGCCACTGAGAAGAAAAAACTAAGGTTTACTCATTGAAACTTGCAGAAGAAGTCCTGTTTTTTGCACCTGGGGTATGAAAAATAGTAGGGAACTGGGTTACTTAACGAATTTTTAATTTAGCCAGGCTGCCCAATAAGTATTTCCTTTTAGCTTACAAGAAGCATCATTTTGCCTAAAGAAAGTGAAACCCTTATCTACTGTGCTATCCTACTTCTCTGGGACTTGCTTCACTAACTTCTTATATCATCAACCTAAGAAAAATATATTTCTTTGCTTCCTGCTCTCCACTAATTACTACTGTCTATATAGGCCCCTTTATTTCAAAACACAAATTCGATTGCTTTTATTTAAACAAATGGTTAAACTGTTAAATTATAAAAATAATATTGACAATTTAAAAAATAAATAAAAGAAATTAAAAAAAGAAAGAAAATCCACAAAAATCTCACTATCCAAAAACAACCACTTGATAATATTTTTAAGGTATTTCCTTGTAGTTTTCTCATAAAATTGCTTTGCTTTGTTTTTTGTATATATCAGCCTACCTTTCAGTTAGTACTATAACAAATGTATTCCATGAAATGTAAATCTCACCCTGAACATACTATTTGTGGTTTTACACTATGAAGTACAAATTTGTTACATAAGTTTGTAATTATCCTATTTAATTAATTTATTTGTTCAGGTGAAATTAAAGACATGTCTAAAACTATCAATATTTTGAAGAACTCAAAATAATCTATCAAATAGTTTTAAAAGCTTTCATCAAGAGAGAAACCAAGATGGCGGCATAGGTAAACATCTAAACTGCTGTCTCGCACAACAATTTCAAAACTGCAAGTGGAAGACAGAGCGGACATCATCCAGAACCACCGGAAAGCTGTCTGAGTGGAAATTCTACAACTAGAAGGAAAGATAAAAGGACACTGAGACCCAGAGGAGCTGTGGAGGACAGAGGTGCGGAGACCCATGTGCGCGGAAAGGGCAGGTGGCTGAATACGTGACTGGCTTACTTGTAGCACTCGGAGAGGGCGGGCAGCAAGCGCGCAGCCAGCTTTCTCGTTCGGGAGGGAAACAAAACCTCCCGACTGAACTGAAATCCAGTTCTGGGTGAGATTTGGGTACCCAGACTCATTCTGGGAGAAACTGGACTGTCTGGCAGCGGGCGAAACTCGAGGGCAGCCTTCTCTCAGAGGCGCGTGCAGCCATTGCTGAGGGACACTGAGACACAGGGGCCTCGTAGGGTGGGGCTGACGGGAAACCAAGGCTGTCTGCTCAGTCCTGAGACTCCACCCCATCCAAGGTGAGCACAGAAGCTCTCTCAGTGGAGACACAGCTGATCCTCACAGCCAATTGTCCTGGAGGTCAATTCCTCCCAGTGATACCAACAACAATCAAGGCTTAACTACAACAAGACTGTGCACACAGCCCACAAAGGGGCACACCAAGAGTGTCCACCTCAAGTAACTGGGGAGGCTGAGCCATTGGGCCCTGTTAGGACACCTAGCACACAAAGCAACTCCATCAACTCAGGGAAGCAGCCAAAATGCGGAGACAAAGAGGCAGGTCACAAATGAAGGAAATGGAGGAAAGTAAACGACTGGATATAGAGTTCAAAATGACGGTCATAAGGTTTTTCAAGAATTTCCTAGAAAAGGCCAATAAACTTAACGAGACCCTCAAGGATATGAAAAAGGATCAACTAGAAATTAAGCATACACTGACTTAAATAAAAAATATTATACAGAACAATATTTAGGGTTGGCGACCAGCAGGAAGGTAGGGAGGGAGAGAGTGTGAGAGAGTGAGGAACCCATAGAGGAGAGTGTAGACATGTGTGGTGTGTGTGTGTATGAGCTATGGTTAGTTAGATTCTGAAGGTCTTCCAAGGGGCTGCCAAACCAGGGAGTCTTAGATGGCGGAGCACCGGGCACAAAGCAGACACTTCTCGGCTGGTGCAGGCACGGAGACCATGCCATCTTGTGAAACAGAGCTGCCTGAGACTAGGATCCTGGCCTCAGACACAAACCAGGACCCTGCAGCCACTGGGGACAGAGAACTGCTATCACAGCTTCAGACCAACAAACAACAAGAAACAGACTTCCTGGCAGCAGATTTCCATGAGTCAAAGAGCCTATCCCCATCCCCACAGGCTCACGGATAGCGCCATAGTAACTGATAGACCCGCCCCTCGCACAAGCTGCAGAGCACCCACGCAGGGACGCACTCCCCTGCAGGGAATTTAGCGCGTAGGACAAAGCTCCCCTTCAGGGAATCTGAGAGCGCTCACGGAGGGCTCCCCTTCGGGGAATTTGGCGTGTGGGACACAGGTCCCCTTAGGGTAGGGTGACCAGACGTCCCGCTTTTGGCGGGACAGTCCCAATTTTTAACAATTTGTCCCGCGTCCCGCGGCGTTTTAAAAATGTCCCGATTTTTGGAAAGAATGCACAACAAGCTAGGGAACGGCGGGAGAATGGGAAGGGAATATACGGTTTTCGGTGGCCATGTGGCTATTTAGCAGGATATGAGTTTTATATTATTTTTGTTAATTTTATAATGTTAAATTTTAATAATAACAAATAATTGTTGAGAACTGATTATCGAGAACTGCTTATCAAAGTTCGCATTGTTGATCAGTCGTTAGAATTCGACCACCATTATTTGGACTTAATGAACAATGGCATTTTTTGGGATTGGCAATGACGAAAACATTTTGTAACTGTCTCTCAGACGATACACATCGTACTGTGTGCTAGTAAGCTAGTTAAACAAGTGATGTCATTACAAATCAGCTATTCAGATAATTTAGGTAAGTAATTTATTTATTTATTTCATAAATACATAAATTTTCTTGAATTTAGCAGACAGTACTCGTATTATTTATATTTTAAAGTGGCGGCAAAAAGTCTAGCGCCGGCCTTGAAAGTGACACTTAGGACTTACGTTACGGCAAATTCAGAGGAAAAATAATACAAGTTAGTATTGTTATCATTTAGAAAGAAATATAGGATTAAAATAATTTTTAAAATGTAGTTACTTTATAACAATCAAATTAATTTAATTTATAAACTAACAATAAAATATGTTCATGTAATTATGTACCTACTTACTGTGTTTTTAAGCAATATGTATATAATAATAATTTGTAATATAATTTTAAATTATTTTTTTTAGATTTTTAACATAATGAGTAAGAAAAGAGGATGCAAATTCAACGATGATATAAGAAGTGAATTTCCTTTTATTAAAAAAACCAAAAGCGATTACAATAGAGACCAAATTTTTAATCAAGAACCCGCCCCCCCAGGCCAAAACCGGTTTGGCTCAGTGGATAGAGCATCGGCCTGTGGACTCAAGGGTCCCAGGTTTGATTCTGGTCAAGGGCATGTACTTTGGTTGCAGGCACATCCCCAGTAGGAGGTGTGCAAGAGGCAGCTGATCGATGTTTCTCTCTCATCGATGTTTCTAACTCTATTCCTCTCTCTTTCTCTCTGTAAAAAATCAATAAAATACATTAAAAAAAAAAGAACCCTCCTCCCCCACCCCCCATCCCCCCCACCCCCCGGTCAATGGTGTCCCGCTTTACCAATGTTAAAATCTGGTCACCTTACCTTAGGGGAATCTGAGAGCGAGCACGTAGGGCTCCCCTTCAGGGAATTTGGCTCAGGGACGCGGTTCCCCTTCTGGGAATCTGAGAGCTCAGCGCACGGAGGCAACGCCCCTTCAGGAATTTGAGAGTGTGCAAAGCCCTAGCCGGTTTGGCTCAGTAGAGAGAGCATACACAGTATGCAGCTCCACTTCAGGGAATTTGGCACGCTGGACACAGCTGCCTGGTATCCCTGACTCACAGTGCATTCACACTAAGAGCCAGTGACTCCAATTGTTGGTGCATGCACACACAGGGACCCTGATTCTCAACGAGAAGCTGCACGAGGCAACAGAGACTCTGACACTTGATTCTTGGTGCAGATACAGGGAAACTCTGACTCCTGGCATGTGCTAAGGAACTCATTTTTGGCACATACCAACAGTGTGGTGCAGACAGGGCCCCTGATTCTAAATGTGCACACAAGACCACACGGAACACCAGGGACACTGAGCCTGGGCAAGCCTGGTTCCCACCAACCAACGGCAGCCACACGTCCTAGTGTCAGAGCACTTCAGTGAAACTCGGGAGGTCTGAAGTTCCCACAGCACACGGCCCAGGTCCACGCAAACGGAAACTTGAGCTTTCTGGTGATAGTCAGAATGGGGAGATGAAACAATTCACAGAGGAAAGAAAATGAGGAGTCACCAAGAAAGGAAATTAGTGAAACTGAAGCATGCAACATGACCGAAAAAGAGTTCAGAGTAATGGTCGTGGAATTTATACATCGGATGGATGAGAAAATCAACAACTTATGCAAGAATCAGGAAGAAATGAAAAGTGATATAGCTACAATAAAAAACACCATGGAAAGTTTCAACAGTAGACTAGAAGAAGCAGAAGACCAAATTAGTGAGTTAGAAGATCAGGTACAGAAACAAGCTCAATCTGAACAGCAATTGGAGAAAAAAATTAAAAAGAGGAAGGAGAGCCTAAGGGAGCTTTGGGACAACATGAAACAAAGTAGCATGCGTATAATAGGGCTGCCAGAAGGACAAAAAGAGCAGTAAGGATTAGAAAATCTATTTGAAGAAATAATGGCAGAAAACTTCCCGGATATGGGGAAGAAAAAAGTTACACAAGTCCCAAGCAGGATCAACCCCAAAAGACCCACACCAAGACACTTCATAATTTCAATGGCAAATATAAATGACAAAGAGAGAATCTTAAAGGCAGCAAGAGAGAGACAGAGAGTTACCTACAAAGGAACACCCATCCGATTGTAAAATGATTACTCAACAGAAACACATCAAGCTAGAAGGGAATGGAAGGAGGTACACAAAGTGTTGCAAAGCAAAGGACTGAATCCAAGAATACTCTATCCAGCAAGGCTATCAATCAAAATTGAAGGGGAAATCAGGTACTTCAAAGACAAAAAAAGGCTAAGGGAGTTTATCACCACCAAAGCAGCAATGCAAGAAATCCTAAAGGGAATACGGTAAAAAGAAGAAATAAACAGGTAAGAAGGAACACAGACACAAAAATAGACATAACTACAAACAAATACCTTTCAGTAATAACTTTAAATGTAAATGGACTAAATGCTCCAATCAAAAGACATCGAGTGGCTGAATGGATAAAAAAACAGGACCCACATATATGCTGTCTATAAGAGACCCACCTCAGAACAAGAGACTCACACAGATTGAAAGTGAAGGGATGGAAAAATATCTTTCAGGCAAATGGAAATGAAAAAAAAAGCTGGGGTAGCAATACTTATATCTGACAAATTAGACCTCAAAGTAAATGCCATAACAAGAGATAAGGAAGGCCACTTCATAATACTAAAGGGAGCAATCCAACAAGAAGAAATAATTCTGGTAAACATATATGCACCCAATATAGGAGTACCCAAATACATAAAAAAACTCCTGGAGGATATCAAGGGAGAGATTAATAGCAATACAATCATAGTAGGATACTTTAATACCCCACTATCAACATTGGACAAATCCTCTAAACAAAAAATCAGCAAAGAAACATCAATCCTAAATGACTCACTAGACCAGATGGAATTAATTGACATCTTCAGAACATTTCACCCCAAAGCCACAGAATATACATTCTTCTCAAATGCACATGGGCCATTTTCAAAGATAGACCATATGCTGGGACATAGGCAAAGTCTCTTCAAATTCAAGAAGATGGAAATCATATCAAGCATCTTCTCAGATCACAGAGGCATAAAACTGGAAATCAACTACAATAAATACAATTTAAAGAAATCAAACACATGGAGACTAAACAGCATGCCATTAAACAATGACTGGGTCACCAGAGAGATCAAGGAAGAAATAAAAAGCATCATGGCAACAAATGACAATGAAAACACAACAATCCAAAATCTATGGGACACAGTGAAAGCAGTCTTGAGAGGGAAGTTCATAGCTATACAAGCCTACGGCAAAAAACAGGAAACAATGGTAATAAACTACCTAACCCTACAACTCAAAGAGTTAGAAAAAGAGCATCAAGAAAAGCCCAGTGTAAGCAGAAGGAAGGGAATAATAAAGATCAGAGCAGAGATAAACGACATAGAGACCAAAGAAACAATACAAAAGATCAACAAAACCAAGAGCTGGTTCTTTGAAAGCATAAACAAGATTGATGAACCTCTAGCCAGGCCCACCAAGAAGCAAAGAGAGAGGACCCAAATAAACAAAATCAGAAATGAAAGAGGTGAAATAACAACAGACCCCGCCGAAATACAAAGGATTGTTACAAAATACTACGAACAACTCTATTCCAACAAACTGTACAACCTGGAGGAAATGGACATATTCCTAGAAAAATATAACCTTCCAAAACTCAATCAGGAATAATCTAAACAGCTCAATAGGCCAGTAACTATGGAAGAAATTGAAGCAGTCATCAAAAATCTTCCGGCAAACAAAAGCCCGGGGCCTGACGGCTTCACAGGAGAGTTTTACCAAACATTCAAGGAAGAACTAAAACCTATCCTCCTCATACTATTCCAAAAAATTCAAGAGGAAGGAACACTTCCAAACTCCTTCTATGAAGCCAGCATCACCCTAATACCAAAACCAGATAAAGACAACACACTGAAAGAAAATTATAGGCCAATATCCCTCATAAACATAGATGCCAAAATCCTCAATAAAATTCTAGCAAATCGGCTCCAGCAGTACATTAGAAAGATCATACACCATGACCAAGTAGGATTTATCCCAGGAATGCAAGGATGGTACAATATCCACAAATCAATAAACATGATACATCACATAAAGAAATTGAGAGATAGAAATCACATAGTCATATCAATTGATGCAGAAAAAGCATTTGACAAAATCCAACACCCTTTCTTGATAAAAACTCTCAACAAGGTAGGAATAGAAGGCTCATACCTCAACATAATAAAAGCTATATATGATAAACCCACAGCAAACATCATACTCAATGGACAAAAACTAAAAACATTTCCCCTAAGAACAGGAACGAGACAGGGATGCCCACTCTCACCACTCCTGTTTGACATAGTACTGGAAGTATTAGCCATTGCAATTAGACAAGAAGAAGAAATAAAAGGCATCCAAATTGGAAAAGAACAATAAAGCTGTCTTTATTTGCAGATGACATGATATTGTACATAAAAAATCTGAAGGACTCCGTCAAAAAACTAATAGACTTTATAAATGAATTCGGCAATGTAGCAGGATACAAAATTAACAGCAAGAAATCTATGGCCTTTCTATACACCAATAGTGAACATACAGAAAGAGAGACTAAAAAGGCAATCCCATTTACCATCACACCAAAAAAATTAAGATACCTAGGAATAAACTTAACTAAGGAGGTAAAAGACCTATACGCGGAAAACTACAGGACACTGAAAAAAGAGATAGAGGAAGACGTAAACAGATGAAAGAACATATTATGTTCATGGATTGGTAGAATCAACATCATTAAAATGTCCATACTACCCAAAGCAATCTATAGATTCAATGCACTCCCCATTAAAATACTCATGGCATATTTCACAGACCTTGAAAGAACTCTCCAAAAATTAATCTGGAATAAAAAAAGACCTCAAATAGCCACAGCAATCCTGAGAAAGAAGAATAAAGTAGGAGGGATCTCAAGACCAGATTTCAAGCTGTATTACAAAGCCACTGTTCTCAAAATAGCCTGGTACTGGCAAAAGAACAGACATATAGATCAATGAAATAGAATAGAGAGTCCAGATATTGACCCAAACCACTATGCTCAATTAATATTTGACAAAGAAGGCATGAACATACAATGGAATCAAGACAGTCTCTTCAATAAATGGTGTTGGGAAAATTGGACAGATACATGCAAAAAAATGAAACTAGATCACCAACTTACACCATACACGAAAATAAACTCAAAATGGATACAGGACTTAAACATAAGATGGGAAACCATAAAAATGCTAGAGGAATCCACAGGCAGCAAAATCTCAGACATATGCCAAAAGAACTTCTTCACTGATACTGCCCCTAGGGCAATGGAAGCTAAAGACAAAATAAACAAATGGGACTACATCAAAATAAAAAGCTTTTTTACAGCAAAAGTAACTATCAACAAAACAACAAGAAAGCCCACTGTATGGGAGAACATATTTGCAAATGGTATCACTGATAAAGGTTTAATCTCCAACATCTACAGGGAATTTATACAACTTAATAAAAGGAAGATAAATGATCCAATAAAAAAATGGGCAATGGACCTAAATAGAATCTTTTCAAAAGTAGACAGAAGGAAGGCCAAGAGACACATGAAAACATGCTCAACATCACTAATTATCCGAGAGATGCAAATCAAAACGATAATGCGGTACCATTTCACACCTGTCAGAATGGCTATCATCAACAAATCAACAAACGACAAGTGTTGGCGAGGATGCTGAGAAAAAGGAACCCTCGTGCACTGCTGGTGGGAATGCAGACTGGTGCAGCCACTGTGGAGAACAGTATGGAGTTTCCTCAGAAAACTGAAAATGGAACTCCCATTTGACCCAGTAATCCCACTCCTAGGAATATATCCTAAGAAACTGGAAACACCAATAAGAAAGGATATATGCACCCCTATGTTCATAACAGCACAATTTAAAATAGCTAAGATCTGGAAACAGCCTGGGTGTCCATCGGCAGATGACTGGATCAGAAAACTGTGGTACATCTACACAATGGAATACTATGCTGCCACAAAAAAAGAAGGAATTCTTACCATTTGCAGCAACCTGGATGGAATTGGAGAACATTATGCTGAGTGAAATAAGCCAGTCAATGAAAGAAAAATACCACATGATCTCACTCATTTATGGATAATAAAGAACATTATAAACTGTGGAACAAAAAGATAGATACAGAGGCAGTAAAGCATCAAACAGACTGTCAAATTACAGCAGGAAGGTTAGGGAAAGTTGGGAAAGATAAGAGATCAACCGAAGAACTTGTATGCATGCATATAAGCATAACCAATGGACACAAAACTCTGGGGGGTGAGGGCATGTATGGAAGTGGGGTGGGGGTGGGGCAATGGTAAGATATGTACACATATAATACCTTAATAAATAAAAAGGATTAAAAAATATATATTATACAGAGACCTAAAAGCAGACTAGAGGATTGCAAGAACCAAGTCAAAGATTTGGAATACAAAGAAGCAAAAAACACTCAACCAGAAAAGCAAAAAGAAAGAAGAATCCAAAAAGTTGAAGATAGTGTAAGAAGCCTCTGGGACAACTTCAAGCGTACCAACATCAGAATTATGAGGGTCCCAGAAGAAGAGAGAGAGCAAGATAATGAAAACCTATTTGAAGAAACAGTGACCGAAAACTTCCCCCACCTTGTAAAAGAAATAGACTTACAAGTCCAGAAAAAACACAGAACCCCAAACAAAAGGAATCCAAAGAGGACCACACCAAGACACATCATAATTAAAATGCCAAGAGCAAAAGACAAAGAGAGAATATTAAAAGCAGCAAGAGAAAAACAGTTAGTTACCTACAAGGGAGCACCCATAAGACTGTCAGCGGATTTCTCAACAGAAACTATGCATGCCAGAAGGGAGTGGCAAGAAATATTCAAAGTGATGAATAGCAAGAAACTATAACCAAGATTACTCTACCCAGCAAAGCTATCATTCAGAATTGAAGGCCAGATAAAGAGTTTCAAAGATAAGAAAAAGCTAAAGGAGTTCATCACCACCAAACCAGTATTATATGAAATGCTGAAAGGTATTTTTTAAGAAGAGCAAGAAGAAGAAAAAGATAAAAATTATGAACAACAAATACGTTTCTATCAACAAGTGAATCTAAAAACTAAGGGAATAAAAAATCTGATGAACAAAATAAACTGATGAATATAATAGAATCAGGGGCATAGAAAGGGAGTGGACTGATCATTCTCAGGGGGAAAAGGGGAGTGGGGGGTGCGGTAAGAGACTAGACAAAAATCATACACCTATGGATGAGGACAGTGGGGGGTAGGTAAGGGCAGAGGGTGGGGTAGGAACCTGGTGGAGGGGAGCTATGGGGAAAAAAAAGAGGAACAATTGTAATAATCTGAACAATAAAGATTTATTAAATTAAAAAAAATGCTTTCATCAATTTACCACATAACTATATGAGGTTTCTCAATTTATTGAGCCCCTGGTCAACATTATAATATTACATATTTAAAGTTGTTGATTTTTTGACAAAAATATCATATAATATTATCTAATTTATATGTCTTTGTGGCTAGTGAGATTTTGCATTATTTAATATATTTATTAATTATAGGTCATATAGTATAAAATATCTTTCTGTTCTCCCCAATAACCTACTGAATCTTAGTACTGAATTTATGTTTTTGTTTTCAATTGACTACTCGTGATCCTTTATCTGTTATCACTGGTGGAAATATTTACTCCTGCCCATTATTTAATTTTAGTTTTCATTATATTTTCAAAAGGGGAATTTTTTTCTTCTTTAGGAAAACACATTTCTTTTTTTTCTTTCTTTCTTTCTTTTTTTTCGGTCTTTTTTTCTTCTTCACATTTCTTTATTTGTTAAATATCTTCTAAACTACAAGCAAGCAATGTCTTCCTTATAATTTATAAGTTTGTGCCTCTCAATTCAGTAAACTTCTAAAAGGAGATATAAGATTTCAGGAACAAATTCTATAATCTTCTGATACCTTGTGTTTCATGCTAAAAGATATTGGTTAACTTTTTTTGTAAGCGAAGTCCACTCTCTGTCTCTATTTCTTTAATTTCTGTTCCCTTCTTAATTTATTGCAATCTGATTTTATGAAATTGAAATTGTCCTTTACTAAGAAGGCTTTAAATTTTCTTCTCTGACAAGCACATATATTCCTTTTTTTATGTTTGTAAACATAATTCTTTTTTTTTATTGCATATATTCTTTATCTTCATTGACCTCTTTGCTAAATTCAACTATACAGGCCATTTACTTTGTCTTGAAACTCGCTCCTCAGAAGGACTTTGTAACAGCCAAACTTTGAGTGCTCCTCTCAGGCTCCTTCAAAGATTCATTTAGATGATGGTGCTCCCATTCTACAAGTCCCTAAGAGACCACATTCTCAACTCTGCCTGGCACTGTGCTGGCTTCTGAGGAAGGTCAGCTAAGGTAGACATTGTATATTATCTCATGAGGCTGGCAGCCTAGAAGACTAGGTATCACCAATCTGTATCTTATTTATATTTTCATATCCAGCTGAATTTCAGAATCACAACTTAGTTTTACCATTACCATTCCACTAAGTCTGTTTTCCTCCTGAATTCCCAAGGCATCCAGACCAGATATTCTGCAGTCAACCCTGGCTGCTCCTTTCTTAAGTACCAACATCTAATTAGAAACTTGCTCAAATTCACCTGCTAATACCTGGCTCCTCATTTCCACCTTTACTTCCCCCATTTCATTCAGGTGTACCTTCTTAAAACAGGAATGAGTGTGTAATGACATATGTGCAAAGTGCCTTTCTTATCAGTCACAATAAGAGAGACACCCCTCCTCCTAAGGCCAATGCTCTCAACTATGCTCTGAATCCCAAGTATTCCATGTAATTTAGGATTCATTGCTATAATTTAGAATTCATGGTATTTTCTTTCTCTTGCCTCTCAAAAATGGCTTTCTAGCTTCCCCTTCTCTCTCATCTTCCCTAATCAGATGAACTTTTTGAAATAGTAGATACAGTCCAGTCTCTAATGACTGATTGCCATCCATGCTCCAGCCCACTGCCATATGGATTCTCCCCCACACCATTCCCCTGGAGCTGTTCACACTGAGATCACTAATACTGCTAAGTCTTTGGGACTGTTTGAAGTTCTTATCTTGCTGACTCCTCTATAATATTATATACTGTTGTCCCCTCCTTCATTCTTAAAGGCTTATTTCCTTTGGATTTTGTTTCATACACTCTCCATGTGTTCTTCTGACCTCTGTCTTAATCTCAGTCTCCTTCAAGGATTCCTCTTTCATTGCCATCCCTTTCCAATTTCAGGATTCTTATTTGGGGTCCTATCCTGGCTCCATCTTATTCTATTTCCTGTATGAGGACATTCATTTAACTTCTTCAATCACTCTCCCTATCAACTTCTGAAATGTATTTATCTATAACCTCTCTACTTAGACATGCCCAGATAATTTCAAGTGAGTATGTCAAAAGACTGAAGCCATGTATTAAACCACCTTTTCCAAGTTGCTACCATGCTACCACTGTACATGTCAATGTACAGTGTACATTATACAAGTCAGAAGCCAGAATGTTGCACTGAAACAGCATTCTACGACCCAACTGCATATTTTACCTCCTAAATTTTTTTTCACTCTGTCAAATCTCTTGCATTCCCATTGCCACTACTTTAATTCAGGCCACCACCACCTCCTCTGAATTACTGTAACAGCCTCTCTCTGGTCTATTTGCTTTGGTCTTGCTCCTACATATATTATCTCCATACACCAAATAGTCTTGCTAAAGTACTAATCTAATTATGCTACTTCATAGATTAAACTCCTGGTTTTCCACTGCTTTTGGATAATGTGCAAATTTTTTTGTATAGCACACAAGCCTTGCATATACTTTCAAGAAATTCACGTGTTAGGTTCCTGCTTCAATCACCCAGATATAATTGCTCAAAATGATCTCTTTCATCTATAGACTTTATTCTTTGTATTATCTACTTTACCAACCATGTTCTTGCTTCAGATCTTCAGATCTCAGCTTTATTTTATTTTTTTCTCCACTGTAGTCGCAGCTGGTCCCCACAGTCAATTGGCCTGCATATCTCAGCTTTATAAATTAAATTCTTTGTAATTTCTGATTGATGCCTAACTGCTCACCTGCCAGCCTGGTTGCCCCTAACTGCCCTCCCCTGCAGGCCTGGTAACCCCTGAGCTTCCAACATTGCATTCCTTATTCAATTTAGGTAAGAGATGTCCTCCGAAGGATCCTATAGATCCCATAATAATATCTATTACATTATATTCTACTTTCCTATTCAATGTGTCTGTTTTGGCTACTAGAGTATAATTATTTAAATGGGACATAGAAGTATGGTGCTCAATAAATATTGGTGAAGTAAAGGAATCATTGCCACAGCTGATTAATGTCCTCTCAGAGCCCTGAGAAAGGTAGAGCTGGAATTTAGAATTTTAGGGTGCATACAAACCTGTGCATTGTGAAGGATACCCCATTATCTAAACACTAGAGGCCCAGTGCATGAAATTCATGCACTCGGGGGAGAGGGGTTCCTCAGCCCCACCTGCGCCCTCTCCCGGGGTGGGCTTAAGCCAGCAGTCAGACATCCTTAGCACTGCTGCGGAGGTGAGAGAGGCTCCCACCACTGCCGCTGCGCTCGCCAGCTATGAGCCCAGCTTCTGGCTGAGCGGTACGCCCCCTGTGGGAGTGCACGGAACACCAGGGGGCAGCTCCTACGTTGAACAGTATTGGGCCAAAACTGGCTCTTCAAGATCCCCTAAGGGTTCCCATATTGCGAGAGGGTGCAGGCCAGGCCAAGGGACCCCACTGGTGCACAATTGGGGCCAGGGAGGGATGCGGGAGGTTGGCCAGCCGGGGAGGGACCATAGGAGGGCTTGAAGGCATATCTGGCCTGTCTCGCTCAGTCCCAATTGGTTGGACCCCAGCAGCAAGCTAACCTATAGGTCAGAACATCTGCCCCATAGCAAGCAGTTGAGCAGCCATAGCATATCATTAGCATATTATGCTTTGATTGGTTGAACAGATGACTGGACACTTAGCATATTAGGCTTTTATTATATAGGACTAGAGGCCTGGTGCACAAAATTCGTGCATGGGGGGGGGTGTCCCTCAGCCCAGCCTGCACCCTCTCCAATGTGGGACATCCCTCTCACAATCCAGGACTGCTGGTGCCCAACTGCTTGCCTGCCTGCCTTCCTGATTGCCCTTAACTGCTTCTGCCTCCCAACCTGATTGATGCCTAACTGCTTCCCTGCCATCCTGATTGCCCCTAACTGCCCTCCTCTGCAGTCCTGGTCACCCCTAACTGCTCTCCCCTGCAAGTCTGGGTCCCCCCACTGCCCTTCCCTGTAGGCCCGGTCACCCCCAACTTCCCTCCTCTGTTGGCCTGGTCACCCCTAATTGCCCTCCCCTGCAGGCTTGATCATCCCCAACTGCCCTCCCTTGCAGGCCTGGTCCCTCCCAACTGCCCTCCCCTGCTGGCCTGATCGCCCACAACTGCCCTCCCTTGCAGGCCTGGTGCCTCCCAACTGCCCTCCCCTGCTGGCCATCTTGTGGTGGCGGCCATCTTGTGTCCACATGGAGGCAGCCATCTTGTGTGTTGGAGTGATGGTCAATTTGCATATTACTCTTTTATTAGATAGGATAGAGGCCTGGTACACGGGTGAAGGCTGGCTGGTTTGCCCTGAAGGGTGTCTTGGATCAGGGTGGGGGTTCCCTTGGGGCATGGGGTGGCCTGGGAGAAGGGCCTGTGGTGGTTTGCAGGCTGGCCACGCACCCTGGCAACCCAAACAGAGGCCCTGGTATCTGGGATTTATTTATCTTTTATAATTGAAACTTTGTAGCCTTGAGCGGAGGCCAGGGCCAGCCAGGAAGCTTGGCTTCCTACATCGCAAGGGAAACCCAGGCCTCCTGGTCGCTCCGTGGCCACAGCCATCTTGGTTCGGTTAATTTGCATACTCGCTCCTGATTGGCTTGTGGGCAGAGCCGAGGTATGGTCAATTTGCATGTTTCTCTTTTATTAGTGTAGATGATTAGCTTAATTATTTTAATAGAAACTTCACCTCAGTAAGTCAAATTAGATTGGAATAAAAATTGAGAACTAACTTGGCATCACCAGCATAGAGAGGAGATAGGGGGATTAGGGAAGTTTCTGTGCCGAGTCTTCTGCTGGAAAAACTCCACCAACTTCTCCCCTGGGAAAGGAAGACAACCATGTCCCAGCTTTCCAAGCTTAGACCACCTCACCCCATTGGGGATGTGGCAGTGGGGACCTGCCACTTTTATCCCCCACCCCACCTGGGTTATATATGCCCCACAAACCTGAGGCTTCCAGGGAGTTACATGCTGAAAATTTGAAGAACGAAGATGATGTAGATACTGGGCTATTAGGTTTCTGGACACTACTTATAATATCCCTAACTGCTGGATTCCCCTGCGGCAGTTTTCCTTAGACAGTGACTCATTTTGATTCTTTTGAACCAGAAATGTTTCCTCCTACTCCTCTTTCACTTGCCAGGTTCAAGAAACTTACTGGACATTCTTTCCAGGTGGGCTATACCATGGCAATTTGGAATGGCATTGTAGCTGTTGCATGGTGCCTCAGTAAATCTACACTGAAGCGATATTCTTGGTAAACTTTGTAATAACAGGCAAAAATGTTATTGCCTACTCAGAAGACAAAGAAACCTGCTGTTCAGATACATGTCATTATTATGGAGGACCTTCTAATGCACTGTTCCAGAACCTAGGCATTCGAATATCTGATTATTAAATTTCAAATAATTTCTTAAAATTGTAAGGTGTTTACCTCATCTCTTTACTTTTGTGTCTTATTTTTATAAGTGGTAGAAAGCATTTTAATGGAAATCAAACTGGAAAATTTAAATACAGGACAATGCCTACCTTTCCATGTATATACTACATTTTTCCTAAGAAATATTGATATTACTGCTTGAGGTAGAAATATATCTTAAGTATTCATTGTATTAGGATAGTGAACAATGCCTACTATTTTGACATTTTATAGAAGCTACTTTTAAGTCAGAATATTTAGTTTCTGATATCCATATTATCAATAGAAGCTGCATTTATATTTTTAATGGTGCATAGTTTCTTGTGTGTTTTTACATACTTTCCTACTACATATTGAATTTGTATGTTTAAAAAATTTTACATCTAGACAAATAAATGCTATTCTTTAGCTGGTGCAAACTTAATACCTATCGTTTTTAGTAAGTATTTTGTCTTAAAAAGACAAATAATGAAAGTATATTGTTTAAAATTCAATTTACTTTTAACCAAAAAAAGTCTGAAAAATGGTAACTTACGTAAGCCATTAAAATACTGAGAAATTTGAAGCATTCACTATTCCTGCCTCTACATGCCAAGTAATTATCTTGGTGTATATATGGTTACTTCAACAAAACTGATTTATTTTGTTTTTAATAAATATAAACCTGATATTTTTATATTTAGAAATGCTTAGACTGGTTGCTTTTTTATCTCAAAATATTTAGTTACCAAATTAGAAAAGGTATTTTATATAATGTGTATATATATATATATATATGTATAATTTTTATATGCAGTTTCATAATTTTCCTATTTAAATGTTCTACAATTGTGATGTGAGTCTTGTTTTTGCAGTAATTAAACCTTAATTGTTCTCACTTCCTTTCTTTTCTTATTGTTTAAAGAATTACATATGCCTTCTTTTTCCCAATTGACCCCTCCCCAGCCACTCCCACCCCCTCAGGACAAGCCCCCACCACTCAGTGTCTGTGTCCATTGGTTATGCTAATATGCATACATACAAGTTCTTTGGTTGATCTCTTACTGCCCCCTGCCCACCCCCCCAAATCCCCTGCCTTCTCTCTGATGTTGGACGGTCTGTTTTGTTTTTGTTTTTGTATTTGGATCTATTTTTGTTCATCAGCTTATGTTATTTATTATATCACACATATGAGTTTGATCCTGTGATATTTATCTTTCTCCAACTGGCTTATTTTGCTTAGCATAATGCTCTCCAGTTCCATCCGTGCTGTTGCAAATGGTAAAAGTTCCTTCTTTTTTATAGCAGTACTAGAGGCCCAGTTCATGAAAACTCATGCACTGGAGGGGGGTCCCTCAGCCGCACCTGCCCCCTCTCACTGTCTGGGAGCCCTCAGGGGTGGGAGGCAACTTGGCGATCAGGGAAAGGCAATGCCCCCATCACACCTCTGCTGCTGCCACTGCCAGCAGTGCAAGCCTTGGCCAGCCCTGGTTACCTGAACCTCAGGCAGCCCTGGGCAGCTGAGCAGCCACCATCCAAGGCTTCCCTGTGCCTTAGGCCAGCCCTGGGAGGCTGGGGGGCTGAGGGCGGGTCCGGCCACACTGCACGCCTGCCACCCCGCCCCCGGTTGGGGCTGAAAGGACTGGGGGACTCCAGTGGGGCTGAGGGGACTGGGCACCGCCATCTTGTGGCTATGGGCATCGCCATCTTTGTGACGGCATGACAGCCAATTTGCATATTCCCTCTTTATTAGATAGGATAGTATTCCATTGTGTAGATGCACCACCATTTTTTAATACACTCATCTGCTGATGGGCACTTAGGCTGTTTCCAAATCTTAGCTATGGTGAATTGTGCTGCTATGAACATAGTGGTGCATATATCCTTCCTGATTGGTGTTTCTGATTTCTTGAGATATATTCCTAGAAGTGATATTACTGGGTCAAATGGGATTTCCATTTTTAATTTTTTGAGGAAATTCCATACTGTTTTCCACAGTGGCTACACCAGTCTGCATTCCCACCAGCAGTGCACAGTGGCATAAAATTAGAAATCAACTACAATAATAACAATGAAAGAAAAACCACAAACACTTGGAGGCTAAATAGCATGCTATTAAACAATGATTGGGTTACCAAAGAGATCAAAGAAGAAATAAAAAGCATCCTAGTAACAAATGACAATGAAAAAACAACAATCTAAAATCTATGGGACACAGTGAAAACAGTCCTGAGAGGAAAGTTCATAGCTCTACAGGCCTACCTCAAAAACAAGAAAAAATGGTAATGGATTATCCAAACCTACAACTTAAAGAATTAGAAAGAAAGCAACAAGAAAAGCCCAGAGTGAACAGAAGAAAGGAGATAATAAAGATCAGAGTGGAGATAAATGACATAGAGACCAAAAAAATAATACAAAAGATCAATAAAACCAAGAGCTGATTCTTTGAAAGGATAAACAAGAATGATGAACCTTTAGCCAGGCTCGCCAAGAAACAGAGAGGACCCAAATAAACAAAATCAGATATGAAAGAGGTGAAGTAACAACAGACCTCACTTCCTTTCTTAATGTCTGTTTAAAAAGTCATTTCAATTTTTAAAAGATGGACGATTTAAAATGCTATCTTCTCTAGCCATAGAATAACTTAGGAAAGCATTACTGAGTGAAACTGGTTATTCAGACTAAATGAAAATGAATATGCATAGCCTGTTTCTGTTATCTGTTGAGTGTTGTTACTGAATAAATGATTTAAGATGTTTCAAAAAAATTGACAGTTAAAGGTATTAAATTAAAAAAAATAACACAGAAAAACTTCTCTGTCATATAAGGCTACTTTATAAAATGTTCATAATATATGCAACCCTAGAAAAAGTTGTTCAGCTTTAAAGAAGTTCACTAAAAGAAATAAACTCTTTTTTTTAATGGAAATATTCCTTTCTTTATGAAAAGCAAAATAAGGATTAATTAAACCCATATGCTTCAAATAAACCAGTTTTCTAAATTTTCAAATATAGCATAATATATACAGAGGGAGATTAAGATTCAATTGTCATTTGGGGCACACAAAAAGGACTAATTATTTAGATTTTTATACTTATGGCAATTTTCCCATGACTATTTTCTTTTCCTGTAATGGCTTTCCTCGGTAATATAATAATAAAATACTCTTAGTTTCATGGATAGAGATGAGTTCATTTCTTTACCAAAAGCTTTTGGAGGACATGGTTGCATGCTGAGCAAAATGCTTCATGTGATGGAAATATTTTTGGTAACTTTGATAAATGGCTGATTCTATGTATTTTATGCTGGAAATACTAAAAATGTGATTTACATTATAAAGTATAAGTGGTCCGTATGTGTTTATTAAAAGAAGTTATTGCATCATACCTCACAAATAAAGCACAAATAAAATTGGAGTTTGGCATAAATGTTACACTAATAGAATTTTAAATTCATTAACATTTGTATAAATACTTGTTGATAGGCTGTTTATGGCTTCTTCCTTAACCAGTCCAATGTGTTGTTGGAATGTTGACAGCACTGGCATGTAACCAATAATTCTCTAAGAGCCATTTGTGTGTGACAAGCAACATCCCTATTCTTTTAAAATATATTAAATATATATGTAATTGATCACTGAGGAAAAATGACTTCATGAATAAAGAAAAGGGTTGTTTGTACAAAAGTTTAAAAACAGAAATTTTGGGAATAGAGCCAAAGCTATATGTAAGGGTGAAAGGCTAACTGCAGCCCTAATCACTGCTTTACATATTTCATTGTATTTTATGGCAGGAAGAGTAAAAAAAAAAAAAAAAAGTACTAGAATGAAAAATACTTGCTAGTCCCTGACATTTGAATTAATTTCCAAAATTCATCTGTTTGGGGGGTTGGGAAGTACATAAGTACATAGAGTGTATGAATGTGTGTGTTTTTATGAAAGCAAAGAAAAATAAAAATGAGTTACTAAATTATATCCTTTAAAATATATGGATTTGCAGACAGTAGACAGAACATTTAATATTATGGAGTTACTATATTTAAGTGAATCTCTATGGAATAACAGAAATATTCTTTTACAAAGTGGACATTAGTGTACTTATCAACCAATTACAATAAGTGTCTGTATTCAACTTATGTACAATTCTACCTGAAAGCATAGGTTTTGCCATTTGTATTGTTCAGTTGATCTGTATCTCCTCATTCATATCTTTCTAGCAGAGTGCCATATAACACATAAAGGTGGTTCTTTGGTTTCTACTGTGAGAGATCAAGAATCACAAGTTGGTAAAGTCATAGAGATATTGACGTATAATATGTCTCCATGTTTGTTGTTATCTAGGGCTAGAAATAGGGTAAAGTTAAGTGGGACACATGAAATACCTTAGGCACAAAATTTAAGGTGGTGACAAAAAAAAACCTCAATCATCAAATAAATATTATTTTAATGTAATATTTTAAAATAAAAATTAGAAAATCGATGATTAAAAAAATATCAAAGTTTTAAATGATGGGATCAGACAATGATGTGCCAAAACCTACTGAAGCCTGAAGTAAAAGGGAAAATCAGTAATACTGATTCTTCTCTGCCATGGTATTGGCAGATTTACCCATTTTTAAGAAATACTAAGTGTAAATAGGGTATTGTTTTTAGAACTACCATGGTGTAAAGCTGCTTTCTACGGCTTCCTGTGAATTGGGCACACCACTTAAGTTTCCATTAGAAGAGGCACTGGAATTGTGACATATGAGAAATTAATTACAGAATAAATTAACTCGGTCCTTAGAGAAAAGACTTCACTTTAGTCATCTATCTGCCTAGCCACTGACTTGAACAAAGTAAGTTGGCTTTTTCACTTATTAGCCGTGTAATGTTGGGTAAATTATTTACCTTCTCTCTGTCTCAGTTTTCTCCTCTTAAAATGTCTATAAAAATACATAATAATATACTACATAATTGCCTAATATATATTGATGATTTCACAACTGTAGCCATTTTATTATTTTTTAAAAAGTGAATGGAACTTTCTTATGCATAGGCTTGTACTATCTAAATTGCCACACACTAAGACTCCCCTACCCTGCAGGTGAGACTATCTGCAGAAGTCTCTAAATCCAGACCCAGAACAAGGTTCCAGGGTGTCCCTGGCAGGAGGGGGAGATTCCAGTGTTAACCACAAAACTATACAGAACACTATTCTGGGATTAAGTCTAGGAAGTTCTCTTTATCAGAATTCTAAATCTGTAACAGGTATTTTTAAATGTATTTTATTTCATAATATATAAGGGCTTTACTGTGCCTTTAAGAAAGAAAAAAGAAAAGATAAGAAGGGTATACAGTCCTAATTGATTTGAAGTTATTTCAAATAATTTTGAGCAATTGCTCAGGACTAACCATGACAGAGGTTCCATTGACATGATTCTCTCTTGTTTCATTTTCTCAATTTAATTAGTCTCAGAAAATATTCTTCTATCCAACTCAGACTCCCTCAGGGAGTGTTAATATAGTAGGTCATCCAAACCAAGGCCCACCTGATAGAATAATGCCTGATGATGTAAGTAGGTTGACTTTTAAAATAATAAATACAATCTTAGTGGCCACATAAATTTTACTGCCTACTATTTTGGGTTTGTTTGGGAGTTTTTTGTTTGTTTTTTGGTATAGTGTTAAGACTTCAGGTCCCTGACATATCGAATAGTTTTTACTCTTTGGTAAAAAAAATCCGTAATTCTATTCATTAGTGTATTATTAATTAAGGCCAAGTAAAGATTGTTAATTTCCTTACTAGTTTTATTTGAAAACAAGAAAGTGTTATTATATTGATACATTAATATAGAGGCTTGATGAAACAATTAAACGTTTTAAAAATATCATTGTAATAACTTTTTTATAGCTCTGGCTCATGGCACATATCTACACATTCATAAAGCATTTCTCAATGTCCATTAATGTTTTGCACCTAATAGGTGTTGCATGTTCTATATATGTCCTTTATGCAAATGTTATTAATAATTTCTATATTTGTCAAACTTTAGAATACAGATATGCTTCTGTTATAGACAGGAATCACATCATATGAAATATTGAATGCATATTAAATATTGCTTGCATTATAAGAAGCAATAAATAAATAAGTAAAAATAATTTTCCTTCACACTTTGAGTGACAACATACTAGAGACTAATAAACCTGGTACCAAAATTATTGTATTCTTTAGGTAATAATTTCAGCAAGTATCCCCATAGCCTGCTGAAGATGTAAGAATTTTCTAATTGAATACTCCATTAGTGCAAAATTTTAATATTTTATTATAGTATCTTTAAAAAGATAGAATTTTGCTTTATGTAGCAAATTTTCATTTGTAAATGAATCAGGACCTCCATTCATGGATTTCACTTTTAATTGAAATAATAGGTTAAAGCATTATGGATCCACTCACACTGTAGTGGAGAAAGAAGTCAGGATAAGGCATTATAGGTTTTCCTATAAACAAAGTTAATTTCTAGCTTTAAAATATTTATATAAATATTGATTTGCAGAAGCTTTTTCATTTGTTTGGAGGAGAAATTGAGGGTGGGATTTTAAGCTTGAAGGGCCTACAATTGGACAAGTCACCCCAATTATCAGAGACATTGTTTTGTTAGCCATAAACATTAGAAAATAAAGCAACATAAAGAATGCTTCATGGATTTGCATGTCATCCTTATGCAGAGGCTATGCTATCTCCATATCCTTCCAACTTTAGCACTGCATCTGTGCTGCAAAAGTGAGCACTGGGAGTTTTTTAATTACTTTTATCTTATTGTGATATATACAATGCATGCAAAATATTGTATATGCCATGTGATTACAATGTCAAGATTTATAAATAAATATATTACTGATATACACATAATTATGAAAATTATATAAATTATTTTAAATAATTATCTATAATAATAAAAGCATAATGTGCTAATTAGACTGGACATCCTCCCGGATGTCCTTCCGGACGACCTTCTGGATAAAGCTGGGGCTGCGAGGGATGCCAGGTGCCAGAGGGAAGCCAGTGCCGGCAGCCGGGGGAAGAAAGGCCTACTCTTGCATGAATTTCGTGCATCAGGCCTCTAGTATAAATAAAATATGCATAAATATTTCATGTGACCTCTGAACATTAAAAAAAAAATAGAACACTATTTTTCCAAAATATTTTACTTCTCTTAGGGGTAACCACTATGCTGAAGTTTATAACCTTGACATTCTTGATTTCCTTTATAATCACCTATGTATTAAATATTATAGAATAGCTTTGCTTGCCTTTGAATCCTTAAGAAATTTTTGAGAACTGATTTAAGTCCAGTATATGTTAAAATTTTGTGAATATCTAGTGTGTGCTTGAGGATAATGTACATCCTCCAAGTGTTGCGTGTTCTATATATGTTCTTTATGCAAATGTTATTAAATTGGTTTATCAAACCACACCCTTATTGAATTTTTGAGTACTTGTTCTATAAATTACTAAGAAAGATACCTTGAAATTCCCCCAATATAGTTTGGAATTTTAAACCTCCTTGGCATTTCTTTAAGTTTTGCCTTATATTATTATTTTTTAATTAATAACAATTCATTTTTAGAACATCTTTAAGACTAAAACAAAATTAGGAGGAAGGTATAGAAATTTTTTCATATGCTCCCTGCCCCTACTCAACCAAAGCCTCCCCCATTATTAGCATATTTACCTCCCCTATTCAGTGGTACATTTGTTATGATCTGCTAACTTACATTGAGACATCATAATCACTGAAAGTCCATAGTTTGCATTGCAGTTTATTTTTGGTACCGTGGATTTTATGAGTTTGCACAAATGTATAATGACATGTATCCATCATTATGGTATTGTACTGCTCTGAAAATACTCCACTCTCTGTCTCTTCATCCCTTCTCCCCTGCCCTGACCCCTAGAGATACTGACCTTTATATATACATATATATATATATTATTGACTTTTTACAGAGAGGAAGGGAGAGGGATAGAGAGTTAGAAACATCAATGAGAGAGAAACATCGACCAGCTGCCTCCTGCACACCCCCTACCGGGGATGTGCCCGCAACCAAGGTACATGCCCTTGACCGGAATCTACCTGGGACCCTTCAGTCCGCAGGCTGGCGCTCTTATCCACTGAGCCAAACCGGTTTCGGCGAGATACTGACCTTTTTAATCGTCTCCATAGGTTTGCATTTTTAAGAATGTTACATTATTAGAATCATGAAGTATGCAGTCTTTTCAGATGGGCTTATTTCACTTATTATTATGCATTTATGTTTTCTCCGTGTCTGACTTGATAGCTCATCTGGTTTTAGTGTTGAATAATATTCCATTATCTGGATGTACTGCAGTTTACTACTTCATCTGCTGAAGGACATCTTGGTTATTTCCCAATTTTTTTCAATTATGAATAAAGCTGCTATAAACATCTGTGTTCAGGTTTTTTGTGTGGATGTAACTTTCCAATTCATTTAGGTAAATAACATAGAGTGTAACTACTGGATGGTAAGAGTATGTATAATTTTAAAAGAAAACTCAAAATTGTCTTCCAAAGTGCTATGCCATTTGCATCCCCACCAGCAGGGAAGAGAGCTCTGTTGCTCTACATCCTCACCAACATTGGGCACTGTCAGTGCTCTAGATGTAGGCCTTCCTAATGGGTGTGCAGTGGTATCTCACTGTAATTTGCGTTTTCTTGATTAAATAAAATGTGGAGAATTTTTTTTTCATAGTTTTATTTGCCATCTGTGTATCTTCTCTGGTGAAATGTCTGCTAATGTCTTGGGCCCATTTTTAAAAATCAATGTGCTTTCTTCTTGTGGATATGTAAGAGTTCTTTGTATATCTTGGGTAGAGTCCTTTATCAGATACATGTTTTGCAGATATTTTTCTCCAAGTTTGTGGCTTGTCTTTTCGTTCTCTTAACATTGCTTTTAACAAAACAGGAATTTTATTTTGTTTTATTGAAACCTAACTTACAAATTATTTATTTCATCATTGTACCTCTGGTATTATATCTAAAAAGTCAAAGCCATGCATAAGATTATCCAATTTTTTCTTCCTATGTTACCTATGAATTTTAGAGTTTTGCATTTTACATTTAGTTCTGAGATCTGATTTGAGTTAATTTTTGTGAATGGTATAAGGTCTGTGCCTAGATTCATTGATTTTTTTAAATGTGGACATTCCCTTATTCTAGCAACTATTTGTTGAAACATTTTTAAAATGATAGACAATGTTTTGATAATATATGTTTCCAACATGGTGAAATAAATTGAAAGCCAACTTTGGTTACTATTTCAGGTAGAAAGTTTGCCTAGCATGCTTTAAAACTCCTACGTCAGGGGAAAGGGGCTTTAATATTCATAGCACAGTAAGCAGCATGAACATGCGCCTATTTGTATTGGTTTAGATACTGAGCTCATTGAAAGGTTTTTGTCCCAAGCTTAGGGAGCTCAAATATTTTATAATTAACCTGCCTTTTGTACTGATGAGAGAGTATTATCTTTATTAAGTTGGACAGCAAGCAAATCTGCCCTATGCTTCAGAAGAGTCACTAGTTCTATCTTCTTAGGCTGTTTGCTTTATATTTTAAAATATATCAGGAATGGAAGGGTAGTTAGTGCCACCCTTCTAGGATGTTCAAAAATGCAAGAAAATTGTCTCACCACACTACCCCAAAGTCAATGTTGAATGTGAAACTCATGATCTACTTTTCCTTTCCTTCTATTAGAATTCAGGCTAAAGTAACTCTGTAGATATAGTTAACTTAACTATATCCATATTAATTTAACTATATATTAATATTTAACTATATTATGTCCCATTTAGTGTCAATGATATCAAGTGTTCAATTTGTAAAAAGAATTATCTTTATAAAGTTTTTTTCTAATTTGAAAAGCATACTAATAAAACAAAAACTAAGCCAAATAAGAAAAAAGTCAATAAGTTCTATCTTTATGTCAAAATATGTTGTTTTATAATTCTATTGTAGCACAGAAACACATGGAGATAAAAGTTATTTTAGTCTTTCAGTGTGAATAGGTAAGAAATATGCTTTAAATAGTCACAAGTATATTTGTTATGCAAATGTGTATAAAAAGCTATTCTTCAGAAAGTATTAACCATAGAAAAAGTACAGATTTAGAGAATACTGGGGTTTCTGAGCAACTCATACATAATTTCCTATGGCTACAATGCTTATTGTGCTTATTCATTCCCACAATTTAACAATTATATTGTAGAAATTTACAAGTTCCTCTGTGACTGAATGTGGAAAATTTTGTTCAAAATTCTTTTTTATTTTCCAAAAGTTATTCACAAGAAAAAGTAAAGTCTGTGTTCTTTATTACACCTGGTATATTAAGAACCTTTAAAAAAGTCATTCATTTCCATATTCAGAAATACGACATTAAGGGAAATTTTGTGGGAAAATATGGTTTCCTGTTGAAGTGGAAACACTGTGGCGTTTGGAATCAGCCAGATGTAGGTTCAAATTCATACTACTCTTACATAAGCTCCAAACTTTGGTTGCATTCTTCAAAAATATGGGGATATTTTCTTTTAAGGAATGCGGTGAAGACTCAATGATATATAAAGTCTCTCAAGATTATTCTAGTTGCTCAACAAATAGCATTTTATTTTCTTTCCTCCTGAGGCAGCCACCTCAAAATAGTAAGAATATTATGTATCAATTCCTCAGGAATAGAAATTTACTAGAGCTCCTTATCATATTGTTTAATTACTAGTCTAAGGATAGGGGGTTTGTCTTAATGTATTTATTCTAGCTATACCCAGAGATAAATTTAGAAATGAAAATTAATTTATTTCATAGTAAAAAGAAAACACTCAACTAATCTTTTTTTTTTTTTTTCAAATGAGAAAACTGAGGTTCAGGTGAGTTAAGGATATACCCAGGATGCAACAGCTAGCTAGTGACAAATCAGAAACCTTCTAAATCTTAAACTTGTGCCCTTTTACTATATTGCCAATACTAAGGCAAACCTGTGAGTTTAGAACTGTTTCAGACCACAGCTGAGTGCTTTCTTTTCATGTCCATAGGGGTTAAAAGTGCCCACTAATATATTCTTTTGAGTTATAGAGGCAGATGACAGAAACATTTTTTTTTAAGTCTCTAAACAAAAGCCAGTACTTTAGGTCATATGAGTCCTGAGTAAATCTCAGGTCTATAACGTTAGGTAAGAATCTAAAATTGTATAGACAATGCATACTAACAGTTGACCAGGCTCACTATTTTTTTCTTCATTAATCTAACTTCATGTTTAATCCATCTATTGAGTTTATACTAATTAAAATCATTTTTATGATTTTATTAATCATATTTAATTTCTAGGACTGCTATCCAATTTTTTCAAAGCTTCCTAATTTTGTTAGTTTCTTATATTTTACTAGCTTCATTATATTTTAAAATACATATTGATGTATGAAAATATGTAATACATTATATAGTTCATCAAGTTAAAGACATTTTTATTCTGTAGCTGATAAATCTACTACATTCATGATTCAATGAACTGATTCTCTAGTTTATTTCTATTTGTTCTCACTCTAGTGTGTTTACTTGAAATGTTTAGTAATGTTTTGACTGTTTTAGTTTATTATAATACTAGAGATCCAATGCACAAAATTATGCATGGGAGGGGGGGGATCCCTTCAGCCCAGCCTGCACCCTCTCCAATCCAGGACCCCTCAGGGGATGTCCAACCGCCGGACATCCCTCTCACAATCTGGGACCACTGGCTCCTAACTGCTCACCTGCCTGCCAGTCTGATCACCCCTAATCGCCTCTGCCTGCCAGCCTGATCACCCCTAACTATCCCCCCTGACGGCTTGGTTGCCCCCAACTGCCCCCCCTACTGGCCTGGTTGACCCTCACTGCCCCCCTCTGCCAGCCTGGATGCCCCTCGCTGCCCCCCCACCACCCTGGTTGCTGCCAACTGCCCCCCCTGCCAGCCTGGTCATCCCTCACTGCCCCCCCTGCTGGCCTGGTCACCCCAAGCAGCCTGCTGTTCAGTCGTTTGGTCGCCCCTGACTAATTCCTCCACCAACCTGGTCACCCCACCCAGCCTGCTGTTCAGTTGTTTGGTCGTCCCTCATTAACCCTCGTGCCAGCCTTGTCGCCCCCTTGTTGCAGCCTGCTGTTCAGTCGTTACTGTGAGGGCATCCTGACCAATTTGCTTATTACCCTTTTATTAGTATAGATACTAGTAGCCTGGTGCACGAAATTCGTGCACAGGGGGAGGTGTCCCTCAGCCTGGCCTGCACCCTCTCCAATCTGGGACCCCCTCAGGAAATGTCCAACTGCCGGTTTAGGCATGATCCAGCAGTCGGACATCCACCTCACAATCCGGGACCCCGGGCTCCTAACCGCTCACCTGCCTGCTTGCCCGATTGCCCTAACCACTCTGCATGCCAGCCTGCTTGCCCCAACTGCCCCCACACCAACCTGATCGCCCCCAACTGCCCTCCCCAGCTGGCCTCATGGCCCCCAATTGCCCTCCCCTGGCAGCTTCATGGCCCCCAACTGCCCTCCCCTGCCAGCCTCATGACCCTGAACTGCCCTCCCCAGCTGCCTCATGGCCCCAACTGCCCTTCCCTGCTGGCCTCATGGCTCCCAACTGCCCTCCCCTGCCGGCCTCATGGCCCCCAACTGCCCTCCTGGAAGGTCTCCTGGTCTAATTAGCATATTATCCTTTTATTATTTTTAGAGTTGTGACTTTAAACTATCCAACTCAGAAAGACTTTGACTGCTTCTGCCAGGTACTAGAAGATATATTCCCACTTACTTTGGAGAGATCACTCCTAAGCCATTACTTGCTACACCTAGCTGTATAGTATTGTGTTTATTCCCTTTTATAATTTTTAACATTTATTTTTAATAAAAATTATGTTTAAGGTGCAGAACCTGATGATTTGATATACATATATGTAGAGAAATGATTACTACTGACAAGTTAGCTGACATATAATACCCTCACGTAGTTATTTTGTGTGTGTGTGAGATAAGGGTACCTGAAATCTACTCTCAGTAAATGATCAGTATTCAGTACAGTATTAGCTATAGTCATCATGCTGTGCATTACATCTCAAGACTTATTCATGCTTATATTCACGTTTTCTTGTTTCTAACTTTTGAGGAGTTCTCCACCTTTGTTGCTAAGGAGGAGAGAACAGAATTTTTAGCATAGTGAAGTTATTTTGAATGATACAATAATGATGGATATATGTCATTATGCCATGGAAATAAGTGTGTAGCAAAAGCGAACCCTAATGTAAACTATGGACTTTGGGTGATAAAGTGTCAGTGTAAGCCCACTGATGATAGGAAATGCACCACTCTGGTGAAGGTTGTTTATAGCGGGGAGCCTGTGTATGTATGAGGTATATGAGGTGTATGGGAACTCTACTTTCTGCTCAGTTTTGCAATGAACCTAAACTGCTTAAAATGATAAAGTCTATTTTAAATACTTTTTCCACTTCAGTATTTTAGGTGAGCTGTACATGAATACTTAGTTCACTACTACATTGCTCTGGAACAGCAATCTCTTTAACAATTACTGTGGAAGCAGAAGTTCAACATGCCAAAGCCAATAGGTTAATTTCAGTGAAGAGTATGTGTCTGAGACGGCTGGTGGGGATATTTGGAGGTAGAGATAAGCTTCTAGCAGCAGTAACAGGTGCCGTTGTCTAGTGAGAACTTATATGCCAAGTGGTCCACGCACTTCAGTACATTCCCTCACAAGGACTTTGAGGTGCACAAATAATATTGCCATTTTAAATAGAAGAATGCTTCAGCTCAAAGAGGTTCCTTATAATGTTGCAAAGTAAGTGGTGCAGCCAATAATTTAAAATTAGTCTGAAGCTCCCATCAGAATATTTCTTAAATATATTATCATAATATTTTGTATCTTTCCACCAGAGAAAGAACATCCAGGTCCCAATTTAGTCTACCCTCATATGTAGAATTTGGGAGTCAATAATTACTTTTGTATTTTCTATCAAAAATAATTTTTTATTTAGTCACTATATACATATTTTTTCTACTGTTCATGTATCTTTTTAAGATACTTTGATGTTTCTTAATAGCTTGATATCAAAACCTATGTAATTTTCTTCTTTTGCTTTTCAAGATTTCTTTTAATTCTTCAATTACTTCCTATTTCATGTTTACTTGCCTTCTATATTTCCCTACCTTTACTTAAACTGTCTCTTTTCCCTTCTACATTTTTCTCAGGGTTCATATTATGGCAGGAACACATACAACATCTTTGAGAATAGTGAAAGAAGTTTAGGTACAGTCTATAAAGGCACTTCTTGGAGGGTCATTCACTCCATTCACAGAGTAACATCAGGGCTGTCAGGACAGTGCTGCTATTCAATGTGCACCCTCTCGATTGAATCCAGCCACTTTCTTTGTCTTAGCTCCACCTGGAGGCCCCAAGTTAGCCACCCTTAGGTATGAGCTACTTCACTACCAGATCGCATACCCTGGCACTACCTGGTTGAGGGAATGTCTGAATTGCCTGTTTATCTTTTCCTGGGATTTTGCTTATTTTAACGTGGCCTTTCAATTGCACAAATTTAGTGCCTGTGCTTGCCTAGATTTCAGATTCTTCACCTTGTTCTGTCGCTATTACTTAAGGCATCAGTTTAGAATGAGGTTTGCATAACAGGACAGGTAACATTGCCTTGCTGGGCCTTATTTCTTCATCTATAAAACCTGGGGATCATAATTCCTATGCCTTACTGAGAGAGTTGGATCATCTTAAAAGATTGATGTGATATAGGAGTGATACTAAAATTTTTATAGCTTTATGGCATGGTACTGACCAATCAGAAAGGATCCTGGCTTTGAACTGGAGCAGAGTTCTGAAGGGCACCTGCTGTGTAGGACAGTTATCCTTTAGTTACTAAATGTCTGAGGTATATGAGGTGAATGGGAACTCTACTTTGGGAGCCTTGGGAGGAGATTCCCATGGCAAGAATAAAGCAGCCACAGTGCATGGGGTGGCTGGAGTGGGGAGAGGCTCATGCTTGGACATGCTAGTCTTATGTCAGGCCTATTTAAATGCTCTCCAAATTTTAGAACACTATATTACTTCACAGTATCTATGACGTTTTGATCTTGATGTTACTGGAAAATGACAAGTAGAGGTTTTCATGTGTGTCAGCTACCACCTGGCTGACAGCAACTTCTAAGCTTCCATCTATTATGAATGCCACCTGAGTGCAGAGAGATGAACAGGTAAAAATATGCATATATTGAAATAAATTAAATGCTAAATAATTTAATAATATTTTATTAGCAAACTGTATTCCATAATATAAAATGCAATTATCCCTAACAGTCAATCTTGGATCATTAAACTAGCTTATCCCAAACAAGATTTATGCTACATAATTTTTTTAGGGTTGCTCTGCTATAAATTTGATATATTTTATGTGAATTGCTTAAATTTTTTTTGAGTGTTTACTATTCTAACAGCTGAGGATCTAGCTGTGAATCAACAGAGTCCTGAACTTCAGCAGCATACACAATAAAGACCTTGTGACTGTAGCTATTAAGCATGTACTTCTGCATGAAATAAGCACTAGGGAAAGGTCTGTCAGCCCTATGTTCAATAGGAGTGAACAGGAAGGGGATTACTCTTTGCTTCAGTCTAATCAGGTACACCATCCTCATGATGTGCTTTGTGAAGCCCTCGGAGGTTGCAAATGCGTCTCCCCGGCTGCTCTGTGAAGAAGCCAGGAGATCAGACCCACTTCCCAAACCAGAGCAGATGTACTCTTAGCTGCTTTACACACAATATTGAATTTTGGGTAATATTTCATTCAAAGAAAGGTTTTCCTGCTAACATATAAAGTTGGAAAACCATTCATCTGGTAGACAAACCATAATCTCAGCATGAAAATGTTTAGATTAAATTTCCAACTCTACCGCCCATTTATAATTTGACTTCAAATAACCAAACCATGTCTAAACACATGACTGACAAACAAATGATTCCGAATGATTCTGATCCTAGCTTTCAGTTAAACTGTGAAGAAGGCTATGCAAATTATTCTATTTGGGCTGCTGTGCATGGGACAGCCTTCATCCCATAAAGTGATTATAAAAATTCTGGTCCTATCCTGTATCCATTATGTTTCCCCCTCCTTTGGGATGCATTTGAAAAAAGAAAATAACCATAATAATAATGATTACAATATGTGCTGGGAGTTGTGACATACCCTTCACACTGCATACATTTTTTATTTAATTCTCATAAACTCTGAGTGATGCTCCCTATTTTTAAGGTGAGAAAATGGAGGTTCAAAGAATTAAGTAGTTCACTCGGAGACAGGGAAGCATCGATCAGACTGTCAAACCTCAGAGGGAAGGTAGGGGAGGGGAAGGGTAAGGGGGAGAGATCAACCAAAGGACTTGTATGCATGCATACAAGCCTAACCAGTGGTCACGGACAACAGGGAGGTGGGGGCATACATGGGGAGGGGTTTGGGATGGGAATGGGGGATGAGGACAAATATGTGATACCTTAATTAATAAAGAAATTAAAAAAATAAAATAAAATCCTTAGCTTTATACACTTAAAAAAATGAATTAAGTTGTTAGCCCTGGTGACAGTGGTGAAGCTATGATTTAAAGTAGTGGGCTTCCTGCTTTAGTCCTTATCCTCCTTACACTCTGTCATGCTACCTCTCTACATCAACTTTCTGTACCTTAGACAGGGACAGATAGGGGGAGGAAGAGGTGGTGGAAAGTAGTGCATTCTTTGAGACAGGCAAAGGTATGTGGTAAATAAATGTTGCATACAAAAAGTTTAAAAATGCACTGAAATAATAAACCTGCTTGAGAAATAAATAAACATTTGTCTTAAAGACTAATAAATCACAGATTTCTCATTTGAAAAACAAAATTTTTGCATATTTCACTACCTGCAAAATGCTACTATTAAAGTACTCAGACAGACATATATACACAAAACAACAGTTTTAGACCATGGAAGGATAGACTGCATGTGTAACTGAGACTAAGGGGGCTGACAAATCTATATAGGCAGACCAACTTTCCTGGCTAAGAACCAGGAGTTACGCTTGTTACATAGAACTCTCAAGGGTACCATGCAATCAGAGGTCACAATCGAGGCAACAGAAGCAATATCACCATATCAGAGAATGGGCCAATTCAGATCTGGTCCCTGACAGTCACTGAGGTCAAGGCTTGCGGCAAATAATTGTATTAAACAGGAATACTCCCTACACACTTTTGGAATTGTCATCTGAACAAACAAGTCCAGGTCATCTGTAGGTTAAATCTGAGTCCTTTTTTTCTGGTATTACAGCTTACTTTCTAGTCTTAATCCCTTACAGTTTTTAAACTTATAACTGTAATTTTCTTTTAAGCAGGTAAATGCTCAATAATTTTTTTGTTTTCTGACCTTCATTTAAATTCATGCATTTGTCATTCATTCCATTTTATTATTTATTCTCAAATGCAATTTTAAAATTTGGACTATAGTGATAGTACAATTTAAAGTTCAAAACTTTAATGTATAAAGTGTACTGTGCTTAATATAACATAAAAATAGTCTTGTATTCAAATTAAATGATTATAAAATTTTGTCAATTAATTACTATATATATCACTGTATATACCTTATATGACAGCAATTAAATTCAGAATAGTAATTTTAGATACAAGATAAAAAATTATAATTAGTAATTAAAATGAAACAAAAGTTTTATTTATAAATAAGTAGCTTAAATATCCATTTAAATAAAATAGGGAAAAGAAAATATATATGTAATAGAGTTGAATTCAGTTTTATATGAGATACATGATATACAATATTGATAAGTTCATATTTCCTCACAGCAATTTGGAATTTATGAATTATCACCACCATTTTTTAAGAAACCTCAGATCACATTTGAAAATTTATTTTTAATCCATGTTTTTAATATAATGGTAAATATTTAAAACATCTTTAGTTATGCTACTATTTTAGTATTGCTTAATTTAAATACAAGTCCTTGAGAGATTATTCTTACTATAAATGTTATTTCTTTACATGCTTTCCACAATTACGCTTGAAAATTGTGTATTCTAGGGCTCTTTTTATTCACATAAATTCCAGGCAGTAAGAAAATCAAGGATTTGATGCTTGATTTTATTTTACATGTATTTATATTTCACTCTTAAAAATTCTTAGAGTTAATATTTAAAGTATTTATACCCACACAACACACACGCAGGTCCATGACAGTTCCAAATGAAAAACAAAATAAACCAAACTGTAAAACTGGAAGACTAAAACTGGAAACAGTTCAATATTCAACTGCATAAGAGTGAAACTCTCCTTTTTCATGGCTGTATAATTAGTACACCATCAACAGAAGAGTGTGGTCCTTATGAGTAAGCTGACACGTCACATTCCAAAATACCATCAATATACTTCTCTCACTGTTTAATCAAACTTATAGTTTTTTAGTTGTTTATTTTATAATAATTCTTTAGGATGTGTGTAACCAAATCTGAGAATTTATATTGTTCGATAAATTATATAATCCTTATGGAAGTGTAAATCTCAGCTTTGTTTAAACAGCTCAGACTGCATAAATTTCAGAGACTCTTCTCAGTATTTACTTTTTAAAAATTCATATTTTAAGTTTAGTGCTAATATATTTTTAATGATTAAGTTTATTAATTGTACAAAAAGAGAAAGCAGCAAACATGTTAAATATTAAAACTGTTATTTTAAGGGAACCATTTTTTACCTCATTAAAATAATAAATATTTCATAACATTATAATTCACATCCAAATTATGGGAAAACCAAAAATAATAAAAATTATCTATAAGTCAATTACATTTTCAGATCAGCAAAATGCACTGTGAGATTGTTCATTCCCTTAATCCAATTTCCAAAGGTGTTTTAGCAGCTCAAATAGATGGTTAGACACATTCCTATCATACTTTCTGAAATGTATAGATGGTTTGTGCTGTTATGGTTATTCTTTCATAATTTTAGCCTTTCTACTAGTATAGCTATAAATATTAATAAAGACAAGACTATACTCATATACACACCTATTCACATAAGCATGTGCTTATGTAACTGAAGTTATTTTTAAAACCACTGTTTCAAACTATTCTGGTGAATTATTGAAATAGCATTATTTATTTATTTATTTATTTATTTATTTATTTATTTATTTATTTATTTATTTAATGATCTGAATTACCTTAAAAGAAAAGAAATGAGAAACTTTACTGCAAGTTAATCTTTTAGAGGCACCTGGTCATTATCTATCCTAATGGGCAATAAAATCAATTATTTGGGCAGTGCTAAAAGTGATGAACAAATAGAAGGTAATACATTTCATTTTTATTCTTTCAGATTTAACATACACAATTCCACTTTAAAAGAGAAAATTTTAAACTGTCATCTACTTTAATTCTATGGCATTTGACTTGTTTCTAAAATTATCTGAGTTTCGCACTCTAAGACCTGGGTCACAACCTTAGTTAGGGACAGGAAATAGTTATCAGGTCACCGAGTGGTCAAATGGAAAAGGATTTGAAATGCTTCAGCACTTAGGACTCTATTCATTGAGATGATTGCTACGTTGTTTAAAGGTTGAACTTTCTTTGCTGGTATGTCAGCTTATGTCTGTATAATTACAGCAATTTAAAAATATCTACAGAGTATAAACAGATTATAATAGTATAAGTAAACAATCTTATACATCTACAAAAAGGAACCATCTTTAGGACATGCACAGATATTTTAATTAATAACTTATCTGAGTCCAAGGCTAATATAACTCCCTTGGCAGTTGGGTGCAACAAAACTAAGGGTAAAGAAAAGAAAACTTAAAAGTTATTTCTCTCTGCTATTTTTCTTCTAAAGTAGACTTGAAACTTGCCATGTTAATTTAGCACCACATTTTAGTATTATGCTGGATAAATCATATAATTCTTCCCATATAATAATGATTAATCCAAGCCCATAACAGATGTTTTTTTTCTATTTTTTATATGCACCTGATATTACTTCAGGTGAATACAATCCATCTTTGTTGATGGAAAAAGGAAAAATAGGGAGAAGTTGGAGCAAAATGAGTAAATATTTGATTTGACTCATTTAGCACTTGATCAGTTTCCCTAGAGTACACAATCATTACTTGAAATTAAAATGATCTTTTTGCACAGTTCCCAAGGCATGTAGTGTCAGGAATTTTATGCAGAGAGAAGTGTATGGCTGGAAAAATATTTTAAAAACATATAAAAACTGATAGAAGAGAATTAAGCAAAAGCATTGTTTGACTAACTCACTTTCCAATGTTCGGAAGCCTAAGAATAGGACGTTATAAAAATTGTACCAAAGAAAGGCATTATTTTATATTGACATTATTCCATATGATCACTAAAACTTAAGAAATAGATGTTTTATTCCACAAATGTGAAGGGAAGCAGTCTTATTACTGATGGACAGAAAGTTGGAAAATTAGGCACAGATTCTATTTATAAGTTTTATTTTATAATAAGAAGCTGGGCCATTAAAACCCTGAAACCAAAGCTGCAGTGCGTGCACTGGAAGGCCCCTGCAGCCTTTTACAGCTTTCGGAGGCCTGGGCTGTGAACTGGGTTTGCACTCTGCCAGCAGAGCAGCTCTGACCCGTGGAGAGCCCGCCTTCAGATCAGCACTGCCTCAGGCCCTTCTGCTTTCTCCAAGAAGTCTTACATTTCAGGCATCAAGTTGAATTTCTTCTGGAGATGATTAACCCAAACCCATGACAGATTTTTTCCAAGATATCCAACCCCTTATGTTTATTTTATCCTGGCTCTTTTTTGGATGTACTGGACACAAGTAACTTACTCATTTTACATGTTAAAGGGATGGTGAAGAGCCATTAATTCCCTTAAAATAACCCTTAAAAAAATTCCCTTAAAAGATGAGAAAATATTTTAATGTGCCAGGCTCTATTGTGTGAGCTCATAGTCACTATATGATTTAAAATGTTGAGAAAGATGTTTCTCTTCTACTATAAAAAAATTCAAAGCATTTCATCACATTGCAAGATAGGGATCTTACCCTTTTTGGGAAATGCATTCTTGTGGTGTATTAAAAATCACAATGTTAGAAGGATCAGTTACTGTTTCCATAAGCCCAGTTTGTAGGGGGTTTCAGCTAACCTAAATCTTGGCACACAATTTTAGTTAATAGTCAAATAAAAATGCATAAAAGGGTCTATTCTCCTTATACACCAACCCTGGCCATTGTTTCTATTTCTACAACATTTTCTTCTAATCATTGGTGAGATGAGTTGTAGAAAAATAATTTAGGTGTTTTTATGTTCTTCCCAAAGTAAAATATTTTAAACTCAGTGGTAATTAGATGACTTTTTTTTAGCTATTATGATTTTTTTAACAAGAACATTTTTTTTCTTCTTTGAAAGAACATAATATGAATTTTATAAATATTCCTTGGAGAATATATTTAAATATTTTAGGCCCTAAGATTCCAAATGCAATAGGATTTTTATTATGAACACTCAAGTTATTTTTAAAAATATTTTTAAATACTAAAATAGTTAAATATATAAATTACCAACACATAGCAATAGAAAAGCTTGCTTAATATATTTGAATATTTACTCTTCTAAAATTAACAGAAATACATTGAAAATAACCATTAAATTACATTTAAAGAATATTTCAAATCTAAGTCCAGGTTTCAATATTGGGTCTGATAAAAAGCAATTTAAGAAAAAATTATGTGCCAAGAATAAGAACTCATTTCATCAGATAAAATATTATTAATATATACATGTGCAAATCCATGAGAATGGAAACAAGCAAAACATGAAATTGGAAAGCAGCTTTGAGGTATACACCTCCACAAACACCATTCCATTTGAACATAAGCATTCATTTATCAGTGACAATTCTGAGAAACTTTCAACTTTGAGATTAACATTGGGTGATGATAAAATACTGTCTCTAGTAAATGGTTTAATTTATTAATAGTAAGTCTAAATATTAGTTATAATAATACTCATTTAACTAATTTCCAAATAGTATTTAATATAATTATTTTGCTCTAAGTAGGAGAACCTCATATACAATTAAAAGTCACTGGTGCAAAGAATCATAGACTTTATTTTAGAAAATTTTAAGGCATAATATTTTTATGTAATATTGATAAACACTGTAAAATTGTTTAAAATTATAAATTACAGAATCACAAGGATTATATAAAATCAATTCACTGCTCCAACTCAGCAATTATTAAAGTATTAATTTTTTTTTACTTTTCAATAAAATTTCAAAATAAATTTTATCTTATAAAACATATCAATAGCTAAATCAAAATATTTTATCTCTAAGTGGAGGATAAAAACTAAGTTAATTTTTATAATTAGATTTATTACTGGAATGTTTAGAGATATCAGTTTCTTCTTTAATTCATGCTTCAATGGGTTATGTAGGTTCAAGACCTTATAGAGAGTGAAAAAAAAGAAATGACAAGAGATAGCATATACACTAGGGGTGGTAGGTTAATGCCAGAAGTGTGACTGATTGATTGATTGACATCAATTTCAGAAATCTGGATTAAAGCTGCCTATCAAATTTGTCTAGCTAAAATTTAGAGTTAAATGTATCATTGACCAAAATCTGAATCTTGTCTATTCATTCAGGTACACGCATTTACCTTCACCTGAAAAATCTCTTTCCATGGAAAAAGTATTGGCTAATAAGACAAATAAAATGCCCTACAACATATACACCATATTTCAAAATTTTAAAATTTTATCCAATTAGTATAATCAAATTTTAAGTTGTACAAATTTCCTTGTAAATAGCTATAGTTCTTGATTATAGCAACAACTGAAATGTATTGAACTTACTATGCATTTGATACTATTCCCAGCATTTTACATGTATTGATTAATTTACAACTCTGAGACCTATACATTATTTTACCTCATTATACCAATTTTATAAATAAGGAAACAAATACAGCAAAGCTAAGTGTATGAATTAAGTCACACCCCCAGCAAGGGTGGAGTTTGTATTTACACCTAGTAGTCTGACTTCATAGCTCACTCTCTTAACCATTAAGTTGAGTAATAATTTTATAAATTAAAATAATGATCTTAAAAAATCTTGTAGAAAGTAGTGAAGCCTTAGAAAAAACATAGGTGATCCCACAGTTCTATTAAAACACTATAAAATCTCAGAATATAAAAATTATTTAGTTTTCTGAAAAATATAAAACTTTTTTTGACTTTAATAAAATACTCATCTCTATTTTTCCAAAAAAAAAGTTTAAAAACTATAAAACCTTAAAATGAAGAGATAATATTTACAATGATGAAGTTTTTCAAAATTCAAAACCTCACAGCTGGTTGAGCTCAAGTAGGAAATGATTAAATGAATTTCCAAGTTTGCTAAATAGATCGAGAAGGTTCAAGACAGTGGGACCTAGAGCTTGAATGAGAACACTGAATGAGTTGTAAGTTTAAGTTGGGAATAGGCCAATATCTGACTTTGAGTAATAGCAATTGGCAGAAGGAGTGTTTCTAAGAATCCACAGGTATTTTTTTAAAGTCAGAACTGTTTATTAATTCAACAAATACTTACTGAGTGTCTAGTATAGATGAATCTAATACTGTTGCTAGGTTCTGGGGATGGGAGGAAACAGAAATATCACTAAGATTTGATCCCTGACCTTGGAAGGATTTCCAGTCAGGGGAAGAAATAGACAAAAGCATATAGTTATAGGACAGTATTAAAGAGGCATGCACAAAGGTCTAGGGGAGGGTTAGTAGTATTAAGAATGAGTTCCAGATGAAATGAAATTTGTCCGAGTCATGAAGGATAAATATAAGTCTGAAACTAAGAAGGTAAAAAGAATCATTAGAGATAAAGGAATAGCACAAAAGTATCAAGGGCAGGTCACTTTGGGTAAAGAAGAAGTAGTCCATTATGGTTGGGAATATACTGAAGCAGTTCGATATGGTTAGGGAATATTTAGGGGTGGGAGAGAAATGGTGTAATGTGGCGCTGGAAGACAGTTTGGGAACAGTTTGTAAAGGGGATTGCATGCTGGAGTCTTTGAATTTGTATGAGAGAAAACAGAAAGGTCCCTTTGAGATTTTAAAGGGTGTGCTGTGTGCTGAGTCACAGTTGAGAAAGACATTGCAGTACAAGTACAGATGATAGCACTCAGATGATTGAGAGCCCTAAGAATATTAGAAAGGAGACTATTACAGTATTTCAAGGCAAGAGACATTGCAGATAATGGCTCATGTGGGAGCAGTGTTTATATTCAACAAATGAGAAAACAGAATTAGGAATGATTCTGATTTGTCTAGGTTGAGTGAATGGCTAATGGTACTATGAACAGAAACAAAAAAAAAATCAAACAGGTAAGCAAAGTGGAATAAATATAATACAGTTCACATTAGACATGCTGGGTTTGAAGTGCCTAGAAAAAAGTCAAAGTGGGAAGGATGGAGATAGAGATTTAATTGTCATTGCCTATAAATAAAAGTTACATGAGAATTAGGTTGTTTTAAATCTCGATCTTTTATCAGGCCATGAGAACAGGTCTCATTCGTATTTCCATGTTTTCTTTTGTCTATTTGTATGCCTCCTCAACTGGACTCATGGGTAGTTTTTGTAAAGAGAGAGACTAGGTCTTATCCATCTTTGTATCCCAAGATCTAGTATAATGTCTGACAAAGTAGACATCTGCTCTATGAGTGAATGAATATGTGGGTTGGATAGAGAATAAGGTCAGAGACAAAATTCTACATAATATTGATATTTAAGCAACAGCAATAGGTGGAAAAAATAACTGGAATGGAGTAATCAGACAAATAGAACAGGAGAGAGTGGAAATGAATTTGTAAAGGGGTGCGATGGCCCAGTAGCTCAGGTGGTTAGAGCATAGTCAGGATAAGGCTGTGGTTCACTCCCTGGTCAGGTTTCAGGTTACATACTAGAATCAACAAATAAATGTATTAATAAGTGGAACAACAAAGCTCTCTCCTCTCCTCTTCTCCCCTCCCCTTCCTTCCCCTCCCCTCCTCTCTTTCTCTTTTTTCTCCTCTTTCTCAGGAGAGAAATTCCTGAAGAAAGGGCACATAGAATGAGAGCAGGAAAAAAAAAAAAATTCTTGAGTGTAGCAACTGAGAGGTAAGCATTGATTACTGTAACACATGTAGTTTGAGTAGAATGATGGGAATGCGACCAGAGTATACACTGCATATCTTTACAAAAGAATTGTACATGAGATTACATAAATTTCAATTTATTAGTCTCTCATCAGGCTGAAGTTCTGAGGGAGGAGCTGGTTTGTTTATTTGTTTGTTTGTTTATTTATGCCTCCAGTTTCAATTACAAGGAAAGAACACAAAAGCTCACAACACTTTTTGAAGGAATCAAAATTGTAGAGTGAACACAATGTACAAAACAAAGACACTGATTAGACTGCCTAAAGAACTTGATAAAGAAAAAGAGCCCAGCCATGTGGTTGAGCATTGACCTATGAACCAGGAAGTCATGGTTGGATTCCCAGTCAGGACAGATGCCTGGGTTGTGGCATCCATCCCCAATAGGGGGCATGCAGGAGGCAGTAGATCAATAATTCTCTCTCATCATTGATGTTTCTATCTCACCTTCTCCTTCCCTCTCTGAAATCAATAAAAATATATATTTTTTAAAAAGGTATCCTTCCAGGATGAACAAATGTGAGAGATGGATGGATGTAGTAGCTTGAAAACAAGATAGAATAATTTTTTCAATGGTTTGCTCATATGCTAATATTAAGAAGTTAGTAGATATATAGTAAAATTAGAAATTTAAGAAACAAAGACAGGAGATGACTAATCATGACTGGATCAGGCTCTTTAATGGGTGGTTTTAAAAACATCTCATTTAATCATTTAAAAATTTAAAGTATATTGAAGCTATCTACCTAATAAAAGAGTAACATGTTAATTGACCATACCTTCGTGATGCCCATCAGCTAATCAGAAGTGAGTATGCAAATTAACCCAACAAAGATGGTGGGTTAATTTGCATACACAGGTGCCAAGCGGCTGGGGGTGGGGCGGGATGCTTGTGTCGTCGCTATGGCGACAAGGCAGGCGTTCCGCCCCACCCCAGCCACTCCGGGCCACTGGGCAGCGTGGGAAGGTGGAAAGGTGGCTCTGGCCAGAGCAAAGGCGCTGCCGGCAGCCAGAGGAAGGAAGGCCCATTCTTGCACGAATCTTCGTGCATCAGGCCTCTAGTATATGTATATTGTTTTAAAACTGAAAAATGGCAATCTGCAGATTTATACCTCTGTATCCCAAATTTACACTCTTAAAGGCAACCACATTCAACCATAATAGTCATTTCTTCTACATTTGGCCTGCATGTATCTTGATGTCTTTATTTTTGAAATTTTTATAATACCTATTGACTTCACGATATGAAAGACAAAGATTTAGTCCTTTTATAACACCTCAACCATATACCTTCTCTTCCCATCTCTTAGATGATAATTTTTGGTTAAATATTTTACAGATGAATCATATAGAATACCGGAAAGGAAGGGTTAATAACTTGTTCTATGTTTCTTCTCTAGGTGCAGGGACGTGTGAGTATTCAATTCTCAGGTCAAGAAATTGTTAGAATTTAATCTTTAATCAATCTAAGATCAGTGAGAATTCAGCTGCACTAGACCAAGCACTTTTACCTTTTACTTCATTGTTGAGATTGTTTATTGAACAATCGTAACCAATACTGATGAAGTGCAGCTGAAGCAGAGAATTGGCGTTTGCTATATAGCCCTAAGTGGACTGGGTTACTAGCTGGCCATTTACCTGAGAAGACTCCATGACTAACTGATTATAAAAGCTGCTGGGATCCAGAGCTGATGGTTTCCTTTAACTGAGCTTGCCTACATAGTCACAGCCTCATCTCTCCTGCCCACATATTTCCTAATTACAGCATGGCTAGGACACCAGATGCTGTGCTCAGACATCACAATGTCATCACTATACTAAGTGTGCTATGTGGACTCCTCTCCTTTGTTATTCCTTTTTTTTAAAAAAAGAAATCCTCATCTGAGGATATTTTTCCATTGCTTTTAAGAGAGAGTGGAAGAGAGAAGGGAAGGCATAGGGAAACATCAATGTGAGAGAAACACATTGATTGTTTGCCTTCTGCATCCCCCAAACCAGGGCCCAGGCACGGAAGGAGCCTGCAACATAGGTACATGCCCTTGACTGGAATCGAACCTGGGACCCTTCAGTCTACAGGCCAACTGTCTATCCATTGAGCCAAACCAGCTAGGACTTGTTATTCCTTAAGTTCAGTAAATTTAGTGTGTAGGGCCTATTGTGTTTCACAAATTTAATATGAACTCCAAACATACAGCTGGTAATAGAAAAATGATACAAAAGTTACAGGTTACATTTCCTTTCTTGTAAAATTTTGTTTTCTCACATTTAGTTATCTAACTTTTTACAATCGTTAGTCTCCAAATTCTGTGTTAGCAGGATATATCTACTATATGCTCATGCATTAGTATTTTATATATTAGTATATATTACAGGTGAACCCAAAACTCTCTTTGTAAAGAGCATATTAACTCTTATAAATACAGCCCAGCACATTAGACAATCAATACTATTTTATTTTCTCAGAGATTGCTCATGATGTTTTCTCTTATCATGGAGTGTTTATTCTCTAAGATGGCATGAGCTGTCATCCTGGGATCTCCCTTGACCATCATTATGTAGATTCCATTGCCTCTTTTCCTTGCTAGATCTCATGTATTTATTTTTCATAGTTTACTTCTTCAATTTTGTGAAGGCAGACCTCCAACATCTTTCTGAGCAAGGTTATAAGGGAGATAAATTAAGACTCAGCATGCTTTTATATTTTTCAGTTTTATTAATAGTTTGCCTCTTTTGGAACTATAGGTTGGAAATAACTTTTCCTAAGAATGCTGAATGTACAGTCCTATTGTCTTCTAGGTTCTAATATTAATGTTGGGAGATTCAATGACATTTAGATAAATGACCCATTGCAAGTGATATGTTTCTCTTTCTGGAGCACATTTAGGCTCTTTCCATTGTCCCTTGTTTTAATGACACTTTTCAAATATGTGCCACAAAGATGGGTTAATTTTCATTCATTTTCCTAACATTTAATTGGAACTCTTGCTCTGAAAACCAGTATCCCTAAGTTTTGGCATTTTTTTCAATGATTACTTTGATAATTTCCTTCTATCTATTCGTCTTTGTTGCATTCTCTTTTATTGGACTGCCTATTGTTTATCAAGAATTGGACCTCCTGGACTAATTTTCTTCTCTTTGTTTTCTTTCATGTTTCCCATAACTTTGTATTTTTGCTCAAGTTTCTGGGAAATGTCTTTAATATTATCTTTTAACTTTATCTTTTGCCAAGTTTTCATTTCTATTATCATGTTTTTATTTTCAAAGAGATATTTTTGGTTCTCTGACCTCTCTCTCTTATTTCATGGATGCAATGTTTTATAATGTCTATGAGAATGTTCATGGCATTTTTGAAGACTTTTTCACTTGGTACCATCTGTTTCTTTCAAGTTGAGTATTATGTTTGTTAGTGTTTCCCTCTATCTTTCATTTTATAGGTTTCTTGTAGATGCTTAGGAATCCACATTTGTATGCTTACCTTTTAGAGTGGCAGTCTATAAAGTTGAGAGAAAATTCTGTACAAGTGAGTGAAGCCTATCATCTGAAAGGTTTACCTTAAGGTGACCTACCTGAGTCCTATATTGGAAATCTCTGCTGTCAATATTTAGATGCTTCCTCGTAGACAGAAAGACTTTTCTAATATCTTTCTTGGAGGTTAAAGGCATGATACTATGGACTGAATGTGCCTCCCTAAAATTCCTATGTTGAAACCGCAATTCCCAAGGTGATGTAATTTGGAGATGGTGTCGTTGGGGAGTAAATAGGAATAGATTAGGTCATAAGGGTGGGGCCTTCATATGGTGGTAGTGGCCCTATAAGAGAGAAAGAATGATCTCTCTTTCTCCTTGTGCATGCACCAAGAAAAGGCCACATGTATCCACAGCAAGAAGGTAGCCATCTCGAAGCCAATAGGAGAGGTCTCACCAGGAACCGAATATGGTAGAACCTTAATTTTGAATTTTCCAACCTCCAGAAATGTAATGAATCATTTTCTGTTTCTTAAGCCATGCAGTCCACGGTACTGTGTTAAGGGTGCTCAGGTTTACAACAAAACATGATTATCAGCATTCTTAGGGTTGGACAGGAGAAGTGCTTGGGGTCTTAGCATTTATTGTATATACCTCTATTTACTCTTCTTAGTTTTAGTAAGATGCCAAGATTCTCAAATAAGTCTGGTGTTCCTGAGTTCAAAGACTCTATTTTATTCTATCTAAAGAATTAAGTTCAAGAATTTTGCAAAGGTAACCCAAAACCATTTTTTAATAACTATTTAACCCCACTTTCAATTCCTGAAACTTTCAGTTTGAAATAATTTTCATATTTCATTGCTGGTTTAAGCTTTTATTTACCATTATTACTCATATTTTTAATTTTATACACTAAAAAATTCTATTGCTGTTGCTCCTTCCCATATTTGTTAGTGTGTCTTAAAAATACCTCCACTTAAATTTTAATGTTTTCATACCCAACCTCATTCTCTGGAAGTCCTTAGATTATCATCTTACTTTCAAAATATCATGAGGAGCAAAGATCAGTGTTCCCAGTTACAGCTGAGAAAACCAAGACATGGATTATACAGCTAGTGTATTTCTGTACAAAATTCAAATTTAAATCTTCTCAGTCCAAATCCATTGTTATTTTGTTATCATAGTTGGCCTTCTTTAGAGAGAAGAGTAAAATCTGTGATCATGAACTTTATAATGTTTTGTAATAATTCTCTGAGACCTTGATAGGGTTTTTATTGGCTATCCCAGATGCATAGATAGTGTCCGAGGTAGCAAGTGTGTGGGCACCTGCTACAGGTGGGGACAGAAGTTTCTTTCAGGGGCAAGGAACAACACAGAATTTTTTTTAAAGTGCCATGATCTTCTCCTGGAACCAGAAATCTTTGACTCAGAAGTCCCGGCGTCCTCCTCCTCCTCCTCCTCCTTTGAGGCTCTACAGAGAAGCAGCAGATAGAGAGCTGAATGGCAGGTCTTGCTTTCATTTTTGAAGAAGAAAGTTTTGTTGGACACTTTCATGGTGAAACTTTTAGCACTTTGAAGATATCATTACATTGTGAATTAGTCAGCTTGGACTGCCATAACAAAATACCACAGACTGGGTACTTAAACAACAGAAATGTATTTCCTCATACTTCTGAAGGCTGGAAGTTCGAAACAAGATGCTTGCAAGTTTAATCTCTTCTGAGGCCTTGCTCCTTGGCTTGCAGTGGCCACCTTCTCCAGGTTGTTCTCACATGGCCTTTCCTCTGTGAGTATGCATTCCTGGTGTCTCTTCCTCTTCTTATAAAGATAACAGTTCTATTGGATTGGGGACCCACTCATCTGATGTCCTTTAATCTTAATCACCTCCTTAAAAACCCCATTTAAAATGCAGTCATATTTGGGTTAAGAGATTCAACCTATTAATTTTGTGGGGTGGGACACAATCCATAACAATTTTATCCTGGTGCTTATGACTGCCATTACGAAATCATTTATTGCCCAAACTGGTTTGGCTCGGTGGATAGAGCGTCGGCCTGCGGACTGAAGGGTCCCAGGTTCGATTCCAGTCAAGGGCATGTACCTTGGTTGCGGGCACATCCCCAGTGGGGAGTGTGCAGGAGGCAGCTGATCGATGTTTCTAACTCTCTATCCCTCTCCCTTCCTCTCTGTAAAAAAATCAATAAAATATATTTAAAAAAATAAATCATTTATTATTATTGCTCCTTTGAAGATAACATACTTCCCCCTCCCCCCGCTCTTAATAAAATTTTTCTCTTGTGTTTACTATGATGTGTTACAGTGTAATTTTCTTGATATGTATTTTCTTTGTGATTTATGGAGTTTCTTGAATCCATAACTTGAAGTTCTTCCTCACTTTTGGTAAATTCTCAAATATTAACTCTTCAACTATTACTTCTATTCCATTCTCTTTTGTCTCTCCTTTTTGGTCTGTAATCACATGTGTGTTAGACATCTTGTAGTTCATATGTCCCTTCTTCTTTTTTATATATATTACTAGAGGCCTGGTGCACTAAATACGTGCACTCGGGGGGTCCCTCAGCCTGGCCTGTGCCCTCTTGCAGTCCACAAGCCTTTGGGGGATGGCTGACTGCTGGCAATCAGACATCCTTAGCACAGCCACGGAGGAGGGAGAGGCTCCCGCCACCACCGTTGCGCTTGCCAGCTGTGAGCCTGGCTCAGGACTTCTGTCTGAGCAGCACTCCTCCTGTGGGAGCGCACTGACCACCAGGGGGAAGTTCCTGCATTGAGTGTCTACCCCCTGGTGGTCAGTGCACATCATAGTGACCAGTCGTTCTGCCGTTCAGTTGATTTGCATATTACCCTTTTATTATATAGGATCTTTCATTTCATGCTTCACTTTGGATATTTCTTTCAGAACTATTTTTCAACCCAATAATTCTTCATTTTAGTAGTTAGATTCATCCACTGAGCTCTTAACCTCAGCTGTGATTTTTAAGTTATACACTTTTCTTTTGGATATTTTTATAGGTTTACTATCTTGTTGAGGCTTCCAGTCAAGATGGTGATGTAGGTAAATGCAGTATACACATCCTCCCACAACCACATTCAAATTAAAACTAAACTACATAACAACTATCATTCAGAACTGCCTGAAATTTATCTCAACAGAAGTCCTACAACTAAGAAGATAAACAAGAAGCCACACTGAAACTAGTAAGAGGGGTAGTGATATAGAAGGGGCCGGGCCCATGCCCATGTTTGGCAAATAAAAACCAAGAGGAGTATCGGCTGTTGAGGTCACCCTTGAAGAGTGAGTTGTCCCAGTCCCAGACCAGGACACCCAGCCCAGGGTTCCAGTGCCCAGAAGAGAATAGCTATAGGTGCTGGCTGTAAGAACCAGCGGGGATTGAGCTGAGTGAGATGGAGGGTTACTAGAGTCTCAGGTGTTCCTCTTAAAGGGTCCACGCATGAACTTTAAGTTATTCGACTAATCTCTGAGCTCCAGTCCCAGGGAAGCAGCTAGAAAGGCACCAGGGACATACAGGGCAGAAATGAAATGTATGGCATTAGGGCAAGAGCTGGAGGTGCAGCTTTCCCCCAGACAGAAGTGCTGGCAGAGGCCATTGCTCCTTTTCTAAATGCTCCCCCCACAGAGCCATTAAGGCAGGCACTAAATCTGGGTCTCCATTAACCTGGGTAAGAGTGTTCACCTACCCTGGTGATTCCCTGAGAACTCCAACCCCACCCAACTTGCAGACCCACCGTGTCTCAAATGGCTTTTCTATATTAACAGCCTGTCTTTGTTTATGCTTCATATTTTTCTAAAATCTCTCAAACAAGCAGATCCAGTCTTAGCATGCCCCCATACTTCTCGCTAAGTAGTTCCAGGCCCAGTACTAGTGACAGCTGGCCTTGGTTTTCAGTGTGGCCTCTCCTAGGTACCTCAAAACACAGCAAATTAGCAGCCATATGCTGGTCACTTTGTACTTCATGCCAGGTGCTCCCAGAGTCAAATCAAAGATTTGGAAGATAAGAAAGCAGAAAATACCCAATCAGGACAGCAAAAAGTAAAAAGAATTCAAAAAGTGAGTACAGTTAAAGGAGCCACTGGGACAACCTCAACTTATTAACATTCGTATAGTGGAGGTGCCAGAAGAAGAAGAGCAAGAGCAAGATATTGAAAACTTATATAAAAAAACTAGAGGCCTGGTGCACGAATTTTGTGCATGGGTAGGTTCCCTAGGACTGGCTGGCAATCAAGGCCAATCGGGGCCTTCCTTCCCCTAGCTGCCAGCTGCTAGCTGGGACCTTCCTTCCCCTGGCTGCCAGCTGGGGCCTTCCTTCCCCCAGCTTCTGGCTGCCTGCTGGGACCTTCCTTCCCCCAGCTGCCAGCTGCTGGCCAGGGCCTTCCTTCCCCCCACTACTGGCTGCCGGCCGGGGCCTTCCTTCATTCCACACCACCCCCTGGTGGTCAGCGCACTTCATAGCGAGCATTTGAACTCCCAATTGGTCAAACTCCTGAGGGAACAATTTGCATATTAGCCTTTTATTGTATAGAGCTAGTGGCCTCGTACATGAAATTTGTGCACGGGGGGAGGAGGAGGGTCCCTCAGCCCAGCCTGCACCCTCTCCAATTGGGGACCCCTCTCACAATCTGGGACTGCTGGCTCCTAACCACTCACCTGCCTCTCTGCCTGATTGCCCCTAACCTCTCTGCCTGCCTGCCTGATCACACCTAATGCCCTCCCCTGCCAGCCTGATCTCACCCCCAACTGCCTCTGCCTGCTTGATCACCCCTAACTTCCCTCCCTTGCCATCCTGATCTCGCCCCCAACTGCCCTCCCCTGCCAGCCTGATCGCCCCTAATGGCCTCTGCATTGGACTCCACCACCATGGCTTTGTCTGGAAGGAAGTTGGACATCCAGAAGATGGCCGGTCGACCTGGTCTAATTAGCATATTACCCTTTTAGTAGTATAGATAGATTATATAGGATAGGATTGCTTAAATGGGGGGAAAAAGCCTTTTTCATCAGGAGGAGATGCTCTTGGCAGACAAAAATACATAACCCCTCTATCTGGACTGATAGCCAGCCATATGCACTATACTGCCAAACTGGTCATTAAAAATTTGAACCGCTTTCTTACACCTTACACCAAATAGCTGTTGCCCTTAAAACCCTCCTCAGCCCCCACCTTAGGTTCTGCCTTCATAGTTCACCCAGATTAGGTTGTGATTGGTCAGTGTCTATGCCAGTCAGCGTCAAAAGCTCCACCTCCTAGGCAGCCATTGGCTCCTCGCACTTCACCCAGATTAGGTTCTGATTGGTTAGTTTCTATGCCAGTCAGCATCAAAAGCTTCGCCTCCTAGGCAGCCCTTGGCTCCTCACAGTTCACCCAGATTTGGTTCTGAATGGTCTGTTTCTATGCAAGTCAGCATCTCTGGGCCTATCAACGGGCATGATCAAAGAGGCAGGGCTGATCAGCAGTCCCAGGAGAGGCCTGAGAGAAAGAGAGGTGCAGCTGCTGGCCAGGCCCCTAGAGAAAGAGAGAGGCAAGGGCTGATCAATAGCTGCCATGGAGGCTACGGATCAGACCCTGCTTCTCTCTCGAGGCCTTTCTGAGAGCCTAAACAAAATAGACTAATAATATTTTTCCTTTTAGAAAATTGAAATGACTTCTAACCTTATATTAAAAAACTAGAGGCCCAATGCACGAAATTCGTGCAAGGGGCTTGGCCCTTGCAGCCACGGTGGCTTACCACAAACCTTGCAGCCCCGCCTTCATCCAGAAGGTCGTCCAGAAGGATGTCCGGAAGAACATCCAGAAGGTCATTTGGTTGTCTGGTCTAATTAGCATATTACACTTGTATTATTATAGATGGTATGATAGTGCTTGGACCATATTTACGAAGTTTTAATTATAAGTACATCTTATAGCCGAAACCGGTTTGGCTCAGTGGATAGAGCGTCGGCCTGCAGACTGAAAGGTCCCGGGTTCGATTCCGGTCAAGGGCATGTACCTTGGTTGCGGGCACATCCCCAGTAGGGGTGTGCAGGAGGCAGCTGATTGATGTTTCTCTTTCATCGGTGTTTCTAACTCTCTATCCCTCTCCCTTCCTCTCTGTAAAAAATCAATAAAATATATTTTTTAAAAAATAAGTACCTTATAGACTTATTTCATTACTTATTCAAATATTTATCGAGTATCAACTATGTACTTGTCTTTATTCTAGGAGCTGAGGACAAGTGAATAAGACTGTAATGGTTTATTTGTCATGGAACTTATATTCTACTAGAGGCCCGGTGCACGATCTGTCGGCCTGGCCTGCGGAGATCGGGCCAAAACTGGATCTCTGACATCCCCCGAGGGGTCCTGGATTGCAAGAAGGTGCAGGCCACGCTGAGGGACCCCACCACAGTGCATGATCAGGGCTGGGGAGGGACTGTGGGAGGGCTCCAGGGCATGCCTGGCCTGTCTCACCCAGTCCTGATCAGCCGGACCCCAGCAGCAGGTTGGAGCACCTGCCCCCTGATGGCCAGTGTGCATCATAGCAACTGGTCGAATGCATGGTGGGACACTTAGCATATTAGGCTTTTTTTTATATAGGATTGGTGGAAACACAACACAAAAGTAATAGTTTAAATTAATAAATAAGACAATCACAGATAAATGTCACAACTGTAGCAGATGCCTGACAAAGGGTAACTGCATAGAGAGGAAAGGGTTACTTTAGGATTTATTGTAAAGGAAAGCCCCCTCACAGGACTAGAAATGCAAACTAAACAATGAGAGGAGCCCCTGTGCAAAGCGTGGAGGGAAAATTTTTAGGCAGAATGATGAAGTACAAACGTCCCAAAGTAAAAAAGTTCTTAGCATATTTGAAGAACAGAAAGGAGTCTGACATTTACAGTCAGATGGACCATGAGGTAGAGTATAGTTTTGTTTTAAGTTAAGGCTACCGTAGTAATTTTGTTTTATTTATTGAATTGAGAGAGATTGAGAAAGAGAGGGAGAGAGAGAGAGAAAGAGAGGAGAAGTATTGCTTTGTTGTTCCATTTATTTATGCATTCATTGGTTGATTCTTTTATGTGCCCTGATGGGTGATAGAATACACAACATTGGGATGTGGGGATGATGTTCTAACTAAGCTACCTAGACAGGGCCTAACCATATTAAATTTTAAAAAGAGAAGTTAAAATATAATTCCTGATCTTCAACTATCTCTACGTTGGGATTCCAACATACAATTCACATTTATTTATTTTAATTAATTAATGTATCTATCTATCTATCTATCTATTTATTTTTTAAAATCCCCACAAGGATATGTCTGTATTGTTTTTTAGAAAGAGATAGAAGAGAAACATTACTGTCAAAGATAACATCAATAGGTTGTCTTCCGAATGTGCTCCAACCAGGGATCAAACCCTCAACCTTTGGGTGTAGTGATGAAGCTCCAACCAAGAGAGCCATTCAGCCAGGGCTCAATTTTATTTATTTTTGCTACTGACTTTCCTTGGGTCCTTTTCTTTCTATTCGTCAAATTGAACCATAAAAAAAAAACATAAAAATTAAACTACAAGACTTTGTTAACTGATATTTAATTTATAGTTAGCGCAGGCAAATTTTCACTTTTCTAAAAATAGTGAAGTTTTGTCCTCCATCTCCAAAGGTGGTTGTGAGAATTTAATTAGTTATTATGGATTGTACACTTGGGGTATTGCCTTACTCAAATGGTAAATGACAGGGAAGAGTAAAGAGGCTGTGATATCATATTACATTAAATTATATGGTAGATAAAAGCTTACTCCAGATATTGTGAAAACACAGTGAGTGGTATTCCAAGATAGAATCTGAAAAGTATTGCTAAGGCATTAATGCCTGAGATGACAAGAATTAGCCAAGTGAAGAGATTTTCTGCAATGCATAGGGCAGTGAGTCCAAAGCAGCATGATCAAAGACATAATATAAGCATGTTGCATCTCCATCTATATTTAAGCTATTTAGGGAATAGTCCTTTGTGTTTTTATTTACTCATTACAAAACATGCATTTAGCATTGATTATACATTAGGCACTATGTTAAGGGCAGGAAACACTAAGGGGATATACAGAGCTAAAATTTTTGTAGAAAAATAGCAATTCAGAGTAGACTGGTTGTTAGAAACTGAGCTACTGATGGGCAGATCACATTTATAAATATTCATAGTCAGGTCTACTTTGTCTAATACTGAGTCTTGCTCAGTGTAAATGATTATGAACATCTCTTCTTAAGAGCATGCCTTCAGGTCTACTCTGGTTGCCTGCATATGCCCTGTACCATTTATTCTACCAGCTCCTAATACCTAGTCATTATCAAGTACTCTACACAGCTGTGTGTGCGCGCGCGCATGTGTGTGTGTGTGTGTGTGTGTGTGCGTGCGTGTGTGTGTGTGTGTGCGCGCGCGCGCGCGCGTATGTGTGCATAAAATCTATTTTAAAACAATCTATATAATGTGACTGAGTCTGTGCTCTAAGCTGGAGAGAGAGAGAGAGAGAGAGAGAGAGAGAGAGAGAGAGAGAGAGACAGAGAGAGAGACAGAGAGAGAGACAGAGAGAGACAGGTTGGGGGGATGTGTGTAATCTACACTAATAATAGAGAAATATGAAAAATTATCTGTTACAGTGTCACATCACAACTGGATCAGCAGGCTGCGTCCCCACCCTCTGCTCATGCAGGTGCAAGGCCCAGGGTAGGATAGGATATGATAGGAGGGGATAAGAAAGGAGAAGGAGAGGAAGGCAGGCCTGCATGCAGACAGGCGGAGAGGAGAAACAGAAATACAGAAAGGGAACAAGAAAAAGACACAGGAATGGAAAAGGGAAGGAAATGCGGGGCTGCATGCGGGAGTGGGTGGCGACCACGGGAGGGGTGGGTGGGGGGCGGGGGAGCAGATACACCCAGCGAAGGGCAGTGGCCCCCAGCGCAGGCTGTTGGCTGGGAGGCACCCACAGGTCCGGGTCTGGGATGAGTGGTGGACGGTCCCAGGCCTTCTGGGCAGAGGCGCTCCTGCTTCGCGGAGGCAGCAGCACCCGGGCCATGAGGGCCTCCGCCACCTTCGCTGGGCTGGGCGTCCCGGACAGGGAATGGGAGCAGGATGGTGGCAAGGAGGCTGGGGAAGGGGGGGCGGCAAACACCTGGCTGGGGCTGAGCCCTGGGCTGGGGGTTAATGCCCGCCCCCCAACAGAAGCTTTAAGAAGGGAGGGAGGGAGGGAAGAACTTTATAAAGGAGTCAGTAGAGAGCAGAGTTAAAGAAGGAAAGAGGATGTGTGAGTGCACTGTAGGAGCTATAATGAAAGTCAAGTATAGTTGTGTACTGGGGACAGATTTTAAAAGTAGGAGTCAGAAAAGAAAAAAGATAAATGATAGTGAATAATTAGGCAGGTAGATAGATATTAAAACAGTGGAAGTAAGTAGAAAAGAATGTATGGGAAAGGTCGGATGAGAGAGAAAAAGGGAGGGAAGAAAAGTTGTTTGTTTTTTTTTTAATTTAAATGCATTTTATTTTTAGACAATCTACATGACGTTTTTTTCTTAAAAACAATGCCTCTGCTCCAAATGAATCAAGGTCGAAATAAATTAAGAGCTCAAGATAACATCAGCCCCATTTGTCCTAGTCTTGGTGTATGGATGAAAAGCAGCAGCCAGTTATGCTGACAGGTGATAGGGCCAAAAGGGGAGCCGGTAGAGCCTAAAAGGAGAATGGGAAGAAGGAAGAAATAGGGGAGGGAGCAAAGCAGGTCCGAGGGAGGAAGTGAAGAAAAAAATCAAGGTGGGAAGGAAGGAAAAGGGGAGAGAGGGGAGGGGTAAAGATAAAGGAAAGAAGGAATGTGGGGAGGGAGGGAGGGTAGGAGAAAGATTGGAAGAAGGATGATGGAACAGAAGTAGGAAATAAGGAAGAAAGAAAAGTTTATAAATGATGAGTCAGTAGGAAAAAGTGTTACATAAAGGAGAGAGAAAAATTGTGTGAGAGGGAGAAGCCAGTAAGGAATTCAAATACAATTGTGTGTGAAGGGGTTAAGATTAAAAAAGAAAAGTTAATAGGGGTGACCAGGCTGGCAGGGGAGGGCAGTTAGGGGGATCAGGCAGGCAGGCAGAGTGGTTAGGACAGGCAGGCAGGTGAGTGGTTAGGAGCCAGAGATCCCGGGTTGCCAGAGGGATGTCCAACTGCCAGTTTTGGCCAGATCCCTAAACTGGCTGTTGGACATCCCCCGAGGGCTCTGGATTGGAGAGGGTGCAGGTCAGGCTGAGGGACACCGCCTCCCCCAACCATGCACGAATTTCGTGCACCGAACCTCTAGTCCTATAATAAATTTAAAAAAGCACAAAAGAAGATGGTTTGATTAGAAATGCTCAGAAGTAGAATTATAGAAATTAAAGGTCTCTTAACCCTTTGCACTCGCTTGCTTTTTTCTCGATTCCTTTATTCTAATGCTAACCATGTTGAGTCACACTCGACATCCGAGTGCAAAAGGTTAATGCCTTTAATACTAAAAAATATAATACAAAAATATTTTAATATCTATGATGTATATGGACATAAGATATGTGTACTGGTAAGTGTTAAGTTTTATAAGAGGAGAAATCGGAACATGTTACTGATGACAGCACCAGACTGAAAATTGAAAAATCTTGATTTTAAAATCAAGTAAAATTGTTCCAGGTTTTGGAGAGGCAAATATTAAAATACTAAAACTTCCTCTCTGAGAAGATTGTTGGGCCAGATCCTTTTTTTTTTTTTTTTTTTTTGCTGGCTTTTCTAGCTCCTGTCATTATTCAAAGTAAAAAGTGTTAATTTGGCATTGGCTTTAGGAATAGCAAATTTAAAAATTTCAGAAGATGAGGGCAAGAAAGTCATAGAATTTATGTATAAATAGAAAGAGGAAGAAATGAAGCCAAAATATGGTGTTTACTTTAGAGCTGTGTGGAGAGGTTTTTATCTATCTGAAAATTAAAATAGGTATTTGAAAATGTGGTCATTATTTATTTATAGTCTAATAGATACTTATAATGTTAGATAATCATAATATTAATAATAATATTAGCTTTGGTAGCAGCTAATATAGGGTACAGATCAGATCTTTATCATGTTGGCACTGAACTGTTTTTTAAATTTATATCAGTGTGCCCAGTCGGTGAGGCTCAGTGGTTGTGCGTTGACCCATGCACCAAGAGGTTAGTGGTTCAATTCCAGGTTAGGGCACATGCCCTGGTTTCAGGCTCAATCAGAGTAGGAGGCGTGCACAAGGCAGCCGATTGATGTTGATGTTTCTCATGGATGTTTCAATCTCTCTCTCCCTCTCCCTTCCTCTCTCTCTCAAAAGCAATAAAAACATATCTTTAAAATCATATTAATGTAAGGTATGAGAAATAACAAAATTGAGTAGTCTCTCAGAGTTTTGCCTAATTTAGTAATGTCTTTATTCCTTTCTTAAATATTTTTATTCTAAGTTTGTATACACTTCAGGGTTACCTAAAAACCTTAGTTCTTCAATTTTTGTTTGATATTTGTTAACTTTTTCTTTTGGATAAAGAAATTATTCTCATTTCCCTCCAACCATTTATTCTCTGTATGATCTTGGACAAGTCATTTATCAAGCTCTCAAAACTAGTTTTCTCATCTGTAAAATGTTGACAGTTACAATACATTTTTCAGAATTTCTAAGAAGATTGAATCAGAGAGTTATATAAAATTCTTAGCATAGTACTTAGCAAGAAATATAATAAACACTACCAATTCAAAACAATAGAAAAATAAAGCTATACTAATGAAATGAATGTTGCTAACAATGAAATATTGTAAACACTTAACTATGTATTTATACTTTGTGTTGCAAGCATTTCACAAGTAGGATCTCATGTAATCCCCAACAACTAAGTATTATTAGCATCCAATTTTACAGGTGAAAATAATGCTAATAGATGTTAAATAATGTCCCCAAGTTTGCAGAGTCAAAAAATGGTGGAATCAAGATTCAAACTGTGTTAAGACTAACTTTAGAGTATACACTTATATCAATGAAGATATGTGTCCTCTCATACAAGTGATAGCTGTAGAAGAGTATGTCAGGGCTCTAAATTAAACATTGAACACCCCACACACAAAAAACAAAGGAAGGTTGGTGGGAGATATTCAAGGTAAGGAACAAGAAAGTGACAAATCAAGAATCAAATTCCAAGGCAAAAACCAGATATTGAAACCAAAGTAGGGATTATGGGTGATAAAGGACAAACTGAGACAGGTACCTAACATTAAATAAATATAAATACTATACATAAACAAGTAGATCAAGTAAACAAATGTTGAACCTGTAAAGTCCTCAGGCTTTTAATCAAGTATCATAGACTTAATTGATATCTGACACACTGCCTGTATATGAGATTATCCAGGGAACAGGTAGATGGTATGATAGTGCTTGGGTTAAAGCTCTAAATTTAGCACCTAGACAAAAATTTCCAACATGTTATGAATATGATAAAATATACAGATATTCTATAAGATAAAGCCTGTTAGGAGGGTATGATTATCTACTTTATAAAATTTAATGTCTTAAAAAATAAAATTTAATGTAATTTTATATTCAATATTTCATATTAAAATTTCTCAAACTTTAGCATATATTTTACGCTAGACTAATAGAGTATATCCACCATTCTTTCTGTCCTGTTAGTGATATCCAGAAAAAGTCAACAATAATAATAAAAAAATTTAGTACAACTTATAAGAGGAATTATGAAAACCCCACTTGACAATATTACAAAGTTTAAAAAAGGGATTTTTAAATATAGCTAAAAATATCAGACATTATTATAAAAGAAATGGGTATTATAGAAAGAAATAGTCAAATACTATAATCTAATTTCAACAATACCAAAGAAATTATATGACCATGTGGCATGCCATTGTGCTGAGATAGTTTTCCACATAGAGTCATTCAATCTAACCCTCCAGCTAAATTTAATTCTGCTCTCCCTCATTTATGGAAGGTAAGATGCCCAGTTATTAATTTTATTTAAACTTTTTAAGAAAATTAAAAGGCTTCCAATGTTATAAAGTTAGACTGTGGTAATATTGATGTAACTATATCAAAATTTATTGAATTGTACTCATAATGGGTACATTTCATACTATGTAAATTTTATCTCAATAGGCCTGGTTTAAAAACGTGTCCTCTACAGGGAGGCCAGTTTCAGTCAGGCTGCTAACATGCAAGTTGACTGGCTACAAATAAGAGTGAGTCAGGGAGGTGGGTGAGGTCAGAGCAGCAGAAACATAATGTGGATTCAACCTGGCCAGCAATGATCAAATTCTATTTGCCTCACTCTTTCCCCTTGAAAAGGGAGCAGACATAAACATATAACTGAGGGGCGGGGACAGTTCTGCTACACACAACAATTTTTGACAAGCCCATTCTTTAAAAAAAAAAAGTCTTAATGTAACTGTTAGTCACTAGAATATCTGGCACATATATAACAGTCATTCAGTGAAATTAATGAAATGCCAAATGTACTTAAGGTAGAAAAAATAAACCTTAAACATATTTCATGTGGAAATGAAAACAAAAATACACATTGTATCATAGATCATATGTGGAAATGTTTCATGTTATATAGTCCTCTTTATCTCTACCACTATTTGACCTATTCTTAGTATCTATCTACACTAATAAAAGAGAAAAAATGCTAATTAACCATCACTCTGCTACACCAAGTCACGCCCACCGAGCAACCAGGAGCGAGTATGCAAATTAACCCAACCAAGATGGTGGCCAGCCACAGAGATGGAGCAAGCAGGAGGCTTGGGTTGCCTTGGCAATGGAGAAAGCCAAGCTTCCCACCTGCCCTGGCTGGCCCTGGCCTCTGCTCAAGGTTACAACATTTCAATTATAGAAGACTAGAGGCCCAGTGCATAAAATTCATGCACAGGGGTGTGTGTCCCTCAGGCCAGCCTGCACCCTCTATAATCCAGGACTGCTGGCTCCCAACTGCTCACCTGCCTGCCTTCCTGATTGCCCCTAACCGCTTCTGCCTGCCAGCTTGATCACCCCTTAACCACTGCCCTGCCAGCCTGATTGATGCCTAACTGCTCCCCTGCCAGCCTGTTTGCCCCTAATTGCCCTCCCCTGCAGGCCTGGTCACCCCTAACTGCTCTCCCCTGCAGGCCTGGGTCCCCCGCAACTGTCCTTCCCTGCAGGCCCAGTTGCCCCCAGCTTCCCTCCTCTGCCAGCCTGGTCACCCCTAACTTCCCTCCCCTACAGGCTTGATGGCCCCCAACTGCCCTCCCTTGCAGGCCTGATCCCTCTCAACTGCCCTCCCCTGCTGGCAATCTTGTGGCAGCCATCTTGTGTCCACATGGGGTCAGTCATCTTTGACCACATGGGGGCAGCCATCTTGTGTGTTGGAGTGATGGTCAATTTGCATGTTATTCTTTTATTAGATAGGAGAATTAGATAGGATAGAGGCCTGGTGCACAGGTGGGGGCCAGCCTGTTTGCCCTGAAGGGTGTCCCAGATCAGGGTGGGGGTTCCCTTGGGGCATGGGGCAGCCTGGGTTAGGGGCCTGTGGTGGTTTTCAGGCTGGCCATGCCCCCCCAGCGACCAAAGCAGAGGCCCTGGTATCTGGGATTTATTTATCTTCTATAATTGAAACTTTGTAGCCTTCAGTGGAGGCCAAGGCAGGCCAGGGCTGCGGAAACTTGGCTTCCTCCATCACCGGAGGCAACTCAAGCCTCCTGCTCTCTCCAGCTCTGTGGCTGCCACCATTTTTGTTGGGATTTATTTATCTTCTATAATTGAAACTTTGTAGCCTTAAGCAGAGGCCAAGGCAGGACAAGGAAGGCAGAAAGCTTGGCTTCCTCCATTGCTGGGGAAACCCAAGCCTCCTACTCTCTCTGTGGCCGCAGCCATCTTGGTTGGGTTAATTTGCATACTCGCTCCTGATTGGCTGGTGGTTGTAGCTTGTGGGTGTAGTGGATGTATGGTCAATTTGCATATTACTCTTTTATTAGATAGGATAAATAAATCCCAACAAAAATGGCGGCGGCCATGGAGCTGGAGCAAGCAGGAGGCTTGGGTTGCCCCCGGCAATGGAGGAAGCCAAGCTTAGCTTCCTGGTTGGCCCTGGCCTCCGCTCAAGGCTACAAAGTTTCAATTATAGAAGATAAATAAATCCTAGATACTTGCTTCCAGCCGGCCCTGGCAACCGCTCAAGGAGGCGCTGAAAAAAAAAAAAGAGGGGCTGGGACCTTGGGCTACTGGGGGGTGATCAGGCCAGGATGGGATGGCAGGGGCCATTGGAGGTAACCAGACCAGCAGGGAGGCCAGTTGGGGGTGAGCAGGCCATTAGTGGGGGTCAGTTGGAGGTGATCAGGACAGCGGGAGGGCAGCTTGGAGTGAGCAGGCCAGCAGGGGGGCAGTTGGGGGTGAGCAGGCCAGTGGGGGGGTAGGTTGGGGTTAGCAGGCCAACAGGGGGGGCAGTTGGGGGTGAGCAGGCCAGCAAGGGGGGCAGTTGGGGGTGATCAGGTGGGCGGGGGGGAATTTGGGGGCAAGCAGGCCAGCAGTGGGGGGCAGTTGGGGCAAGTAGGCTGGCAGGCAGAGTGGTTAGGGGCAATCAGGCAGGCAGGCAGGCAGGTGAGTGGTTAGGAGCCAGCAGTCCCAGATTGTGAGATGGATGACCGACTGCCGGTTTAGGCCCGATCTCTGTAAACCAGCAGTAGGACATCCTTCGAGGGGTCCCAGATTGGAAAGGGTGCAGGCCAAGCTGAGGAACACCCTACCCCCCCACCCGTGCACGAATTTCGTGCACCAGGCCTCTAGTCTATATAATAAAAGCCTAAGCGACCATTACGACAGAATGACCAGAACGACTGGTTGCTATTATGCTCACTGACCACCAGGGGGCAGACGCTCAGCACAGGAGCTGCCCCCTGGTGGTCAGTGCATTGCCACAGGGGAAGTGCCGCTCAGCCAGAAGCCTGGCTCATGGCTGGTGAGTGCAGCAGCGGTGGCGGGAGCCTCTCCTGCCTCCGTGGCAGCGCTAAGGAGCAGTGAGCCAAGCTGTAAGGAGCAGCAAGCAGGTGGGCAGTAAGGAACTAGGGGTCCCGGACTGCGAGAGGGCACAGGCCAGGCTGAAGGACCTCCCACCCCCACAGTGCACGAATTTTGTGCACTGGGCCTCTAGTATATATATAAAAGCCTAATATGCAAAGTGTCCCCTATGGAGTTCGACCAACCGGGAGTTCGATTTCTCTCTATGACATGCACTGACCACCAGGGGGCAGCATAGAATGAAAGAAGGCCCTGGCCAGCAGCAGGCAGCCACTAGGGACCCTACCCGTGCATGGATTTTGTGCACTGGGCCTCTAGTATTTTATATTAGCACAGAAATTAATACCATATGCACATATAAACTATTCTTGATAGTTACTTAGCTTCACATTTCATAGGAAAAGAGAAAATGCAAAAGAACATGTTAGGATAAATTTCTTTTCTGATTTTTAAGTATGTGCTAATTTAAAGGGAAAAAATACCCCAATTATCCTTTTCCCTAGGCATTTCCATTTTAAAGTAACAACACTCCTATTTAACAGGTAATATCTGTCAAGTTGGTATTAATTTTAGCAGAATTTCCACTCTTTCTTCTATTGTATCATTTTTTAGGGCTTTATTTATTTAGTCTTATTGTTGACAGTATTACAGATGTCCCCATTTCTACCCCAATTTTTCCCCCCTCCACCCAGGCCTCACCACACTATTATTTGTGTCCATGGGTTATGCATATTTACATGTAAGTTCCCTGGTTAATCTCTTCCCATCTCCCTCCTACTCCCCTCCTTTCTGGGACCTGTCAGTCTGTTCCATGCATCCATGCCTCTAGACCTATTTTGTTCATCAGTACCAAAAGATACCTTGAAACAAATGAAAATGAACACACAATAACCCAACATCTATGGGATACAGAGAGAGTAATCCTGAGAGAGAAGTTCATAGCATTACAGGCCTATCTCAAGATACAAAAATCTTGCCCAGCAAGTATGGTTCAGTGGACTGAGCATGGTCCCATGTACCAAGAGGTCACTGGTTCCATTCCAGGTCAGGGCACATGCCCAGATTGTGGGCATGATCTCCAGTAGGGAGTGTGCCCAGAGGCTGACGATCAATTTCTCTCTCATTGGTGTTTATATATATCTCTCTCCCTCTCCCTACCTCTCTCTTTAAAATATCAATAAAAACATATTTAAAAAATATATATAAAAAAGAAAAAGAAAAAATACCAAATAAATTATCTAAAGCTACAACTAAAAGAACTAGAAAGAGAACAAGAAAAACCCAGAGTAAATAGAAGGAAGGAAATAATAAAGATCAGAGTGGAAATAAATGTCATAGAAACTAAACAAACAAAAAAACAAAATATCAATGAAACCAAGAGCTAGTTATTTGAAAATATATAACAGATTGATAAACCTTTACTCAGACTCATCAAGAAAGGGAAAAGGCCCAAATCCTACCTAATAGTAGACAAATATACCTCTGACACACCCACAAGCCACGCCTATAAGCCACGCCCACCATCCAATCAGAGTGAGTATGCAAATTAACCCATCCAAGATGGCTACAGCCACAGAGAGCAAGGTTTCCCAGGCAACAGAGGGAAACAAGCTTTCCACCGGCCCTTGCCAGGCCTAAGCCTCCACTCAAGCTACAAAGTTTCAATTATAGAAGGTAAACAAATTCAAACAAATGGCGGCAGAATGGAGCTTGAGAGAGCAGGCCAGGGTTGCCGGCGGCAACAGGGGAAGCAAAGCTTTCCGCACACCCTGGCCGGGCCCACCCGCTTAAGGCAACAAAGTTTCAATGATAACCCCAACAGAAATGGCTGCCGCCGCGGAGGGAGCCCCAGGCTTGGCTCTGCTCCAGGCTACAAAGTTTCAATTGTAGAAGGAAAATAAATTCCAGATACCAGGGCCTCTGCTTGGGTTGCCAGGGGGTGTGGCCGGCCTGCAAACCACCACAGGCCCCTCACTCAGGCCGCCCCACACCCCAAGGGAACCCCACCCTGATCAGGGACACCCTTCAGGGCAAACCAGCTGGCCCCCACCCCTGTACCAGGCCTCTATCTTATCTAATAAAAGTAATATGCAGATTGATCATCACTGCAACACACAATATAGCTGCCCCATGTGGTCAAAGATCCTGCCCCCATGTGGACACAAGATGGCCACCACAAGATGGCCAGCAGGAGAGGGCAGTTGGGAGGCACCCAGCCTGCAAGGGAGGGCAGTTGAGAAGGACCAGGCCTGCAAGGGAGGGCAGTTGGAGGTGATCAACCCTGCAGGAGAGGGCAGTTAGGGGTGACCAGGCCGGCAGAGGAGGGAAGTTGGGGGCAAACAGGCTGGCAGTGGAGTGGTTAGGGGGTGATCAGGCTGGCAGGCAGAAGCGGTTAGGGGCAATCAGGAAGGCAGGCAGGCAAGCAATTGAGAGCCAGCAGTCCTGGATTGTGAGAGGGATGTCCGACTGCCCTTCAGGGGTCCCAGATTGGAGAGGGTACAGGCTGGGCTGAGGGACAACCCCCCTCCGTGCACAAATTCCGTGCACCGGGCCTCTAGTATGTAAATAAAATCAGAAATGAAAGAGGTGAAATAACAACTGACACCACAGAAATATAAGTGATTATTAGAAATACTACAAACAACTATTTGCCAACAAGTTGGACAATCTGGAAGAAATGGACAAATTCCTCAAAACATACAATGTTCCAAAACTCAATCAGGAAGAATCAGAAAACCTGAATAGATAAATAACAACTAATGAAATTGAAACAGTAATAATAATAATAATAATAATAATAATAATAATAATAAACAGCAAACAAAAGTCTTGGACTGGGTGGCTTCACAAGTGAATTTCACCAAACATTCAAAGATAAACTAACACCAATCCTCCTCAAACTATTCCAAAAAAATCAAGAGGAAGGAAGATTTCCAAGCTATTTTTATGAGTCCAGCATTATCCTAATTCCAAAATCAGATAAAAATACTACAAAGAAAGAAAATTACAGGCTAATATCTTTGGTGACTATAGATGCTAAAATCCTCAAGAAAATATTAGCAAATCAGATTCAGCAATACATTAAAAAGATCATACACCATGACCAAGTGCAAGGGATGCAATTCCAGGGATACAAGCTGGTAGAATGTTCGAAAACCAATAAATGTAATACAACACATAAACAAAATGAAGGATAAAAATCACATGATCAACAGACACAGAAAAAACATTAGACAAAATCCAGCACTCATTTTTGATAAAAACACTCATCAAAGTGGGAATAGTGGGATCATACCGCAACATAATAAAGGCCATAGATGACAAACCTACAGCCAACATCATACTCAATGGGCAAAAACTAAAAGTGCTTCCCTTAACAGGAACAAGAAGACAAGGATGTCCGCTTCCATTTTTTCTTTTAAAATAGTGAATGGTGAAGTTAGGATTGTAATAAGAAAATAAAACCTTACTAAAAGTGAAGCCTTATTTTATATTGAAAACACATTTTAATTCCAGTAAATTCCAGATTTTAATTTTAAATATTTAATACAGTTTGTGTATATTGGTAGTAAATTAAATACATTAGAATATCATTTCAATATTTGATCACTTCCATTGACAAAGGCTAATATTATCTATCATTATAAAATTTAAATTATATAGTAAAACTAATGATACAGCATTATAAGACTCTTACAAAAAATAGAAGGAATTCAAATTTATGCAAGCATGGACATAAATACTAAAACACTATGCTAATTAATCAATACACTAAATCCATATTTTAGCTCCAGAAACCATGTTTTGATTTTTATTTAGTTATAGCTTATATATAATTTTTCATATATGTCCTTTAGTACTATTGAGGATTTTAAAAATTTGTTTTAAATACACACTTTCATCTTTATATTGTTTACTTTTCTATGAATCTGTGATTAAACATACCTTCAAAGTAACCACGTCTCCTGGGTTGTAGCTTCTTCGGTGATTTTGTAGCAGAAACCTTATTTTCATTGTTTTTGAATAATGCTAGGCGCACAGTGGCATCTGGACAAAATAGGAAGATAAGACAGAAGGTCAGCCCTGGATCATTACTTCTCTGAAATAGTTATGTATTTTTATGATAATATTAAAATATGATACTTGCTCTATAAAACTCTGTGAAATTGATGGTATTATTTTTTAAAGACTCAAAATAGGAAAAGGTAATTAGCCTGATAACAACTAATGAAATTGAAACAGTAATCAAAAAACTCCAGCAAACAAAAGTCTTGGACTGGATAGTTTCCAAAGTGAATTTTACCAAACATTCAGAGAAGAACTAACACCAATCCTCCTCAAACTATTGCAAAAAATTCAAGAGGAAGGAAGATTTCCAAGCTACTATTGGTTATCTGATTAAACACATAGTTACTATTTAATACAAAAAGCAGAAACACTAATAATGTGAACAAATTTTACATTTAAAATTTCCAGTTATGGCATCATCCTTTTATTTGCGAAGTTGCTTCACTGTTTATTATTTTAGCTCATTTAAATCCCTAATATTTCTGCTGCAATAAACACAATTTCCATAAATGCATAATAGGTAAAAGCTATTATTTTAGGAAATATCAAATACCCTATTTTTTTTCTCCTCTAAACTATGAGAAACTGGGCTAGGTGAGATGGAAGGAAGATAACTAATGTGATGAGGAACAGATATAAAATGATTTTTCATTAATTTTACAGAAAAATTAATAGTTTCTTTATTGCCCCAATTTATTGTATTTTATATAACAAAAACGTAAAAAATCCTATATATTTTTATATCCAATATAATTCTAAATCTAGTAATTTTACAAGATAAGTAGGATAATTGTAAATGGAGGGCCCTATATATTTCTTTTTATTTGAATGGATGGCTCTATAGCAGGGGTCCTCAAACTTTTTAAACACGGGGCCAGTTCACTGTCCCTCAGACCATTGGAGGGCTGGACTATAGTTGTCCCCTGTCCAATAGAAAAAAAATTTGGTTTTGAAGTATTACTGTGAGATTTAATGAGATCATGTGTGTAAAGCATCAAAACTTGTGTCTACATAAGTGTAGATGCTCAACTAATGTCAGCTAGCAAGCATACTAGAATAATTACAACATAAATAATAATATTTTCAATTTTTATATTCTTTAAATGATGAATCTTTCATATAACAAGGTGGAATATATTGAAAAAAGTCTGATGGATCCAAAATTGATTTCATTTTATTCAACATAGCAAAATAGAATAAAACCTATTGATCTTTTATAAGAACTTTGGCACTCCCTTGGGGAAATAACAATTTGTCTGTGACTTGATTTCTTACTATGTAAAATATGGATAACAATAACACTTTCCTCACACTATTATCAAGATTAAATAAGCGAATATACACAAAATATTTAATAGTTGTCTAGCTCTATTTACTCAGTAAGATAATTTTATTTATCAAAAGCACATAAAGAGTGGTACATTTTTAGTATTTTATTTCAAAACATTCTTATTTTAGCATCTTAAATTGATTTAAAACTTAAATTAATTCAAATTTCAAAGGGATAATGATAAACAAAAACGTAGTAATTCTGGGGGGAGGGAATCACTTAATTTTAATAGTCCTTGGAAATAGCACTGTGAACAAGACACTATTCTTACCCTCAAAAACTACATAATCGAGTAAGAAAGCTTAGAGATAAGGATATTGCAAAGAGTACAGCGTGTGACATCTTTTCTTCCATTGTAAAATCAGGTTTATACATTTAAATTGATTCCTCTGATATCATCAATAGTTTGTCCTTTCTTTAAAGTCTTTATAGCTCCCAGTATGACTTGCCCAGTGTCTGGGAAATAGGTTTTAATACATCTTAATAAAATATTTAAAGAAACCCATAAGTAAACTGAGTTTCTAGTATGTATGTGGCACTGTACTTAAAACTTTATCTCCATTATCTCATTTAAACAACATAATTTTATTTAGAAATTAGAATATACTAAAAATTATTTCCTTCCCTGTGGAATCCCATTTTAGTTTCTATAATCCTGACCTTAGCTCACTGATTTATCCTCACTATCTTCATACTGAAAATCTGGCTATTATCCATTTTCTTTATGTGCCAAGAACAATAGTGTTGTAAAATAAGTTTTATGTTAAGACTGAAAGACTAACTGTATTTCATCATCTTATAAGGGGTAATATTTACTAATTTAAATTTGCCTTCAAAATTATAAATATGCACTTAAATGACTATACTACCCTACACACACAATCATACACATACTCAAAGTCAACTGTATTTAGTGACTCTTATATAACTTATTTCTGATTTGATTAACAGTTGTTTATTGAACATCTACCATATACCAGGCAGGGTATTAAGTTCTGGGTATTCAGTGTAGAACAACTAGAGTCTTGGCATTAAGGACATTACTATTCAAATGAGTTTTATCATCATTTTGCGGATATAAGAAGGTAAGATTTGATAAAATTATTGTAAATTTGTTGGAAATCACTGAGGAAAACAAAACACATCATTAATAAACTTCATTTAACCAGTTTTGTCTTCACTATTCCCCTTTCATGCTTCCCCCTTAACATTCCTTAGTTGCCTTACCATTTTACAACCTGACCTCTTTGCTGTAGCCTATGAACTGCTTAATTCATATTTAAAAAAATTAGCCTGTCTTATTTTCTAGCAGGCTTAATTCTTGGCTATAACTAAATGTTACCAACACAGTCTCAAGCTATTTTCTTTATTGAAATAAAATCACTAATTATTGAATGCTTAGCATGTACTTAACACTGTGCTAGGTGTTACAAATAGATGCAAAATGATACTTATCTCTACTTGTGGCTCTACATTTATAACTAAACTAGAGGCCCGATGCATGAAATCCGTTTAAGAGTAGGCCTTCCTTCTCCGGGCTGCCAGCACTGGATTCCCTCTGGCACCCCCCAGCTTCATCCGAAAGGATGTCCGGAATGATGTCCAGTCTAATTAGCATATTACCCTTTTATTATTATAGATTACTTTTTCTCCAACCTGCTCTTTCTTTTCTCTAATTATGAAATTCAAAATGCATAAGCCATGATAAATGTTAGAAACATTATGTCTTCAGCCTTATGTCCATAGCCCTTAAGCTTCTTGCCACCTGTTCTTCACCAAAATCCCTATGCCCAGGACTCATCCTCTCTGAGGACTGGTCCACGTCAAAGCCAGTCCCTCACTCTTTTTCCCCACTTGGCTCATCTCAGTCTTGCTACCAATTACTAGTATACTCACTACCTTTAGGTTATTGACCCTCATATTTTCAATAAACCAGCAACTCTCATCTTGCACATGTGTTTGACTACAGCACCAAACTCTAAAGTTCCCTAGGTATCTGTTAGTTTCCAGGGCAGACCACCACATGCTGAAATTCTGTGCATAAGGCAACAGTAAAAACAAAAAGACAAACATATAAAACCCCACAAAAACAAGACTAGTCATAACTGGTTTGTTCTTATGTCCATCATGAAGGAAATATCAACTTACTAGGAATAACAATAATCAGAACCCAAACCCAAACTGAGTAAAAAAAATCATGGTAACTTCTCACAATTTTGTATTTTCTCCTGTGGCTTCCTGTTAATTTCCCTGGCCCTCCCCCTCCTCCTCCTGCTTCTTCTCTTTAAAGCAAATGGGCTCATTTATCACAATAGAAGTCATCAATATTGAGTCTCCCCTGATGGCTGCCCACACTGTGTTTCCTCAGCCCCTTGCTTCTTCATTAATCAGCGTTCTCAGTGGTATTATTACTCTACCTGCAACTTTCTTTAAATAATTGACCCCATGCCTTTTGCCCTATTCTCACTCTCATCATAAATCAAATATTATTGTCTCATATATCCCTTGGCTAATAAATATATGTAAAAGATATAAAAAGAAAATATTATTAAGTGCTTGCTACAGAGCAACTTGCTCTAAGGTTTTTCATGGCAGAAAGTTGAATTAAAGCTTCCATACTCCATGCATTTATGCTTCACCTCCTTGAAAATTGTGACTGTGTTAGATTTAGGATGTAACTGTTCTGTTTAATTAAAAGTTTCTATTCTCTGAAGCCCCACCTGCCACCCTCCCTACCCCCACAGAGCTGGTGAGTCTCCAGTAGTTTTAAGGAAAATGTTGCCCTCTGGTGGCTTGAAAATTTCAAGTTGTCCATGTAAGATATATCTCCATTTATATTTGAAAAGTATTAGTAAATTTTTAAGTTCCATCAGAATTTAAATATTTAAAATACTATTTTAATTTATTAATGAGTAGAATTTTTAAATTAGGGTCATTAATTAGGTCATATTCAAATAAATAGCATATCAGAGACTGATTAAATTATAAAACTGGAAAAGTACTAGAAAATGCTTTATTCTATAAAGAAGACTCAAGTTACAATGTTAAATAATTGCTCACAGATACAAAATGACATAAGTGCTACATCATCAATCTGGTGGAATATTAAAGCATCATAATGGAGAAGGGCCCACTGATACTCTCTTCTTTAATCTTACTTTGACTATTTTTATGATGTGTATCTGTTATGAGAGGAGAGTAGAGAAACAGAATGAGGAGAATTTATGGTTATCATTAAGTTTTACATTTTAGAACTCAATTTTTAAAAAAACCTTTTATTTCATCAATCTAATAGTACTTTGGTAAAACAAAAGCTTAACAGGAAGATACAGAACTTCACACAGTAATAGGAATGCAATTGGTTTTATAGTCATGTAATTAGAGTAAAGATACCAATAAAAATTACACAACTGCCATTTTGGATTTTTACCTAACAGGCCATGCTTAATTACCACTATTAAAATGTTAAATTTAAGATGTAGTTGTTAACTTGGACGACTAGTTGTACTTTTTTGTTTGTTAACCTACCATGCCCCCTTGTGACAGATAAAAAGAGGTTTAATTTTTGCCTGATAATAATTATGTCTAATTTTTGGCCATTAAAGCAATTATTTTTATGTATAAGCATATTCTGTATTCAAACTTTTGCTAAAACATATTATTTACTATGCTCAACCTAAAAAATAATTGCTCAGTTATAAGAATTAGTAAGAAAAATCTCTATATATTTCCAGAGACTGAGTCTAACAGAATAAAGTTTTCCTTAGCTTCAGTATCAGAAACCATGCAAATACTTTTTAAAATAAATATTGAGCATAAATTAGTCATTGTTTAACATTGGTTGAATCAGTTCTTAAGCCACTTCTGATATTTGAACTTGCCACACGAGTTTCAGAAAGTTTTATTATTATCAAAACAGCTAATGTTATAGTACTAAAAATATGCTTGACATTAATTTTAATATTTTAAAACTGACAAACTTTTAGTAGATAACAAACAATACTAGTTATCTCAAAAATAAAAAATTAAGATATCACTAATATAACACCAAAAAAAGGAAAGTTAAACATTTGTAAATATAAAAATGAATTACCAGTACTTTATCAATGGCTAGTAAGTACTATGCCAACACATATCAGTTATTCTTTGAAAACTAACAGTATTTTGGTTATTTTTATTTGTTTTTCTTTTCATTAAATATATATTATATATGCTACCTAGAATTGTACTATTGAACTAATAATAAATAATAATACATAGAAAAATAATAAAGATAAAATTAACCTTTTGAATGCTTCTTTGTATGCTTCAGTCTATGATTTCATAAGTAAATATTTATAAGGTTATGAGTAAATGGAAATATATATGCAATTTGCAAATTATAGATATAAAGTCATAATAACTTGCTATTTCTCACCCTGCCACCTATTAACTCCTCCACATATTAAGTAATTATACTAACATGATTAAAGTTATCCAAAGAACAACAAGTGATTTAAAGAATAGCCCTGACAAGTGGGATAGAAGAAAAGATGCTTTTCTATAACTAAGTGGATTTTATTTTCCCAAGTTCTACATAATCATGAAAGATGCATATCATTGTGCTTCTTTTCCAAATTATCAAGTTCATAGCTAATATGAATAGTTCATGGACCTGATGAATTTACATAAATATGTATTGACTAAACATGCAATTTAAAAACACACAGAGGAATAAGCACATGAAGCAGATGCTCTTTAAAATCAACTTTTGCCAAAATAAACCTGCTCAATAATAAATTACAGAATAATTTTTTGAATGCACAATAGATAGACGAATCAATAGCAAAGTAGTTAAGAAATAGAAAAAAGTAAAAACATTTAAGAGTATAACAAATAATTTACTGTAATAACAATTTTATTTATTTTTGGAATTATTACCTCAGAAATACTCATATTTGCATTTCATTTCTGTTCTTATTAAATACAATTTGGTAAAAATATTTTAAAAGAATGTATATTCCATGTCAAACACACAGTTATTATTCAAAGAGCATTGAATACTCACCTAATTTTTTCCTTAATTTCTTTGATTTCATTTTCTGTGCTCTCTTCAGCATTTGCTGAGCAGTAGAAATATCCTTAAAGCCCCTATTAAGAGATTAAAATTAATAAAGGCAAAACAAATATCCAGGCAATAAACATATACATATAAGCATACATATCTGAATTATATTATTTTAAAGCAAATTTGAATTTCCATTTAAGAATGTGAAATTTAACAGATACATAGTTTCTTAAAAACTTATAAAGGTATTTTTGAAATCTTGAAAAATATCTGAGTCTTTCCATTTTAAAAATCTTTAATATTTTAGTGTAAAGTAGACCACATACCATTCTTCTGAAATTTTTTCCTCTTTTTCAGATTTTAGCAAACCCTTTCTGCTGGTCTTTGATTCAGGTGCCTGGGATAAAGTGCTATTTTCTGACCTGGCAATAGAAAAAAACCCACACAACTGAATCAACACAAGTATATGAGCACTTTTTAAAACTACAAGCTATTTATGTTGCCTCAAACTTGAAAATAAAATCCATTTAAGTTACAGAAAAGCTTTATCTTGAAAAGCAATAAATGTCTGCCATTAATTTAAAATGTTTACATTGCAATTACTTGAAGCATATTTCAATCCTTTTGTGGAAAGAAATGCAGCACCAGAATTTTTATTCTAATTTTTATCTCAACCTATATAATAGTATTTAAAAGTTTACTTGTTTACAACAATTACATTATTTTACTGACACAAGCTTTGTAGTTTCTTGAATGAATCTACTACCTTACATATTTTTATTACATTGAAAACTCCATAAAATAACTGTATTTTAACACTAAATGTTGCTCCATCTTCTAAACAAGTAAAGTTGCTCCTATTTTCATTATTTTCCTACTTTTTCAAAGAATGTAATATTCTTCTTAAGTATGTCATTCATGGGTTGGTCCAAGAAGTGATTTGGCTTACCTGCCACTGAACTGTGTGTGTTCCGATGAAAATAAATTTTCTTTCTCATTACATATCCATGCTTGAGCTGGACGACTTGGTAAATTAAGTGAAGTATCATCATAGTTTAAGGTTCCAGGAAACTTATCAGGAGAAAATGTACATAAATATAAAATAAATTGAAAAATCCTAGCATTTATATTGTATTATTTTACATGGAGCAGAAAGCAAGTAGCCTCATAAGGAAAATGCATAAAAATAGATCATTATAATAAAATGAAATTTAAATAATAAAGATATAAGTATTCTTTGTTGTAGTGATGAGGAATATGCTTTTTGGTATAGTTTGCATATACAAAATGATTAATTGCAAAGATCTTTAAAAATCTTAGGAAACAAAAACTTCAAAGATTATCAAATAAATAACAGATATTGCAGTACATTGACCTCTGACTGAGAATCTTCAGCTGTTGCCCTGTTAATGCATATTTTTATATTTTAAAAGTGCTTTCAACTAGTGATTTTAGTCTACTGCCAAATATGCAGCTGAACTGCATCATTTTTTTTTTTTGCTACTGTGAAATAAAGTGTTGAAAGAAATCCAAAATAAAGAAAAAAATTAGGAGCAAATGAAAGAAAAGCTACATGAATAATTACATCTGGGGATGAGGAGGAAGTCAGAGGCTTCTAAAAGTAATTGTGTTTTTCAAGTCAATAAATTGTATTATTAATCACTGCAAAATAGCACAACCCTAAGAAATGAGCACAGATCGAGCACTAAGAGGTTTCCATGACATGTTACCTTTGGCCAGTGCAGCTGGTTTGGTAGAAGCTGTGTTTGTGAAGGGAAGCAGGCGGAATCTACAGCTAGCCATTCTTTCTCTAAGGCAGCCTGCACAAATAATAGCATTAATGTACATAATTTAGCTTGCGTAACTTTTACAAAGAATTTCTAAATTGTCTTATATACTACTAAATTTAAGAAAACATATCAGAATTTTTATTTACAGGAAAATTTTCTACTTGTTATTGTGAGATGTTATGCATCTGCTTAATGCAATCATTCTAAAAAATGGGATAAGATTTTTTGTTATCCCCAGTGGAATAAAGTGAGAACTTGAGTACTCAAATGCTCTAACAGTGAGAGGTACAGACTGCTCAGTGTATTTAACTGTTTGAGAACTATGACTCTGAGACAACGCTAGATGTAACTGAGAGAAATAATCTATTAGTTATTTATAATATAAATTATAGTATCTTCCATTAAACCTCACTGTTGAAAATGTATAGTAGTTTAACACATTAGTATCCATTTTTCTATAAACACTATAAGATAGCTTTTATTTAATATTTTTCCAAAATTTCACAAATATTCTGAACAGATGGAAAAATAATTTTATGGCAATATAAGAAACACAGTTCTTAATATTGTATTATCTCATTTAAGTGTTTAAAGTAAAAAAGATAAATTTAAATTTTGAAAGCTCCCATTTTAAATCCCTTTACTCTTTATCTTAGAATATCTTTATTTCATTTATGTAATTTACAAATTTATTTATCTTCCTATAATGAGACTATACTAGTTACGCTAGTTTGCATAACTTCGGACATAATTACCCAAATTTTATTTGCTTGGAAGATCTAATCTGATTTAGAATAAACTTCTGTGGCTCTACAACGTTTTTAGAATCTTTATTAAAAAAAAAAAAGGATGATCAGAATACCAATAAACTTGTTTCTTAAAAGGTTCTAAAATGATCAAACATATTTATGATTTAAAAACTAGCATGATTATGTTCTGGGGAGATGGGAGTGCAATTTTCAATTTATACAATTGCAAAATTTCTTGACTATTGCTGAAAGACCATTGGAAAGGCAAAACTAAGATATCCTGACTACAGGCTAGCATTGCAATGAAAGACTTTCACTTATATAGCATTTAGTCTTAGAAAACCTAATCAAATTTATATTATTTGAATATCTATGCAAATAGGACACCTTTGATTAGTGTTAAACAGGTACATTGTCCAATTCCTTCAAGGAAGAAAGAGATCATTGACATATGTATGTATCACAGTTTGATCCTAGTTAGATCTGGTTTAAGAATGCTATTTGATGCAAAAGTGCAAACAGGTTTCTGGGCTCAGATTTTTAAATTATTTCTTTTGTATGACAAATAAAGGCAAATCCAGATATATCTCAGGAAAGATCAAGATCTACAGCATATCAGCTATGATCAAATTAGTATTCTTAGTCTGGTGAGAACAGAGAAGATGTGAAGATGTGGAGACAATATTATAAAAGGCAATGTTCCAGAGGATTCTGGGAAGATGGTGGAGTAGGAAGCACCAGGAACCTGTCTCCCAATTGATGTAACTATGTTGGGATTCTGGAGTCTATGGAAGGCTTGTAACTTCCAGGGGAAAATTAGATGGTAAATTGAGGTTAATTTTGGTCCATTTCAGCCCTCACCACAGTAGCAGCTATCTATCTTCCATCCCCAACCCTGAGGCAGGCAGCTGCTCATGTGTTTCTGGAGCAGTTTGCACACAGCTTGTAGGAGTCAGGGTAGACAATGAGGACTCTGTCCTCCAAATATTGGGGATCTGTTCTCTAATTGTTGATTATTGCTTCTGATCACAGAGGTGCAAAGAGCTTTTGTTGTTGCAGCTGCTCTATTGTTGCAAGCCCCTACACTGCCAGCTAAATGATTTCTAGGGGATTTCAAGGGCTGGTGTCCCCCCTGCATCTTCATTTTCCCCCTTTTCCTCTTTTGGGAGCCAGATATTAAAGGCTAGGGAATTCGTTAAACTTTTTCTAGAAGACGAAAGCATTAATATAAAATGTTAAAGAAATTATTAGTAATTTTGTAATCATAACCAAATAATGTTACCAAGACTAATGATTTATATGAGTTTAAACATTAATATCAAGTCTATTTGGCAATACCTAGAATGTTGAGGGGGAAATATCTCAAAATGTCAGGGAGGAATTGGCCAATATTATAAATATACTACTGTTTTAAAAATGTATATTAATAGATCATGATTACCACTGGATATTTATACAAATGCCAGTTATGGCTTAAGAAAACCTTCTGTTCAGATATTTTATAACTCACAACTGAGGATCTGGAAAGGTTTCTGGTTACTAAATACTATTATCAAACTTATATATTAAAAATGAACTTGAATTTAGATTAATTTGTAACTCTATTTTCACAATTGAGCATTTGATCAGATATACATATACTATTTGGCTTTTGATCAGAGAAGAAATCATTATTCTATAACCCAACTTTGAGAGACTAGATATAAGGCTATCAGAAAGAGGAGCTGCAAGTAATACACATGTTTGTGTATTAATATACAATTTTTATACAATCCAGTGCAGTCACTAAGATCAAACTTGTCCTAAGTAGCAGGTCAGTTAGAGTTAAACAAGTCCTAGAAATTCTAAAAGCCATGACTTGATTTTTTCCCTACTCCCTTCATGACCCACCACGCTGCCCCAACACTTCCCTCTTCTTCTGTCCAAGTTGACTCTTGCTATCCCCCCAAAAATTATTTCTAATATTTCATAACTCCTGTTGCATCTCAAAATCTTTACAGTTTGGAAACTTAGCTCATCCTGAATCCTAAGTCTCATTTTCTAAACCCTCTCCATCATCAGTGGAAAAGCTTATATTATTGGAGATTTCTGTTATATATTCCATGGATGCCTCTTTTCACTAAACCAAATATGTCACTTTTCTTTTGCCTTTTCCTTTGCCTATACTTTTAATTTTGTTTGTTGGTTTATTTTCTCTCAATGTACTATAATATGTAGTACTTTCTAAAGTAAATTTGAGATCGGGATCCAAATATGAACTCCAGATCTAAAAGTTGCCTTGTATAATGCATGCTACATCCTCTTCAAACATTATTCCTATACTCTTATTGAATGTGACTTTGGTCTTAGACAAAAAACAGAACACACACACACACACACACACACACACACACACACACACACACAAAATAAATCCAAATTTTACTGTTGTGGTTTTTTTTTTCTGTATTTATGATATATTAGCTTTCCTCTTCTCCTCTGGGTTTAGGGACTCATAAGAGGATTGGTTGTTTAAATTTAAAGACAACTTTATTTGTTCTTTATATGTTGGCTTCTAAAGAGCATATGTAAAAGAGAAAATTAAACTCTGTTAAATTAAGTCAACATCTAAAAATATCAACTAAAATTTACTTTATAACTTAAAGGGTGCAAAATGAAGTGCCAATGTAGATCACTATGCCACATCAGACCTAATATACCTATTATTTTCGATATTTATTATATTGTTATATACATTTCATGACAAAATGGCAACATTTTCAACAAAAGGAGATTTAGACCTAGGCTCATGAAAACTTCTGCTAAAATAATTCATTTCATAAGGTCATACATTAAGTACTCAAGGACTAAGAAAATGTCTTACTCATCAATGTTTCAGAGGATCATTATGAGTAGTATGTAGTCGGTGCTCAATGTTAGGAGACAATTCTCCATGGGTCTCCCACATTTCTGCATGTCTTATGACAGATTTTTTTTTCTCCCAGACTGCATTTTTAAGGATCTTTGTATAGCTAACAGACTGGGAGAACAAAAGGTACCTTATCTTTCACTGTACCTTAGAGGAACCTAACTTAATGTTACCCAGATTCATGGGGTGTTTGGCACATTGAATCAACTGATGGGATTTGGACATGGTTCATAGTAGAGGACGGAGCTAAAGTTATCTCTTGGGTAGGGTCTTTTATAATGTTGTTTTACTTCTAAGTAGACTAGAAATTGACCTGTTACATGTTTTACTTTTCCATCCCTAAATGCCATAGATTATCCCAATAAGGAAAACTGCAGGCAGAGAAGTGCTAGTGTGATAAACTTTTGTGATTTGTCACCTGTGCAACCACCAATGGGTCAGGATTTAATGTGAGCATCTCTACCTTCTATGTCCAAAGCTTTCACTATATAGATGAGATCCTGCAGGTTGTATGTGAATTATATATCAATTTTTAAAAATCCTGTTTCAATGGTCTTGATTATGGTATTATCACACACATTTGCATTCAGGGGCTGGCTGATAGGTCTGAAAAAAATTCTGGGGCCTGAATTCGGAAGCCTGTTTATCAGTAGTTTCTGGGGACTTGCCTATGGGGGAAAATGTACAATGCTCAGTCTCTCCAGTAGCCAAGGAATAACTCCTGTCTATTCAGCTCTTTACCACAAAAAAGGAGGCCAAAATCATATCAGTCCCTTTTGGTGATGCAGATAATAGAAGTCTCTTTGACTGATGAATTGGCCATTTGGAACCTCTGTCCTCCAACTGGTAGCATCCTTGTGGTTTTGGGTTTGTGGCCTTTCTCACCCAGACACCAGGTATATTTATATTTAAATCAGCTATTGCCATCCTACTGGACTCATCAAGGCCTTGTGACTGTCTGGCCTGATGTTCTCAGTTTGAGAACTCAGATTCAATCACTAACAAGGTATGACAGCCTCAAAAGCCACACTTGTTAGTGTGGGTCCAGTGGCATCTCGGCTTTACATGAAAAAATGGAAGTCATACCTCTCGGGAAAACTTTGTCCCCACTTCATTGCCTAATCCGAAGCTGCTGGCTTGGAGGAACCTCAATTCACTCTGGCCCCCCTGAATGCTTTGGCCTGGTTCAGGGATGGTTCAGCTAGGCTGAAACTCAACTGAATCTTGAGCTGTAGCCAATGGCCTCAGGGTTTGATCTGCCATGTGGAAAACTATAGCCTTGCTGACTAAAGGCACTCTGTTTGGGGCCCACACACCAGGGAAACAAATCACAGCTGCACCTGATTACTGAACAGAACCGTTCTGATTACTCATGTGGATGTCCACGATGAGGCCCATCCTCCATGAGACGAGTAGAATCATATCATTAATTGGGCCTGATTCTGTTTCTGAGGTGAGGCTACCTGTGCTTGCCATACTTGAGACTTCTGCAAAATTTACTTAATTGTTTTACGGTGGAGGAGGTCCCATTCCATGGATCCTTGTCTCTGCCTGCTCTTGGAAAATTGACTACACACATTACACCTTCAATACCTTACCATTGTTTATACCTCTCCAGATTATCTACCAGCTGATTTTGGCCATATAACTGTGACCCTTGAAACTTGTCTTCATAATTTCTCAATTGTGTTCTACAGCATAGGTTCTCAACCTGTGGGTCACAACCCACAGGTTGAGAACTGTAGCAGGGTCGCCTAAGACCATCGAAAAACACAGATATTTACATTACGATTCATAACAATAGCAAAATTACAGTTATGAAGTAGCAACAAAAATAATTTTATGGTTGGGGGTCACCACAACATGAGGAACTGTATTAAAGGGTTGCGGCATTAGAAAGGTTGAGAACCACTGGTCTAGACCAGTGGTCAGCAAACCGTGGCTCACGAGCCACATGCAGCTATTTGGCCCCTTGAGTGTGGCTCTTCCACAAAATACCACGTGTGGGCGCGCACGTACAGTGCAATTGAAACTTCGTGGCCCATGTGCAGAAGTCGGTTTTTGGCTCTCAAAAGAAAGTTCAGTCGTTGTACTGTTGATATTTGGCTCTGTTGACTAATGAGTTTGCCGACCACTGGTCTAGACCATTGGAGTCTGACAGTTATATGTGTTTTATTACAAAATCCACTCAACGAAGAGCTAATAGTGGGACTCTACCCACTCACACTTCCTTCCTGTCCATGTAATTTAATAAAGTAGTTTGATCAGTTAACTGGGGATCAGCAAGGATTAACCATTACAGCTACTTCCTAAGTAATAATTAGGAAAAATGCATGGCAGGTTTTGACAGCTCAGGATTCTATCCTGACCACTCCTGTGCAAAATGCTTAGTTATTTTCCCCAATAGCAAGTCTCAGGCCAACATTATTGATATATCTTCATGGTGAGGCCTGGCCAAACGGCACTTAGGATAAGTTATATGGTTAAGTTTTATAAAAATGCACCCTTTCCTCTAGTTCCCCACCCTGCCAGATGAAAGGTCTAACTGTAGTGGAGAATGATTAGAAAAAGGATACAATTATAGCTAAATGAAATGGAACACTGAAATTTTGAGGAGATAGATGGAAAACAACCTCTCAGAACCATTGAAGGGAATACTTTATATTCTGAGAGATATAGGGAAGGGAGAGAAATTAATAAACTTTTTTTCCTTCAGAACTATCCCTGAAGCCTTCATCCACAAGAAAAAAATGTTCCTAAATGGCTACAAGCACCTTAAATTTAACCTATTGCCTTTCCGGGAGATTGTGCAACGCAACTTGGTAATCATTTCCCTTAAGTTTGCTGGGAAGTCTATCATGACAACAGGTGATAGCCTGACAGCAGGAATAGAGCAAAAATCCTGCAGCTCCCATGTACATAATCTCTGAATGTTTTCTCCACCCCCATTCTCAGTCATCCCACGGACTGGACAAATGCCACCTGGAAGGTGTCCTGCTCACAAATTACCTTTGAATGTTTAAGGAAACAACACTATGGCCCTGGAAAGTATTTAAGTCAGCCTCAACTCACTGGCCAGGGTTGTTTTAGATGGCAGAATTGCATGAAACTTCTTCATCAAAAGCCAAGAAGGAGTCTGTAACATCTAATACTTGCAGCTGTGCCTGGATTAAAGCCTCAATCTAGTGGGAAGGTAAACACAGAACCTTAAAGGTAAAACCACCTGGGCTATTAATAGTAACCTTAATTACTTGCATCATGAGGATAACCAAATGGTTTTAGTCCTAGACTGTCAGATTATTTAGAGTGGCCACTGGAGTGCATATTTATGGGAAACTTTGCCATGTAGAATAAAGGGGTAGATATTGTTAGGAGACAATTTTTCCACTGGGCTCTAACAATTATGCATGGTTTATGGCAGCTTTTGTTCTAGACTGTCTTTTCAAAGATGTTAATATAGCTAACAGACTTGAAAGATGGAGATAGTCTTTTAGTGTTTCCCTCTGGGGAAGTCAAAATTAATTGTTTGATATAATTAAAATACTGACATTCTCTGGAGCATAAGATAATCAACATCACTAATAATCAGAGAAATTCAAATTAAAGCCACAATGAGATATCACCTCACACCTGTCACAATGGCTATCATGAATAAATCAACAAACAGCAAGTGCTGGTGAGGATGTGGAGAAGGAACCCTAGTACACTGCTAGTGGGAATGCAGATTGGTGCAATCACTATGGAAAACAGTATAGAGGTTCCTTAAGGAATTAAAAATGGAACTCCCATTAGACCCAGAGATCCCACTTCTGGGAATATATCCTAAATACCCTGAAACAACAATCAGAAAGGATATATGCACCCCTTTATTCATAGCAGCATTATTTACAATAGCTAAGATTTGGAAACAGCCCAAGTGCCCATCAGGAGATGAGTGGATAAAAAAGCTGAGGTACATCTACACAATGGAATACTAGGATGCTGTAAAAGAGAAGGGTCCCTTTGAGACAGTGTGGATGGACCTGTTAAGTGAAATATGATGATCAGAGAAAGAAATACAGCATGATCTCAATTATCTGTGGAATCTGATGAAAAATATTAATTGACCAACAAAATAAGACCCTAGGCATGAAGGCATGGAACAAACTGACATATCTTGGGGACGGTGGGAGGGGGCACGAGAAGAGATAGACCAAAGAACTTATATACTTATATTCATAGCCCATGGACACAAACAATAGTGTGATGAAAGCCTGGGGGGGGGCAGTGCTGGGTGAATGGGGGGCAGAAGGGGACAAGGGGATATCTGTAATAGTGTGAGCAATAAAAATATATATTTTAAAAAATAAATAAATACAAGTAATACATTATAATTAGTTTATTCTAGAATACAAGGATTAATGTTTGAAAAATCAATGGTATATGCATAAAAAGTATTTGATAAAATCCAAATGATATATAAAATAATCATGATCATGATAAACATATTAACCTCTTGGAAAGGTAAAAAGATGCTAAGGAAGGTAACTTCCTTAATCAAATTCAAGAACCTATATTAACAAATACTTTACTTAATGGTGGTATGTTGAAAGCTTTCACCTTGATTCGAGGAGCTAAAAAAAGATGTCTGCTTATATTCAACAGTTTACTGGAGGTAGTAGTCAGGACAAAAAGGCAAGAAAAATAAACTCAAGGCATAAGAATTAGAAAAAAAGAAATAAAATTGTCATTCTTCTGAGATGACTTATTATATACACAGAATATTCAAAAGACTTGAGAGATAAACTATCAAAATTAATAAGTGATTTCAACAAAGTGGCAAAATATAAGGTTAATATACAAAAATAAATATAGTATCAGAAAACATCAACTACCTAGGAAAAAAAAATTAACCAAAAATGTACAAGACAACTACAAGAGCATTGTGCACCAAAACCTTAATTGGCCTAAATATATGGTGGAATATTCTGTGTTCATGGATTTCAAAATGTAATATTCTAAAAGATATCAGGTCTCCCACATTGGTTTATAGATTCACTGCAACCTAAGACAAAAGTCCTAATATTTTTGTGTGCAAATTCACAGGATGATTCCAAAATTTGTACAGAAATGAAAAGGGGTCAATAGAGCAGTAGTAGCACTTTCTTGAAGAGAAAGAACAAAATTGGAACTTTTTATAAGACTAAATATCAAAACTTATTATAAAGTATATAGTAATTAATGATGTAAGGATAAACAATATAACAATAAGAAAAATTAAGAGAACCCACACACACAGTTACCTGAGTTTAAACAAAGCTTCTACTGCAATCCATTCTGAAAAGTATGGTCTGTATAACAAATGGTTTTAAGTCAATGAGATAACCAAATGTGTGTGTATGGGAGGGAGGGGATCTCGACCCCTTTCTCACACTACTCACAAAAAATTACTTCCAGATGAATCATAGACTTAAATTTTGAAAGTTAAGATCATAAAGTTTCTATAATATGATCTGGGAGTAGGCAAAGATTTCTTATATGTTAAAAACTTTTGTTTTTAATTTAAAACTAGAAATAGTCTGTTCATCAAAATGAACCATAAGAGAATAAAAAGTAAGCTTCAGAATTTAGAAGGGATATTTGCAAAGAAAAGAAGAGTAGTATTCAGAATATATAAAGAACTTCTACAAGTCAGTAAGAAAAAAGTGTACAACCTAACTGTAAAATACCCAAACACTTGATCATATCACAAATGTGGATATCTAAATGGCCAGGGAGCATATAAAAAGGTACTCAACATTATTAATTATGAGAAATTTTCAAATTAAAACAATAAGATACCATGACAAAACTTACTGGAATAGGGGGAAAAGTCATGAAAATATAAACTGTTGGTGAGGATAGGGCTAGTCTAAAATTCTCATATTCTGCTTACAGAGTTACAAATTAATATAATCACTTTGAAATAATGTTAGGCACTATCTACTAAACATAGGTAAAGACTATGATGCAGAAATTCTAAAATAAATGTGAATATACATATCAACATATATGTAAAAGAATGTTCATAGCATCTTTAATCATAATAGGTAATACTAGAAATAATTCAACAATAACTAATCTTTCAGTAGTAGAATAGAGTTTCGAAAGTGGTACATTCAAATAATGGATTACAAGTGGTATATTCAAAAGAGTGGAATTTATATAGCTGCATTCAACCACATAGATGAATCTCACAGACATAATATCATGTGAAAGAAGCGCACATACTGTACGGTTCCACTTATAGAAAGTTCAAAAATAGGCAAAACTAATCTATGATAAAGGAGGTATGAATACTACAGAGGCATGAGGAAGTCTTTGGGATGTTCATATGTTCTTTATCTTAATCCGACTGGTGGTTATGCCGGTGTTAACTATTTAGAGAGAAGGGAACAGAATGAGCAAAACTAATGATGTAAAAGGCAAGTGCTATAAAGAGTAAAAGTGTGCTCAACTTGGTTGGAATGTATGGAAGCCACAGGGGAGAAGTGGTGAGTATGTCTGTACAGCTTGCTACCTTTTCGTGGAGTTCATGAATAACAATTTAAGGAGGTTATTCTCATTTTTCTAGGGAACAAAAAATTATTAAAGGCCTTTTTTTTTAACAGGGTACATATAAAATCATAGTTATATTTAATAAGGAATAATTGATACAATGTGTAAATCTGGTTGAAGAGTATCCCAGAACTCTTGTCAATATTCTATAACCAGGTTTACACACTGTACGGTAAATTAAGATGTTAAGAAGTTAGAAGAATACCTTTCAAGTGTTATTTTAAAAAACTATAACAGTGTTCAGAGGTTATAAACTTTAGAAACTGGTTTAGCTCCAAAATAGAATACTAAAAATATTGTATGATCAGTATTTCTATGTTATAGTTGTTACTTACTTCGTCAAATTTAAAATCCTCTAAATCTATTTCTTCATATTCTTCTTCAGATTCTTCATTCTTAATAGCCTCTAGAGCTGTTGTCAGTTTCTTTCGGAAAAAAAAGCCCTTCCAAACCGCCTAAACAAAAATTTAAAGCATGTTATACAAGGTTATAGATCAAACTCCAAACCAGATTCTCTGTATTATCCCATTAGGAAGATAAAACATCTTAGACCTTAGTTTAATGGCTCAGTAATCTGTTTTTTGAACTTTATGTGACACTTAAAACTGCAAGATAAATTAAACAACTGCATGTGTCTAAAGTTTTGAATCTCAGGAGACTTTCCTTGTGGTCAGCAGAAAAGAATCTTTAAAACTCCCTCAACTGCACATGTAGGTCAACCAATCAATTATCTGATAATTCCTCCAGGACCCATTCTAAACTAAGAAGAAAGAGATACGAAGGAAAGCTAATTTTGCTAATTTTTAAATGATTATATATAAAATAAACTAACACATATTTAGGAAAATGCCACCATACATAAATGGCCATATTAGAGAAATAGTATCCTGGACCATAACAATTAACTAATTCTTCTTTAAAATAAACTAAGCACAAAAGTAATAGATCTAAAACCATTTAGATTCCTCAATAACCTTGGAGTAGGGTAAACTTCCCTAACTGTAACTCTAAGATCACTGCAGCTTTTTATTTAAAAATGAGTATCTTTATATACTGCTAGGAAGTATGATCCCAGATATATTCAGTATAAAGAACAAGGTAGACAGAGTGGGATGATTTTGTCTCTTCCTATTTGAAATATTTTTCACAGATAAATGCATGTTACCATTTATCTATGAAAGACTGTATATAAATATATAATAAATGTATTTAAATATATATTTAAATATATGTATAAATAGTATAAATATTATATGTTTAATAATTATGTGTAAATATATTTAAATATATCTGTATATATTCAAATATACATGTATGTGGTTTCTAATATTTAAAAAGTAATAGTTATAAAAATATTAACTTATAGAGGCAGAAAACAGGGTAGAAGTTACAGCAATAGAAGTCAGACTTCTGTGACTAACCTCACTTAGATTTGACTTTGGAACTGTGCACATACCTATGATAATTGTAAAACAAATATATATATGAAAAAATAAATTCCTAAAAAATATAAAGATATGTTTCATACTGCAGGTATAACCACACAGAAGTTATTTAAAGTGACTTTAAAATAGATTTATTTAATTATATCCCTAGTAATATATACTCAAAAGACACATTTAACTATCAAAGATTCCTTAAATATGTTTTCCGTAAGGTTAATGATAATGATATAATGATATCATTATTATATAATGATATCATTATTCTGAAAAATACATATATTGAGAAGTGGAATTTACAAACAGACAACAGATATACCATATATGACAGCAGAAGTCACTCACAAACTCAGCAGCAACCAGCCTAAGCAGCCAAACCACAGCCTCTACAACAATTAGCCAAGACTTGGTCAATGACTGATATTAAGAAATAATTAGCAGTTTTTAGGTTAGTAATATACTGCAGTTAAATTTAAACTAATAGATCTTATAGAAATTTATACTTATATATTTACAAAAGGAATGATAAGATCTGATTTTTTTCCCAAATAATCTAGTGATGAGGCAGGAGAGATGGGTTGGTTATATAAAAGAGTTGGTTATAGAAGATAGCAAGGTCAGGTACTGATATAGAGAAAAGAGGGTATAAAGGAAATTATTTAATCCAGGTGTTTAATGACAAAGATTCATTCACTGTGGCTCACAATGGATCCAGCCTAACTCATTAGGGAAAGAACATTTACAAAGCTCCAGACTATAATACATACATAGCATGTGTTTTTCTGGTGTGAGACATACAGATATCTTCTTCATGAATCTGCATCAGGAATTCAAGCCCCAGACATCTCTATTTAGTTTATGACAAATAATGTCATATGTAATAAATATGTAATAAGTAATATTTAGGTTCCTCTTATTTGTTTCTGTCAAGGTCTCAATTTTTCAAGTAATCCATCTATGATTGATTCATTTTTCTTTCACACATTCAAATCAATTTCCTGCCTGGACAGCTATATCTAGTCTAACTGTGCTATGACTTCTTATTATTCCAGTAATATGAAATTCTATGTTCTTTTTTATTTCCATTGCCCATTATACCTAGAATTCCATTCTCCTACATATTTACACTGAGCATTACATATTTCTCAAAGTGTATCTTACATACTTTGTTAGAATAGGCTAAATGCTATAATAAAAATACACAGTAGCTCAAAAAAAGTTATTTATTTCTTGACCATATAACAAACATCGAGAGAATATACAACACAATGGGGCGCCACTTTAACATAGAGTAATTCAAATATCCAGGCTTTGCAGACTACAATCTCAACAGATAGCTTCCAAATATACAAAAGACAGCTTCCCAAGATACCTCAAAGGCTGTCTTCATTTCAGCCAACAAGAAAGGGAAAAGAATATGTAGGAATGTCTGTGGGAGGTTTTATGGGCCAGGCATGGAATTGGTGGAAATATCTTTCACTCATGTTCTATTGACTGGAAAGGGGCCATACTACAGTGTAAGGGAAACTAGCTGTATGCTAGGAAGAAGAGGAGAAGGGGAGTTTTGGTAAGCAGAGAGTAGTCATCGCATCATTCATGAAATCTTCATTTTGCTCTCAAGCCCAGGATGTTTCTACTGTACCATGCTCTGCTCTCCAGGATGATTAGGCAGCCTAGAGTTTATATTTTAAGGTGAACAGTTTTCAAAACTAGATGATTGTACTCAAGAGAAAATAGAGTTGAGACGACTTTAGTGATTTTAAGTACCATGATGTACAGCAAAAGAGACATGTTCTAAGTTACAAAGAAAGGCTAAATTTTGCTTCCTTTTGTAAGCAAAAGAAGCTTGGACAATACACAACGAGGAAGAGTAGAGAATGCCTGGAGAATGGTAGGAACAGGGATCTGGGCTGGAGAGGGACACACAACCACCAGGCCGAGTAGGGGAGGAGGAAGATGCACTGAACCAAAGCCATGTCCCTTGGGGACAGGCATAATATCCGACTGTGGAATGAAAGTCCACAGGGCTGCTGGCAGCCAGGGAATCTAGATCTAAGACCAGAGCTGCTAAAGGCTGCACCCAGAAAGGTGGCCTGAAAAGTGGCCGGAGCAGCACGGTGCTGGCTGGAGAGAAACCAGAGGTTTCATGGTTGTTTTGCCTTTGCTTTTATTCACTAAATCCAGGTCATAGGACTTTTCAATTGCAAACACTCACCTGAGACTTTGGTGCAGGGAGAACAGCACAGATTTGCAGAGCCTAAGGAGAGGCTATGGAGGGAAGCAGAGCAAAGGAGACATGGCCAGGATCCTGCATTGGGACATTCATAACCTTACAAACCTAAGGGGATATTTTTCTCCTGAAAAGCCAGCCCCTCCCAGTAGCCTCAAGCTAGGTAATACAGCCTGCCACACCCTGCCTGCATTTTGAGCTACAAAGGAAACAAAGGATCTGAAGAGACTCAAAGAGCCCTCAGTGACTAGGTTGAAAGAGGGGCCTGTCCCCACTTTCTGGGAACCAGACTGATAAAAACTCCAGGTTGCCAGCCAGCCCCACTGGTCTCCATACACGGATCTCTGACCAACTAAGGCCAGAGTAATATTTTAGCCCACTTGCAGAGGAGTAGCTCTTGGTCAGGGAAGAAACACCTCATTCCCAGAAAGCCAAACAGCACCACCTCCACCCAAAGCCCTGTCATAAACAGATGCTTGAGTGATTAAGATTGACACTTGGCAGACAGGAAAAGCAGGCAGATTGGTCCTGCCTGCTTGCAGCCAAGGCCTGTGGAGACAGACACAAACAGAGGGGTGGTGGATCACTTGGATCTTCAATATGGTACTAAACACCAAAGACAGTGGTCAGCACCTAAGTACCTAACAGAAAGCCCATAATTGGCAGACGGAACAGAAGAGTGGGGTCCTAAACCAGCTCCCATGGGGCATTAAAACTCAGATGAAGCAAATGACACTTCACTTTTTTATCTTTTATTTAAAAATATTTTAATATTATTTTTCTTTATTCTATTTTTAATGTTATTTCATCTTATCTTATTTTTTCCTTTTTTGCACGTTTTTCTTCTTCACTTCTCCCCTTTTCATCCTGTTTTTTCTCCTCCTGTCCCTATTTTATTTTTTCTCTTTCCTTTCTTTTTACCCCTTGTTAAAAATTGATCTTCTTTATCTGATTTATTGATGTATTATTACTATTGTAGTCTCTGTTGGCATAGTCATATGTCTAATTTCCTCTGCCATACTCCTACTCCATGCCCCCTTCTCTTTTTTCTTTCTTCGCTAGACATTTTTTTCCTTTTCCTCTCCTCTCTTGCTCTTTTCTTCTCCTAATTTGTTAATTAGTTTTACATACTAAATTCAAGCCTATCTGCTATCTCCTCTACTCTCCATTTCAATCAATCAATCAATCAATATATATATTTTTTAATTTTATCTTCTTATCCACTCATTCTCTTTTTACCTCCTCTATACTAAACCTTATTCATCAAATTCCTTAACCCTATTTTCTGTATTTAAGCTCCACCTCTACAGATTCTACCCCCCTTTATCTGGTTGTTTTTTATTTGCACGTTTTGGTTTAATTGTTTGTTTTGTGGTGTTTTCTCCCCATATATTTTTTCCTTTTCCTTTTTCTTTTTTTCTATTTCCTTTTTTTCTTTCTTGATAACTTTTTGCTCTCTTTTCTCTCTCCTAATTCTCTTTTCTGGGGTTATAAGTGTCTTATGTGCATTCCTGCTCTGTTCCTTTTGTGTCGTGTCTTGTCGTGTTGTATTTTGTGCTGTTCAGTCAGCACCTCCACAACAGTTGGTACAGCATGGTAGAGAGTGAGCCACATAACCAGACACCCTGAGAGGAGACACTATCCAGGAATGGGACAATAACATTCAAGACGCAACTTCATCAAGAGAACCCAAATATCTCAAGTAGGGTGCATCCCTAGAACACCTAGCCTAGAAGACCTGAGAGACAGCACCGCTGGGTCCCACAAAACATCTACTAAATTCAAATTCAAAAAATCTGGATGGCATAGCAGTTTGATCTAATACATAGAAATAATGACAGAGGAGCAGCAAAAATGGGGAGACAAAGAAACAACACACATATAAAAGAAAAGGAGAGAACAGGGGAAGATGGCGGCTGGCAGGACGGAGCGGAGAGAAAGAAAATGAGTGAGTGAGGGTATGAAAGGAGAGTGTGTGGTTGTGCGTGAGGTGTGTGTGAGTGAGTGAGGGAAAGTTAAATCTCGCAGGAGCACCAGGGGCTGGCAGAAAGCCTCTCCTTGACAAGGAGAGACTACCACCGCTACGGGCACCCCTGGGACTGTGGGACCCCCGCACAGACAGAGCCCACGCCATCTTGAGCGGAGAACGGCCTTATATAGAAACTCATCAACACCACCAACAAGACAGGCCTTGGAACTGCCCTGTGACCCAGCACCCACTCCAGCCAATATCCTGCTACCTCAGCTGCAGACTCGCGGAACCTGGGACCTCCACCTCCAAAGACACAGCTTTCCGCAGCTGTAAATGCAACTCCCCCTCCCCAACAGCAGAACCCCTGGTTCCCGCCCACGCGCGCACGAACAAGTACTCCTGTGGTCTCATCCCCAGGACACTTCACTCCAGGTTTGCACCCGAGAGTGAGATTCTGTGCAGATGGGGGCCCGTGGCCCCGCAGTGGAAATTCCTTCTTCCTTCTTCCTGGAGTGTTGCCGACATTAACCCCAGCTGCGCACGCACTCGCGCTTTCTCAGCCCCAGGTCACTTTACTTCGGGTTTGCACCTGAGGTTGTGATTCTGCGCAGAGGGAGGCGCACTCAGTGGAAATTCCAAACTCCCCGATCCTGGAGGGTTGCCCACATTAACCCCAGCTGTGCATGCACTCGCGCATTCTCAGCCCCAGGTCACTTTGCTCAGGTTTTGCACCCAAGAGTGTGATTCTGTGCAGACATGGGCACGCGGCCCCTTAGTGGAAATTCTGAATTCCCTCTTCCTGGAGGGTTGCCCACATTAACCCCAGCTACTCAACTGTAGTGCCAGGACCCCTCGGAGTGCATCAGAGCTCTGCACCCAGAGAGCGCACCTCCACAGATACTAACACACTGAGCCCAACTAACCACAGGGTGCTAGGGGGAGCCACTGAGAGCTCTCCTTGGGTGCAATCTTGAACAAGCAGGGGGCGCACGCCCCTCCAGCAGTAGAAGCTTTGAATTCACTTAGCCTGGATACCAGCCCACAGGCACCTCAATTACCCGGCTACACTGCCAGGGCCCTTCAGAGCCCTTCAGTGTGCCTTACTGGCAAAAGTACCAAGGGTGCTCCTGTAAAACACCGCTGGGAGTAAGCGCCTATTCACCACAGGTGCAACAGAAAAAGCTGGGTCTGACCACCCACGACTGCAGAACTCTGGGCACCACAGCCACGCCTTTCCAAAGACCAGGTCCCCTGAGCGCCAACACCCCAACAGACGGTACCTTGGGGCCACTGTGAGTCCCTGCTGGGCATGCATGATTACAATTAAGGGTGCAAGACAGCAAAAATTGGGACACTCCCAACCACAGCTGCTGACTTCTAGACACCGCAGTTGTGCCTCTCAAGCTCTCAGGCCTACATCAAGAGAACCCAAATAACTCGAGTAGGAGCTACACTAGATTAACAAACACAGGAAAACTGAGATTAATCCAGTAGCACCATCCCCAAAAGAACCTGGGCAGCAAAGCAACTGGATCTACAATTAAAACATTACAGGAAAACATGGGTAGACAAAAAAGCAATCCCCAAAGGAAAGAAAAAGAGGAATCACCAGAAAAGGAGTTAAATGAATTCGAGGCTAGCAGCTTATTAGAGATAGAATTCAGAGTAATGGTTATAAGGATGTTTAAATGGCTGGAGGACAAATGCACACAACTCAATGACAAATACACACAACTCAATGAGAACTACAAGGAGCTAAATGAGAATGTCACCAACATGAAAAGAAACCGAGAGGAGATGAAGAACGACATAACTGTAATAAAAAACACAATGGAAGGCTTAAAAAGTAGACTAGAAGAGGCTGAGGACCGCATCAGTGAAGTAGAAGACAAGGTAAAAAAAAAAAAACACACAAACACAGCAGCAACTGGAAAGAAGACTTAAAAAGCAAGAGGAGAGCCTAAGGGAGCTTTGTGACAACACAAAACGAAATAACATTCGCTTAGTAGGTATACCAGAAGGAGAGGAAGAGAAGCAAGGAATGGAAAACCTGTTTGAAGAAATAATGACAGAAAACTTCCCTGATATTGGCAAGAAAAAAAACTATCCAAGTCCAAGAAGTACACAGAGTCCCAAACAAATTGAATCCCAAAAGACCGACACCAAGACACATCATAATTAAATTGACGAACACCTATGATAAAGCAAGAATCTTAAAGGCTGCCAGAGAGAGACAGAAAGTTACATACAAGGGATCTCCTATTAGAATAACAACTGATTTCTCAACAGAAACACACCAGGCCAGAAGGGAATGGAATGAAATATACAAAGTGATGCAAAACAAGGGACTGAATCCAAGAATACTATACCCAGCAAGGCTATCCGTCAAAATTGAAGGTGGAATCAGAAGCTTCACAGATAAAAAAGGGCTAAGAGAGTTCATCACTACCAAGCCAGCAATGCAAGAAATGCTAAAGGGACTGCTGTAAAAAGAAGAAAGAGAAAGGCAAGAAGAAAAACAAACACTAAGAAAAAATATGACAACAAACAGGTACTTATCAATAATAACATTAAACGTAAATGGATTAAATGCTCCAATCAAAAGACATAGGGTAGCTGAGTGGATAAGAAAACATGACCCATATATTTGCTATCTACAAGAGACCAACCTTAGAGCAAAGGATTCACACAGACTGAGAGTGAAGGGATGGAAAAACATTTTTCAGGCAAATGGAAATGAGAAAAAAGCTGGGGTTGCGATACTTATATCAGATAAAATAGACCTCAAAGTAAAGGCCATAATAAGAGATAAGGAAGGCCACTACATAATAATAAAGGGAGCAATTCAACAAGAAGATATAACTCTGGTAAACATATACACACCCAATGCAGGAGCGCCCAAATACATAAAAAATCTCCTGGAAGATATCAAGGGAGAGATCAAAATCAATACAATCATAGTAGGGGACTTTAATACACCACTGACATCAATGGATAAATCCTCTGGACAAAAAATCAGCAAAGAAACAGCAATTCTAAATGACACACTAGATCAGATGGACCTAATTGACATCTTCAGAGTATTTCACCCCAAAGCCAAGGAATATACGTTCTTCTCAGGGGCACATGGAACATTCTCAAAAATAGACCACATATTGGGTAACAAGCAAAGTCTCCCTAAATTCAAAAAGATTGAAATCATATCAAGCATTTTCTCAGATCACAATGGCATAATATTAGAAATATAATACAATAAAAACATTCCAAAAAATTCAAACACTTGGAAGCTGAATAGCATGCTACTAAACAATGATTGGGTTACCAATGAGATCAAAGAAGAAATTAAAAACATCCTGGAGACCAATGACAATAAAACCACAACATTGCAAATCCTATGGGACACAATGAAAGCAGTCCTGAGAGGGAAATGTATAGCTCTACAGGCCTACCTCAAAAAACAATAAAAAATGGTAATAAATAATCTAACTCAACAACTCAAAGAATTAGAAAGGGAGCAACAAGAAAAGCCCACAGTGAACAGAAGGAAGGAAATAATAAAGATCAGAGCAGAAATGAATGACATAGAGACCAAAAAAAAAAAATACAAAAGATCAACAAAACCAAGAGCTGGTTCTTTGAAAAGATAAACAAGATTGATGAACCTCTAGCCAGGCTCACCAAGAAGCAAAGAGAGAGGACCCAAATAAACAAAATCAGAAATGAAAGAGGTGAAATAACAACAGACCCTGACGAAATACAAAGGATTGTTACAAAATACTATGAACAACTCTATTCTAACAAACTAGACAACCTGGAGGAAATGGACACATTCCTAGAAAAACACAACCTTCCAAAACTTACTCAGGAAGAGTCTAAAAGTCTCAATAAGCTGATAAACATGGAAGAAATTGAAGCAGTCATCAAAAAGCTTCCAGCAAACAAAAGCCCTGGGCCAGACAGCTTCACAGGGGAGTTTTACCAAACATTCAAAGAAGACCTAACACTGATCCTCCTCAGACTACTCCAAAAAATTCAAGAGGAAGGAACACTTCCAAACTCTTTCTATGAAGCCAGCATTACCTTAATCCCAAAACCAGATACTAGTAAAGGCATTACAAAGAAAGAGAATTACAGGCCAATATCCCTGATGGGCATAGATGCTAAAATCCTCAACAAAATTCTAGCAAATCAGTTCCAGCATTACATTAGAAAGATCATACACCATGACCAAGTGGGATTTATTCCGGGGATGCAAGGATGGCACCATATCTGCAAATCAATAAACATGATACATCACATAAACAAATTGAGAGGCAAAAATCACATAATTGTATCAATTGATGTAGAAAGAGCATTTGACAAAATCTAACACCCTTTCTTGATAATAACTCTCAGCAAAGTGGGAATAGAGGGATCATATCTCAACATAATAAAAGCCTTATATGACAAACCTACAGCCAACATCATATTCAATGTGCAAAAACTAAAACCATTTCCCCTAATAATAAGAACAATACAGGGATACCCACTTCCCCCACTCCTGTTTGACATAGTACTGGAAGTGCTAGCCATAGCCATCAGACAAGAAGAAGAAATAAAAGGCATCCAAATTGTAAAAGCAGAAGTAAAACTGCCACTATTCGCAGATGACATGATATTATACCTTGAAAACCCTAAAGATTCTATCAAAAAACTACTAGATTTAATAAATGAATTTGGCAATGTAGCAGGATACACAATTAGCACCCAGAAATCTATTACTTTTTTTATATACCAATAATGAGCTCACAGAAAGAGAAACAACAAAAACACTCCCATTTACCATTGCACACACACACAAAAAATTAATATACCTAGGAATAAACTTAATTAAGGAGGTAAAAGACCTGTACTCGGAAAACTACAGTACATTGAAAAAAGAGATAGAGGAAGACATAAACAAATGGAAGAATAGACTGTGTTCATGGATTGGTAGAATCAACATCATTAAAATGTCCATACTACCCAAAGCAATCTATAGATTCAGTGCAATCCCCATTAAAATACCAAAGGCATATTTCACAGACCTAGAAAAAATTCTCCAAAAATTCATATGGAACAAAAAAAGACCCCGAATAGCTGCAGCAATCTTGAGAAAGAATAACAAAGTTAGAGGGATTCACAATACCAGATATCAAGCTGTATTACAAAACCATTGTTCTCACAACTGCCTGGTACTGGCACAAGAACAGACATATAGACCAATGGAACGAAACAGAGAACCCAGAAATCGACCCAAGCCATTATGCTCAATTAATATTTGACAAAGGAGCCAAGAACATACAATGGATTCAAGACATTCTCATTAATAAGTGGTATTGGGAAAACTGGACAGATACACGGAAAGAAAGAAAGAAAGAAAGAAAGAAAAGAAAGGAAGGAAGGAAGGAAGGAAGGAAGGAAGGAAGGAAGGAAGGAAGGAAGGAAGGAAGGAAGGAAGGAAGAAACTAGACCATCAACTTACACCATACACAAAATAAACTCAAAGTGGATAGAGGACTTAAATGTAAGACGAAAACCATAAAAATCCTAGAAGAACCCATAGGTATCAAAATATCAGACATATGTCATAGTGATATCTTTACCAAAACAGATCCTGGGACAATGGAAACTAAGGAGAAAATAAACAAATGGGACTAAATAATGGGAAAATATATTTGCCAATGTTATATCTGAGGAGGGTCTAATCTCTAAAATTCATAGGGAACTCATACAACTTAACAAAAGGAAGATAAACAATCCAATCAAAAAGGGGCAAAGTACTTAAATAGACACTTTTCAAAAGTGGACATACAGAAGGCCATGAGACATATGAAAATATGCTCAAAGTCACCAATCATCTGAGAGACACAAATCAAAACGACAATGAGATACCATCTCACACCTGTCGGAAAGGCTATCATCAACAAATGACAAGTGCTGACGAGGATGTAGAGAAAAAAGAATTCTCATGCACTACTGGTGGGAATGCAGATTGGTGCAGCCACTGTGGAAAACACTATGGAGTTTCCTCAAAAAATTTAAAATGGAACTCCCATTTGACCCAGTAATCCCACTTCTAGAAATATATCCCAAAAAATCAGAAACACCAATCAGAAAGAATATATGCACCCCTATGTTCATAGCAGCACAATTTACAATAACCAAGATTTTGAAATAGCCTAAGTGTCCATCAGCAAATGAGTGGATTAAAAAGCTGTGGTACATCTACACGATAGAATACTATACTGCTGTAAAAGAGAAAGAACTCTTATCATTTGCAACAGCATTGATGGACCTGGAGAGCATTATGCTAAGTGATATAAGCCAGATGGAGAAAGGAAAATATCACAAAATCTCACTCATTTGTGGAATATAATGAACAACGTAAACTGATGAACAACCCGCAGCCCACATGTCACATTGATACCATTGTAATTAGTTAGGAAAGGAGCAAAGGAGGAAGCCAGACATTATAAGCCTGTTGTTTGGGCAGCTTCAACAGGAAGCTGTAAATTTGCACTCCCCAGGAAACCTCTGTCCTATTCCATGCAAACCACTTGGGGAAGGGATGCAACAAAGGAATATAGACACGTGCCCAGTAAAGCTGGTGTGATGTAGGGAAGGTACTTGTCTGTCAGTCACACCTGGAAGCAAAGATCATTGGCCAGAGTGAGCATGGCCATTGCAAATAGGTGAAAATTTGGGAATATATAATCTCCTAAACAAAGGAGTCTACTCTTGTGTTCTTAGTTTGTTGTTGGCTTCTTTGCACTTGCCTGTGTTTCCACCATAGCCATGTGAACCTGCAGAGCCCACATGCAATGGACTGATGGACTGCAGCAGGGAACACAAACTATGCTAGCCTGATGCTGTATTGGACTGTACAGATATGGAAAGGAAACTCTGGACACTATGATTTTAGCCCTACTAAAGTCCCGGCTATACTTGTACTCTAACTGAGCAAAGGGAAATAGGACTTTGAAAACTCAGTGGATTTAATTCCATGAAAATAAAGCTTTCTACTTTATGCATCCCCCAGTGTGAGTCTCTTAAAAATTGTTTTTCTCAGAATATTCCAAGAAATCCACCCCCACTAGAAACCAGAGAGATGAGGACCTCTCCCACCCATTAACAACATCAATAACAAATAAATCCAGTACTAGAAAATCACTGAGATTTGAGATTGCCTGCTATCTATAATAATAAAAGCGTAATATGCTAGTTAGACTGGACAGCTGAATGACCTTCCGGACGTCGTTCTGGACATCCTTCTGGACAAAGCTGTGGTGGCAGGGGCCAAGAGAGAGGCAGTTAGAGGCGATCAGGCAGGCAGGCAGAGTGATTAGGGGCGATCAGACAGACAGGTGAATGGTTAGGGGCGATCAGGCAGGCAGGCAGAGTGGTTAGGGGTGATCAGGCAGGCAGGCGAGTGGTTAGGGGCAATCAGGCAGGCAGGCAGAGGGTTTAGGGGTGATGAGGCAGTCAGGTGAGCAGTTAGGGGTGATGAGGCAGGTAGGCAGAGTGGTTAGGGGCAATCAGGCAGGCAGGTGAGTGGTTAGGAGCGAGTGGTCCTGGATTGCAAGAGGGTGAAGCTTGGGCTGAGGGACCCCCCATCCCATTCATGAATTTTGTTCACCAGGCCTCTAGTCTATATATATATAAAACCCTAATATGCAAATAGACTGAATGGAGGAACAACCGAACAACCAAAAAACCAGTTGCTATGATGTGTGCTGACCACCAGGAGGCACACACAGAACATGGCAGGTGTCAGCAGCAGACGGCAGAGTGTGGAAAATGGTGGGCATTGGCTGCAGCAGGTTGGTGAAGCAGATGTGTGGGGGCACCAGACCAAGGCGGGGCACTGGTTGCTGTCATCGGGGAGAGTGTCTGGTGGTTACTAAAAATTCTTTGCTCCCATGTGCTGCGGTCCCGTCCAGTGCTCGCACCTGCTGCCGGCACCGGAGTCACCGTTTGCAGCCAGCACCAGAGCCATCACTCACACCCGCTGCCAGTGCCTGATGCCGGCCCCGATCGCTCGGCACTGTCAGCAGGTGAAAGCAGCAGCTGCCATCTTCGATCACCCCTGAGGGCTTCTCCACCTCCCCCTGCTCCTAAGGAGCAATCGGGGCAGCAGCTGCGGCTCGCACCCGCTGATGGCACTGGCCCTGCTCGCACCCGCTGCTGGTGCCAGCCCCAATTGCTCTGCACCATCAGCATATGCGAGCACGGTCGGTCGGCGCTGTCAGCACATGGGAGAGGCGGCAGTGGGAGCGGGGCTGCTGGCAGGCAGGGGACCTGGGGCCGCAGCAGGAGGGGCTGGGTAGGGGTGTGGAGGATGGGCCGAGACCCGCCCCTGTGCCCTCCACAGCCTCGTGGCCCACAGTTCCTTTCAAGGTGCACAAATTCATGCACTGGGCCCCTAGTATAGAATAACCCAGTGAAAGATGACCACTACATCTCTTCTGATTATTTCACCAAAAGATTAATACTAACCTGAATAACAATTGCAGCCTTTTCCATCTGTTCTTGTATATTCACAGTGTTTTGTATTTTTTCTTCCTTTAAAATAGTTTGATTTTTGATGCCGGACTCTGGCTGGGATCTCAGGAGTCCTGATGAAGGAGTATGCAGTTTTGAAGATAAATGAATCCGTCTGCGCACAATGTAACCACGCCAGTATGCCTGGATTACTTTAGCTGCCATACTATTATGAAGAGAAAAGAAAACATTTTTAGTTTCTAAAAATACATAGTTGTAGATAAGAGTTCCTTCCTTATCAGCTATATTTGTAAACTTGGATTAAATAAATTATTTGAAAATAAGACATCACCTTTTATTTAAATTTAGTCATAGAAGTAAAGATAGCATGGAAACTTTCAAGTCTGAAGGACAGAAATGGGATGGTAACTTAGAGAGGGATGTGGGTACAAGGAACTTTTTTTTTTCTTTTAAGGAGGAAGATATTACCTAGATTTTGCATGCTACTGAGGATGATGATCCAGTAGAGAGAGAGTAAAAGAGATGATGTAGAAAAGAGGGGACAAAAGTAGGAACCAATGTTGGGTTGGCAAAAGAGGATGAGATCCTGTTCATAGTGGACAGATCAGAGGAAGAAGAGCCCCCTATCCTGAAGAGGAAGGACCCATTAGGTCTTTACTAGCTTCCCTTTCCTTCATGCTCATAATCAAATACTTAAATCAGACCCTTACAAAGCCCAGTAGTTACTTCTAACATGTTCCAAACCTACATGTTTGCCAATTTCAGGCACTAGATCAATCCATGCCCCGCTTTTTCCACATCCCATTAGGCTGCCTATCAACATTAGCAAAATTTGAATAATAATATATATTGATTATAAGTGGATTCTCAATGTGCTTAATTATTTAACTCTTCCTAAATGAATATGCTTCCTTTCTCACACAGATTAATGCAGGACTCTTATAGAGATAAAGAGTTTAGTCTAAATGCTAACTATTATCTTAATATTTCTTCAAATCCCTCAGTTTAGTTTAAAAGTCTTATGAAGGAAAACTAATTCTTGCATAATAACCTTCTCCAGTGCTCCCTTGAAACTGTTTTTAATAATTTTATAATTGTCAAACCCAATGATATTTTCTTCTACCTCATTCTAGTCACTTAAAGCAAAGTGGAATTATGTGATAAACTCTGTCAGACATGACTAGATTTTTTTTCATAGTTATCTATTTATGGAAAATTAGAAAGGAATAATGTAACCATATTCTCATTATTTGGCACTATTATTATTATTACTATTATTATCATCAGTACCACTAACCACCACCACCATTATCATCACCATCATTTTACCCAAAGCCTTTAGAAGCCTTCAATCTATTTTGCTATGAATAGAAAATTCAAGTTAATGGATAAAACTTTTGGCCTAGCTAGGATAAACTGCTTGTACTCCTAATACTTGGAAACAAATAATCACTGCTAAAGAAAAACACAGGCCCCAAATAGCATCCTTGTGCTAAAAGCCCATGATACCAAATTCAGGTTTAATACCTGATCTAATTGCAGATTTGATTCTCCCAGAACCATAACCTTAATCAACCCACCTATAATTTTCTGGTCAAGCACCCATAAAGTAAACAGTCATGTGCTGCCCCCCGCTCCCCATACAAATAAGAGACTATCTGCATGATAAAAATCCTTCCTGTTCTCTTCCCCAAAGAAAAGATGCCCTGGCTTCAAAATAATCCTTCCTTTCTTTCTTAATAGCTACCTTGCCCCATCCTTCTTCTTATAAAAACCTTCCATTTTATACAACCCCTCATGGCTCCCTTCCAATTGATTCATGAATCACTTAATAAAGCCAATTAGATCTTCAAATTTACTGGGTTGAATTTTGTTTTTTAATGTCACAATCCAACAAATCATTTCCTTCTCCCAGGGTGAACAGAATTTTGTAAATTTTGCTATGGATTTAACTCACATTGAACCATCAATTCATTTCTTCATCTTTTGAACAAAAAATAAGTTATACCATTCTAAAGCACTATATATAATAGGTACTTTGAATGTTAACGAGTCTGAAAAAATATTTGCAATGTATAACTGGTAAAGAATGAGAGACTTTTAAGATAACACATTCAACCTAAGACAGTGTCTTATATTTTACTAGAGGCCCGGTGCACAGAAATTGTGCATGGGTGAGGTCCCTAGGCCTGGCCAGTGATCAGGGCTGATGGGGGCCAGGTGCTGGGCCAATCGGGGCCCAAAGGCCCCAGCAGGGTCGGGACAGGAGGTGACGGTCGCCGGGCCAGGCACGAAAGGAATGGACACCGGATGCTGATGCCACCATTGTCAGCGCCCCGCCACCACACGGTTCCCTGCCTCCCCCCCTCCTCCTTCCTTAGCTGTCGCCACCGGACGGAGCACAGGAGGTTGGCTGCCAGCCCTGAGGAGGGAGCCGGCCCTGGGACAGGGGCCACGTCCACCACCACCCACTCCCAGTTCCCTGTTCCAGCCTGGGTGCTGTGGGAAGTACCGTGGAAGGTTGGCGGGCCAGGGGGGAGGGACTGCGGGAAGTTGACCAGCCAGGGGAGGTTGGCTGTTGGAGCACACTGACCACCAGGGGGCAGCTCCTGTGTTGAGCGTCTGCCCCCTGGTGGTCCGTGTGCGTCATAGTGATCGGTAGTTCCAATTGCTTAGGCTTTTATATAGAGATATTTTTCACCAGATAAACGGAAATTTTACTGACTGTAACCATGAATTTCTTCTAAAGCTTATCAGTCATTGTGTGCTTGAATTTCTTGGCCCAATATCATCAAAATTTCCCAAGGAGAAAAAATGTAGATGAGGGATATTTTATTCGATGACACTAACACATTATATTGAAAGCAGTGTGAAGACATATAAAGGTTATTTAGGGCTTCCTGAACATAGCTTGACCTCCATGCTGAGAAAAACAACTCCTATTATCACTACATCATCATCATCATCATCACCATCATCACCATCACCTATTTTTAGCAAAAATCATCATAATAAAATGTCCTTAGCTTAAGAACATATGTAAATCGCTTAGGAAACACCTCTAAAACTGACAGCGAATCTTCCTGAATCACTCAGTGGCAAGGTTCAGTAAGGGGTTATACATTTTCTTTTCCCTTTATTCTTTACATGTTTAGTATGTCAATATTTTCAGTTTTTCATCCTTCCTTATTATCATTTGTATATTTTATATACCACTAGAGGCCCGGTGCACGAAATTCATGCATGGGGGGGGGGGGGGCGGTATGTGTCCCTCAGCCCAGCCTGCACCCTCTCCAATTTAGGACCCCTCAGGGGATGTCTGACTGCCCATTTAGGCCCAATCCCGGTGGGATCCGGCCTAAATGGGCAGTCGGACATCCCTCTCACAATCCAGGACTGCTGGCTCCCAACCACTCACCTGCCTGCCAGCCTGATCACCTCCTAACCACTCCCCTGCCAGCCTGATTGATGCCTAACTGCTCCCCTGCTGTCCCAATTGCCCCTAACCGCCCTCCCCTGCAGGCCTGGTCCCCCCAACTGCCCTCCTCTGCTGGCCCAGTCACCCCTACCTGTCCTTCCCTGCAGGCCTGGTCCCCTCCAAATGCCCTCCCCTGCTGGCCTGATCACCCACAACTCCCCTCCTCTGCTGGCCATCTTGTGGCAGCCATCTTGTGTCCACATGGGGGCAGCCATCTCTGACCACATGGGGGCAGCCATCTTGTGTGTTGGAGTGATGGTTAATTTGCATATTGCCCTTTTATTACATAGGATGGATTAAGAAGTTCTGAATATTGTTTATGTGTGTTTGGAGTTAACAACACAATAGGACATGTGTTGGTGGAACAAAAAAATATATAACCATGCAGAAACTTCATTTCTTTAATATGACCTTTTCTCCTTTCTTTCCTTTTGGTGCAAACTGGCCACATCCAGCACCCTGACTCACCTGCCTCCTCCCTTGTAGGACCACTCCCTTAATCATTAAGCCCTCAGTATAATGAGGTTCTTTCTGGTCAGCATCAAATAATCTTAGGGGAAAAAAGCCTGGGTCTATTGATCACAGAGGCAGTGTTTCCATCAAACTAGGGATAACATGTAGGCCTTAGTCGTATTTCAGCTCAATGCCCAGAAAAGCCATGGCTGACACCAGGACCAGATGCACTGATCAACTACTCCCTATCCCTAGCGCCAACCAATCAGTAGAGATCATGACCCTAACTCACTTAGTCACCATGATTAATTATGTTTCCCCTGTATAACCCATTCCCTAGACAACATAGAGGAGCCAGGTCTTTGAGCATCCCACACCTGTGTCTCTGGGCATGGGACACTTCCTGAAAATAAAGTTCTTCTGGCTGGAGAAAATGTCCAAGTTTATTTCAATGTATAACCAGGTGAGTCATAAGAAGTGAGACCCAAAAAGGCATTGGGCAGTTGATGTTTCTATGCCATTCTGGAGCAAAGGAACAGGGTTGTGGTTTGGGATTCCAAAGGGCAGGAAGGCAATTCAGATAGAAATGAAAAGCAAATGTTGGGTAAATAAATGTTTGCTGGGCCATTTTTAACAATGGGTCACCAAGATGGCGGCATAGGTAAACACCTAAACTGCTGCCTCGCACAACAATTTCAAAACTACAACTAAAAGACAAAACGTCTATCACCCAGAACCACGGGAAAGCTGGCTGAGTGGAAGTTCTATAACTAGAAGGAAAAAGAAAAGAGCATTGAGACGTGCACAAGCACTGAAAAGCTGAGGTACGGAGCCGCACGAATCGGGCTGGTGGCGGGCGACTGGGTGTGCAGCTTTTTTCAAATCAAAGGAAGACAAGCTCCTGATTACTCTGAACTCCAGTTTCTGGGGAGGTGCTGGGGACCCAAACTCCTACGGGGAGAAGCTGGACTGTCTGCCATCAGGCCGGAAAGTGAGGGTGGCTTTCTTGCAAAGGTGTGCGCAGCAATCATTGTGTACTGCACTGGGGCGCGGGGCACGGGGACTTGGAAACGTGGAGATCCAGAGACGGCTGACTGGCAGCCATTGCTATTTGCTACTCCCTAGCCTAGTGACTCCCTGAGACACTGCCCCGCACAATCTACAAACCCACCCAAGCTCCATGCAGTGGCTTTTGCATATAAATGGCCTGCCCAATCGCAGCTTAACCAAACAAACTGCAGCTCTGGTCAGACAGCTCCAAAACCTCCAAACCCCAAGCAAAGAGGAGAAAACTGTAGTTCTCGCTGTAGCTCCTGCTGGGTGGCCTCAGACAGTAGCTGACCTGCACCCCATTGGAGATCCAGAAGCTAGTGTATATAGTGGTCAGTGTGAGACAACACCAGATTTCAACTACTCACATCCATAAGTGACACATTCAAGAGGCAGACTCAGTGAGCAACAAAACCCCACTGAAGCAAGTCCTGCCCCATAAGCGTGTCTCCAGTACAGCAGTTCTTCCACTCCATCAACACAGGGAAGCAGCAAAATGTGGAGACAAAGAAACATGTCACGAATGAAAGAAATGGAGGAAAGCAAACTACTGGACGTAGCGTTCAAAACCACATTTATAAAGTTACTCAAGAACCTTCTAAAAACCGCTGAGAAACTTGATGAGACCTCCAAGGAGCTTAGTGAGACCTTCAAGGACCTTAATGAGAATGCCAAAAAAATGGAAAAGGACCAGTAAGAAATTATTAAGCATACACTGTCTGAAATAAAGAATATACAGAAATTCAACTGTAGATCAAAGGACCCCAAGAATCAACCCAAAGATCTGAAATATGAGGAAGCAAAAAACACCCAACCAGAAAAACAAAAAGAATCCAAAAATATGAAGATAGTGTAAGGAGCCTCTGGGACAACTTTAAGCGTACCAACATCCGAATTATTGGGGTGCCAGAAGAAGAGAGAGAGCAAAATATTGAAAACCTATTAGAAGAAATAATGACAGAAAACTTTCCCTACCTGGTGAAAGAAATAGACTTACAAGTCCAGGAAGCGCAGAGAACCCCAAACAAGAGGAATCCAAAGAGGACCACACCAAGACACATCATAATTAAAATGCCAAGGGCAAAAGATAGAGAGAATCTTGAAAGCAGCAAGAGAAAAACAGTTAGTTACCTACAAGGGAGTACCCATATGATTGTCAGCTGATTTCTCAACAGAAACTATACAGGCCAAAAGGGAGTGGCAAGAAATATTCAAAGTGATGAATAGCAAGTACCTACAACCAAGATTACTCTACCCAGCAAAGCTATCATTCAGAATTGAAGGTTAGATAAAGAGCTTCACAGACAAGAAAAAGCTAAAGGAGTTCATCACCACCAAACCAGGATTATATGAAATGCTGAAGGGTAGTCTTTAAGAAGAGGAAGAAGAAGAAAAAGGTAAAGATAAAAATTATGAACAACAAAATGACAACAAATACATACCTACCAACAAGTGAATCTAAAAATCAAGTAAATAAAAAATCTGATGAACAGAATGGACTGATGAATATAATAGTCAGGGACATAGAAAGGGAGTGGACTGACAATTCTCAGGGTGAAGGGGGTGTGAGGGGTGCGGGAAGAGATTGGACAAAAATCTTACACCTATGGATGAAGACAGTGGCGGGGGCTAAGGGCATGGGGTGGGGTGGGGAATCAGGTGGAGGGGAGATATGGGGGGCACAAAGAGGAACACCTTTAATAATCTGAACAATAAATATTTATTTAAAAAAAAATAACAATGGGTCACAGAGAGGACTTTGAACAAATGAACCATGTCAAGTTCTTCTCTATCATACATTAGTTTATGGTAAATTACAGTTATCTGTGATAATATCGCCCTTCCTAGAGAAAGTTCTTTAGCTAAATTCCTGTAGGATATTAACCAGCTTAAAATTAATATCCCAAAAGGCATATTTTGGGGGCAACAAAACTTTGGTCCCCTCATATGCTACTTCAAAATTTGGTGCATTGGCATAGTTAATATTTTAACTTGAAAGATTTGAGGAAAGGCATGTGCAAGAAGGGTTTTTGACCTTCCCAGGAAGCAGGTCATAAAATCCTCATAGGAGAGTTGCTCTCCCGATAACCAGAGGAAAAAAGCATTCTTATCCCAAGATAAAGGACAAGAGGGATATGAATGAGCAGCCATTGCTAAATTGCCTGTTTACTACCCTTAGCTCAGACCCTGTGTCATATCATATTTTTCTAAGACCTTACATTCTTCATCGAACCTAATATACAAATGTTTAGGTTTAACTATTTCTTTGGGTCCTCATTTTAATGCAAGCTCCTATGTAACATAAAAGTTATATTAAATAAATTAACATGTATGCATTTCTCTCATTCATCTATCTTTTGTTATAGGGGTCTCAACTGAAAACTTATAAAGATAGAAGAAAAAAATTTTCCTCCCTACATAGGAAAAGCAATCAATTACGTAAATTGGTAAGATGTCAGAAAATGTTAGACTTCTTAGGTAAAATTTAAAAAAAATATTAGGAAATACATGTTAGTTTCACTACATGAAACTTTTTAATATAGTTCCCAGAAAAGAAATTACCATTCACACTGACAATCCCTGAAAAAGAATGAAGATTGGGAAAAGCAAGATTAGCTACTGTGATAATCCATGTTCTACCCTGTTCAGCCTTGTTATTAAGGAGAAGTTGAATTCGATCAGTTTTAATTTTGTTGGCTTGACACTGAGGCCCAAAGTAAAATGAACAGAGAAAGTTGACAGGCCAAAGTAAAAACAAATCTGGTAGTTCAAAATAAATAAATTAATTAATTAAGCCAACCATTTCTTTTTAAAAGATTTTTATAGTTAGAGGCCCGGTGCATGAAAATTCATGCACTGGATGGGGGGGGGGGGGTCCCTCAGCCTGGCCTGCCCCCTTTCACAGTCCGGGAGCCCTCAGGGGCAGGAGGCAACCCGGTGATCAGGGGAAGGCGATGCCCCAGCACACTTCTGCTGCTGCCACTGCCAGCAGTACAAACCTTGGCCAGCCCTGGTTACCTGAGCCTCAGGCCAGCCCTGGGCGGCTGGGCAGCTGCCATCTGAGGCTTGCCTGCACCTCGGGCCAGCCCTGGGCAGCTGTGGCACTGAGGGGACTGGGGTACTCTGGAGGCAGGCACGGCCTTGCCGCACGCCTGCCACCCTGGCGGGGCTGAGGGGACAGGGTTCTGCCATATTTGAGGGCATGGCAGTCAATTAGCTTATTCTCTCCTTATTGGCTGTGGGCACTGCCATCTTTGAGGGCAGGGCAGTCAATTAGCATATTCCCTCCTTATTGGCTGTGGGCACCACCATCTTTGTGATGGCATGAGGGTCAATTAGCATATTCCCCCTTATTAGATAGGATGGGGATTTATTTTATTAATCTAAACGAATATTGCCCAACCTTACAAATTGTTATTCCAAAGAAAATTATAGCACATGCATTCTAATACTGGCATAGATGCTTACCAAATGTTTACTGGATCAATGAGCAAATAAATAGAATATGAAAAGGTATATTTTAAAAAATTAAATTATCTGAATATTTAGAAAGTATTCTTAGAATAATTCTTAGAATAATAAGAATTCTGAATTCTTATTATTTTTAGAATAATGTAATATTTTTCTTTAATTTTTTCTCAATTACAGTTTACATTTAATATTATTAGTTCACCTGTACAACATAGTGGTTCAACAATCACATACTTCACAATGTGGTCCCCTTGATATTCGCTGTGAGCCTGGCTTCTGGCTGAGTGGCGCTCCCCCTGTGGCAGCACACTGACCACCAGGGGGCAGCTCCTGCGTTGAGCATCTGCCCCCTGGTGGTCAGTGCACATCATAGAAACCAGTCGTTCTGCTGTTCAGTTAATTTACATATTAGGGTTTTATTATATAGGATTAGAAGGAAGTAAAATAATTTTGTATTCATTTGTTTTTAATGAAAAACTAGTCAATTAAATCAGAATCTGCCACAAGTCAATCAAATTAATCTGTGCTATAATCTATACTAATAAAAGGGGAGACCTTCCGGATGTCCTTCTGGACAAAGCCATGGTGGTGGGGCTGAGGCAGAAGCGGTTAGGGATGAGCAGGCTGGCGGGGGGAGGGGGGGCAGTTGGGAGTGAGCAGGCCAGCAGGGGGGGCAGTTGTGGGTGATCAGGCTGGCAGGGGGGAAGTTGGAGGCAATCAGGACAGCAGGGGGGGAAGTTAGGGGTGAGCAGACCAGAAGGGGGGGCAGTTGGGGGTGATCAGGCCAGAAGGGGGGGCAGTTGGGGACGATCAGGCCAGCAGGCAGAGTGGTTAGGGGCGATCAGGCAGGCAGGCAAGTGAGCGGTTAGGAGCCAACGGTCCCGGATTGCAAGAGAGATGTCGGACTGCCGGTTTAGGCCTGATCCCGGGATCAGGCCTAAACTGGCAGTCGGACATCCCCTGAAGGCTCTCAGATTGGAGAGGGTGCAGGCCGGGCTGAGGGACACCCCCCGCCCCGTGCACAAATTTCGTGCACCGGGCCACTAGTTAAAAATGTGTGTACATTATAAGAACATAATTAAGGGGATTAATATAAAATATAATAATGATTCAAATCCTTTACCAAGTTATAATTTGGTAACATTGACTAAGATTCACTATAAAAAATATACACTATAAAAGAAAAATTTTCTATAAATCTTACATTTCTTCATAATTTTCAATATTTGGGTGATTCTTCAGCAGGTAGCTTGTCATCACTGTTTCCATGAATGGGATTCTTTTGGTGGGGATACCGCTTGCCTTGCTGTCTTCTCTTTTCCGCTCTATTATTTTTTCCTGATTCATCCCTTCCGTATCTTCACATAAGGAGTTGGTTAAAAGGGAATGATGAGAACCAGAGTCCATCCGTTTTTTAGAAATATCTGGTGAGTCAGGTTTATGTTTGTCTGCATAAGAGTGAAGGATTCTATTTTGCAGGATGCTGTCACTGTCTGTAGGAATCAAATGATTTTGCTGGGCTTCTGATTCACCTCTGTTGGTGATACCTACATCTCCGAGTTCATGTGCATATCGATATTGATTACTAAGTTCCATTAATTTCTTAAAATGATGAGAGAGATTTTCTGCAGCATCCAAGGTGAATATATTTCTGAACAAATAATGATAAGAATTAATAACAAGATTATATCTGCAAATATCAAAACTTGTATAGATTTTGAAATTTTCCCTGTGTGGCCTGACATGAATGTGAAACTTGCCTATAACATTCATTTAAAACTTATTTCTGGTTGCTTAGATAAAAATTGATATCATTTCTAACAAAATTTGAAAATATTTGTTTAGTTAATATAGATCTGTCAATCCAGACAAAATGTCTGGAAGTTTTAGGACCATTTTTATTCTAGGTATTTTTGGTACAAATGAATGAGAAAAATCTATGCTTTCCCTACCATAAACATGAGAAATCATGGCTGCCTAAATTTGGAGAAGTTATTTATGAAATATAGTTAAAAGTACTTTCTACGTTGACACTTGCCATGCAAAATATTTGTATTGGACTTTTAAACAAAGAACTTTTATTATGGGAAAGTTTATATTCCCATTTTTATCTGGAAAAATAATGCATTCCAAAGAAAATTCAAATACTTTAAGTCATAAATGGTTGTGATTCTCTTGAACAATTGTTGGATTTCTGACTTATTGAGGTTATAGCTTGTGTAAGCAATCAAACTTCCACTTTGCCAGGTTATAGCAAATGTAAAGGACTTTGCATTTGTATAAGCCTTATTCTTGTCTACATTTTATTTATCTTCCTTTATTTCTGTTTTATTATTTTTAATTTTACTTACTTCAAATATATATTTTCTGTATATAACCCCAAGCTGCCTAAAATTTATTCTGAAACAATGTAGGATATAAAAATATGTATAAAATTTTATCAATAGCATACAAAATAAAAGATATTTCCTAAGATGTAGAGATAATTAGATAGTCCCTATGAGCACAAAAGATTAGATGTTAATATGTGCTCCTCCAATATATTTTTGATATTTTATATTTCATTAATTTTGTTGGCTAATGATACAGAAAGGTTCAATTCAATATCAGAATATCAAATGCTTATGGCTAGGTTTTAAATTTACCACCATTTATGATCAAATACATAAAATACAGTCTATTTTCCATTTTCAATGCTAATGACAATAAATTGTTCAAAGAAATTGAGAAATATAAATTTCATCATGAAGAATGTCAATGATTACTTTGACATAAAAAATTGTACATTAACCTACATTTACAAGAAGATATAAGTTGAGGTTTATGCAAACATAAATCTAAATAATCTTAGTATTTGTTCAAAGTAAACATTAATTATGCATGAAAATTTGGATTATTTTGAAAGCTATGAAGTTAATTTTTAATATGAACAGACTATATTTTAAAACATTTAAGTAGCAAAACCATATCATATAGATGAGTAAGTATGAAAGTACAAATAGTAATATTTTAAGAATACAAATTCATAATTAAGGCATTTGGAAGCCCATGTTATTGTTCCAGTTATAATACAGCCTCATCATAAGTGAAATAGAAGATCATTTTCCTTTTTCATTTGTGTTTTCTGCAGCAATGCAAATTAGAAAAAAAGTTATAGAAAGATCATTTATAATTCATTCATAATAATGCATTCAAAATTTGGGATAGGGAATGAGTTCTCTGTTTGGTTATTTGATTAGGATTTTACTCTGTTTCTATACCCTGAATATGTGCATGTGAGGACTGCTTTGCTCCACTGTGCTCCCTAATACCCTATATAATAAAAGCCTAGCAATCAAAACGGCGGAACGACCAGAACGACGCGAGACCAGAATGACCATGGCCCCTTGCCCCGGCCGACCCAGCCCCCAGTGGGGACCCCCACCCTGATTGGGGGCATGGCCAGCCTGCAAACCACTCATGGCCCCTCGCCCTCACCAGCCCTGCCCCCCAGCGGGGACCCCCGCCTGGATCAGGGGCGTGGCCAGCCTACAAACTGCCCACAGCCCCTCGCCCCTGCTGGTCCCGCTCCCAAGTGGGGACTCCAACCCCAATCCAGGCTCCAATCAGGGCAGGCCGGCTGGCCCCCACCTGTGCACTGGGCCTCTATCCTATAAATAAAAGGGTAATATGAAAATTGACCCTAATGGTGGAATGACCAGAATGACTGCTTGACCAGTCACTATGAAGTGCACTGACCACCTCTCAGTCCCTTTTCCCCGCCGGCAGGCTCCCATTTCCCAATGGCAAATGGAGAACAAGGGGTGGGTGGCGGGGGACATGGGTGGTGCCAGGCCAAGGCCCCTGCCCTGCCAGTTGCCCCACACAGAGGGCGACCCACAGCGGGAGCAGGGTCAGCAAGTGGGTGGGAATGGCTGACAGCTCGGTCCCTTCCCCCAGCTGTCAGACTCCAATTGCCTGATGGTGAATGGGGAACTGTGGTGGGTGGCAGCGGGGGGTGGGTCTGACTGCAGGCAGCCGGGGAAGATGGCCCTGATTGCAGGCCAGGACTAGAAACTGTACCCGTGAACAAATGTCATGCGCTGAGCCTCTAGTAGAAATATAAAATACTCGAGGCTCCGTGCAAGAAATTCATGCACTAGGAGGTGTCCCTCAGCCCGGCCTGCACCCTCTCGAATTCCAGGACCCCTTGCTCCTTACCACCCACCTGCTCGCTGTTCTTTACACTTGGCTCACTGCTCCTTGGCACTGTCATGGAGGAGCAGCCATGAGCCCGGCTTCTGGCTGAGTGGCGTTCCTTCTATGGGAGTGCACTGACCACCAGGGGGCAGCTCCTGCATTGAGCATCTGTCCCTTGGTGGTCAGTGAGCATCATAGCCACCGGTTATTCTGGTTGTTTCACCATAACAGTCACTCAGGCTTTTATTATATAGATGTGTGATACCCCTTGTATATATAAATATTATCTATATTATAAAACTTGCCTTACTCCATTGCAACTATTTATTTATCTAATTTTCTCTTATGTTAATCTGATTGTGTGTTTTGTCTACAATAATTGTTGAATAACTTTATAATTAATTGAAAAACTGAATAAATGTTTACATATTATGTTGAAACTATCCTCATGCTTTATTTTATTTTACCTAATATTTTAACTTTTAAATAGCATTCAAAATAGATATTGATATATTTCAAACAATGTAAAGATGATGTCAGATTTTTTGAAGGGAGACTATCCCTAAAACACACTGTCCTAATTCAAAAAAGGTATGATTATATTGATCAGAATATTTTTAATCATATGTATAAAATGCATTATGTATTTTAATTATGCCAAGATAAAGATAACAGTCTTACCCTTTTTCATTAATATAGTTTTCAATTAGTAAGTTGAATTCTGTAACCTGGGACTGACAAAGTAACAGGAAACATCCTAATTCTGATTGATAGTGTTCTTCAATGTGGCTTTTTGAATAAGAGTCTAGAGTTTCACCATTGAGGATTCTTAGAGCAGGTAATATTTTAAGCAAAGAATGCCTATTGAAAACATAAAAAATTATTGAGAAGGAGCACTTATTTATAAAACAACCATATATCTATTACTTAAACAATAAAAGCACAGAGTATATCGTGGAAACTGTCACTGCTTTCTAGAGAAAATAATATTATTAAATCGTTTTAAAATGTTCTGGTCCAAAATAAGTTTTAGAGTTCTTTACATTTAACTGTTTCCTTCTAAATACAAAAGGGAAATTCAAGCAGTTAGAAATGATCTGGTAATAAATAAAAGGTTGCATAATAATAATAATAATAATAATAATAATATCAGATGCACTCTTCTATAAAGAAGATAATTAAAATAATCTTACTGAATGTTGCTGTTTATTTGAGAAATAGAGGTAAATTTTGGATGTTTCTCTTAGTAAAATAGAATGAGTGTAGGGCTAAAACAAGAGGGGTGGGGATTGCCCTGCTTTTCATGATCTGGGAAATCTAAAATTATGTTATTTATTCTTTCAATTACTAAGGATTATATATAGTAATATTAATAATACTGTATTATTAATATATATCTTATTTTGTTACATAATAATAAAATAATCAAGATATGGGCATAAGTCTATATCAAACCAGGTCAGACAGCAAAACTTCCAACAAGCCCAGTCATTTCGAAGTACTCCCCAAGCCTTTCACAAGGAGAGTGCAGGCTTCTTTCTACAAGGTTATTATTGGTGGTCACAGGGGCAAAAAGGACATCTTGAATAAGTAAAACTCCTTAGTGAAAAACTAACAGTTCTTTTGAGGGAAACTACTGAACTTTGAAAAAAGGTATCAAAGAAGAATAAATAAGTGGAAAGCTGTTCCATGAAATTATGTTCATATATAAGAAGATTGAATATTGTCAATAAGTCAGTTCTCCCCAATTTGGTCTTCAGATTCAACTCAATCCCAATAAAAATGCCAACAAGATATTTTGAGGACATCAATAAATCGTATCTAAAGTTTACATGAAGAAGCAAAAAGACCCAAAAAAGCTAACTTAATATTGAAGGAAAAGAACAAAATTCATGGATTAACACAACCTGACTTCAATATTTACTATCAAAATACAGTAATCAAGAGAGCATGGTAGCATTGGGAAAAGAATAGACAAATAGATCAGTGGAACAAAAGAGGGAGCCCAGAATTAGACCTGTGCAGATATCATCAACTAATCTTTGACAAAGAAGCAAATGCATACAATGGAGAAAAGATAAATGGTCCTGGAACAACTGGACAACCACATGCAGAAAAAAAAATGTATAGATACAGGCCTTAAAACTCTTCGCAAGCTCAGCAAGATGGCGGCTGGCAGGACCACGGTGAGGGAGAGGGTGTGAGTGAGGGAGTGAAAGGGGCGTGTGTGGACGTGTGAGGTGTGGACATGTGTGGTGTGTGCGTGTGTGTGTGAGAGACAGTTAGATCTCACAAAGTCTCAGGGGCTGAAAGACCAGGCTCTCCTGGACAGAGAACCCCTGCCATGGCTGTGGGCACTCCCCAGGCTGCAGGGCTTGGGCATGGAGCCCATGCCATCTTGAAGGGGAGACATATGTAAAACTTTAAACAATAAATAATTTTTACAAAACCTCTTTACAAAGATTAAAAAATGGATCACAAACCTAATATAAAATGTAAAATACCTAGAAAATAAAATAGGAAAAAATCTAGATGACCTTTGGCATGGTAATGACTTTTAGGATACAACATCAAACACAATTCATGAGAGAAATAATTAATAAACCGAACTTCATTAAAATTATATATAAAATTATAAAAATATAATAGTAAAATTATATTTTACAACTATCTATCTATATAAAAGGCTAAGTGACCATCACATCTGGAACAACCAAACGGATGGCCGAACAGGCTGCATGGGGCGACCAGGCTGGCTGGGGGCTTAGTGAGGGGCGACCAGATGACCGAGCAGCAGGCTGCATGGGGCTACCAGGTCCGCGGGGCGGGGGGGCAGTTGGGGGCAACCAGATCAGTGGTGGAGGGGGCAGTGAGGGGCGACCAGGTTTGCAGGTGGGGGGGCAGTTGTGGGTGGCCACACCGACAGGGGGTGCAGTAAGGGGCGACCAGGCCAGCGGGGAGGCACTAAGGGGAGGCCAGGCTGGTGGGGGAGGCAGTTAGGTGTGATCAGGCAGGCAGGCAGGTGAGCAGTTAGGAGCCAGTGGTCCCGGATTGTGAGAGGGATGTCCAACTGCTGGTTTAGACCCGATCCGCATCTGAAGATATCACCTAATTAAGTAAGTGGTCCATTAAGGCAAAAATGCCTAGGGCCAACAAATGTCACCATGCATACTGTAAATAGTTATAATCTTGATAGTCTTGCTATTAAGTAAAAGTAATCACAGGAGAGGTATAATTACATGTCCCTCTATAAAAGTCAAAAGGAAGAATACTACACTTTTTATTTTCTGGGGATATAGATGATTAGCTCCCCTACCTCTCTCCATCCCCCCAGGAAAAACAAATGCCTTTTTCTCCTTAGTAATATTTAAATTAGGATAGAGAGAAAATAATTAGATTTGGTTCTTTAGAGTAATTATCAGATATTTTACAATTTTAAGAAGCAGATAAAAAGCTTAATGCTTTGCAAAAAAGGTTTGAACTAATTAAGAAAATGTGGGTCCAAATACTGTGAACTTTTTTAGTAGGCTGGTAGTTACCAGTGTTTGCCAATAAACTACCATGTTTACCACAAAAAAGTGAAATAAATATAGCATATATTGTATTTCTGGCTGGATTCATTTGAAGGTTTGGTTCAAAAGCAGAATGTTATCCTATATAATAAAGAGGTAATATGCAAATTGACCCTCATGCACTCACAAGATGGCTGCCTACCACCAGGCAGGCTGAGTGGGGTGACCAGGCTGGCAGGGGAGTTAGTGAGGGACAACCAAACGACTGAACAAGCAGGCTGCGTGGGGCGACCAGGGCGGCAGGGGGGTTAGTGAGGGATGACCAAACAACTGAACAGCAGGCTGCGTGGGGTGACCAGGCCTGCAGGGGTGGCAGTTAGGGGCAACCAGGCAGGCAGGCAGGTGAGCGATTAGGAGCCAGTGGTTCAGGATTATGAGAGGGATGTCCAACTGCTTGTTTAGGCCCGATCCCAGGGACAGGCAGTTGGACATCCCCCAAGGGGTCTCGGATTGGAGAGAGTGGAGGCTGGGCTGAGGGGACCCCACCTCCCGTGCATGAATTTTGTGCACCAGGACTCTAATATTAAGATAATAGCTATTAATCACAGGTGATGAGGTAATTAGAGGTGCTGATCACAGATGTACAATCTATACTAATAAAAGCCTAGGTGCCCTCGCCCAATGCCCTCACGTTATCACAATATGGCCTCCACAAGATGGCTTCCACAAGATGGCCACCACAAGATGGCCACCCTCACATTGTCACAAGATGGCCGCCACAAGATGGCTGCCACAAGATGTCCACCACAAGATTCTTGGCAGGGGAGGGCAGTTAGGGGCAATTGGGGTGGCAGGGGAAGGCAGTTGGGGGCCATTGGGCCATCAGGGGAGGGCAGTTGGGGGTGATCAGGCCTGCAGGAAAGGCAGTTGGGGACCATTGGGCTGGCAGGGTTGGGCAGTTGGGGGCGATCAGGCTGGTAGGGGAGGGCAGTTGGGGTCAATCGGGCCAGCAGGGGAGGGCAGTTGTTGGAGATCAGGCTGGCAAGGGAGCGGTTAGGGGCAATCAGGCAAGCAGGCAGGTGAGCGGTTAGGAGCCAGCAGTCCCGGATTGTGAGAGGGATCCAGATTGGAGAGGGTACAGGCTGGGCTGAGGGACACCCCCCTATGCACGAATTTTGTGCACCAGGCCTCTAGTATTAAATATAACATGAAATCTTTGACTGAGGTTCTCCTTAGAGCAAGGAAAAATTATTCTCTGAAAGTGAAGCTCATAATAATCAAAATATAGTGGCAAGATCAACTATTCATATTACATGCTATCAAATTGTTTATTACATTAGTAATGGAGCCACATTGTATTTTAAATATTCACCAAAGTCCCCAGTCAAGTTTTCATCAAGACATGACTGTAATGTCAAAATAACTTATTTAGTCATACTTAATTATAAAATGCCAGGTATGACATAATATTTTTGAGGCATGATAATAAAGGGTATTGAAAATTAAGCCTGTATTGTTTATCCAACTTAAAAAAGATGCTCTAATTCTCTTACTGTTCCTGCTTCTTTAGTTTAAATTTCCTAAATTATAGGAGCGCAAACATAAGGCTTCAATAACTTGACAGAAATAGTCCTTGAGAATAATGAACAGTTCTAATTCTTTGTTTCAAGCAAATTTCTGCAAGAGTGGACCTGAGGAGCAGAGGAATGCAGTATACCAATGACAGGCTCCAGTCTTTGAAATAGGTGTATCTTATAAGGAAAATTAATAAAGCAGAATTTTTTATTATAACTAGCATTACTTAGTAGTTAGGTAAAGCTGCCTTTTTTTCCCTAGGGTATAATCATTTCTGGTTAAACACTCAAAGTTTTTCACCAGGATCCTGGACCCTCAGTGGTTGTGCAGATGCAGTAACACCTATGAGACCCTCCTAAGCAGCCACCTTTCAGGTCTCATTTTGGCTAAATGAGCAAGTGTCAACAAAAGAAAGGCAATACTCACGCTGCTAACATGAGACCCACAAAGTCTAACATATCTATTCTTTATCTTAATCACTCTAAATCCATTGGGATGAGAATTCAAGGCTAGATCTCTCTGTGTGCCTTCAACCCTCAGGTATTGTTTCTGAAAAGATTGCCCTTGAATTGCTGCATCAGTGGTGTCTGGGACACTTTTAAAAATGCAGATTCTTCAGTTACACCAGACATGTACTGGTGGGTCCAGAGGAATCTCTAATTATAAAATATAGCCTTTCTTGTGCACCTTACAGAATAACAACCATCGTATTGGGGAGGAAATAGACTACAACACATTATGCTAAAATCAGAGATGCTCAGGTTTAAAGTTAACTCTGGAATTTTAATAATTTAAAAATTGTCTCTAATTTTCAAGAAAAATACAGCTTTCATGGAAAATGATAGCAAAACCTATATATCAATGATGTTAGAAGAATTGGCCAAAAAATATAAGAGATATTGTGGGCCTAGGCAGTTATATTACAACTAGAGGCCTGGTGCATGAATTTGTGCATGGGTTGGGTCCCTTGGCATGGCCTGCGGGGATTGGGCTGAAACCGGCAGTACAACGCCACCTGCTGCTCCTGCCTGCCGCTCCCACTCATCCTGGCCCTGCTGCACCTACTGCAGGCTCACGCCCAGTCAGTCCCAATTGGGAGAGGCTCGCACACCACAGTGGTGCTCTCCAGCTGTGAGCCCTGCGTCTGGCAGCTATCCCGAGGGGTGTGGGGGGGTTTGGGACACAATCGGCCCTCCAGGTGGGTGGTGGGATGCCCTTGCTGGCCTGGGATCTGGATCCATCCCGCTGACGTTTGTGCCAGTTGTCGGGAGCCACCTAGTGGCCACTTTTATATCATTTCTTCCTTGTGGAGTGTCTAGGGAGGGGAAGCAGCCTCAGTGCCTGAGGCCAACTTCCAGGAGGCCAAGAGTGCTGTCGGGATTGTGCCGGCGGCATCCATCCGTTGGTGCCTGGACCATTTTCCGGAGATTGGACCTGCAAGACTACTGAGGGAGGGAGTGGCTGCCACAGGTCTGGTGGGCCACAGGGACAGGTCAGTCAGCTGAATGGCGCTCCCACTGTGGGATTGCACAGACCACCAAGGGGCAGCTCCTGCGTTGAGCATCTACCCCCTGGTGGTCAGTGCACATCATAGCGACTGGTCAACCAGTCATTTGGTTGTTTGGTTGTGTAGGCTTTTATATATATACTAGAGGCCCAATGCATGAAAATTCATGCCAAAAGTAGGCCTGCCTTCTCCCGGCTGCCAGCACCAGCTTCCCTCTGGCACCTGGGACCCAGGTTTCCCTCCTCCTGCTGCCAGCAGGCACCCGGGACCCGGGCTGGCTTCCCTCCCACCCCAGCTTCATCAGGAAGGACGTCTGGAATGATGTCCAGAAGACATCCACTCTAATTAGCATATTACCCTTTTATTATTATAGATAGACTAGAGGCCCAATGCAAGAAATTCCTGCAAGGGGCTTGGCCCCCGCCACCCCGGCAGCTGCCTCTGCCTTGGCGGGGCGGCTTTGTCCAGAAGGTCGTCCGGAAGGACGTCTGGTCTAATTTGCATATTACACTTTTATTATTATAGATTACTAGTAGCCCTGTGCACGAATCCGTGCACCAGTAGCTCTCTTCAGGGCCTGGCCTCTCTGCGCCCACTGTCCAGAGGCTCTCCGCAGCCCAGAGGCCCATCTAAGGCCAGGCATTGAACACTGGCCTCATCACCACAGCGATGAAGCAAGCATTCTGACAGGCCGCTCATGCTGCCCGCTCTCATCGGCCGCCCCCCCAGGACTTGGGAGCTCCGGCAGGGCTGAGAGGACTGGGCACTGGCATCTTGTGGCTATGGGCACCACCATCTTTGTGACGGAGTGATGGTTAGTTTGCATATTACCCTTTTATTAGATAGGACTAGAGGCCCGGTGCACGAAATTCGTGCACGGGGTGTGTGTCCCTCTGCCCAGCCTGCACCCTCTCCAATCTGGGACCACTCGAGGAATGTCCGGTAGGATAGGGCCTAAACAGGCAGTTGGACATCTCTCTCACAATCCAGGACTGCTGGCTCCCAACTGCTCGCCTGCCTGCCTTCCTGATTGCCCCTAACCACTTCTGCCTGCCAGCCTGATCACCCCCTAACCACTCCCCTGCCAGCCTGATTGATGTCTAACTGCTCCCCTGCCAGCCTGATTGCCTCTAACTGCCCTCCCCTGCAGGCCCGGTCGCCCCCAACTTCCCTCCTCTGCCAGCCTGGTCACCCCTAACTGCCCTCCCCTCCTGGCCTGATCACCCACAACTGCCCTCCCTTGCAGGCCTGGTCCCTCCCAACTGCCCTCCCCTGCTGGCCATCTTGTGGTGGCCATCTTGTGTCCACATGGGGGCAGCCATCTTGTGTGTTGGAGTGATGGTAAATTTGCATATTAATCTTTTATTAGATAGGATTATTATAGATGATCTGCTCACTGATTAACATTGTCATTAATTTTTTTTTAATCCTCACTGGAGGATATGTTTGATTTTATTTAGAGAGAGAGGAAGAGAAAGAGAGAGAGAGATCATTGCCTCCCATATGCACCTCAACTGAGAATCGAACCACAACCTAAGCATGTGTCCTGACCAGGAATCAGACCCTCAGCCTTCTGGTGTACAGGATGATGTTCCAGCCAACTGATCCACCCGGCCAGGGCTGCCATTGGTTTTATATAAGTGGTATGAAAGTTTCTTAGAAAAATATTCCTGTGAGACTGAAATTAGAGAATACATATCAAATATATAGATGAAACCAGTTTCCTATTAAAAATTGTGAAGATAAAATAAAGAGCCATTTCAACCAAATAATCTAATACAATCCTAGAGAGAAAAAAATGTAAGAATTTGCTTTATCAGATTAATGTACAGATAAAAAATTTTACCCCCAGCATGTTTTATTTTAATTAAACAAGTGTTTATGTTACAAACAAAATAATTAAAAATAAATAAATTCAAAATAGTGGACATTAGGTTTGTGTCTAGGTGTGCAGTTGATGCTATGTGGACTCTATTCTGATGTTAACAGACATCACATCATCAAGGGACAAAATGATACTTTTATCATCAAATACTATATTTTGGATATGGTTATTGACATAGATATTATTAAGTAAATACATAATTTTAGTTATAGGGAATAGTAACTAAAATGGAGTTATTATTAGAGTTGGTGTTCAACAGGACTTGAATTTTTACTTTTGGAATATTTTAATGTTACATTTATCATCTATATATTAAAAAGTTACCAAACGATTTATATTAGTCAGAATATTTTGAACTTCTTTTGGATGTAAAAAATTCATTTGCTTGGGAATTTCACAAGTGTGACAACATCTTGAAATGTGTGATTTATATAATAACTAGAGTGGAGTTAGTCTTTTATTTTAAAATATTTTTCTTTAGTTTTTTTTTAAATGAACAGGTCTCAGATCTGTAACAGTAGTGCATGGATTGGCCTTAATTAAATTCAAATGCAGTCTTATAAGAGTCTATGATAAATATATTAGAAAGTGCTATAACAAGTTTATTCATGGATAAGAATACAGTGTATCTCAACATTAGTTTTTTCAAGCTGGGTTCCTCTTAGTCAAAGGCTGAATCAATATTTCATTTAGTGAAAACTTCCTGGTGAATATTCTGTCACTTAAGAAGCTCTATTAATCATTAATAAGTGAAACACATTCCCAAAGGAGATTCCAAACTGAGTCTGTGGTTTAAGTTCTAAAAAGATATATATATATATTTTCTTTTCTTTTTTAGCACATCAGTTTTGTTCATGCCATCACTAGCTAGACATGAAAGTAAAAAGCCAATTGGGAAAATCTACAACTAATCCCTTTGTTGGTATCAAGGGGTTATGTAAAGTTCATTGGAACATACTGGTTAAAGTTTGAGTTGATACTTTCATTAGTAAATCCATATTTTATAGATTATGAGATATTAATCCCTTTAGATAAATGAGTCTTTTTAAAATTATGAAAAATTATGCCAACTAATATAAGTGAAATTTGATATGTACTATTTTCAAGTTAGTATTACTCTAGTCCAGAAAAGTTCATTTAAATATAAAAATTATAATAGCTAAATTGTGTATATATTTATAATATAAATACTATCTATTTTCTTTCAGTATTATTTCTAATTAAATATTTTCTTCAAGACTGTAAAGTATATATAGTTAAGTAAGTGTAACATGTGAATATCTATCTATATATCTTTTGGGGGGAGTGTTGCAGGGCTGGGTGAAAAAGGTGAAGGGATTAAAAAAAACACACACTCCTCATAGACACAGACAAGAGCATAGTGTTTACCAGAGGAGAAGGGAGAGGGTCGGGGGAGGTAGAAGAAGGTAAGGGGAAGATAAATGGTGATGGAAGGAGACTTGACTTTGGATGGTGAACACACAATAAAATACACAGATGATATATTATAAAACTGTACACCTGAAACCTATATAATTTTATTAACCAATGACACCCCCCAATAAATTCAATAAAATATCTAGATTGTAATAGATTGATATAAATATATTTACCACAAGCATATTCTATTAAAAAATAAGTGTTTATGCTTCCTATAAACAAAAATAAAATTTGAAGATTATTCAGGACACTAGAGGCCCGGTGCATGAAAATTCGAACACTTGGGGTGTCCCTCAGACCAGCCTCCACCCTCTCGCAGTCCGGGACCCCTTGGGGGATGTCCACCTGCTGGCTTAGGGGGGATCGGGCCCAAGCTGGTAGTCAGACATCCCTCTGGCAGCCCAGGAGCCCTTGGAGAATGTCCAACTAAAGGCTTAGGCTGACCACCAGGGGGCAGCTCCTCCGTTGAGCATCTGCCCCCTGGTGGTCAGTACACATCATAGCAACCAGTCGTTCCACCGCTGGGTCAATTTGCATATTGCCCTTTTATTATATAGGATAGACTAGAGACCCAATGCACAAAGTTTGTGCAAGGGGCTCAGCCCTCGCAGCTGTGGCAGCTTGCCTCGGCCTTTGCAGCCCGGCTTTGTCCGGAAGGTCATCTGGAATGTCGTCCAGAAGGTAGTTCTGCTGTCTGGTCTAATTAGCATATTACACTTTTATTATTATAGATAGTTTTGTTTCTAGTTGCAACTGGCAGTATGACAGCTCCTTGAATGGAAACTGATACTGGATCAGCAGGAGAATCCATGTCTTATCTGTCCAACACCTAATAGAAAAACCATTGCCCCTAAAGACGTGGCTCTAAATCATGGGCACAACTACTTATTTTATTTTTCCTCGTAGACTTGGTCTACATAGTTACTTTGGAAAATAAAGATAGCTATTTAAAAACAGCCCACCAGGTATTTTCATTATAAATATTTCCTGCCAAGCAGAGTCTTTTGGACATAATTATACTCTTCTTTTTGTATGGAAGATTTCTCTCTAAGATCTGGATCCTAGAAATAAGGACCCAAGACTTGGGGTTAGTGCTTTAAATTGCCAAGCAAGAGAAGAACAGACTTTTAACACAGCCACCTGACCTCCTTTTCTCAGTTATTTCCTTCATCAGGGTGTTTTATGTGTTTGTGTGGCTTTTTTAAACTTGATTTTAAATCTTACCAAACTTGAGAGGTTTAACTCAAAGTTTTCCTCTTCAGGGAAGGCAGTGTTTCCTCGTTGCACTAAATTAAGGTGGTATTCCCAAATTTCTAAACCATGTCTATACCTTCAATAATTATCAGTGTTAGGTACTAAAATCTAAGAATTAAGAGCACAGACTCTGGAACCTCACTGCATGGTTTGAAACTGGGCTCCTCCACTTGCTAGTTGTATGACCTTCAATGTTATTTAGGCTTTTTGTGAACTAATTTACCTTAAATATAAAATGGGGATACCAGTTAATAATTTAATTATGCATATTGTAGGGATTAAATGAGAACAATGCTGGCACAAAGTAAATGCTATTTGAAGGTTTGCTATTAGTTTTCATGGTTATCATTTTTTGCTATCCCTCACAAGATCACAAAAATTACTTGAATTCTTGGGTTACATTGAATTTCCTTTATAATGTCCAACATGTTATGACACTATTTATATATGGTAGGCACCCCCTAAATACTTGGAGACTGAGAACCTATATATAGTCTAGTTTCCCTAGAAATAGACAATGGTAGATTTTTGTGTGCTTCCAGGAATTGTTCTTGAAAAAATATGTATATTATCCCATTCAATTCTCACAATTACCCTATAAGACAGGTACTGTTTTTATCATCACTTTATTAATGAGGATTTCGAGACTTGGGAAAGTTATTTGCCCAGAATTACACAGTATGTGGCAGGATTAGAATGTACTTGTTTAAAACACAGTGATTTCCAAACTTTAGTGTGTATGGAATCATACTAAGGGCTTAGTAAAGCACAGATAAGTCATCATCCCCTAGTTTCTGACTGAGTCTGGATAGTATCCAAGATTTTGCATTACTAATAGATTTCCAGATGATGATAAAGTTGGTGGTCTGGGGATATGCCTTTGAGAATCATTGCACTGGATTGTACTCTTTCCTCTATGCTACACAACTTAAACTGTATTTGGAAGCATGTTCCTAAAGTAGAAATTGACAAGTTCTGTTCTAAAACATGTGAATACATAAAAGTTTTCCTAAAAAACAACAACAGTGTAACATTAAAAATTTATGCGGAAACTGAGCTTTGAAAGAAAAAAAAAAGACTTTCTGGCAAAGGCAATATCTCTATTGTGATACACAAGTTATCACAAGTAGCAAATTACACAGGTGTTTGACTTGGTGTAAAAATGCAATTTTCTTAACTAAAGACCAATTAATAAACACAGGAAACCAATTCAGGGGTGGGCAAAAGTAGGTTTACAGTTGTGAGTACACAAACAGAGTTTATACTTGTATAGCTATTAATTCCAACTGTAAACCTACATTTGCCCAACCTTGTACATCTGGAAAGAGAGTGTTAGAGAGGTTAGCAAAGGCCACAGACAAATGAGGCAGCAGAGACTACTCCCTAAACTCTCTTGTCTTGTTCTGCAGGTAAATTAAACCAGATATAGAAATTTTAAACATAACCAGATCACTGGTTCCTCTGTAAGATACTCTGAAGTTATCAGAGCCAGGACCTCCTTGACTGTGGTCATGCATCAAAAGGAAACCAAGTCAGAGCAAACAGTCAACTGCTTCTGCCCTAAAGTCGGATGTCATAACAGCCCCTTTTTAAATCTTAAATTTCTTCTTTTCTATATTTTGTTCAAAACTGTTGTATTTTCACTACATGATCAAATTGATAAGACTTGCTGACTTGATCCAAACTCTGAGGGTCCTGAAACAGATGTTTCTACCTAAACTTTAATAAATGATTGCTTTTCCCTGTACTTGCATATTACCAACTCACCTTGCTATATTGGGTTGCATACCCAGTCTATTTTTAGCTTTGTTCTGCCTTGATGTACCCATGACCTGACATGACACAAATGTCAAAGTATAATAAATCATGTTGAATCTTTTAACAAATGCATGCTCTGAACATTAAAAGAAACACAAGTTTAGGCCAGAATCATCACCAGAAATTCCTAAGTGGACATACCCAAGTCTCAGTATTCCAGGATGCAATTCACCTGGACCTGGGTAAATGAGTAATGATCTCTGAGTGTGTGTGAGAAAAAGGGAAAGAACCAGTGGAAAGTAAAAGGCAGAAACATGATAGGAATCCACATAGGGCACAGGGCTGAAAATAATTCTGATCAGCTAAAGTTGAAAGAATACAAATAAGAGGTATTAGGGAGAATACTCAGAAACTCAGCACCATAGCAGGGGATTACATTAGCACTAAAGATTTCCCACAGAACTTAAAAGCAAGCTTTGAATACATCTCACTAATTCCAAGTAATTTAGCTGCTGCATGTCAGAAACAAAATAGATGCCATTTAATTTTTTAAAAATATGATATCAACAATATCAAATTTAAAATGTCTGTAATAAAACCAAAATTGACCTGTTATGCAAGAAGCAGGAAAATATGACCCAATCAGAAAAAAAGAAACCACTGACACCCAAACTCAAAATGAAAAAGTTGATGGAGCCAGCAGACAAGAATGTGCAAACAGCATTATAAATATTCTGTTCAAGATGATTCAGGAAAACATGAGCATGATTAGGAGAAAAATTGCAAATGGTGTTAAGGCTTAAATGAAACTTCTAAAGATGAATAACAATATCTAAAATTTGAATTGAAAAATAGTCAGGATGAAATGAATTACAGAGTAGATACATAAGAAGAAAATATCAGAAAACTTGAAAACACAGCAATAACTATTAAGAGTGAAATACAGGCAGAAAAAAAAAGTATTATAAATGTAAGAACAGAGCAATAGCGACTTCTGGGATATATCAACTGGTATAATATTGGTGAAATTGGAGTCCTAGTAGGACAAGATAGGGAGGAGGCAGAAAAATAGTTGAAAAAATAATGGCCAAAAATTCTCAGATTTAAAAAATATATATTTTTTTATTGATTTCAGAGAGGAAAGGAGAGGGAAGAGAGAGATAGAAAAATCAATGATGTGATAGAATCACTGATTGGCTGCCTCCTGCATGCCCCCCACTGGGGGTCTAGCCCATAACCCAGGCACGTGTTCCCAGCCAGAATCAAACCTAGGACCCTTCAGTCAACAGGCTGGCGTTCTATCCACTGAGCCAAACCAACCAGTGCAAAAATTCTCAGATCCATCAGTTTCAAGAGGTTGAATTAATTCTAAGCAGAGTAAATCCATATATAATCATACCGAACACATCATTATCAAACTGCTGAAAAGCACTGATTAAGGGAACATCTTAAAAATATCCAGAGACAGTCCAGGCCAGTGTGGTTCAGTTGGTTGACTGACATCCCAAGTACTGAGAGGTCACTGGCTCGATTCCCACTCAGGACACATGTTGCAGACTCAATGTTTTTTTTCTCTCTCCCTCTCCCTTCCCCTCTCTCTCTAAAATCAATAAAAACACATTTAAAAAAAAAAAAAAAAGTATCCAGAGACAGACCTGGCCAGGTGGCTCAGTTGGTTGGAGTATTGTCTTGTACACCAAAAGGTTGCGGGTTCAATTTCTGGTCAGGTCACATACCTAGGTTACAAGTTGGGCGCATACGGTAGGTAACCAATCATCCTCTCTTCTCTCTCTCTCGCTCTCGCTCTTGCTCTCGCTCTCGCTCTCTCTCTCCCCTTCCTGTCTAAACATATGCTTAGGTGAGGATTTTTTAGAAAAGTATCTAGAGACAGAGGAATGAAGATAAGAATGTCAGCTAACTTTAGGTCAAAAACATGGAAGTCATAAAGACAATGGAGAGACATTTTTAAAGTCCCAGGAGAGGGAACTGACAGCAACAGAGAATGAGGTAATTTTCTGGGGTGATAAAAATGTTCAGTGTCTTGCTTGTGGTGGATTTTACACAATATTCATATTCATAAACAGAATTGATGAAGTTTACTATATGTAAATTATCTTTTAAAAAGTTGATTATATAAAAGATGCTAGTCAATTTAGGGGAATTAGTGCTATCATAATATGAGAGTTTCAATTAGAATAACTTTTATAAAGAGGAAAATTAATTTTTAAAATTATAGAATACTTTCCTTCATTTATACCTATGTACTGCAATGTTTTAAAGAGAGGCATAAAATCACACATGCTTATAATACATATAATAGATACAAACTTTCTATTTTAAGAAATTAAAACAAAATCAAATTATTGACAGAAGGGAAACAATTTTAAGAGATTTAGGTGACTCATAAAAAGTAATTCCCAACAAATAAATGTATTTTCATAAATTAAAACAACAACAAGTTAACATCATACTAACACTGTCACATAATCAGCAATAGGGATCAGAATTATCAGTTCAAATCTGCATTAGTTCATAAAATGCCAAAAATTATTATAGGTGAAAAATATTTTCAAACTATTCTTACAAAACTATTTTGTCTTGAGTAACGTTTAAATTATTTTTATTAACTTTTCCCAAGCAAATTGTATACTCAAAATGATTTTCATCAACTTCTGTTTTCTACAACTATAATAAAGTATGTGCATAGGGTACAACAGTTTTGTTTAGTTTTTTACCTCCAGTTTATTTCTTGAAGAAGTGGGTTTCCAGTGATATTCAATTCACGGAGAGAATAGCATGCATCAAAACACTTTAGGGTACTTGTAAGATCTATAAAAATAAACAGTAAGAATCATTATGAAATATTTCAGATAAAGAAATCACAGATCAATGAACATTTTATTTAATTAGCTATTAAATAAGCAACAAAAATTATTTGTTCTGCAGAAAACAATATACAGACTATATTAAGACTCTACTGCCAGAATATATATTTCTACAGCTGTGTGAACTTATGTAAATCATACAACTGATTTATAATTCAGTTTCATACCTATCTCACAGAGTGAGGATTAAATAAAATAATGTGTGTAAATGGCTTAAAATAGTTCATTCCAGGTTGTAAACACAAAATTAGAAAAAGTTAAATCTAAAGTAATAGGATAAGTGGTAAAATTGAACATATCCTTAAATAGAATTACATGGACCTATTAAACTTTCAAAAATAAAAATAGTCAGTCAATCTCAGAATTTCTCTCCCACAGAAAACCATCATAAAACTGGACAATGTATATGAAGCACCTGTTTTTAAGCCTGACTCTGAGAGAAGGGAAACACACATGGTGACCCTGCAATCACAGTAGTTTTCTGCCTGAAAGCATGTTACCACTTCAGAGCAAGAAAGTGGAAAACAAGCAAAGAAGCTATTTTGCTGAGTGAGGAGGCAAAGATTAGAACTGAAGCTGGAATTTATGGTAAAAAAAAGTACTGATAAGAAGCTGTGTATATATATGTTGGGGGTGGGAGGTGGGAGAAGAGTCTATGTGAAGATTTACTGCAGGTTCCTAGAGGAGGGCTAGGCGTTATATAGGCAGGCAAGACTGAGAAAACTAGCAGAGATCACCTTCTGTAGGGCTAAGAGCTGAATGATGTCACTAAAGTTCATGCAGAAATGAAAGACATGGGGGTTTCAGCCCAGCCAGAATGAGGCCAAATTGAGTAGAGATTCAACTAAAATCCAAAAGACTATGCATTGGAAACAAAATGGCCTGGTGTAGGGGCATGCACTAAGAGTTGAAAGCTAAAATGAGTTGTCCTAGGAGAGAATAAAATGAAGGCTGACAGAAACAAATTATCCATTAATACTTTAACTGTCTGCCAGAATTAAACTTAACACCCTTTTATTAAATATTTTTTATTGAGAGGAAGGAAGCGGGAAAGAGATAGAAACATCAATGATGAGGGAGAATCATTGATTGACTGCTCCTGCACGCCCCCTACTGGGGATCGAGCCCTGAACACAGGTATGTGCCCTTGATGGGAATCGAACCTGGAAACCTTCAGTCTGCAGGCCAATGCTCTATCCATTGAGCCAAACTGGCTAGGGCAAACTTAACACCCTTTACTAGGGTACTGGTTAATAATGCGGACTCTGTAATCAAAGAAAACACAACAATTTCAAGAGAAACATCAAAAGTGCTTTATTCAAAGTAATGTCCATCGCTAGCTACACATTTCCCCATCTTTCAGGTAATTTGTGGATACCATCCCAATAGGACTTTTCCTGTTTTGAGGCAAACCATTCAGAGACCCAATTTCCCACTTCTTCGTATGTTTTGAAGTGCTGCTCAGAAAGTGCGTGTGCCATCGATCGGAACAAGTGGTAATCTGAGGGAGCAAGGTCTGGTGAATACAGCGGGTGGGTTAATACTTCCCAGGCAATATCTTTTAACGTGTCTTTAACTGGTTTTGTAGTGTGTGATGGTGCATCATCATGAAGCAAAATTACTTTGCCGCATCTTCTGGCACATTCTGGTTGTTTCACCATCAAAGCATGGTTCAAATTGATTATTTTCTGTCGGTATTAACAATTTCACCTGGTTTTAGAAGCTCATAATACACCACACCTTCCTGATCCCACCAAACGCAGAGCATTGTCTTCTTTCCAAAGCGATTTGGCTTTGCAGTCAATGTTGATGGTTGACCTGGATCAACCATGATTTTGTGCATTTGGGATTCTCAAAATAAATCCACTTTTCATCACCAGTCACAATTCGATACAAAAAAGACTTTCTTTCATGCTGTTGAAGCAACATTTTATTGATAACTTTTCAGTTTTCCATTTTCGTTCAGTTGATGTGGCACCCATTTTCCTTCCTTTAAAATCTTTCCCATTGCTTGTGAATGATCGGAAATTGTTTGCTGAGCAATACTTAATCTTTCTGCAGTTTGTTTTTGAGTTTGACAGGCATCTTCATCGAATAATGCTTGTAATCATTGGTCTTCAAACTTTTTCTATTGACCTTGACATTCTTTGTCTTTCACATAGAAAGCATCGCTTTTAAAGCATTTAAACCAGCATTCACAAGTATCTTGAGATGGAGCATGAACACCATAAGCTTCCCAAAGTATTCAGCAGCACGTTTCTTCAAAATAAAGTAATGAATTAAAACTTCCCACAAATGCTCTTTTTTTGGCACGAAATTCAACATTTTTAAGTGTAAAAATATCTATGATGTTAACACCTTCAGCAAATTTGACATATGAAGTTTTGAAGCTTGTTGTCAATACAACAAAATAGCATACATATCAAATCGCATACATATCAACATATGTGTAACTCCATCTTTTGAAAAAAATCCGCATTATTAACCGGTACATCTAGTAAAAGGAAGACAACAATGCCCAGAACCAGTAAATAAACTGTGTGCACAATGTTCAACATACAGTTACAAATCACTACACATACAAAGAAAAAGAAGAATATGACCTATCATTAAGAGAAAAGCAGTTAATAGAAACACATCCAAAGTAGCCAAATGTAAATCAATTTTGACAAAGACACCAAATTCAATGTTGAAAAAGCTTATTCAACAAATGTTGCTCAAACAATTAAATATCTATATTAAAACCTGAATTCATCCCCTACTTCATACCATTCATAAAAATTAATCTGAGATAGGTCCAAGACCCAAAGGTAAAAACTAAAAGTATCAAACGTCTATAAGAAAGCTAGAAAACATGGAAAATCATCGCATTCTGGAGGTGGAAAAATACTACCAAGGACAAAAAGAAAAATAGTTAATAAATATGATAAATTAATATTATCACAACTTAAAACTTCTGTTCATCTACATATAAAATTAATAAGTAAAAAAGTTCTGGGAGAAAATATTTACAAAATATAACTTCACCCAGAATATATTTTAATTTATACAAATCAATAAGAAAAAAAGCAATAAACAAATTTTAAAAATGGTAAGAGACTTCAGTAGACATAAAAATATACAGAAGTCATAAAAAAGGCATGCAAGAGGCACAGTATCGTTCTTCATCATGAAAATGCAAACTAAAACAATAATGAAATATAAAACACCCTATAGAATCGAGCAATTGGAACTCTCATACATTGCATGTGGGGCTGTAAAATGTTACAAGTACTTTGGAAAACAGTGTTTATTTGTCTTTCTTTTAGTTTTTATCAAGTTAAACATACACCTACTCTGCTATCCAGCGATTATACTCTTAAACATTTACCCAAGAGAATTGTCAACATATATCCACAAAAAGATTTACATAAGATTTTCCACAGGAACTTTATAATCATAGTATCTCCAAACCACAAACAAAATATCAATCAACAGGAGAACAAACAAATTGTGATATATTCTATATTCATAAAATGGACTACACTTCAGCAAAACAAACAAACAAAACAAACTACATATATAAATGACATAGTAGAATATTTCATGAATGTTCAGCAAAGAAAATTGAAAGCAAAAGATAATGTACTATTTGATCCCATTGATACAAAGATGTATAACAGTCAAAATTAACCTATGGTGACAAATTAGAACTATAGTTGTCTTTATGAGGGGACTGACAGGGAGTAGGGATGGGAAAACTTTGGGGGATGAGTCAGCCAAGTGAATTAATCATTTTTTAATTTAGTACATTTTAAATTGGTGTCTATTATATACCTGTTAGGAGTGCATAAGTTAGACAAGTTTTTTTTTTTTTTACTCGCCTTTACTATGCTACTTACTTCATAGTTAAAAGATACATGAGTTTAAAATAACAATATAATTGAGACATATGCCCAGTTCTACCAGAAAGATATGGAAGTGATACGATTTTAAAGGTGGAAAGAATATATTAACTGAATTACTTCACCATGCTTCTTTAAGGAACTTATAAAACAGCAGATGTAAAAATACTCTGACCTTTCTTCTCTTTCTGTAAAGCAGATGAATTCCTATGTGAAAGATACCCTCCCTATACCAGGAGGAAAGAGACATTCTTCTCACAAGGACAGGAAGAGAGGCTGAGAGAAATGTGCACAAACTTGTTAAACTAACCCTTATTTCCTAGTCAATTTTTATTTAATTAAGTTCCGTAAACCAAGCACCTTTGCCTTGTCACATTTTCGCAATTTACTACTCTTATCCCATTCTCTAGGTAAGTGTTCAATTCTAACTGCTTCTTGGGATCTTTATTTTTCTTGGGAGAACTCCCATGTATACATGTGTGTGGGAGGGAAACCCTACAATTAAAACTTGTATTTTTTTTCTGTTTTTCTTGTGTCAGTTTAGTTTTTCAGTCTCAGCCTAGGAACTTAAGAAGGTATAAGAGAAAATTTTCCTCCTCTGTATGTTAGTGTGTGTGTGTACCATTAAAACATCTATCTAAAACAGCTCCTCAATGATATTTGGAACAGAAACTCAAAAATTTATTTTTTAAAAAATTATATATTATTATAAACTTACCAGAAAGGCAATTATTGCTGACATCCAGTTTTTCCAGAGAAACAAAATGAAAAAGTGGTGTGATTTTTGTCAAACTGAAAACAAAAAAAATAGAATTCATAAAAATTTTAAATTGGAAAGTCCTTAACATTATTGAACTAACTATATAATTATAAATCATACAGTACAATTATATAATATGCAATTATGTGTAACTGAATATGGAATAGTATTTTTACACTAAAATAAAATTATAATACCACTGATTAACAGTACTTATTAAAATGCAATAATTATAAAATTTAAGTATTTATTTTATAATGGAAAATTTGTATTCATTTCTATGGAGAAATTATCATGGAATTGCCAATTTCAATAACAAATATCATGTACTTTAATGTATATGTGGTACTTAAATAAAAACAAGTGAATGTTTTATTGTTAATTTTTTTGTCTTTGTATAAGGCCAAATTTATATTATTTATATTATTTATATATTTTTTTCTGGATTAAACCATTAGAAGGTAAAAATCATAAAAATACTTATCTTCACTTTTTTACAAGATGACTGATTAGAGTCACTAATAATAATAGAAAATGTTTTATAACAATAGTATAGACAAGTATGGCAGAAATAGATGAATATTTAAAATCAATACTCTTATTAAATTATGCATAATCAAATTCTAATAATAAACTTTCCTCCTACTTTTAAAAATTTCTATAGCTTTCTAAGTTAAAATTGTCATTAAAAGCCTATATTCTAGCAAGGAACACAATATTTAAAATATCACATCACTGAAAACAAAAGTCATAAAAGAAAAATTAACTTTAGTTTGACTTACATTTCTAAGACAAGTCTACACTTACTATGAACATAATATCACCTTATCCTAGATATTTGGAAATAAAAATTAAGTCATATCATCTGAATCTTTAAATAAAACAAAAATTCTTTCATATAAAATATATTCTCATCACAAACACAATAGTGTTCTGAACTAATTCCCACTATAAATGTTGGAACTCTACAACTGTTCAAAATATGCTTCAATGGAAGGAGTATTTGTAGTACAAAAAAGTATGCATTAATTTCCAGTTCTTTTTGTGTTGTTTTTTTTAAAAAATATTGCCCCTTCAGTGGGCCTGGCAGATGTCTTCATCTTTATTTCTAACAGCTCTTAACAATTGAAAAATATATATACACTACTATTTAAGTTCAGAAGGTTACAGAATAATATTCTTACTGGAGGCCTCACGGATCTGACACAAAACTATCGGTTGTACTGACCTTGACTTCTCTCTTGTACTATCCTGTTCTGTATTAGCAGAGAGACAGAGGATACTACTGATGAAAACATAGACTAAATAACAGGCTGGAAGAAGATCTCTCTGAATGTAGCCAATCCTAAGTACAATATTACTATTTATACTAAACCTATACACACTACTTCTTAGAAACAATGTCCAGTGGGGGGAGGGGGGGAATCCAAGGTAATAAAAGAAAAAGTGAAAAAATATTGGCCATTTCATTTATACATTTACTTCATTATTTGTACATAGAGTCTTTAATAGTAAAATTTACTGAAATGTCACATGTACACAGAAAAACAAAGAGAATAAATAAAGAGAAAAAAATAAACTTAAAACTTTGTCACTGTATACTTCGTGGATTTAAGCCCTAACATTAAGACATATTCTATTTAGGCATGTTCTACATTATTATTACAAGTAGGAAATTGAAGTTATTCAAGTGAAATATAATTCTAATAAATGTATTTATTAAAAGAACATTCTTATTTGTTTCCTACCTTTAATATATTTCCAATAATAACTCTTCTATTAAAGGATTTGGAAAAATTAGTCGATAATGAGTTTTTCTCTTTTTTCAGAGTATATCATTTTTTCCACCAATTAGTTACATAATAACATATAGGTAAAATACAAGTAAAAATAACTAAGAAAGTTTTAGAATTAAAGGAAAAACCCTTTGCAAATACCTATTCAAGTAAAGAAATATTTGGTTTGATCAAATATTTTTATAATATTGAAATTTTATCTTTTCTGTTAGCCATGCTTTTAGAATCACGTTTTCATTTTTGGAAATTTTAATCAAGAAAACTGGCTATTCATTCACCTTTACGACTATTCATTAGGATGGTAGAAACCTAATAGTAGAATCTTAAAACAAAACAAAACACAAAAACACACAAACTCTAGAACTTTTACTGACATTCTGTGTATATTTTTTCCTAAGAAAATTCAAACCAGAAAGACAAAGGACATTAGTGAAAACCTAATACTATTTGACCTTGTCACATTAGCCCTGGGCATAAAAAAGATATAAATTTCAAAGACGACAAAAAGCAAAAGATTTGTACAATGAGCAGCCGATGGGTAATAGTTTCCACTTTCTGCTCCTACTTAGAGTCTCACTGGAAATAGAAAGGCTTGTGAAGCCAGAGAGTCCTCCAGTTATAACTCCGCTGAGTAAAAACTTAAAACAGTCACATGTCCTAATGAAAATTTAAAACAGAAGTCAGAATGAAACAAGTATTTCAAACAATATGTGCTAAGTACCATTCTTTATATGTATTTCATTTGTTGGAAAAAGAGCATATGGACATAATTTCTTCCTTGTGATGAAAATATTTATCAAAAACTAAAAGAAGAATATATAAAATTTAAAAGACATACCAGCCACAAATACAAATATCTAATTTATAATTTTTTTTCAGGTTTGCAAATTCATTCACATACATTTTCCTTTTGGATCATCATTACACCTCATAAAATAGGTTATGTAGGTATTACTATCTTTTTGTACATATGAAAACAGTGAGAAAAGAGTTGTTCAATGTCAACTGACAGATAAATGTGGATTCAAAATTCAAACCTAAATCTGCTGATTCTGAATTTTACCAAACCTGATATGGTTCTGAAAAGGTCAATGCATATGTAAAAGCTTAATGTAAGATGGATATTTTTTACAGTTTATCATATTAGCTTATTATAAAAAATCCTAAGGTTGAAAATTATTTTTACTATGATTTTATAAAATAAATTTTCTACTGTATATGTCCATTCAGATCAATCACATTTCCATGGTTCCCTCATACTCCCCGCTTCATCCTCTCAAAAGTGGTAGACATTTGCATGTACAAAGAGCTTTGAGAGACCCACAAAAACTAAATTCAAATATGTGACAGCATTATTAAAAATGTTCAAAAAAGCATATTATATAATTTAATCTCTCTTTAAATATATTAAGTTCAAGATTAAGCTCCTTTATTCCTAAGAGTTTTTTGAGGGAAAGGACATATATTACTTAGTTTTGTATCCCCCCAAATAGCAAACGTTATATCTCAATATATAAAATGTACTAGTATAAAGCTAAGCAAACAAAATTATAAATAATTTTATTTAAGTATACCAATTATAGTTATCATCTCTAAAATAAATGTTAATAGTCTAGTATATATTATTCCTAGTCATATCAGATTGATAGGGCAAAAGTCTATTAGTCAGAATTACTTTTAACTTTTAAAAGTAGAATATTTCTTTGATGATTTCAATGGCTCAATAAAATTAAAAGCATTTTTTTCTCAAAATATGTTCATAATTTAAATATTCCTAATATTTAAAAATATTATGCTCATCACTGTGGTTTGAGAAACATTTCTATAGTATATAGTATATGCTAAATATGTCTGCTACTGAGTGATTTTTTTTTTTTGCATATATCCAAAGCACACCTAAGTATTTCTATTAAAAATTTATCTCTTATCTGGAAATATTGAATAAAGATCCAATGGGTTTTTGGATGGCCCGAATTACTTAAACAGTGTTATCTGATAGAGCTGACTCTGGAATAAATATCCTTTTAAAGTCAAATCACCTTTCATATTTTAGATCTGATTAAAACAATTTGAAGGTATTTTTGAATACACAATCGGTTCTGATTTGTCATAGTGGAATAGTATATAATAGATATAAATTAAACCATTTGGAGCATACATGCTTAAAAGATGAACACTATTCAGGCAGAGATTGAGAGAAAACTTTTTTTTTTTTTTTTTTGGTGGGGGGGAAGAGATACACATATTAACATTGGGTTGTCCTTGTTTACTTGTTTTGCAAGAATTATATAACTCAAAGAAGAAATTTATGTTAAAGGTGGTTCCTTTTCCCTACTCCATGTGCCTTTCATGAACAAATTAATCATATTAGTCTGAACAGTCTCAATGAAATATTAAACAGAGGGAGGCATACACATATTGTGCTCCTGCTTTGGTTTCAACAGTTATTTTCTGCAAAGATCCAGATGTTTGGTGGTTTCAAATGGATCTCCTGTGACAGGTACCCATCTCGATTTAATGTTAAGGTATTTTTTTTAAGTGTTACTTTATATCCTTAGGGAAATCGAATTTAAATCTATCTTAACAGTTACAAAAAAACATGCAAGTTGAGAGCAGATTAAAAATCCTTCTTCCAGGACTTAATAAGTACCATTTGAGAGAATGAGACATCCTTCTGAATTAAATTAACTACCTCCTGTATTTTCCAAGGACTATATTCTTTACAAATATAAACAAACCTGCTCTAAGAGTTTTCTACAAGTACATTTTGAGAAGAAACAAAATGAGTAGGATAAGTGAGAATTAAAAGTACTAAAATTCAAGGGTATGTCAATACATTTTAATTTTTTAAATTCTATAAAATGTTATTTATAATTTAAGTACCAACTCATTGCAATGAACTTTCCATTAATTACTGGGGAAAAACTAACAGTTTTTCTACTTAGTATGAAGACCACACAATTAAGTAATCATTTACTGCATTTATTAAGTTAAAGTTCATTTTTTACCTGTTTTGAGACAGAGTCAGGTTTTGTAGCAAAGGCAGCCAATACGAAGAACATGCTTCCACAATTGAAATGCTGTTATCATCCAAGTACAATTCTCGTAGTAGAACATGATTCTCCAAGGATGGAATCTATATTTAAATTTGTGTCATTAGCTTATATTAAGCAAAACATTTTTGTCATTTAACCAAATTTAAAAGTATAAAATTTATCAAAACTAACAACAGATATATTCTGGTAAACTGTGTATCACAAATCAAAGTATGATGTTATGAAAATTTTAGTATAAATTAAATTTTTAAGAATTAACCTCAATTAGAATTTTGTATAGAAACTATTTTATGCTGAATTTTAGTTAGAATTACATGACAGAAAATTTGATCACACTACATACTAAAATATCACTTAAAAGATTTAATTTATTATATTTTGGTATTATGAAAAAGTAATGTTAAATTAAATTTCTTAAAAAATTTCCTAACTATGGTAAACATTTGTTTAAATATTGGAAAGTGTGCAATAGTTTAAAATAAACTGAAAATCAGATACAGCTGACAAGCAAAATAAAATAATCAAAATTGCTTTTGAAATATGTGGTTGATATTTTCATCAAAAGAAAAATTTTGCATTAATAACAGAAATGAATACAAAGCAATTACCTCACTTAGGTAATTTCCCTGTAACTTCAGTATTTGAAGCAATCCACAGTTTTCAATACCCTCAACTTTAGTAAGATGATTATGTGAGCAATCCAGGTAGATAATGGTAGGAGTATCACAAAGGCCTTTTGTACTAATTAACTGATTGTTGTCCACAATTAGTTGCTGGAGATTTTTTAAAGATTCTAAACCACCTAGAAGAAAAAATTTCCAAGATCAATTGTATCATAATTTTTCAAGATTCTAAAGGAGAGTTTCAGAATAATTGTGCATTTATATTTTCTAAAGCTAATATCAGTAAAGACTTAGACCAAATTCCTACTGAAAAATGTGTAAGTGTAAAATGTATTATTATTTAAACTTGTACCGGTGAGATATATTTTTGAATGTCATATATCAATTGAAAAGTGAACAAAATTCTAAAAGGTATACATTGGGCACAGAATGTTTTATTTTTGAAAGACAATGGGACAATGGATAGATAGAAGGACTCTTTTTAAAAAATGTTTTTAACTCAGTTTCAAGGGATTAATTTTTTAAAATTTATTTTTCAGATACTAAGCTATATTACAAAGCCACTGTTCTCAAAACTGCCTGGTACTGGCACAAGAACAGACATATAGACCAGTGGAACAGAACAAAGAACCCAGAAATTGACCCAATACATTATCCTCAATTAATATTTGACAAAGGAGGCAAGAGCATACAGTGGAGTCAAGAGAGTCTCTTCAATAAATGGTGTTGGGAAAACTGGACAGATACATGCAAAAAAAAAAAAAAATGAAACTAGACCACCACCATACACAAAAATAAACTCAAAATGGTAAAAAACTTAAACATAAGAGCAGAAACCATAAAAACCTTAGAAGAATCCATGCAAAATAGCAGACATTTGCCATAGCAATATATTTACTGACAGAGCTCCTAGGACAATGAAAACTAAGGAGAAAATAAACAAATGGGACTACATTAAAATAAAAGGCTTCTGCACAGCAAAGGAAACCATCAATAAAACAACAAGAAAGCCCACTGCATGGGAGAACATATTTGCCAATGTTATCCTATATAATAAAAGCATAATATGCAAATCGACCAAATGGCCGAACAGTGGAACGACCATCCAGATGGCCATCTTGAACCACGCTATGACACCCAATGGCACCAGGCCAGCCAAGGCAGGTGCGATGCAATTGGTCGGGGCCTGAACATCACCCCATGATCACCCTGCAGAGGGAGGCCCAGGCAACCGGCCAGCAGGGAGATCAATTGGGGTGGAGGGTGGGGGCTCCACAATCACCCCAAAGAGGGAGGCCTAGGACACCAAACAGTGGGCTGTGGTGGGTGGGCAGGGACTCCTTCTGCAAGGGAAGCCTGGGTCCTGGGTGCCAGTGGCTGGAGGGAAGCCAGTGCCAGCAGCTAGGAGAAGGAAGGCCTACTCTTGTACAAATTTCGTGCATCGGGCCTCTAGTATCCAATAGGGTTTAACTCCAACATTTATAAGGAACTCATACAACTTAACAAAAGGAAGATAAACAATCCAACCAAAAAATGGGCAAAGGACCTAAATAGACACTTTTTGAAAGAGGACCCACAGAAGGCCAAGAGACATATGTAAACATGCTCAAAGTCACTAATCATCTGAGAGATACAAATCAAAACAACAATGAGGTACCATCTCACACCTGTCAGAATGGCATCATCAACAAATCAACAAATGACAAGTGCTGGCGAGGATGCGGAGGAAAAGGAACCCTCATGCACTGCTGGTGGGAATGCAGACCAGTGCAGCCACTGTGGAGAACAGTATGGAGTTTCCTCAAAAAACTAAAAATGGAACTCCCATTTGACCCAGTGATCCCACTTTTAGGAATATAGCCCAAGAAACCAGAAATACTCATAAAAGGATATATGCACCCCTATGTTCATAGTAACACAATTTACAATAGCTAAGACTTGGAAACAGCCTAAGTGCCCATCAGCAGATAAATGGATTTAAAAACTGTGGTATATCTACACAATGGAATACTACACTGCTGTAAAAAAGAAAGAACTCTTACCATTTGCAATAGCATGGATGGACCTGAGGAGCATTATGATAAGCGAAATAAGTCGAAGAAAGATAAATATCACATGATCTCACTCATTTGTAGAATATAATGAACAATATAAACTGATGAACAAAATAGATCCAGAGACATACAAGCATCAAACAGACTGTCAAACCTCAGAGGTAAAGTAAGGTATGGGGGATGGGCGGGGGGAGGGAGCAGGTAAGAGATCAACCAAAGGACTTGTCTGCATGCATATAAATATAACCAATGGACACAGACAGTAGGGGTGTGAGGGCATGTGCTGGGGAGTGGGAGCGGCCAGGGAGAGGTCAATGGGGGAAAAGGGAGACATATCTAATAATTTGAAAAATAAAGAACTTAAATTTTAAAAAAATTATGTTTTATTTAAGAATAGTTGGTATATAATCTTATATTGGTTGTATTAGTTTCAGATCTACAAAATAGTAATTTGACATTTTTAATTAGCATTCTTATTTAAGTTTGAATATATAACATTAGAATAGCATTTCACTTCCACTGAGATATCTACCTTAAACTCCCAAATGAAGTAGGTACACCATATTATAACCAATGGATCACTGAAGCAACTTGTGTTCATTGATAGACAAATAAAGAATATTCACTGTACACATAGACTGTGAAATATCACTCAGCCAGGAAAGAGAACAAAATCTTGCCATTTGTGACAACCTAGATGGACCCAGAGAATAGTAGGCTAAGTGAACTCAGTCAGATAAAGACAAATACCATATGATTTTACTTATATATGGAATAAAAAACCCAAAATAAATAGACAAGACAGAAACATAGTCATAGATGCACAGAACAAATTGACAGTCATCAGATGAGAGGAACAATGTCTGGATAAGTGAAAAGAGATGAAAGGGATTAAAAAGTTCAAATTGCTGGTTATAAAAATAGTCACAGGGATGTAAAGTACAGCACAGGGTATATAGTCAACAATCTATATATATAAAGAGCCAGGGTCTGTAACGTCCAAAACGACCAAAGGGACAACCGAATGCCAGGCTGTGCGTGCAACAGGCTCGGGTGGGTGGGGACTGGCCAGTGGGCTGAACTGCTGACCTCTTGGAGATTGAGAGAGGGGTGGGGCTCATCAGCAGCTGCCCCAGACTGCTGGCAAGGCTCTCTCTCTCTCTGAGAGGTTAGCAGTTCAGCCCACTCACCAGGAGCCTGGGGCGGCTACTGATCAGCCCTGACTCTCTGATCAGGCCCGTAGATAGGCCCAGAGATGCTGACTGGCATAGAAAACGACCAATCAGAACCAAATCTTGGTGAACTGCAAGGAGCCAATGGCTGCCTAGGAGGCAGAGCTTTTGATGCTCACTGGCATAGAAACCAACCAATCAGAACCTAATCTGGGTGAACTGTGAGGAGCCAATGGCTGCCTAGGAGGCAGAGCTTTTGACGCTGACTGGCATAGAAACTGACCAATCAGAACCTAATCTGGGTGAACTGCAAAGGCAGAACCTAAGGTGGGGCTGAGGACGGGTTTTAAGGGCAACAGCTGTTTGGTGTAAGGTGTAAGAAAGCAGTTCAATTTTTTAATAACCAGTTTGGCAGTATAGTGCATATGGCTGGCTATCAGTCCAGATATAGGGATTATGTATTTTTGTCTGCCAAGAGCATCTCCTCCTGCTGAAAAAGGCTCCTCTCCCCCCCCCCCCCCCCGTAAGCAATCCTATCCTATATAATCTATCTATACTAATAAAAGGGTAATATGCTAATTAGTCCGGGTCAACTAGCCATCTTCTGGACATCTGACTTCCTTCTGGACAAAGCCATGGTGGTGGGGACCAAGGCAGAGGCAGTTAGGGGCCATTAGGCCAGCAAGGGAGGGAAGTTGGGAGCGAGATCAGGCCAGCAGGGGGTTAGGAGCAATCAGCCAGCAGGGTAGGGCAGTTAGGGGCGAGATAAGGCCAGCAGGGGAGGGCAGTTGGGGGTGACATCAGGCTGGCAGGGGAGGGCAGTTAGGGGTGATCAGGCCAGCAGAGGCAGTTAGGGGTGATCAGGCTGGCAGGGGAGGGCAGTTAGGGGCTATCAGGCAGGCAGGCAGAGGCAGTTAGGGGTGATCAGGCAGGCAGGCAGAGGTGGTTAGGGGTGATCAGACAGTCAGGCAGAAGGGTTAGGGGCAATCAGGCAGGCAAGCAGAGGTAGTTCCCGATTGGAGAGGGTGCAGGCTGGGCTGAGGGAACCCCCTCCCTGTGCATGAATTTCGTACACTGGGCCACTAGTATTGTAATAACTATGTATGCTATCAGGTGGGTATGAGACTTAACAGAGTGATCACTTTGAAAGGTATATAAATGTCTAATCACTATGATGTACACCTAAAACTAATATAATATGTCAACTGTAATTGAAAAATAAATTTAAAATCCTACCTAATAAAAGAGTAATATGCAAATTGACCATCACTCCAACACACAAGATGGCCACCCCCATGTGGTCAAAGATGGCCACCCCCAGGTGGACACAAGATGGCCACCACAAGATGGCCTGCAGGGGAGGGTAGGTAGGGGTGACCAGGCTGGCAGAGGAGGGCAGTTGGGGGAGACCAGGCCTGCAGGGGAGGGCAGTTGGGGAGGGGGACCAGGCCTGCAGGGGAGAGCAGTTAGAGGCGACCAGGCTGGCAGGGGGGGTGGGCAGTTGGGGAGGACAAGGCCTGCAGGGAAGGGCAGTTGGGGGGAACCAGGCCTGCAGGGGAAGGCAGTTGGGGGCGACCAGGCCAGCAAGGGAGGGCAGTTAGGGGCAATCAGGCCGGCAGGGAAGCAGTTAGGTGTCAATCAGGCTGGCAGGGGAGTGGTTAGGGGGTGATCAGGCTGACAGGCAGAAGCGGTTAGGGGCAATCAGGCAGGCCGGCAGGCGAGCAGTTGGGAGCCAGCAGTCTTGGATTGTGAGAGGGATCCCAGATTGGAAAGGATGCAGGCTGGGCTGAGGGACACACCCTGTGCACGAATTTCTAGTATAAAATAAAAATAAACCAAAGAAATGTTAGCATATTCTTTATGTATTTCAAGATTATCACAAGTGGCCTCAGTTTGCTCAGATAAACTTAAAATAAATATGAGTCTAACTAAAAAACATTAGAGGAGGCTAAGACTATTGCTCAGTGGTCACAGGAAAAAAACTGAGAAGGTGGTTTAAACAAACTCTCAGGAGTTAGTATTAGAAAGAGATGCTGAGAAAGATTATAAAAGTTTCATGGAAGAACTATTCTGCCATAAACACACACACACACACACACACACACACACACACACACACACAAAAAAAAAAAAAAAAAAAAAAAAAGGAAATTCAACCATTTGTGACAACATGGATAGACTTTATCTTACTTAATAGAGGCCTGGTGTACGAAAATTCATGCACTCAGGGGGCAGAGGGGGAGGTCCCTCAGCCCATTCTGCACCCTCTTGCAGTCCGGGACCCCTCGGGGGATGTCCACCCGCTCCCTGGGGGATCGGGCCTAAGCTGGCAGTCACACATCCCTCTGACAGCCCAGGAACCCTTAGGGGATGTCTGACTGCGGCTTAGGCCCATGGGGAGCAGGCCTAAGCTGCAGTCGGACATCCTTAGTGCTGCCGAGGAGACGGGAGAGGCTCCAACCACTGCCACGGCGTTCACAGCTGTCAGCCTGGCTTGTGGCTGAGCAGAGCTTCCCCTGTGGGAGCACAATGACCACCAGGGGGCAGCTCCTGCATTGAGCATCTGCCCCCTGGTGGTTAGTGCACGTCATAGCGACTGGTCGTTCCCGGCCATTCTGCTGTTAAGGTCAATTTGCATATTACCCTTTTATTATATAGGATATGTAAAAACAAATGAACAAGCAAAAACCTAACAACCTTATAGAAAAAGAGATCAGACTTGTGGTTACCAGAAGCAGAGTGTACGGTATGGAAAATTGGAGGAAGGTAATAAAAAGGTACAAAGACAAATAAGTACTAGGGATATAATGTACAAAATGATGATTGTAACTAACACTGCCATATAATATATAGGAAAGTTGTTAAGAGAGTATATCCTATGAGTTCTCATCACAGGAGAATTTTATTTCTTTTTACTGCATCTATATGAGGAGATGCAGGTTAGTTTATCCTATTGTGGTAATCATTTCACAGTATATGTAAATCAAACCATCATGCTGTACATCTTAAACTTATGCAGTGATGTATGTCAATGATTTCCCAATAAAAATGGAAAAATGTTCATGTAGATATTAAAAAACTAGAAAATGTTATTTAGATTGAATGAGTTATATATGTTTCCCATAGTACTACCCTGTTATATGAAATAAAAAATTCTAGAAAGCTGAAAATATCATTTAAGGTCTAGAGTAAGTACTGGTAAGCAAAATATCTTTTTTTTCTTTATTGATTAAGGTATTACATGTGTCCTTATTGCCCCATTGCTCCCCCACACCCTCACTCATGCCCTCACCCCCCAGTGTCTGTGTCCATTGGTTAGGCTTATATGAATGCACACAAGTCCTTTGGTTGTTCTCTCCCCCTTACTCCTACCCTCCCGTACCATCCCTCTGAGGTTTGATGGTCTGATTGATGCTTCTATGTCTCTGAATCTATTTTTGTTCATCAGTTTATGTTGTTCATTATATTCCACTAGAGGCCTGGTGCACGAAATTCGTGCACTGGGTGTGTGTTCCCTCAGCCCAGCCGGCACCCTCTCCAATCTGGGACCCCTCGAGGGATGTCCAATTGCCCATTTAGGCCCGATCCCAGTAGGATCGGGCCTAAACGGGCAGTCGGATGGGATCGGGCCTAAACGGGCAGTTGGACATCCCTTTCACAATCCAGGACTGCTGGCTCCCAACTGCTTTCCTGCCTGCCTTCCTAATTGCCCCTACCTGCTTCTTCCTGCCAGCCTGATCACCCCCTAACCACTCCCCTGCCAGCCTGATTGATGCTTAACCTCTCCCCTGACAGCCTGATTGCCCCTAACTGCCCTCCCCTGCCGGCCTGGTCACCCATAACTGCCCTCTCCTGCAGGCTTGGGTCCCCCAATACTGCCCTTGCCTGCAGGCCCAGTCGCCCCCAACTTCCCTCCTCTGCTGGCCTGGTCACCTCTAACTTCCCTCCCCTGCAGGCTTGATCACCCCCAACTGCCCTCCCTTGCAGGCCTGGTCCCTCCCAACTGCCCTTCCCTGCTGGCCATCTTGTGGTGACCATCTTGTGTCCACATGTGGGCAGCCATCTTTGACCACATGGGGGCAGCCATCTTGTGTGTTGGAGTGATGGTCAATTTGCATATTACTCTTTTATTAGACAGGATAAATAAGTGAGATCAAGTGACATTTATCTTTCTCCGACTGGCTTATTTCACTTAGCATAATGCTCTCCAGTTCCATCCATGCTGTTGCAAATGGTAAGAATTCCTTCTTTTTTACCACAGCGTAGTATTCCATTGTGTATATGTAGCACTGTTTTTTAATCCACTCATCTGCTGATGGGCACTTAGCCTGTTTCCAAATTTTAGCTATGGTAAATTGTGCTACTATGAACATAGGGGTGCATATATCTTTTCTGATTGGTGTTTCTAGTTTCTTGGGATATATTCCTAAAAGTGGGATCACTGGGTCAAATGGGAGTTCCATTTTTAGTTTTTTGAGGAAACTCCATACTGTTCTCCACAGTGGCTGCACCAGTCTGCATTCCCACCAGCAGTGCACAAGGGTTCCTTTTTCTCCGCATCCTAGCCAGCACTTGTCATTTGTTGATTTGTGGATGATAGCTATTCTGACATGTGTGAGATGGTACCTCATTGTTGTTTTGATTTGTATCTCTCAGATGATTAGTGACTTTGAGCATGTTTTCATATGTCTCTTGGCTTTCTTATGTCTTCTTTTGAAAAGTACCTATTTAGGTACATTACCATTTTTTGATTGGGTTATCTTCCTTTTGTTAAGTTGTATGAATTCCCTGTAAATGTTGGAGATTAAACCCTTATCGAAGATAACATTGGCAAATATGTTCTCCCATGCAGTGGGATTTCTTGTTTTGTTGATGGTTTCTTTTATTTTGATGTAGTCCCATTTGCTTATTTTCTCTTTAGTTTCCATTGTCCCAAAATATCTTCAGTGAGTATTGTACATATGGGTGTCATTGAGGCTAAATCTTGGAGAATCAAGCTCCATTCTGATTTTTTTGTCAAAGTCCACATAATATTTTCAATTAAATGTTGAAACACACATAAGTTTTTTGTGTTTTGTTTTTTTTTACCAAAAATGTTACTTGATAACAAACTTAAAGATAATCTTGAAAGAAACTTAATTAGGTATAGAAACTAATATCTGGAATGTATGTAATCAATTCATACTGGAAAAATGTAAAACATTTAACTAAATATGTTCCTTTGATTATATATTGTGATTTACAGAAAGAAAGGACAAACAGCCTGCTTGCACCAAAAAATGGAGAAGTAAAGGATCAAGTAACATTACCAAGATCTCACATTAATTCTATTTCATATTTTTTAAATTCATGCCCTAACTTGGTTGGCTCAGTGGTGATAATATAATTGTAAGGATTATGAGTGTATTATAAAATACTTTATTACATTTCAAGAAAAATTATATTTCAAAATTACAGTATCTCTAATAGTTTGAGTGAAAGTAACAATGTTACAAATGATTATTTCTTATAAAAATAATATATTTTATGCTAAAAGTAAAATTTTATAGTGAGAAATAAATTACACAATATCCAAGAGAAGCAGGAAAAGGCATAGAAGACCCAAAGAAGAAAAGAAAGACTGAAATTTAATTTTAAGCAGTAATATTACATTTTTTAAAAATTGTTATCTAGGATTAATGTACAAGTATTTTTCCTGGTATGTAAAATAGCAATTATGACTGAGAGAAAATTACTATCTGATGTCAGTCAGGGGTAAATTTTTCTGCCCTATTAGATATTTGACTAAGTTAAAATAATAAACCAATTATATATTATCAATTCCAAGGGATTATAAATAGAATATTACATATAATAGTTAATATGTATTAGCCACAATATAATTTAAAGTCTGCTGAAATAAAAAAATACTTTGGAGTATAGTATACTCTATGATTATATCTAATGAGCATCAATTAACCCACTGAAGCAGATAAATGCTTTACAGGCAGAATGAAATACTAATTAATATTAATTTATAGCTGTGTAACTTCAAATATCCTTTATCAAATATTTAAATGTCCTAAGAAAGCTACTTGAGTAAGCTCAATATTTTTAAAAAGCATGTACATTGCCCTTAAGTATTTCAAAGCTAATCAGAAATATAATTTTCAATTAGCTCATTTAAAGTGAAGAATACATTTGTGAAACTTTTCAAAGGTCATCCAAAAAGAGAATCCAGAATGACAAATTAGGTTACACAATGAAAAACGGTAAAGGATTTGGCATAAGAAGCTGAAAGGAAATTGCAGATAAAGTAGGAGAACAATTGGGAGGATAATAGAGGAAAAGGCAAATTGATTACTGTAAGGATGATAGTGGTTAGTAAAACTAAAACTAAAACTATATAATTTATAATTATCAAAGGCATTTTTATTTACATTAAATTATATACAGTTGAGTGACATCAGAGGAATGGCAGCGTAAGGGCGTGTCTATCCTCTCCCCCTAACATTTCAACAAAATAATCACCTATAATTCAACAAAGAAGTCCCTGCTCAACACAGATGCATGCCTGAGAGACCTGCACACTGGAACTAAGGTGGGCTCCTTGGAATAAGCTGGGAGATGGGAGAAGGGAGGAAAGCTAAACACAGCCACAACACAGCAGCATGTCTGCAGCGCAGCAACTGGGAACTGAGGCAGCAGTCGCAGGCATTTTCCTCAGCCAGTCTGGACCAAGAGCGAGCTGACCCAACAAGTGGCTGGCTGTTGGAATAGCCACTGGAGTGTCGGCAATGTGTGGTCGCACACACAAACCATGAGAGAGTGTCTGAACCATGGGTGCGAGTTGTGAATGGGATCTAAGTTGCATGCTTAAAGGGCTCCCTACGGAGTCACTCCCCATGGCTGGGCCTGGCTGCCCACTTTCAGGCAAAGAAAGTAGATCTCCACGCCCTGCCACTGATTAGATTCCAAGGTCTTGCCTCCCGTTGCCCTTGGATTGTTTCCAGGAGTGTATTGTCTACTAGAGGCCCAGTACACAGATTCGTGCACATTGAAAGGAAATTAATCAGAATAAATATTTTAATATCACTATTTGCCCTTTCTCTATAATAGAAGTGTCAACCAAATTCACAATCGACAATGACAGATCGAAACACATACATGCGATTGGCGCCAGCCAGAGCTTTATATGTATTGCGCGTGCATGAGTCAACTTAGCCTTGTATATATAGAGAATAAACTTGCTTAATTATACTTGTTTTCTGATTTAGCTAAACTTTTACCAGCCCAGTGAAGCACCCCAACTTCTCTTTCAGGTAATGTCAGCAACACAGCAATAAATATCAACACGAAGCAGATTATTATTGCAGATCATGCAGGGAGAACAAAGGGTAAAATATTTAACTGTAGCATTATTTGACTATATTCTGCACAGTGAGAAAACCTGAAGTCATTTTCAAAGTCTACCATTTCTTATTTCTTTTCAGTTGGGTCAAGTTTCTAAACTTTCTAAATCTCCATTTTCCGGCTAATGAAAAGAAAATAGAATTCTGCTGAGTCTCCTATCTACCTACTCCAGGACTTCTGTGAGGATCAAATGAGATGAGGCATGGGAAAATGCTTAACAGACATTTGGTTAAACTGTAAAATGTTTGCACCTGGCTATAAAGCAAGTTGTGTTCCTGGGCTGAAGAAACTCCAAGGAGGCTAGTCACTAGGGAAACGAAGCCATGCGTTGCTATGTGATGTCATTACCCAGAGCCCACAACAACTGTTTCCAGGATGGGCTGGATGGTGGGCCGCATTTTGCGCCACGGGGTCTCAGCAGCATTGGCTGCGATTTGGTGGGGTGTCGCTCTGGGGTGGTAAGGGGGCCTGTGTCCCACTTGGGGAAAGCTGAATGTTACTTTGTCAGCACCAGGTCTGCAGTGACGTTTCTTTGTAAATGGCCAGTGCACATCACGTCAGTGCCTGCATTGAGCATCTGTCCCCTGGTGGTCAGTGTGTGTTATAGTAACCGGTCAGATGGTCGGAGGGACTTAGCATATTAGCCTTTTATATATATATATATAGATAGATAGATAGACAGGCCAAGAGCTGTAGCAGTAGAGACACAGTTTCCCTCTGTGACTGAACCCCAGGAGGGGTGCTTGGGCTAGACCCTGGGAGGTCAGGGACTGCCATTACTGTTAGGGGAAAACAAACTTATCCCCAAGCAGCAGAGGCAATACAGCCCTACAGAAGCCACAGAGACTCAAAACTGTGAGGCCACAGAGGAAAAAAATCTTGCAATTCAGTGCCATCTACTGGAACAGAGTAGAAAGACCTCCTCAGAGATCAATGGGAAAACAAAGAAGAACAAGCACAACAATAACTATGACCAGGAAGAAAATGAAAATCCCCAGAGTACAGGCTGGAAGATACAGAATTATGTGAGTTGAATGACAGAGATTTCAAGATTGCAGTTCTGAAAATACTCAATGAGATGCAAGAAAATACTTACAGGCAATTCAGCTCACTCAGAAAACAAATCAATGAACAAAATGAGTATTTCTCCAAAGAAGTTGAATTGCTAAAAAAGAATATAGCAGAAATCCTGGAAATGAAGCAGGCAATTAAAGAAATTAAGAGTGAACTGATGAGCATAGAAAACAGTACCAACCAGTTAGAGGAAAGAACTAGTGATATTGAAGATAGGAATCAATAAAAGATGCAGAGGGAAAAAGAGAAAGACCAGAGAATAAAGAAATACGAAATAGCCCTATGAGACCTCTCTGATTCCATAAAAACAAAACAAAACAAAACAAACAAACAAAAAAAACATCAGAATCATAGGCATAGCAGAGGAGGAAGAGAGAGAGTATGGAATGGAGAGTCTATTAAAACAAATAGTGGATGAGAACGTCCCAAATCTCTGGGAAGAACTAGATCCTTGAATCCAAGAAGCAAATAGAACACCTAGTTACCTCAATCCAAAGAGGCCCTCTCTAAGGCACTTGGTAATGAAGCTGTCAAAAATTAGTGACAAAGAAAAAAATCCTCAAAGCATCCAGGGAAAAAAAGGAAGTGAAAATGCATCAGAATTTCACTCAACTTCTCAGCAGAAACTCTACAAGCAAGAAGAGAGTGGAACCAAATATTCAAATGCTTAAAAGAGAGAAATTACCAGCCAGGCATATTATATCCAGCAAAATTATCCTTTAAATATGAAGGAGAAATAAGAACATTCCCAGACATATAGAAACTGAGGAATTTTATCACTAGAAAACCTCCATTGCAGGAAATACTCAAGGTAGTTATTCTACCTGAAACAAAGAACATAAGGTCATAACACTACCAGTAGGATTGTCAAAAACTCGCAGCATAAACAGGGATAATTTGTGACAATAAAAACATACAAGGGGAAGAGGGACAGGTATGGACAGGCAAAGGAAGAAGAAGTTCAGATGCACTCAAAATGGAAAAAAAACTATGGTATATATGCAACTTCACTTTTTTATAAAACTAATGGCAACCACACACAGAAATTCCCCAAATAAGACATATAGCTTAAAAAAAGAGGAAACAGAAGAAAGCTGTATGGAATACCACCAAACAAAAACAACAGATAGAAGCATAAAGGAAAAGAACCAATGGAGGCACAGAGTTACCAGAAAACAAAAGATAAAATGGCTATAGGAAATCCTCATACATCAATAATTACTCTAATGGTAAATGGCTTAAATTCACCAGTAAAGAGGCACTGAATAGCAGAGTGGATCAAAAAACAAAACCCAACCATATGCTGCCTTCAAGAGACATATCTAAACAGCAGAGACAAAGATAGATTCAAAGTAAAAGGGTGGAAAATGATTCCCTAAGCAAAGAACATTTCATCCCAGAACATCAAACTATACATTCTTCTTCAGTGCACATGGAATATTCTCAAGGATAAGACCATAGGTTGGGTCACATAACAAGCATCAACAAATTCAAAAAGATTGAAATTATTCCAAGTATATTTTCTGACCACGATGTCATGAAATTAGAAATCAACTGCAAAAAGGAGGTAAAACAAGAAACAAAACTACAAATACATGGAGATTAAACAACATACTACTAAAAAATGACTGGGTTAAAGAAGAAATAAAGGATGAGATCAAAAGGTATATAGAGATAAACGAGAATGGTAACACAACATATCAAAACCTCTGGGATGCAGCAAAAGCTGCAATAAGTGGGATGTTTATATCACTACAGGCCTATCTCAAGAAACAAGACAAATTCCAAGTAAACAACCTAACATCACACCTAAAAAGACTAGAGAAAGAACAAAAGCAACCCAAAGTTAGCAGAAGAAAGGAAATAATAAAAATCAGAGCAGAATTAAATAAAATAGAAAACAAAAAGAATGTAAAAAAAAATAATAAAATAAAGAGCTGGTTCTTTGAAAGGATTAATAAAATTGACAAACCCTTGGCTAGACTCACTAAGGAAAAAAGGGGAAAGACCCATAGAAACAAAATCAGAAATGAGAGAGGAGAAATCACCATAGACATCACAGGTATACAAAGGATCATACTAGAATATTATGAAAGCCTTTATGCCACCAAATCCAGTATCTAGAAGAAATGGATAAGTTCCTAGAAACATATAACCTTCCTAGACTAAATCATGAAGAACTGTAAAAATTTAAATAGACAGATCAGCAGTGAGGAAATTGAAACAATCATCAAAAACCTCCCAAAAAATCAAAGTTCAGGATCAGATGGCTTCACCACTGAATTGTATCAAACATTCAAGGAAGAATTAAAGCCTATTCTTTGCAAACCCTTCCAAAAAACTGAAGAAGAAGCAATACTTCCTAATACATTCTATGAGGCCAACATAACCCTAATACCAAAACCTGGCAAAGATAACACAAAAAAAGAAAACTACAGACCAATATCCCTGATGAATACAGATGCAAAAATCCTAACCAAATACTAGCTAATCGAATACAACAGTATATAAAAAAATAATAATAATACATCATGATCAAGTGGGATTCATTCCAGGGGCACAGGGATGGTTCAACATTCACAAATCAATTAATGTAATACACCACATTAACAAAAGAAAGGATACAAATCATATGTTCTTGTCAACAGATGCAGAAAAAGCATTTGATAAGATACAACATCCATTTATGATTAAAACGCTCAATAAAATAGGAATAGAAGGAAAGTACCTCAACTTAATAAAGGCCATATATGATAAACCCTCAGCCAATATCATACTCAATGGTGAAAAACTGAAAGCTTTTCCCCTAAGATCAGGAACAAGACAAGGATGTCCTCTCTCACCACCTTATTCAACATAGTACTGGAAGTACTAGCCAGAGCAATATGGCAAGAGAAAGAAATAAAAGGCCTCCACATAGAGAAGGAAGAAGTCAAACTGTCACTTTTTGCAGATGACATGACGCTGTATATAGGAAACCGTAAAGACTCTGCCAAAAAACCAAAAACAAAAAAAAAACTATTGGAAACAATAAAAAAATACAGTCAAGTGTAGGATACAAAATCTATGTACAAAAATCCATTGCCTTCTTGTATACCAACAACAAAACTTCAGAAAAAGAAATGGAGAAAACAATTCCTTTTGCAATTGCAACCAAAAGAATAAAATACCTAGGAATAAACTTAATAAACAATGTGAAAGACCTATATACTGAAAATTACAAAACATCATTAAAAGAGATTGAAAAAGATACAGCAAAATGGAAAAATATCCCGTGTTAATGGATTGGAAGAATCAACATAGTTAAAATGGCGATTTTACCCAAAGCAATATACAGATTTAATGTAATCGCCATCAAAATCCCAATGTCATTTTTTAAAGAAATAGAATGAGAAATCATCAGATTTGTATGAAACCACAAAAGACCCAGAATAGCCAAAGCAATCCTGAAAAAAAAAAAAACAAGGCTGGCGGTATCACGCTACCTGACTTCAAAATATACTACAGAGCTACGATAATCAAAACAGCATGGTATTGGCAGAGAAACAGATACACAGATCAATGGAACAGAATAGAGAACCCAGCTATAAAACCACACATATATGGACAGATAATTTTCGACAAAGGAGCCAGAAATTCACACTGGAGTAAAGATAGTCTCTTCAATAAATGGTGCTGGGAAAACTGGAAAGCCACATCGAAACGAATGAAACTGGATTGCAGTTTGTCCCCATGTACAAAAATTAATGCAAAAATGGATCAAAGACTTAGACATAAAACCCAAAACTGTAAGTTACATAGAAAAAAATATAGGTACCAAACTTATGGACCTGGGTGGTAGAGAACATTTTATGGACTTGACCCCAAAGGCAAGGGAGGTAAAGGCAAAAATAAATGAATGGGACCATATCAAACTGAAGAGCTTCTGCACAGCAAAAGAAACGGACAACAAAACAAACAGGCAGCCAACCAGATGGGAGATGATATTTGCAAACAGTAGCTCTGACAAAGGTTTAATTTCCAAAATATATAAAGAACTCATAAAACTCAATACCAAACAAATAAACAATCCAATCAAAAAGTGGGCAGAGGACCTGAAAATATACCTCTCCCAAGAAGACATACAAACAGCCAACAGATATATGAAAAGATGTTTAACCTCACTGGCAATCAGGGAAATGCAAATTAAAACTACAGTGAGATACCACCTTACACCAGTTAGAGTGGCCATTATCAACAAGACAAGCAATAACAAGTGTGGGAGAGGTTGTGGAAAAAAGGGAACCCTCATTCATTGCTGGTGGGAATGTAGACTGATACAACTATGTAAAGCAGTCTGGTGATTCCTCAAAAAATTAAAAATAGAGCAACCATATGACCCAACAATTCCACTCCTGGGTATATACACGAAATCTCAAAATCATTTATACACAAAGATATATGCACCCCTATGTTCATTGCATCATTATTCATGGTGGCCAAGAGTTGGAAACAGCCAAAGTGCCCTACAATAGAGGACTGGATAAAGAAGATGTGGTATAATATACACAATGGAGTACTACACAGCCATAAGAAAGGATGAAATAGTGTCATTTATAACAACATGGATGGACCTAGAGAACATTATGCAAAGTGAAATAAATCAAACAGAGAAAGCTAAGAACTATATGATTTAATTCATATCCTACCTGATAATAGACAAATATGCAAATTGACCATGCCTCCGACACACCCACAAGCCATGCCCACAAGCCACGCCCACCATCCAATCAGAGCAAGTATGCAAATTAACCCAACCAAGATGGCTACAGCCACAGAGAGCAAGGTTTCCTAGGTAACAGAGGAAGCCAAGCTTTCCGCCTGCCCTTGCCAGGCCTAAGCCTCCACTCAAGCTACAAAGTTTCAATTATAGAAGGTAAACAAATTCAAACAAATGGCGGCAGAATGGAGCTTGAGAGAGCAGGCCAGGGTTGTCCTCGGCAACAGGGGAAGCAAAGCTTTCCGCACACCCTGGCCGGGCCCACCCGCTTAAGGCTACAAAGTTTCAATTATGACCCCAACAGAAATGGCTGCCGGCCTTGGAGGGAGCCCCAGACTTGGCTCCGCTCCAGGCTACAAAGTTTCAATTGTAGAAAGAAAATAAATTCCAGATACCAGGGCCTCCGCTTGGGTTGCCAGGGGGCATGGCTGGCCTGCAAACCTCCACAGGTCCCTCACTAAGGCCGCCCCACGCCCCAAGGGAATCCCACCCTGATCAGGGACACCCTTCAGGGCAAACCAGCTGGTCCCCACCCCTGTACCAGGCCTCTATCCTATCTAATAAAAGAGTAATATGCAGATTGATCATCACTGCAACACACAATATAGCTGCCCCCATGTGGTCAAAGATCCTACCCCCATGTGGACACAAGATGGCCACTACAAGATGGCTAGCAGGAGAGGGCAGTTGGGAGGCACCCAGCCTGCAAGGGAGGGCAGTTGGAGGCAATCAACCCTGCAGGGGATGGCAGTTAGGGGTGACCAGGCTGGCAGAGGAGGGAAGTTGGGGGCAAACAGGCTGGCAAGGGAGCAGTTAGACATCAATCAGGCTGGCCTGGGAGTGGTTAGGGGGTGATCAGGCTGGCAGGCAGAAGCAATTTAGGGGCAATCAGGAAGGCAGGCAGGCGAGCAGTTGGGAGACAGCAGTCCTGGATTGTGAGAGGGATGTCCGACTGCCTCGAGAGATGTCTGACTGCCTAAACGGGCAGTCAGACATCTCTCAAGGGGTCCCAGATTGGAGAGGATGTAGGCTGGGCTGAGGGACACCCCCCCTCCGTGCACGAATTTCGTGCACCGGGCCTCTAGTATGTATGTATGGATGTGTGTGTGTGTGTATGTATATATATATATATATATATATATATATATATATATATATATATATATATATACATACATATATATACATATATATATATATAAAATCTAGAGACAGCAAAAAGACAGAAAAATAGAATATAGAAAATATGAAAGCTAGCATCAAAAGGTATATATATCTAATGTTTCAGAAGGAGATAAAAAATGAGTAAGAAAAAAAAATTAGAAAAGATAATGGCTGACAAATAGCCAAATAAAATTAAAGAGTGCAAGCTACATATTCTTTAATTGCATGAAACCCAGGCAGGAAGAATGAAAATGAAACATCAGAATAAAAGCTAAGACACATCAGAATAAAAGCAAATAACAGAAATAATAAAGAAAATTACTATAAAAAGGCATTAAAAATACTCTCCGAACTTTCAGAAATGTAACTGACATCTGACTTTTAACAGCAACAGTGAACGTTAAGGAGTAATGGAATGGTATTTGCAAATTACTGAAAGATAATAAAATTCAATTAAAATATAATTAGTTAAATGATTCAAATATGAGTGTTAAATAAAGAAATCTGCACACAAACAAAATCTGGCAGAGTTTCTACCAACTATTGCTACAAGAAACTTTTAAGGATCAATCTCAGGAGAAAGTGATTTAAGATCTTAAAGAAAAACAGAGGAAATGAGAAAAAACACACCAATCAACTCAAAAAAAGACAAGGTTGGGGAAAGGAGGAATAAAAAATATGTAACAAAGGCTTTCTGTTTATAGTAATTATGAAGTAGTTAGGTAAACAGAAACAATTCTTTAGAAAACTAGAAAACTAGATAACTAGAAAAAAATGACAAAATATGAACATATCTGCTCGAGGCATTTAATAACTAAAATAATATAGAAGAAGAGGGTTAAGTTTCAAAAAAGTGAAATGAGCATATTATTCAGGGATATCTCTTAATTATAGGAAAAGATGGCTTGCAATACGAGAGTCAAAACGTGGGCTCCAGGGATGTCCTCAGAGAAGGAGACCTCATGAATCCCTACCTTACTTTTTGTCGGGACCTCCATGTGCTATACATTAATCCAAATATAGAATGGTTCCTAAGGTACTGAAGCCAGCTTTAAATAGCCTCAATATCTATCTATATGTCTATGTCTATGTCTATATCTATATCTATATCTATATCTATATCTATATCTATATCTATATCTATTATACACACACACACACACACAAAGTGGCCAGATTATTATGATCTCTGAATGCATAATAATCTGGCCACTCAGTGTGTATGAGTGTGTGTGTGTGTGTGTGTGTGTGTGTGTGTATATATATATATATATATATATATATATATATATATATGAGCCCGGTGCATGAATTCGTGCATGGATGGGGTCCAGCCAGCCTGGCCAGGGGAGGGGACATGGACAGTTGGCTAGCCTTCCTGCCTGCTGGTCAAACTCCTGGTCAAGGGGACAATTTGCATATTAGCCTTTTATTATATAGGATATACACTGAGTAGCCAGATTATTATGTGTTCAGGGATCATAATAATCTGGCCACTCAGTGTGTATATACACACACACACACACACACACACACATATGTGTGTGTGTGTGTGTGTGTGTGTGTGTGTGTATAACTATCTCTCTCTCTCTCTCTCTCTCTCTCTCTCTTTATATATATATGAATATATATATATATGGATTTAGCTGCACACAGATTGCTAATGCAAACAGTAAAGACCTCTGGAGGAAAATAACAGCATCATAGCCTCAAATGAATTATACAGTTTTGTTTTTTCTTAGTGTACTCTGACTGCAAAATATAAAAATAAAAAATTAGAGCAAGTACATAACATCATGTGAACAAAAACCAAGAAAATCAACAGAAAATAGAAACCATCCACAGGGAATCAGATAATTAAATTATCAAACACAAAAATTAATAAGACTTTGTTAAACACATAAAAATATAAAAATTTACACAGTAGATATTATAAAATGTTAATTGAATGCGAAATAAAAGAAGCAAAGATATTCTAATACTATCCTACATAATAAAAAGGCAATATGCAAATTGCATCACTCCACTACGCCCACGATTGGGCCGGCTGGAGGCGCGGGGGGCGGGACTCAGGGTGGCCGATTGGCTGGCGGTAGGAGCGGGGGGCAGGCCCCCCGCTCCTACCGCCAGCCTAAACGGCCAACGCTGCGGAAGGACCCATGCGGCCGGGGGAAGATGCTGGTGGCGGAACTTGGGGTGGCCAATTGCGTGGCTGCCGGCACCAGTTTTCCGCCAGCAGCAGTTTTCCACTGGCCACCCGCCATCAGGGCGGGGCGTGGCGGGGCGGGGCGGGGCGCAGCGGGGCGGAGCAAGGCGGGGCGGAGCAAGGCGGGCGGCAGTGGCGCACGGTTGCAGGTGTGGTGGCCCCAAGGCTGCGGCAGCGGCAGTGCACGCGGCTGAAGCGGCCGCTTGCAGGATTAAATCCTGCAAATGGGCTACTAGTTCTAAAATATTATAAAACTACAATAACTACAAACAAGATGTTCATGGATAGCTTGGACATTATATTAGACACAGCTAAAGAGAGGATTTATAAACTAACTAGAGGCCCAATGCACAAAGATTCGTGCAAGAATGGGCCTTCCTTCCCCGGGCTGCTGGCATAGCCTTCGCTCTGGCCAGAGCCACCTTTCCGCTCCGACCTGGAGACGCCTTTCCACCTTCCCACGCTGCCCAGAGGCCCGGAGCTGCTGGGGTAGTGCGGAATGCCTGCATCCTGCCCTGCCCCTGGCCACTGGGCGCCTGCGTATGCAAATTAACCCACCATCTTTGTTGGGTTAATTTGCATACTCACTCCTGATTGACTGGTGGGCGTTGCGAAGGTACAGTCAATTAGCATGTTACTCTTTTATTAGGTAGATAGCTGTTAGACAGACATGAGCAGAGCGAAGACGATGGGCCAGGTACAGAAACTCACCAGGGTAGAAAGCCCCGGATGCCTAACAAGGAGCAAAACTGGGAAAACAAGAACCTCACCCCCAAGGTAACCTATCCTCCCCTAGCATCACCCTCTGACTTTTTCCTCCCTAGAGATAGCATCTAGGCCTCAGTTTCAACTCCAGGCTCAGAAAAGCAGCAAAACCAAACAAGTGATGCTTTTGGCTGCCTCAGGACCAGCTGCATTGACTAATGATCCCCTGCCTTGGCACCAACTAATCAGTGGAGAGCATGACCCTGAAAGAGCACACCTGGTGAATATTCTATTGAGACCCTCCCCTGAACCTCCCCTAAGATTTCCATCTGCCAAAGAGATATAAATATGCTCAGGGCAAAGGACCCAGTAGGTGGTCTCCCCCAGGGAAGCACGTCCTTGTCATTCCCTTCTCCCTTCTTTTCTCTTAGGGACCCCAAGAGACTTGCAACCAGGGGAGCAACAGGCAGCAGCAGCTCGACCTGGGCTAACCTCGGAATCTGTCTCCAAGGCCTTTTCTCTGACTTCTCAGAGAGCCAAAGCAGCCCAGCCTGGACTCTCCTGTTGCATCTTCTATGCCCTTCCTTGTTTCACTGTCCTAAGTACCTTTTTTTGCTGCCATCATGGACCCAGTACCCTTTGGCTTGGTGCTGTGTAGCCCTTCCCTTTGAATACCCCATTCCCCATCCTCTTTTCTTTAAATAAATTCAATTTTTCTTTCTTAGCCATCTAAGATTGGTATTTAGCCTGCCTGTGTACCACCGACTTAAACCTTTCAATAGTCACAAGAAAACATCCAGAGTGATGCATAGAGATGCAAAACAAATGTAAAAAAATTATGAATATAATTATAAGATTGTAATAGGATTATGGAATATAAAGGGGATCTCTCTCTCCATATACATAAATGCTCAGAATTTTTCAACATTATATAATGATGCCAATCCACAGATTTAAGAGACTTGCTAGATTGAAGCAGAATGAATTCTAAGATGACCACAGTAGGAACATCAGAGTAAACTCATGAAAATAATAAACCAAAAGAAAAATCTTAAAAAGGGAAAAGAATATTATCTTCCAAGGATCAACAATTAGGTTATTTCATATCAGCTTGAGCAGGGAAAGCTAGTATAAAATGGAATACGTTCACTATGCAAAATATATGCCAACTGTTAAGTCCATATCGCAAAATATATGTATGTACATATACAAATGTGTATGTACTTATGTTAAAAACACATTTAACCAAATAAAATCTGAAAAAAATTCATCCCAGCAGACCTGCACTTGAAGAAATATGATAAATGAAAGAGAAAATAGAGAACATGGGAGGTTTAAAAACATGGGTGAATCTAAATGATGACTATTTATAAAAGAATAATGTCTTCATTCCAAACACACACACACACACACACAGAAGTTGGAAGGGAGTTAATGAAGTTTAAGTGTTCTATGACTTTACTTCGGGGAAAAAGAAGAAAGTACCAAATAAATTTAGATTTGGTAAATCAAGAAGGCATAATGTAATATCTATAGTAAACCAAAAGAACAGTAAAATAATACTATATAACTGGTAATATAATAGAAATGAAACATTGGATAATTTAAAATGTTAATCAAACCAAAGAGAAAAAACAAGCAAAACAAAAGAACAAATAGAATCAAATAGTAAGATAATAAATTTAAACTCAATATCAATAATTACACTTAATTATTGAATTACACAATTGATTAGGGACTAACTGCTAAAAATCAAAGTTAGAATTTGTCAGACAGCCTTGTTAAAATAATAATGAAAACAACAAATTTTTACATTACATAAAAGATACATACAAAAAATAGAACTTGTAGAAATATTATAAGTAAAATAATAGAAAAATATCTATTAAGAAAGTACTATAGCAGTGATTCTCAAAGTGAGGTCCAGAGGAACTTCCCACACCTAGAGATGCTTTTAAAGTTTTTATGGAGTCAAAGCTATTTTCATAATAATTTTAAGACATTATTTACCTTTTTATTCTTAATGTTCAAGAGCACATAGTATAATTTTCCAAAGGTTATATGAGATATGATATTATAACAACCTGAACAGAGAAGAAACTATGGAAATCCAGTTGTCTTGTGTTAAGCAAAATTTGCAAACGTGTAACAATGACCCTCCTCTCACTATATCTTTTTATTCAAAAAATATAGTTAAAATTATAAAACTGTTATGAATGCAAATGTATAAAGGTGTTATTTTAAACTCTGAATGAATTAATAAAAACAAATTTTTCTAATATTTGTCTAATAGAGTAAATATTGAAAATATTAATAGATATAACCAACATAAATGAAAGCTGTTTGAGGGAGGCCCTCAATTATTTATAAAAGTTTTAAAGGTTCCTATGTCCAAAAGAAATTTATTTTGGTTATATTAGAAATAGAAGGCTAAAGCAGAAAGCTTTAATACAGGTGAACAGGGACATTTACAAATGATTAAATTGATCAAATTTAACAAGAATGTATAACAATTATAAATTTGTGTGTGCCCAATTTCATGGCCTCAAAATATTTATAAAGCAAAAATATTGTATATAAGATTAAAGACAAACAATCTACAATCATCATGGGAGTCATGTACATAATTTTCTCCATGACTATGCTAACATGTTCAGTACCCCCATTTAATCAATAGGCAGTATAGTATAATGAAAACTGAGTAGGCTCTGAAGCAGGCAATCCTAAATTTCAATAAGCATACCTATTTCAAAACTAGTCATCCTATATAATAAAGACATAATATACAAATTAACCCTCACACCCTCACAAGATGGCTGCCTACGACCAGGCCAGCAGGGGGGTTAGTGAGGGATGACCAAATGACTGAACAAGGCAGGCTGCGTGCGGCGACCAGGATGGTGGGGGGGGGGGAAGTTAGAGGCAACCAGCCTGGCAGGGGGGCAGTTGGGGGCAACCTGGACGGCAGCAGGAGGCAGTTAGGGGCTACCAGGCTGGCAGGGGGGGCAGTTAGGGGTGATCAGGCAGGCAGGCAGGTGAGCGTTTAGGAGCCAGTGGTCCAGGATTGTGAGAGGGATATCCGACTGCCAGTTTAGGCCCGATCCCTGGCAGTCGGACATACCTCAAGGGGTCCCAGATTGGTGAGGGTACAGGCTGGGCTAAGGGGACACCCCCCCCCGTGCATGAATTTCATGCACCGGGCCTCTAGTATTAATATAAACAACTAGTTAATTTATCTGAGTTATTGTTCCTTAATTTGTGGAGTGGGGTGATTTATATTATTGGGAGGATTAAAAATATTTTAAAATAGAGCTTGTATAACACTTTCACATGCTGGATACTAAAAATGATAGCTATTATTCTTTCCTGTAACAATTATATTCATTGAAAACAAGGAGTTTAAAAACTATAATTGCGGTGACCAAATAAGTCTTCAAAGAGAACTGTTTGAGCTAAACCTTAAAGAAGGAATAGGGTATTAATACATGCTGAATAAACATCTATACATAACTGAATAAGCAGTAATTTGATCCAGTCAGTGCATTTGGATCAAAAGGGAAAATCTAGATGGGGAGGAAGTTAGAATAAATTACCACCCTTCCTCTTTTAATCTTAGAAATCCTTTGCTGTTGAATGAAAAACAAGAACTGAGCAAAATAGACTTATAGCAAGCCTTACCTTAGAATACCATTACTCCTCAACATATCTAAGAAAATTATTTTCTCCCAGTAAAAATTGCTGATATTTCTTCCATTCCGCATCCAAGACAAAACAACAAACAATAGCCAAAAAAACTTTCAAAGGACTTAAATGTAATAAATATAAAGAATTGCTTAAATATTCTTGAGACATTACTGCTTCAATGTATTCTTTACTAGCTCTTTAAAAGTTTTCTAGGTCTCACAAAAAAAACTGAAGCCAAGGGTGTTTATCCGGCAAAGGGCCCTTGCCCATGGCAAAATTAGCATTTGGATATACTTGCTACAAATATCTTTTTCAAAGAATTCCTCCCACTGAAATGAGCCAATGGCTTCAAAAACATTCCTGCCACAGGAGGAAAAAAAAAAAAAAAAGAAACAAAAAACTCACTTGTAAAGAACAGCCAAACTACAAATGTTAAATTAGGCTGGAGGTTTTCACTAAATAAGTGTTTGGTAAGCATTTATATCCTTAGCTGCTCAATATGTTTGACAGTCACCTATAAATATGCTGAGCTGCATTTGAGATTTTTAATTTCAATGCAGAAAGTGCTTCAGGATCATACATGATGCATGGAAACAAGAATACTGAAACAGGAATCAGCAAACTTGGAGTCTAGCCCCACCTCTGCCAGGAGTTAGATGAAAACTATGTGGGTCTGTTTTTCCATGTGTAAACTAAGCCCAAGCCAAGACTGGCAGATCTGTAAAATGCCTTTCAGCTTTGTAAGAGGCATTGTGTTGTGTTTCAAAACTAGAGTATTACTTCAGCTATTCAAGGACTTTTGTGCTTCCATACAAATCTGATGATTTTTTGGTTCTATTTCTTTAATAAATGTCATTGGGATTATTTTTATTGACTTTAGAGAGAGGGAAGGAGAGAGAGAGAAAGAAATTGATTGATATCTTGCCTCCCTTACACTTCCTGAATGGGGATTGAACCTGCCAGTGTACAGGACCACACTCCAAACAACTGAGCCATGTTGGCCAGGGCAGAAAAAAATTGTGATTTTGACGGGGATTGCATTAAATATGTATATTGCTTTGGGTAACATGGGCATTTTAACTATTATATTGATTCTTCCAATCCATGACCCTGAGTAACTTTCCATTTCATTGTGTCTTTTTCAATCTCTTCAATAATGCTTTGTAGTTTTCAGTATGTAGGTCCTTCACATGCTTTGTTAAGTTTATTCCTAGATATTTGATTCTTTTTGTTGCAATTGCAAAAGGAATTATTTTCCCCATTTCTTTCTCTGAAATTTCATCGCTAGTATAGGAATGCAGTGGATTTTTGTTCATTTAATTTTGTATCCTGCAACTTTACTGTATTTGTTTATTGTTTATAATTGGTTTTTTGGTGGAGTCTTTAGGGTTTTCTATGTAAAGAATCATGTTATCTGCAAAAAGTGACATTTTCATTTCTTCATTCCCAATTTGGATGTCTTTTCTCTCCTTCTCTTTCCTGATTGCTCTGGCTAGGTCTTCCAGAACTATGTTGAATAAGAGTGGTGAGAGTGAATATCCTGTTTTGTTCCTGATTTTAAAGGGAAAGCTTTCACTTTTTCACCATTGAGTATGATATTAGCTGAGGGTTTGGTATATATGGCCTTTATTACACTGAGGTACTTCCCTTCTGTGAACATTTTATTGAGTGTTTTAATCACAAATGGATGTTGTAGCTTATAAAATGCTTTTCTGTATCTATTGAAGAGATTATGTGATTTTATCTTTATTTTGCTAATGTGGTATATTACATTGATCAATTTGCATATGTTGAACCATCCTTTTCCCCTGGAATAAACCCCACTTGATCATGACGTATTATTTTTTTAATGTATTTTTGTATTTGACATGTCAGTCCTTTGTTTAGGATGGTTGCATCTGTACCCATCAGACATACTGGTCTGTAGTTTTCTTTTGGGAGTTATCCTTGCAAAGTTTTGGTATCAGGATTATATTGGCCTCATAAAATGTGTTAGGAAGTATTGCCACTTTTTCAAATTTTTTGAAGAGTTTGAGAAGGATAGGTATCATCTCTTCTTTGAATGTTTGGTACAATTCGCTAATGAAGCCATCTGGTAATGGACAAGTAATAAGGGTTGGAGAGTTTGTAGAGAAAAAAGGAACTCTCATTCACTACTGGTAGGAATGTGGACTGGTACAGTCACTGCAGAAAACAGTATGGAGTTTCCTCAAAAAATAAGAACAAAGCAATCCCTCACATGGATATCTACCAGAAAAATTTGAAAACATTTATTCACAAAGATATATGCATCCCTATGTTCACTGCAGCATTATTCACAGTGGTCAAGACATGGAAATGACCAAAGTGTTCTTTGACAGATGGCTGAATAAAGAAGATGTACATATATACAAAGGAATACTACTCATCCATAAGAAAAATGAAATACTGCCATTTGCAACAACATGGATAGATCTTGAGAATATCAGAAAACAAAACAAAACTAAGAACCATGATTTCACTCATATCTATATATATAAAACCCTAATATGCAAATACACCGAACGGTAGGACAACCAAACAACTAAACAACCGGTCACTATGACATGTGCTGACCATCAGGGGTGGGTGTCAGCTGCGGCGGGATGGTGGAGCAGGTGAGCAGGGGGGCACCAGACCAAGACAGAACACCAGTTGCTGTCATCAGGGCAAGCCTCTGGTGGTTACTGAAAATTCTTTGCTCCCACATGCCGCAGTCCCATACAGCACTAGCACCTGCTGCCAGCGCTGGAGCCACCGCTTGCACCTGCTGCTGGTACCCAGTGCCGGTCCCGATCGCTCGGCGCCATCAGCGGGTGTGAACAGCGGCTGCCAGCCCCGATCGCCCCTCAGGGCTTCTCCACCTCCCTCTGCTCCTAAGGGGTAGCAGCCATCACTTGCACCCACTGACGGTGCCAGCCCCAACTGGTCCGCACTGTCAGCAGTTGTGAATGGGGCTGGCGCCATCGGCGCATGAGAGTGGCAGCAGACAAGGGAGCGGGGGATGCTGTGGGAGGGGCCGGGTGGGGGCACAGAGGATGGGCCGAGACCCACCCCTGTGCCCTCAGCAGCCTCATGGCCCACAGTTCCTTTCAAGGTGCACAAATTCGTGCACTGGGCCCCTAGTATGGGATCTAAAACTGAAACTCACAGACACAGATAACAGCATGGTAGTAACCAGAGGCAAGGGGGTTTGAAGGTAGTAAACAGTAAAGGAAGCCAAATGTTTGGTGACAAACAATGATTTAACCTAGGGTGGTGGGCACACAATGCAATACACAGATCATGTACCATAGAAATGTACACTTGAAGACTATATAATTTTATTAACCAATGTTACCTCAATAAATATAATTTAAAAAATAAAATAAAAAATCTAAAAAGCCAGCACCATCTAGTGGAATCCAAAGGATTCACTAAATATGTAACAAAAGACATTACTACAAGCAAAATATCCAGAGCTTTATTTTACCTCACTATTTTTCTAAAGTTCCAGAGACATTTGGTAGCAAGATTTAGCTCAGGCACATTTCCCTATGAGCCATGATATAGCAATGAAGCTATGTGAAAATGCTGAATTATTTCAGTATCTTTCATACTTATTATATACTCGTGTCACTTTTCCATAAAGTGATATGATGCGAAAATAAGGCAGCATAGAAAAAATAAAACAAAGAAAAAAAAAACCCTCTTAGTAGCTCTATTAATTTACAATAATTTCTAGAAAGGTTATTACCTGAAATTTATAAACGAACAAGTTAATTGCTCACATCAAAGAAACATTTTTTCCAGATTAAAGATTTCCTAAAATAGCAGATCAGAAAGAAGCTTCATTGATGAGAAAATAAAAATAATTATTTCCTCTTACACATTAAAATCATACTTATTTTCATGTTTTCCAATATTCAATAAAAGAAGTATAGCAGTTTACCCCTAATCTCTTTCTCTATATATAAATATTTATCACTAGGATTATCCTGGTGAAAATCAGGATCTTTAATTGTTTTGTTTATTGCTGCATTATCAGCAATATTTCAGTGCTATGTTCTCGTGCCTGGAAAAGTGCTGGCACATAATAACTGCTTAATAAATTTGCTCATTAGTAAATTCATTAATGAATAAACCTTGAAATCATTACATTTTTTTCAGCATAAAGAATTGTACTACAATGTAACAAAAAAGTAAAAATATTAAATATTAAATGCATATTTATTAGAGAGGCAGTAGTACGAGGCAATTAAAAAATTAGATACTAAGGTAGACTGCTGAGTTTCAAATCCTGACGTTATAATTTACTAACTGTGTGATCTTAGACAATTTACGGAATCTCTCTGTGCTTCAGTTATCTTACCTGAAAAAAAAATTAACAGTATCTAACTCATAGCAATTCTAGGGAAATCAAATGAATTAATCCTATATAATAAAAGGATAATATGCAAATTGACCAAATGGTGGAATGACTGGTCACTATGATATGCACTGACCACCAGGGGGCAGATGCTCAATGCAGGAGCTGCCCCCTGGTGGTCAGTGCGCTCCCACAGGAGGAGCACCACTCAGCCAGAAGCCAGATTCATGGCTGGTGAGTGCAGCAGCGGTGGCGGGAGCCTCTCTCACCTCCACGGCAGCGCTAAGCCATCAGTCAGACATCCCCTAAGGGCTCCCGGGGACTGTGAGAGGGCACAGGCCAGGCTGAGGGACACCCCCCCCCCACCCAGTGCACGAATTTTGTGTACCAGGCCTCTAGTATAGCATAAAATAATGCCAAGTGGTAAAAAATAATCTATTACTATATTTATTATTTTAAGTTGTATTTATTTCTGTAAAAATTTATAAAACAATTTTGTCATTATGCATAATTTTTTTCAGAATTAATTTAGTTTCAAACATTTCTTCTAGAAAGTCAATAAAATTTGACATAAAAATGAGAGGAACAAAGAAAACTAGATTATAAATTCTACATCTCCTATTTTTCATTTGCTTTGGCTATTCATTAAAATATATATGTAAAAATACTAACTCAAAATACAAAAGGTTTCCCACAGAGATTTTGTAAACTTTAATAATCACTGGTACAGCATCCATTCAATGAATATTTTTCCATATTATTTGCACAAAACAAAATGTTTTACCAAAGAAAACATGATATATAATAATGATATAGCAAATCTTAACTCTTAAACTGAAATCCACCCAAATTAACTGAGTTATAAAAGATAGCCATGTAACAAAGAAAAATCATAAAACATTTCAAATTAATAAAACAGCATAATAAAATAGCTTGTTTGATTAAAATAAATCCATTTTTAAAATCATCAACCTAGTGAACTTAATGAAATTAAATCAATTATTTTGTGCATTAAGTAAAAATATTCTAGTATCAAAACTTGCTATCAATATATAACCAATCATAGGATATTGTAGAAAAATGTACATGGTATTCTTTAAATTACTTCTAAATTTATATGACCCTATATATATATCCTAATATAATAGTTTATTTTTTACCAAATTTGGCTAGAGAATAATTTGTACATATATATATATATATATATATATATATATATATATACGCACACACACATATATATGTATGTGTATATATATATATATATATACATATATATATATATATATATAATGACATTTTAATTTATATTTTAGTTATAATCCTATATAATAAAAGGCTAATATGCTAAGTGTCTGGTCATCCGTTCAACCAATCAAAGCATAATATGTTAATGATATGCTAAGGCCGCTCAACTGATTACTATGACGTGCACTGACCACCATGGGGCAGACGTTCTGACCAGTAGGTTAGTTTGCTGCTGGGGTCCAGCCAATTGGGACTGAGCGAGATGGACCAGACACACCCTGGAGCCCTCCTGTGGCCCCTCCCCAGCTGGCCAACCTCCCACGTCCCTCCCCAGCCCAGATTATGCACCGGTGGGGTCCCTCAGCCTGGCTTGCGCCCTCTCGCAATCTGGGACCCCTCAGGGGATGTCAGAGAGCTGTTCTCGACCCAATTCCACAGGCCAGCCCAAGGGACCCCACTGGTGCATGAATTCGTGCACCAGGCCTCTAGTTAATAATAATAATTAAAACCATCTCTTTCCAAAGCTACAGCACACAATATGTTTAAACATTAAAGGCAATAATAAAAATATATTAACTTTGTAATATTAATTTAGAGAATTAAATTTTAAATTACCTTTTAAAAATATATTGAAAGTATTACAGATGTCCCCTCTTTTTTCCCCAATGACCCCCTCCCTCTCCCACACCCTTCCCCAGGCATTTAAAAAGTACATTTCATAGTGTGTTTCTACTTCTATAAACAGTTTAATTAGAATGGAAAACACTCAGCATGAATAATTTCCAATAATTGTCTTAAATAAATTGATACAGTAGCTATTCTCATTCACTTAAATGTAAAGAAGGTCAAATGAAAATGTGCATTAATGTTTTATCATAAAAAGTATAATTAGCACTAACATTACATATCAACTATTGCAATAACTACAGCTTAGGAAGAATTAGAAACAAATTAAACTTGAAACTACAGATATAAAATATCTGGTATTGCTTCCAATGTTATTTCACCTACATAAGAAATATAGCATGGATTAGTAACTTATTAATTTATAAACACAAATCTATCTTTGTGCCCCTTCATAAGAGTTTTCAGCATCAATTTATCATTGAAAGACAAAATCTATGCTTTTCTCTTAGCTTAACCAGAATCTCTGTAAGCAGTTTCTGAAGATGAAAAACAGACTCCAACTGGTTTTCAGAAAACCTACTTTCTCAGGTATACTCTTCTCACACTCAATAAATAGTGTTTTCATTGTATCCAACAGACAGCAAAGACGTCTTTTACCTTGTTTGCTCTATAATACATAGAGATACCTCAGGTACATCAATTAATACGTTGGCAGTTTTCACATAAATCTTGCAGATACCCTACCCCAGGAAATCCACTGCCTACAAAAAATCCCATACAGCACTGCTGGCAATGAAAGTGAAGTGAATGAGAGTTCAAGCATTTCTTCTTACAAACAGCCTTTCAATTTTTTTTAAGCCTGCTGCACTGAGTGCCAATACAGTAACATACATCTCAATGCACTTGTCTTCATTCCAACAAAAACAACAAAATATTCCTATATGTATATTAGATTGAAATTTTAAAATAAAAATTCTGTATCAAAAGTACCAGTATTTCCATATGGAGAAGTCACGAGTAGTCCTAAAGTAGGCAACACAGACACACAGGAAAATGAACAAATTAAACTATATTATACATTATACTATTTTCAAAGGTGTTTTTTGAAACATTTGCAAAACAAAAGCTTGCTTTGTGCTAACAACTATATTTTCCTCATTTTAAAATAAATGGGAGATGATTGTGACTGCCTAGATCCAACTGTCTCCATACCTCCTCCAGATTTTCATAAAGAGCAAAAAGAAATTAAAAAAATACTACAAATTACCCTTCCCATTTAAATGGGAAATAAAGAAATTACAAGCTGATTTTTTCTAAATGGGGCAATAAGTAAGTGTCCAGGGCCAACACATTCTAGGCTGAATCCACAGCGGGAGTCCTAGGGAAACAGAATGGGTAAGTAAGAAATGAAGGTGGAAGAACCCATGTATAATCAACAAGACCTCCCACCAGTAAGAGAGAGCATTACCCTGAGGGCCATGGCAGCACTGAGACCAATGATGTAAGTTAAGCTAATGAATACAAACGACCACGGTCTATATGTGAGAGGAAAACATTTAACCATGGATCAAAATTTAAAACACAAATCTATGCTGTATACAAAGACATACCTAAAACATAGTGATTCAGAAAAATTAAAGAAAGTTGTTTTTTAAATTGCCAAAAAGGTAAATATGAACAAAAAGAAGCTGTTAGACAAGATAGAATTTAACCTCAAAAGCAATAAAGAGACAAAAAGAAGGAACATAATTTTCTAGGCTAAAATTCACAATGAAGATAACTCAGTTAAGAAGATCTATGAACAGCATGGAGCAACATTTATTAAGCAGAAACCAAATGATACAAAAAAAAGAGATATGCTGATAAGCAACAGACAGATTTAAGCTACCTCAGCTCCTATAGCTCAAGGCAGATGAAGTAGTTAAAAATACCTAAAACAAGTGATCAAAGTAGAGCTATGTTGAAATAAAAATAAATAACTTCCTTTTCAAGTATACATGAAATATTCCTAAAATTTGACCACAATTAGAAAAATCACAGTAAGTTCCAAAAAGCAGAAATAGCATAAAATTATTCTCTGACTATATGCAATAAAACTAGAAAAAATAACAGTAAAAAAGTCCTTTTCATCTGCAAATTTAAAATTTTAGCTGAAAGATAAAAGAAGTAAAAGGACAAATCCAGAATGCAGACATTGTATAGGCTGATTAGTATAGGTTCTGCAATAAATCAGTGGCATAAGGGGAAAAGTGGGAGGATTGCTACAGATTGGAAAGACTTCAAAGACCTATGTAATATAATATGTGGTCATTTCTTGTATTATGATTCAAATCAACTCAGAAATTTTTGAAAAATGAGAAAAATTGGAGTACATATTATCAGTTTATACAAGGTATCACCATTAATTATAATTGGTATCACAATGCATTGTGGTTAAGAATGGGCCATATTATTAAAAACCATTTACTGAAGCGTGAAAGGTGAAAATTATATAATTTGGGGGTTGTTTTAAAAAAGAAAAAAATAAGAACAAACCAAAAGTAATGATGAAACAAATGTTGAAGAGGTTATATGGAATCTTCATGTATTTATTTTGCAAATGTTTGAAATTTCAACATTATAAAAATTAAAGAAAAACAAAACAAAACATAAGCAAACAAATAAAACTAGTATAGAGGAGGCCTAAGTAGAACCAGGGCTAAGCACAGAAAGTTGACTTGCCTTTTCTCCCCATCTACTCCCATACACACCCTGATATTTCAGTCCATATCACTTTCTTAATGATTCTGGGAGATAGGAGATGAAAACGATGGTACTTTGGGGAGGCTCCAAAAATTTAAGCCATTAGTATTGTACAGAAATAAAGTTTTAATTCCTAATTTTTTGCAATCCTTGATTATTAATCATTATTTAAGCCCCTATCAAGTCCCTTGAGCATTTCATAAGTTAAATAATAAAAACAAAAACAAAACTTTAAGCCAGGTAGTAAATAATATAAGATTTTTATATTAGAACTAGAGGCCCAGTGCACAGTGAGGTCCCTCAGCCTGGCCTGCACCCTTTCGCAATCCAGGAACCTCGGGTGATGTCGGACTGCGGGTTTCAGCCCTGTCCTCGCAGGCCAGCCCAGCCTGCGGGAATCAGGCTGAAACCAGCAAGCAGTCCGACATCCCGAGGGATGTAGTATGTGTGCGAAGTGGCAGGTGGCCAGGAAGGAGTCCGAGCCCAGGCCGGGTGCCGCGCCACTCCCGCTCATCCCAGACCTACTGCGCCTGCCACTGCCGCTGCCTGGTAGCCCTGCCACAGAGGCGGGAGAGGCTCGCGCTGCTGCAGCTGCGCTTGCCAGCCATGAACCCAGCATCTAGAGCCTGTTGGTCAGCTGAGCGGCACTCCCACTGTGGGAGTGCACTGACCACCAGGGGGCAGCTTCTGCATTGAGCGTCTGCCCCCTGGTGGTCAGTGCACATCAGAGCAACCAGTTACCCAGTTTTCAGTCACTTAGTCTTTTATATATACTACTCGAGACTCGGTGCACAAAATTTGTGCACTCACAGGGCCGGGGTCCCTCAGCCTGGCCTATGCCCTCTCACAGTCCGGGAGCCATCGGGGGATGGCTGACTGCCGGCTTAGGCCTGCTGCACTAGCCAGCCGTGAGCCCCAATTCTGGCTCTTGCACTAAGCGTCTGTCCCCTGGTGGTCAATGTATGTCATAGTGACCGGCTGTTCTGCTATTTGGTCAATTTGCATATTAGCCTTTTATTATATAGGATAGATTATCACACTGGAAACATATAGAAGTATGTTGAATTTCAGTTGGTAGAATAGAGAAGTTGAGTAGTAACAAGTGAAGCAACAACAGAACACTCCAAATCTTGACAGCAAAATGTAAGAGAAATGAGGTGAGGATAGAAGTGAATGGCAAGAGGAAGAATTTGACATAAAACAGGTGATAAATGATGGAGTAAGGTGCCAGAGGAGACTGACCAGTATATTTATAGAATTATAAGGACTGGCCTTAAACAAAAAAAAAGACAGTTTTGTTGCTGAATTATACGGATTATAAAGTATGAAGGTGGAAAAAGATACAGATTTATAGGTATATAGATATACAAATATAGATATATTTATAGGTATATAGATATACAAATGGTATATAGATATACAAGAGGGATGGAGAAGATTAGGAAGATTAATTATTTCTTCTAGGTAGTATTAGTAGCCTTAGCTAAAGAATAAAAGATTAGTACAAGTGATGCATGTGGGCAAGCAAAGGAGTGATGAAAGGGTTTACCACGAATAACTCTGGCAGTTCCCACCAGAAAGCATAGGATCCATAAAAAAATGGCATCAACCTGGGGTATTACATTCCCCATTAGAGCTCAGATCAATACTGGTTATAAGGAAAGGAACAGGAAGGTGCATATACTAATAGCAAGAACTACTAACAATTACCCATTTGTTAGTGGTGGGAGCATATTCCTTTTGTAAAATTTAAGAATTATTTTATTTCCTTAGTAAATAAGGATAAAAGGTTAATTAAGTGTGGCATGAATAAAATAAACAAATAATGGATGGTGGCCTATTCTTTAATATGAATTAATGAAAAAACATAATCATGAGAAATAAATGTCTATATATTAAAATTCCATTGTTCTCACCAATTCGAGTGATTTTATTATGTGAAAGTTCAAGATCTTGGATATTAGTGCAGCCATCCAAACCATGCAAAGAAGTTAGTTTATTTTTATTAAGAAGAACAACACAGAGATTTTCCAAATTTTCACAGTCGATAGTCTCAATATTATTTTCCTAAAACAAAGAACAAATGTAATTAGTTTTATTTCAATGGCTACTAAAAAAAATGTAAAGCTTGCAAAAATATGAGATATAATCTCCAAATGAATATCTAATTATCTAACTTAGGATAACCATGCAAAATGTCATACTATCTACATGAAAATATAGAATCTATCTATATAAAACCCTAATTTGCAAATCGACTGAACAGCAGAACGACCGAGCAACTGGTCGTTATGACGTGTGCTGACCACCAGGGAGCGTGTTGGAACATGGCGGGCCTCGGCAGCAGATGGCAGAGCACAGAACATGGAGGGCATTGGCCGCAGCGGGATGGTGGAGCAGGTGAGTGGGGGGTGCCAGACCAAGGCAGGGTGCCGGTCACTATCATCGGGGCGAGCCTCTGGTGGTTACTGAAAATTCTTTGCTCCAATGTGCTGCAGTCCTGCCCAGGGCTCGCACCTGCTGCTGGCGCCCGCCACACTTGCACCCCCTGCTGGCACCGGAGCCACCGCTCGCACCCACTGCCAGCACCTGGCGCCAGCCCTGATCGCTCAGCACCATCAGCGGGTGTAAGCGGCGGCTGCCGGCCCCAATCGCCCCTGAGGGCTTCTCCACCCCCCCTGCTCCTGAAGGGCAATTGGGGCAGAAGTAGCTGCTCACACCCACTGATGGCGCTGGCCCCACTCACACCCACTGTCAGCACCAGCTCCAATCGCTCCACACCATTAGCAGGTGCAAGCAGGGCCAGTGCCATCAGTGCATGGGAGCAGCAGCAGCGGGAGCAGGGCTGCCAGCAGACAGGGGACCGGGGGCCACAGTGAGAGGGGCCAGGCAGGGGCACAGAGGATGGGCTGGGCGGTGGTGGGGTGATCAGATTGGTGGGGCGGGCAGATGGCCGGAGGAAGGGAGGACCTGGCCAGCAGCCAGCAGCCACTAGTGACCCTACCCATGCATAAATTTTGTACACTGGGCCTCTAGTAATCTAATAAATAATTAACTGATTTTGTTATTTATTAATATTATTTTAAAATATTGAAAATACAGAGAATCATCCTATATAATAAAAGGGTAATATGTAAATTGACCCTAATGGCGGAATGACCGGGAACGACCGGTCACTATGATGCGCACTGACCACCAGGGGGCAGATGCTCGACGCAGGAGCTGCCCCCTGGTGATCAGTACCCTCCCACAGGGGGAGCTCTGCTCAGCCACAAGCTGGGCTGACGGCTGCGAGTGGAGCAGCGGTGGCAGGAACCTCTCCCGCCTCTGCGGCAGTGCTAAGGATGTCTAACTGCGGCTTAGGCCTGCTCCTCCTGGGAAGCGAGCCTAAGCTGTCAGTCGGACATCCTCTGAGGGCTCCCGGGCTGCCAGAGGGATGTCAGCTTAGGCCCGCTCCACCAGGGAGCAGGCCTAAGCTGGCAGGTGGACATCCCCCGAGGCGTCCCGGACTGCAAGAGGGCACAGGCTGGGCTGAGGGACCCCCCGAGTGCACGAATTTTCATGCACCAAGCCTCTAGTATAACAAGATATTTCAATCTAAATAAACAATAGTTAACATTTGGTCCTATAGAAAACTGTTATTAAAAAAACACACTGAAATAATTGAAATCTCCCCACCTTCCCTCCTCAGTTCCTTCATCTCCCAAGAACACTAATATCATGAATTAAGTATACATCTCATGTATAGGTTTATATTTTTACTATACATATACATCTCTTCAATACATGTATATTGGTCTCAGTGTCAAGGTCATGTGTCAAGGATGCATCAGCAACATCTCTAAGACCTCAGAAAGATAAATGGACTTTTATGAATAGACCATAGCAACTCTCTCACAAATATTTCTGAGGACAGCCTTTGTCTAATGGAGTGGACTTAATGAGAAGCAGAGAAAGCCCACCAAGTTTTAAAAGAAAATGATATTGGTGAAAGTACCACCAGTTTGAACTGAAAACAATATAATTCAAAGTGAAAAGAAGCTTTCAGGTGCCCCACCTTCTATGGGAAAGAAACTGGTTGAGAAAAATTATCAGCTACAAAATAGCACACTTCTTGAGGACAAGGAAGTATGCCTTGAGGATGTACTCAAAAGCCCAGTGCGCAGAATCAAGAGTCGTAGAAAACCATTACCGTGGAGCCAACCTGTCTCCTTATTAAGGAATTCATAACTTCCCAAGGTACGAATCATAAACAGAAGGTATTTTAGACATTCCAGCCCCGGCCACAAATTACATATGAGACCCAGTGAACACAATACGAAGCAGAAGAAATACCCAGACAATCCTGCCTCAATTCATGGTCCCAAAACCATGAGCAAATAAAATGGTTATTATTTTAATTTGCTAAGTAATGTGGCCATTTGTGATATAGCAAAAAGTAACAAGATCATCCACACGCAGAGATAAGCAATTCCCAGGTCATACTACCTAATCATTTTCCCTCTATGGCTTTCAGAAATTTTGGCCCTTGATCTCTTTACAACATGAGTTACTTGGTATTTTAATAAATGTTTTTTATTTCAAAATAGTCATTTCTGAAATGTAAAGATGAATTCATTTTATATGTTACTAGTAGCCCGTTTGCACGAAGATTCGTGCAATAGACCTTCATTCACCTGGCTGCCTGCACCAGTTTTCTGCCAGCACCAGGGACCCAGGCCTTGGCTGTGGCCACCGCCTTCTGCCTTTTTCAGGGTCGGGGCTTGGCCCCGGGCGGTGGCTTTGGGCTCCGAGGCACCCAACATCCTTGCTAAGGATCGCAGGAGCCGACCCCCAGTGGTTTCCTGCGATCCATGCAGGCTGCCCACTGGTGCCCAAGGCCGGGAAAGCCTCCGCCCCAGGCTTTCCTGGCCTTGGGCTCGTGGCACCCAGCGTCCCTGCTACCGATCACAGGAGCCGACCCCCAGTGGTTTCCTGCGATCGGTGCAGGCTCCCCGCTGGTGCCCAAGGCCCGGAAAGCCTCGGCCCCTGGGACCCCCGGGAGCGGCGGGAGGGGCGGGATGGGCACGGCCAAGCCCCCCCAGGTGGCCGATCGACCCGGAACCCCCGGGAGGGGCGGGAGGGGCCGGGCCACGCCCCCCCGGGTGGCCGATCGCCCCCGGGACCCCTGGGAGGGGCCGGCCACGCCCCCCCAGGTGTCTGATCAACACCCGGGACCCCCGAGAGGGGTGGGAGGGGCCCGGCCATGCCCCTACAGGTGGCCAATGGACCCCCGGAACCCCCGGGAGGGACGGGAGGGGCCTGGCCACGCCCCCCCAGGAGGCCATCGCCCCCGGGACCCCCGGGAGGGGCGGGAGGGGCCCGGCCACGCCCGCCCGGGTGGCCGATCGCCCCCCGGGACCCCCGGGAGCGGCGGCATGGGCCCGGCCACGCCCCCCGGGGTGCCGATCACCCCAGGCACCCCGGGGAGCTGCGGCATGGGCCCGGCCACGCCCCCCCGGGGTGCCGATGGGCCCGGCCACGCTCCACCGCTCCACCGGGGTGCCGATCGCCCCAGTCACCCCGGGGAGCGGCGGCATGGGCCCGGCCACGCCCCCCGGGGTGCCAATCGCCCCAGGCACCCCGGGGAGCGGCGGCATGGGCCCGGCCACTGGGCACCGCCATCTTGATCTTCTCAATGGCGGATATGCCACCTGGAGTCCCGCCCCCAGCCTCCTGCCGGCCCAATCGTGGGCATAGCGGAGGTGCGGTCAATTTGCATGTTTCTCTATTATAAGGTCAGATTACAAGATAAATAATGAGAACAGAGGACATACCTGTACATCAATGTACTTCAGTTTTTTGCAGTTATTCAGGCCGTGCAAAGAATTTAATCCACAGCGTCGAAGAGATAGAAACTGAAGATTTGTACACTCTGCCAGTGTGGAAAGACTACAACCTGGCAAATCTTGAAATGTTACTCTTGTAACCTAGATAATTTAAAAAAAAATTAGAGTGCATAACATCTAACAGTAACAATCTGTGAGATCTCTATCTGAGCACACCATCTCCACCTGGATCTGACTTAAAAGAGATGATTCTGTGCTTCAAGTCTGAGCCGAAGCCACACGTTGATGAGACTTTGGGGTCTTTGGGACCTGAACCATGGGATACAAACAACATTCTATTACACATCTTCTATATTATAAAGATATGAATCATTCCTTACTACTGAATAATGCAATACACCCAACCATATAGTATTTGTGGTAAAAAAAAAGTCATGAATAATATTTTTCTGTATTTTTCAAATATTTGAAGATCATGCATTTATAATATTTCATGATTACATGATTAAATATTTCATAATTAGATGATTAAATAAAATTACCAAGTCATTACTATAGACCAGTGGTTCTCAACCTTTCTAATGCCGCAACCCTTTAATACAGTTCCTCATGTTGTGGTGACCCCCAACCATAAAATTATTTTCGTTGCTACTTCATAACTGTAATTTTGCTACTGTTATGAATCGTAATGTAAATATCAGTGTTTTCCGATGGTCTTCCGATGGTCACGACCCACAGGTTGAGAACCGCTAGCAGGGTTACCTAAGACCATCGGAAAACACAGATATTTACATTACGATTCATAATGGTAGCAAAATTATAGTTATGTAGTAGCAACGAAAATAATTTTATGGTTGGGGGTCACCATAACATGAGGAACTGGATTAAAGGGTCGCGGCATTAGAAAGGTTGAGAACCACTGCCATAGACTCATTACTTCATAAAGCTTTTTCCTTAAGGAACTCTCTTTGTTTGTTTTTTTAGCTAAAAAAAACCCCTCAATATCAAAGAAAGCTTTTTCCTTAAGGAACTCTCTTTGTTTGTTTTTTTAGCTAAAAAAACCCCTCAATATCAAAGAAAGTTTTCAACTTTATATATATTAAGGGCTACATTTATTGTCCTACAAGAATATGTCAGATAGAAATATTTTTTTTATTATGAAAATGCACTGCACTTTTTAAACTCATGATTTCTCACCTAAGTTAAAGGGCAGAGGAATCCTATATAATAAAGAGGTAATATGCAAATTGACTGAGGGCACAAGATGGCCACCACAAAATGGCTGGCAGGGGAGGGCAGTTGTGGGCGATCAGGCCTACAGGGGAGGTGACCGGGCTGGCAGGGGAGGGCAGTTAGGGGGGACTGGGCCGGTAGGGGAGGGCAGTTGTAGGGGACCAGGCCTTCAGGGGAGGGCAGTTGTGGGGGACCAGGCCTGCAGGGGAGGGCAGTTGGGGGCGACCAGGCCTGCAGGGGAGGGCAGTTGGGGGCAACCAGGCCTTCAAGGGAGGGCAGTTGGGGGCAACCGGGCCAGCAGGGGAGAACTTAGGTGTCGATCAAGCTGACAGGGGAGTGGTTAGGGGGTATCAGGCTGGCAGGCAGAAGCGGTTAGAGGCAATTAGGCAGGCAGGCAGGCAGGCGAGAAGTTGGGAGCCAGCAGTCCTGGATTGTGAGAGGGATCCCAGATTGGAGAGGGCACAGGCTGGGCTGAGGGACCACCACCACCCCCCCCCCCCCCAGTGCATGAATTTCATGCACTGGGCCTCTAGTAATGTAATAATGTGTTGTTGTTGTTTATTTCACTATAATTGAGTCTATGCACTGAAATAACTATATAAAAGTCAAATTATAGTAAGAAAACTTTCATATTGCCACATTAACAATCCTAAAACCAGGTTTCCCACATGCTGAAAAACAATTTAAAAATTATTAGCTTTTATAAGATCAGTCTAGTAGTATCATAATCAAAATAGAAATTCAAAAATTGTTCAGTTGAAATTTAAAGCATTATTGCATCAGATAAAGCTGGAAAAGTATAAAATTTTAAGTTTGATAACTCCTCTTCATATTGAAATTTTCTGTGCATGATATTAAACTAAAAGTTTTTAATTTACATATTTACATGAGTGAATAGGAAGATCATGTGTTCATAAAGATATAAAGAAGTGATTAAGTCTATTTCTTGCTTAAGTAGCAAAAGAAACAATCCATATTTTTAAAACTTGGGTGAATAAAATTTTTAGCTTCATATCTATTTTAGAAATTTCTCAATTAGTCATAATCTAAATATATGTTCTCCCTAACATAATCTAATATATGTTCTCCCTAACATATATTTTAGTGAAAATATTTTTCAAGAATGAGGATAAAAACATCCATCCCAACTCAAACAAAAGTGCATACATTTTAGGCAGAAGGAAAGTGATACAGATGGGAGACCTATAATGAAAGTAAGAAAAAAAACCAAAATAATTGGTAAGAAAGACAAATACTGCTCTAGCCGGTTTGGCTCAGTGGATATAGCGTCAGCCTGCGGACTGAAGGCTCCCAGGCTTAATTCCAGTCAAGGGTGTGTGTATATATACATATTTGGGAGTTCACTCTCAATTATTCTTGAGTTCAACCCAAGGAGTGTCAGTTGCCTATGGTAAATTGAAAATACAAAAGTAACAAAAGCAATGACTATGTTTTACTTTGCAGAACATCTGTTCTGTGCCATATCTCAAATCTATTAAACCTGAAGAAATAATATTGTTTAAAAATTCAGGCTGCAGTGACTGAATGTGAGGTATGATTAGATGATTAAATAAAAGAGAATCTTACTTCACATAAGTTATGTACCATCACACCAGTTTATTACGATTTGCCTTGTATAAGGAAAGTGAGTCATCTGGTCTAAAAGTAAACCATATGCTAAAATGTTGTAAGTTATGCCATGTTATAAAGTCATATCAAAAAATCCTGCCCTGGTTGGTTAGAGTGTCATCCCATGCACTGAAGGGTCACTCCTGGTCAAGGCACATATCCAGGTTTTGGGTTTAATCCCCAGTCAGGGCACATCTGGATGGATGTTTCTCTCTTCCTCGCTATTTCTCACTCTTTCTACAATCAATGAAAAACATGTCCTCAGGTGAGGACTTAAAAATATACATACATCCTTATATTCAGTGACTTTTTTTTCTGGTTGTTATTTAAAGCAAGTTACCACTTTGAGCAAAATACCGAAAAATAAAAGAAAAAATAGTAAAACAGTAAAATTAGGAAAAATTAAAATATATTAGTTGTCAATAATCACCAATCTTCAGTCATATCCTTTTGTGATATTATTGCATACAGTGGATGGCCCAGCATTTTCAATTTAAGAATTTCTTTGATGAGACCGGCTATTAGGCAGCTCTCAAAAATCAATTTGCCTTTTTTTCAAATACTTGGGATCCACATTTGACAATGACAATTAGAAGCCCTAGACTGTTGTCAACAATCCTATAAAGTAGGTATTGCTCTTCCCAGTTTACAGAAGACAAAATTGCGATTCATAATGGTCCAGTGCATTGCACAAGGTAACAGAGACAGTAAATAGCAGAAATAAAATTAGAACCCTGATCTTACCTGTTACATCACTTGTTAGTACTTTATTAAATTACTCTCAAATAATTTTATATCAATTTCCTCTTTAATCAATTACTTTTGAAACTGTGAAGTTATTAATAATATGGAGATAAGATGAACATTCAGCTAGATTTATTTATTCATTCTCCCATTCATCCATCCCATAGTCAATTGATCAAAACCACTATTTGCCTGGCAATACGTAAAGAAGTATGGACAAGAAACAGATCGGATTTGTGACCTAAAGGCTTAAAGTGAGAGATTAATATAAGCAAAATAAATTCATTACTGACTGAAATTCCAGAAGAGTAAACTTTTCTTTTCTAAAGGTTCTCTCCAGAGGACCTTCCAATTATGTCAATGGGTGCTCAAGATAAGATCAAAGATGGAAAGCTATGAGTTTAGAAAATCAAAGTAATAAAGTGAGTCATAGGTCAGCAGCAGTGGTGAATGAAAACACCATGATAAGCCATCTGCAAGAGTCATTACAAGATGATATTTTACAAGACTTCAATATTGCACATTTACATGTATTTTTCATCCCTATACTATATATTTTGAGGCTTCAAAGAAAAATTAAATGTTTGAGATAGTTGCTTTGAGTCGTGGTCAGAGGATTTCGGGATCCTTCAGAACACTGCTACGCCAGTTAGTCGACGGACCAGCCCCAACAGCATCACCCAGGGTCCCTGTAAAAATGCAGAGCGTTGGGACTGTCACCAGACCTAAGGCATCAGAATCAACCCCAGGCGATCTGTGTACACGTTGCAGCTTGGGATGCGAACTGTGCTCTAAGAAGTAAAAGAAAGGGTTAGTCCTCACTTTACGTACAGTGACACGAGTTCCAAGGAGGGAACTGAGTGGTCAGGAGAAGAAATGCCAAAGAGAAAGAGGTTCACACACTTTAACTTCCTCCGTGCTCTTCTCCGGAACAGAACAGAGACCCACAAGGAAGGAGAGCCTTACTGCCTCCCTAACTTCAGTTTTACCTTTCAAACACGTACACTACAGGCATGAAGCCGTTACCCATGCTTAGCCCAGACAGACATTCATGAGGAAGACTAATTTAAATAAAAGAGTTAGTAGCTAATGTCATTACTTCAAAAAGCCTGCAGCAACATCTTTGGGAAAGCAGAAAAAGGATGATTCCAAAGATAATGTAGCCAAAGGTTAAAAACAAACAAACACACAGAAGAGCTAATCAGAGATTCTATAAATCTGATGGACATGGCAAATACGTTGCTTAGGAAAGAGAAGACACTTCAAAGTAATGCCTGTTCCTTACACTGTTTTTTATACCCCAAGGATCTCTTTAAATCCCAGTCTTCTCTTCTCAATAATACCCTGAAATTGTATTTACAGTAATGATCAAGATCTGTATTTATCTGCAGGTTATTTGTTTAATAACTTTTTCTTTACCACAATAAGTTCCATAGGAGCAGAGACTGAGTTTTGTGTCCATCCCTTTGTTCCAACAGTAAATATTGACTGATCATATTAGATAGATGAATATTTGCTGAGTGAATAATAAAAAATGCATGTATATTAATATGAATGCTTCCTTTCCTAGGCATCTGTCTATATGATGAAACTAATTTTATTAAATACATTTGAGTTTCAGACCCTAGCTAAATATGTGATTTTTAAAATGATAAGTTCTTTTTTGATATTACACTATTTGAAATATTCTTCTCTGTTTTTCTACACGTGTCAGTTTCTGTCTTAATTTTAACTGAAACTATGGGCTCCATAAATGCAGAAAATTAGTAGCACTTGGTGAAAACTATTTTAAATTTCAGGCATATATCCACCATGTTCACATTGCACGTGACTAAATAATGTTTTTACAGAAATTCTAGAGTCTTCTATGGTTATAAGCAGTTCTTTCATGGAAATTTTCAAGTACAGGGAAATTAGTTTCATTCCAAAAGGAGCCACTAGGTGGTGCTGTTGCTCAAGACTAAAGCAAACGCCTAACTGAATAACAGGAATTTCCTATTTTAATTCAACCCTCCATTCCCAGATGCCTCCACTCTTAGAAACTTAATAATGGCGGTAGGGCCCTTAAACACAGGCTTCAACATATAAATAAAAGCTTTTAATATTGATTCGCTGAGGGAGAAGATGCCCTTAATTTAAATTGAGATCTCAAATGGAGGCAGTATTTCATTAGCAACTTCACTGATTAAGGGGCATAATTTTTTTTAATTTTAATTTTACTTTTTATTGATTTCAGAGAAGAAGGAAGGAGAGATAGACACATCAATGATGAGAGAGAATCACTTAATGGCTGCCTCCTGCCCACCCACACCGGAGATTGAGCCCACAACCCCGGGCATGTGCCCTTGACCGGAATCGAACCCGGGACCCTTCAGTCGGCAGGCTGACGCTCCATCCACCGAGCCAAACCAGCCAGGGCGAGGGGCATAATTATTGAATATAAAATATGCCTTCCAAAATGGGAGACATCTTTAATGCTATCAACAATAAAAAAGTATATTAAAAATAAGATAAATGCCTTCCATTAATATTTTAAAAGTTACAGTTAGAAAACCAATTGCAATTAAATAAGACAATACGTTATAAAATTACAAAATACCTGCTGTAAAGTATTCCATGGGCCACATTGAAGAATTTCTAGTGTATTCAAAGGGGGCATCGTGTTGGCTGGACATTTCACAAGTCTCTTCCTCTTAACAATCTTCTTTTGTTGATTTTGCTTGAAAATGTCTGACCAGGATTTAACAGATTTTATCCAAGCTTGCCTCTTTTCTTCAATAGAAGATAGAAGTGTTGGCTCTGGTACAGAGCAGGTCACAACACTCTCACATTCAGCTCTATTTTCATGACATTCTTCTGGAATTTCTTTAATCTGAGACTTTAGAGAGTTTACTTCTTTAAGAACCAAGGAGCTTGTTGTATTATAGCCACTCAAGTCTTCACAAGGAGCATGTCTACCTAAAACATAATTTTGCTTGTTTATTTCCCTTTCTACATTTATCAGAGCACCACTGCCATCAATAATTACGTCACCATTCGGAGCATTGCCTTTTGGGTTCTCCTTAGTTTCTTCAGATTTTAAGTCAATTTCTTTTCCTTGAAGTATTACATTCTCACCTATATATTCAGAATGTTCTAATGTTAGTGGTAGTAGTTTTTGTTTCATTGAAAGCACTAAACTGTCATCCGCTTCATATAATGTTCCATTCGGTTGTGATATTTCTTCTTTTTCTACTTTTTGTGTCTTACTCTGTTGATTGTCTTTGATTATTTTCTGTGCCTCATTGTTTTTCACCTCATTAATTTCTTGATTATGTCCTAATATTATTTGGGTTTCTTGTATTATATTCTCATTTATGGCAGCCTTCATGGTTACTTCTTTTTGTATTGGACAGATTAATTCTTGCAGCTGAAACTGTTCTTTCACATGATCCTTTAGATCTGGGTTTTCCAATTCAGTTTTTTGGTCTATGGTTTCATATTTTCCTTCTTGCTTGACCAAGTTCTCTGAACATTGTTGTTTTGCCTGGTTTTCATTTTTTCCTTCCATTTTAAATTCTGCCAAAATTGCTTGGTTTGATATAGATTCTTTTGATTGCACTCGTATTGCTTCTTTCAGTGCAAACTGTTTATCTATAGTCTCTCTCTTACTCATCTTTTCATCTGGCCCAAGGGGAGCAGCTTCCCACTTCTCTGACTTTCCCTCTCCTAGCACTTTGGGTATTTCATCCTTATTCTTCGATTTATCTTCGGCAGTTAAATGTGCAGCATTATGGTCCCCCTTTTTTAATGCTCTACTTATTATTAGCTGTTTCCTTCCATCTTCTTTTAATCTTATTTTTTCCTTGTTTAGTAGTTGCTCTTTTTCTTGTCTCAGGATGTTCTTTTTTTCTTCATATTCTTTTTCTCTCTTTTTTCTTTCCTCTTGCATCTGCCTTTGTATTTCTTCTTCTCTCCTTTTTTCCTCCTGTAATCTTTTTTGTATTTCTTCTTCCATCTGTCGTATTTTTGCTTCCTTTTCTTTCCACTCTAGTGCTTTTTTTTTCTTATTTTCTATTTGTTCTTTTATAATTGGGCCATATTTTTGGTAGGCCACAAATGCTCTATATTTAGTTTGAATTTTTACAGCTGCATTATGCTGCATTTTTAATAAACGCATTTTTTCTTTTTCCTGCAGGTCTTTAAATCTTGTTCTTTCTTCTTCCATTTGTAAATGCAAATTCCTAATAAACTCCTAAAATAAAGGTAAACAGTAGTCATCATAAACTAAATGTGTGATGTTATTGAAATATAATCTAAAAGAGATTAAAAACAAATACTAAAACTAAAATAATAATAAAGTTACTATACAATTCTCTTAGAAAAACTAATTTTTTGGAGGATATTACTTTTTTAGATATTTAAGAGCTTCTATCAAGTTAGTAAGTTGATACTCTAATATTGATGAATTCTTTGAGGATAGAAAGCAAATAAAAATGGCACGGCCAGTGTGGCTCAGTGGATTGGACATCATCCCATGCACTAAGAGGTCACTGGTTCGATTCCCTGTCAGGGCACGTGCCTGAATTGTGGGCTTGATCCCCAGTAGGGGGCCTGCAGGAGGCAGCTGATCAATGTTTCTCTCTGATCATCATTTCTATCTCTCTCTTCCTCTCCCACCCCCTCTCTCTCAAAACAATAAAACATATATATATATTTAGAGAAGTGTCTGGCAGACATCAAAAAAACAGTAAATATATATGGATGAATGTAAAATTAAACAAATTTGCAATGGAAATATACCTTTAAATTATTAAAACTAAATGGTAATAAATCTGGATTGTAAACCCAAGGAAACAAATTATTCAGTTTTAAAAGCAAAAGTAAAAACATTTTTAAGGATGCAAAGACTGAGAAAAATTTATATCCAAAAATGATTCTAGACAAGTATTTTGATACATATTATAGAAAATCAAACTGATCCAGAAAGTAGTTAAAATTAAGGATTCAAACAACACTGATTATCAAAAACCATTAACACTTAGCACTTAATTTTTTTATTTTACTGTCTTCTCCCTTCCATCATTTCACTTAAGAAGACAGCTGTTACTCTTCCTCTTTTTTATGTAATGTGCCTTTTTTTCTGGCTGCTTTTAATAATATTTCTCCCTTTGTCTTTAATTTCAATAGTCAGGTGTAATTTTATTTGTATTAATTCTACCTGGGGATCATTAATCATCTTTAAATGTTCAGAATGATTTTTAAAAGATAATTTAAAACCATTTCAACTATTATGTCTTCAGACCCCATTGCTTCTGCTCCATTCTCTTTCTTTCCAAGATTAATATTATAAGTATTTTTATCTTTACACTGTATCACATATTTCTTGTGCTCTTTTCTGCTTTTCCAATTTTTGTCCTTTCAGTGCTTTAAATCAGATATTTTCTACTTCAGTTTCACTAATTCTTTCTCATTGTGTCAAATATACTGTCAAATATCCACTGAATTTTTAATTTTATATACTGAACTTTTCAACTTTAAAATGTACATTTGATACTTCATTATAGATTCTAATTCTCTTTTCATATTACCTATCTGTTTAACTGTTTTGCTGTTGCATGAGAGTTTTAGCTATTTTAATGGCTCTTCTAACTCCAACATTTGGGTTACTTACAGGGAAGATACTATCGTCATTTTTGTCACTCATATGAATCTGTCTCCTCACAGGCCTAACAAGATTTTTATTTAAAAATGGACAGTAGAGACAATTCTATTATAACATGTAACTGCACCAAATCAACATGTTTATACCTTAAGCTTATGCAATGCTATATGCCAAATATATTTTAAGAAACAAAATAAGGCCAGTAGAAACCTACCTTTTCTGGAATGTATTTATATAAATAAAGAAAAGATTTGAAGGAAATACAAAGAAAGCTAATATGTTTAGCTGAATAGCAAGATTATGGAAATTTTTACCTACTTTACCCTTATAATCACTTAAAATAATTTTATATAAAAATAGATAAATAAAAGTTAAAATTTAACATGTCAACAGAATTATTTAAATGCAAACGGGTTATTTAGTACATTCAACTAACTGTGTTCAAGAAATGCAATAACTTTTCATAACTCTTTTCAATTATAATGAAATGCTCATAATAGTTTGTTTCCTCAAGCCTTAAAAAATTTAGAATTTTTTTATACAGACATATTCACTCACCAACCAGTTTCTTTTCATTATCAGGACATTCTATTTCAAGAACAGTTTCTAATGATTAATGAATGTTTAAAACTTTAGCAATTTAAATCCTACACAAGCTAGGCAATATTATTTTAAAATGTCCATTTCAGGCATAGTAATTTATTTCAAATGAAAATGACTGTTGCACTCAGTAAAAACAACAAATAGATACCTCATGTTGTTTAAATTTTTCTTTCCACATTTTCTCTTCTTCAAGGAGTTCATCATTCATCTTGGCCTGTTCTTGCTGAACACATGTTAATATTAAAATATTAGATTCAAATGTCAGAAAACACTATGTGCATTATACATGATTCTCAGAACATATATTTGTAAATAATGGTTAAAACAACTCACTCAATGGTGCTCAGTTATTAGTACTAGGATAACAACTTTAATCTCAACCTAAAGTGTCATATAAATAACACCTAGGGCTCCCATTTTGAACACATAAAGATGTTTGTAACCTGGGAAAGTCGTTTTATTTATTTGAGCATGTTTATTCACATAATAAAGAGCATCAGCTAGAAATAGTGTTGGACAATACCAAAGTGACAAATAATGTTCATAAGATGGGCTTTGCATTACAATGTTTTTCTCTCCACACCATCCCACTTAATTCACATAGTAAATCAGTTCAGTGGCTAATATTTCTTTAAGGGGTAGAGAGAAAAGAGCAATATCGATATGAGAGAGAAACACTGATCCATTGCCTACCATGTGGGCCTCAACCTAGGTATGTGCCCTGACTGGGAATTGAACCTGCAACATTTTTGGTGTGTAGGATGATGCTCTAACCAACTGAGTCACCTGGCTAGGGTGTGGTTTTCTTTTAATAACATTTTACTAGCACATATTTTGTTAAGGATCTGAAGAATAAACAAAAATAAGCAAAGTATAATTCCTTTTACTCTAAAAATTGACCTTTAATATGGGAACATTCTCACAAGTTCACACATTACTCCAAATTTAGCAGAATAAGTTTATTGAAAGAGAAGATCATATAGAATTATGGTAAGAATAGGTGTTATAATTGGTGGATCGTGAATGGTTTCATGGAGAAGATTGTATTTGAAATTAGTAGGCTTTCAAGAGGTTGGACAGACACTTTAGACACGTATTAAATGTTTTTGAACTAGAAAAAATGACAATAGCTCTGTGTTTAGGAAAATCATAATGTCACATTAGGTAGAGTTAGAGACAGAAAACCCAGGAGACACCAATATGATCAGTAAGATAGATATTAGCAAAGTCCATGTGAGAATTAATGAGGGCCTCTGGATAGCGTGGCATGAGCAAGAAGATACAAACATAATGTGAACATGAAATTGCCACAAATGGCCAACTCATTGGATATAAAGGTAATGGGAAATTTCTTTGAAAATTGTCTTATGTGAGCTATGGGAACTTTTGATGGGATTTACGAATGTAAAAAAAATATCCTCCTGACAGCACTATGCTGGATGAGTCTGTGGAAGATAAAAAGTAGGGAGATCAATTAGAGAACTTAATAAACATCCAAAGCTAGACATTAGCACACCCTGAACTATGGAGTAGCAGTAGATATGTGGATGAAAGGATAGATAATACAAGTATTTTTTAAAAGAAGAGGATAATACAAGAGAGGGAAGAGTTAAAAATGGTCCTCATCTTTCTAGCTTGGGCAATGATGGTAGTGCAGTTCATCAAAATAAAGAATACCATAGGAGGAACATGATTCAGAAAGAAAGACAATGCACTCGGTTTTAGATACATTAAGTTCTAGGTGTGAGGTATCTGTAGGAGAGTTATGTCATTAGTTTACTTTTTGTTATAAATATAGATTTGGTTCTCAACAGCTAAGGCTATGAATGAGATTAATAAGAAAAGAAGAACAAGGGAATGGTGCGGGGAAGGCCGGGGCTGGGGCGCAGGGGCAGGCTGGGAGAGGACAATGGGGGGGAAAGGGCACATATGTAATACTTTAAATAATAAAGAATTAAAAAAAATAGAGAGAGAGAAAGCCTTGGTAGTGTCATATTCAAGGAGAAAGAAAAAAGAAGCTTAAAATGGATATCAAGGAGGAAATTCCAAACATATAAGAAAGAGAATCAAGGCAGTGTGGTCCCACAGAAGTCATGGGAAAGAGAAATGGCCAACAATCAATTTTTACTGGCATAAAATATAATAGAGGCCAAAATAAAAACTGAAAATGAGCCTGTGAGTATGGTAACTTATAAGTCACTGGTTAGTTTTGTCAAGAATAGCCTCACTCAGTGGGATGGTGGTAAGTAACTAGCAGGTTTACAATTGAACAAGACAAGGAAATGGATATAGCAAAAATAACACTCTTTTAAGAAGCTGGACTGTGGCCTGGCCTGTGTGGATCAGTTGGTTGAGTGTCATCCCATGTTCAATTCCCAGTCAGGACACATGCCCAGGTTGTAATTTCGGGGTGTGTGTGTGAGTCAACTCATCCATGTTCCTCCCTCACACAGATGTTTCTCTCTCTCCCTCCCTCCCTCTTCCTTCCTCTCTCCTAAAAATCAATAAAAACATATATATATATATATATATATATATATATATATATATATATATATATATTTATCTGATTTGTGGAAAGAAAATATAACTAAAGGAAAGCTAAACATTTAGAGTTTGTTAGAAAAAAAAAATCTGACCAAAGTGGTTCTACAATATTACAATTACTTTAACTTATTTTCTATACTAGTGGCCCAGTGCACAAAATTCGTGCACATTAAAAGGGGATTAATTAGAGGAAATAATTTAATATTGCTATTTGCCCTTTCTCTATAATAGAAGTGTCAGAGATGAAAGAAAATTAGTAAAATGTATATGAAAACTTTCCTCCTGTCAGAGTCTGGGGCTCACCACAGGACCCAGAGTCAAGTCCCCGCCCACCCACATACACCTCAAAATTGTGTGAGACCCAGACCCAGCCAACCTCCCCATCATTGGGCTAGATCCAGACCCGGCCAGTCCCACCCTTGTCAAGACCTGCTGGGCAGGGGGCGTAGTCTCAGGTCCCCCATCAAGCCCCGCTGGGTGGGGCGCGGCCTGAGTTCCCCCAACCCAGCACTGGAGGTGCACCTTGAGGTCCCCCATCAAGCCCCGTTTGGTGGGGGGCATGGCCTGAGGTCCCCTGTCAAGCCCAGCCAGGCAGGGGGCGCAGCCTCAGGTCCCCTGGCCCAGTGCTGGGGCGGGGAGCGCGGCCTGAGGTCCCCTACAAGCCCCACCTGGTGGGGGCCGCGGCCTGAGGTCCCCTGGCCTGGCGCTGGGGTGGGAGAGGCAGCCTGAGGTCCCCTAGCCCAGCACCAGGATGGGAAGCACACCTTGAGGTCCCCTGTCAAGCCCTGCCGGGTGGGGGACACAGTCTGAGGTCCCCTGTCAAGCCCCATGGGGGCGGGGGAGGGCGTAGCCTCAGGTCCCCTCATTAAGGCTCCTTATGGGAACCTGGCCTCAGCTGTGGGTGCAGCCATCTTTGTGATGGAGTGATGGTAAATTAGCATATTCCCTCTTTATTAGGTAGGATAAGCAGGAAATGTAGTGCACTCAACATGGAAGGCTAGCATACCCTGAACTGCCTAGACGACCACATGGTAATTTCTCTATTTGAAACATTCAAATCTAGCAATTTCTAGGTAACATGTAAATCAACTTTAGTGATGTTAGGCAGAGAAGTCTGTCTAGCCTGATGTCGATTCTAAGGATCATGATAGCCCACAAGCAGGGTCCTAAAAATCCACCAGTTTCTCAATATGCCACTGCAGTGACCTCAGGGTGTAGACCTCCTGAGGTGGGGTTGGAGAAAACTGAAATAATTACAACACAAAAGTCTTCCATACCAAAAAATGTCTAGTCCAAGGAATTAGTTCAATTATAGAGATGAAGTACAAAGCATCATTTACTTGGTTGAACCTCTTCAACCAAATATGTTTTACTTAATTGCTATATATCAGACCACATAGCAAGGGCACTGTATGATCAACAAAATTCTGTTATATTTTCCTATAATTAGAAGGGTATAAAAAAGCAACAGTTTGTGCTATAAATGTCATCCTTTCTAGGACTATCTTTGAAACTTCAAAGACCTTAGTGGCTCCCATGATCCAAAGCAGTAACTGAAATTCCAATAAATTTCAATAAAAACTAATTAAGGAAACCATATTAAATATTATTAACCAGTTAATTGCCTCTATTACCAGGAGTAATTAAAAGTCAATCCACACTATACTCCAAAACAGATATACTCTTCATAAGTAGCTGCTAATTTAAAAAAGAAATATGAAAAAAAAAACCTTTTGAATATTCTCTAATTTCTTCTTTTCAACTTCAAACTGTTTCAACCAACAATGTCTCTTTTCTTCTTCTTCTTGAAACTGCTTTTCTTCTCTGTCCCTCTGAGCTTTGAGAGTTTCTTTCTCTTGGTCTTCTAGTTCTTTCTGTTTATCTTGCCAAGCCTCAAAAGATTGCCTACATCTTTCTTCCACTTCACAGTATCCAAAATTTATTTCACCATCATCTGCAGTCATAAAGAGAAATAATATTATTTTAAGATCAAAACTGTCAATAGTGATCCATTGTGAAGTACAAAAGTAATTTTGAAAAGAAGAAATAATTTCAACATATTACCAAAGAAAAAGTGATAAAATAAAAATCCTATATAATAAAAGGCTAATATGCAAATCGACCGAACGGCAGAATGACTGGTCGCTATGCAGGAGCTGACCCCTGGTGGTCAGTGCGCTCCCACAGGGGGAGCACTGTTCAGCCAGAAGCCGGGCTCATGGCTGGCGAGCGCAGTGGTGGTGGCAGAATCCTCTCCTGCCTCCATAGCAGCGCTAAGGATGTCCAACTACCAGCTTAGGCCCGCTCCCCTGGGGAGCGGGCCTAAGTCATCAGTCAGACATCCCCCGAGGGCTCCCAGACTGCAAGAGGGTGCAGGCCCAGTTGAGGGAATCCCCTGAGTGCACGAATTTCATACTCTGGACCTCTAGTAAAAAAATATAATCTTAAATATACATGGAAATTCCACTGCGGTCAACAAAGAAAACACATAACTTGCTTTAAACTACTCAACAAAACTTAATCTAAAATTATAATGTGTGTGTGTGTGTGTGTGCTCCTGGATAGTTATTGTATTATTAAGAAATTCAAGGCTGGGTATGTTTATTGCAGTCAGCTATATATGTAGAAAAATTATAAATATATTTCAATCAAGGTACTTTAGGAAGCATAAACAAAACTATGAGAGTATGTAATTAAATAAGCATGGTGAAAGTATTATATATGATTGTATTTTCCTAATTGTCAAAAGAAAAAGCTACATTTCCTAAGATAACTATAATCGGATAAAAATTATCAAAAATATTATTGAGTTTTGTCCACCTAGCAAAATATGTTCATCCACATCTTCATAAGGACCAGGCTCTGGAACAGAATTAGGACGGTCACAGTGGGTTTTACTTCTCAGAAATTCTTCTTTTTCTATTTCAGATAATATCTAAGAGGTTAAAAGAATACCAGTGATTAAAAAGAACCGAAATAGAGCATCAAATTATCAGTATTATATAATATAGAAATTATGTCTATACACATAGCTACAACTTTTTTTAAAAATTTATTTTTGAAAGTATTACAAATATCCCCTGCCCTGCCCACTGATCCCCTCCATCCCACTCCCACCCCCTCCCCAGACTGTCCCCACAGTATTTTTTGCCCATCGGCTATGCATATATACATTAAGTTCTTTGTTTAATCTCTTCCCATCTCCCTCCCCCCACCCTTCTAAAATATGTCAGTCTGTTGCATGTTTCAATGTCTCTGGATCTGTTTTATTCATCAGTTTATTTTCTTCATTTGATTCTATATATAAGTGAGATTATGTGATACTTATCTTTCTCTGACTCACTTATTTCGCTTTAGTATAATACTCTCCAGGTCCCTCCATGTTGCCTCAAAGGGTAAGAGATCCTTCTTTTTTACTGCTGCATAGTGTTCAGTGGTGTAATTGTACCACAGCCTTTTTATCCACTCATCTCCTGATGGGCACTTGGGCTGTTTCCAGGTCTTATCTCTTGTAAATTATGCTACTATGAACATAAGGGTGCATATATTCTTTCTGATTGGTGTTTTGGGATTCTTAGAATATATTCCTGGAAGTGGGACCACTGGATCAAATGAGAGTTCCATTTTTAATTTTTTGAGGAAAATCCTCACTGTTTTCCAGAGTGGCTGCACCAGTCTGCATTCCCACTAGCAGGGAACCAGGGTTTCCTTTTCTCCTCATCCTCACCAGCACTTGTTGTTTGTTGATTTATAGCTATAACTTTACTTACTTCAAACCCTTCTCAAATAAAATTCTAAAGCACATTCATAATTATTATCTTCATGGTGAATAATAATGTTTTCCCATGCAAGCTGACTGTATTTTAACTTTATGATTTTTAGAACTCTAGTCACTCTATAATATTAATCCACAGCAATTTCCTAAACTGCTTGATAATCATTTTAAAATATTTTTACTAATATTTGTTTACCTCCTAATACATTTCTATCTTTCTTACCTGTAGTGATTTTTCACATATACAAATTTCTGATCTATTCAATATGTTTAAAAACCAGGACTGTTGCCTACTTTAATATGAATTATACATAAGACATAATTCTGATGAATACTTTTCTATAATTAGATTCAATCAGACTCTAGATGGAAATAAAAAGATGATCTATTCCAATGAAATACCAGTATGATAATTCTAAGTTAATATTTCAAGTTTTAGTGTTATCAAAACAGCAAGTAAGAAAATACATATAATTTTCATATTATTTTAAACATCTTATGGAGAATAGAGTTAGATAAAATGAGAGTTTTAAAAAATGAATCCAAGATATTGAAACTGTAGAATAGATTTGTGGGAGTTTTAACCCAACATGCTAATTCTCCTTTACTCTTATATTTTAGGAGTATTCAATTATATCTTTAAAGAAAAACTAAGATGTTCTAAGTTGAAAGTTTCTATACAGTATTTAAAATCTCTGCTGGAACACATTACATTCCTAAGCAAGGCAATAAACACTAGAGCATATTCATTTTTTGGGGTCAGAGTTTTGGGAGGGGGGAATGCAATATCATTCTACTCTTTTATCTACATACACATAAAATTCCTAAGTAGTGATGTTTCTTTTTTTTTTTCAAATTTCTATTTCTTATATTTTTAAATATTGAAGTTTGAGTGGTTTTATTTTATATGCCAAGGAAAATATAAAACTAAAAATGATTTGCTTAAAAACTATTTAATTTTTAAATCAGTGAACTTTAAACCAGTGAATATCATCTGGCGTAAGAGGGAAGGTAAGAATGAGTAATTTTAGTTAAATGTTGAACATATACCTTCATTAATTGATCTGAGTTTTCTTTATATTCAGGTGATAATTCTACCCTTAAGCGCATATGATTATTAGAAACTGCTCCATAAGTATAGCCTAGAGAAAGAAAAAATATTATAACTTTAAATATTAGAGTAAGGAACAACATATTAAAATTTCAAACCTTCCAACATCCTTTAATCTCAAATTCTATCATAGCATATTATTGATCAGTAACTCAAAACAACAGAAAAACAACGAAGAATAAAGAACAGGGGAAATCTATAATTTTTACTCTAAAATGTAACAAATTTTTATATCAGTAATTTGGTATCCTCTTTTATATTCTAGATTATATTCTAGACTAAAGTTTATTCTCCACATACACACAATAATGTTTTGTTTGATATTGTAATGACATCTTGATTAGAAGTCAACAAAAGTTTAATTCTACCTGCTACAACTAGCAATATAATTTTACACAAGATATTGAAACCACTTTAATAAAAGTATTAGTTTGAAAGATTATAATTACTAACATGTGAATGAAGTAAACTTTCTTGAGTTTATGAGTTTTTGTTTGATTTTATCAAGTCTTTGTATTATCTGTGTAGATGTAGTTATGTTTCTTTTCCTTATTCATTTAATGTGTTAGATCATGGTAATGTTTCCTGACAGTAAACTATTTTTTAAGTTAATCATTCTGCTGGTTAACTTTCCATTCACAACTATTTTGTCAGATACAGATTTTCGTCTTCAACAACTATGCACAATCTTTCTGGCATGCTTTCCTGTGTGAGGGACTGTAGAGCAAAAAATAACATTCTCCAGATCCCCTTTAAGCTAGGTTTCTAAGGGTGACTTACGTTCTATCAATTGATATATCTGTGTAATTATTTATTTTTATAAAAATATTATGTGTGAAGAGAGGCAGGGAGCTATATTTTAACATTTTTTTGGCCCAACCATGATAGATAGAAGGAGCTTTGGTTTGGAGACAGGAGTGCATAGTAGATAATAAATGTCTCTGACTTTCTTAATTATATCAGATAGCAAGCTCCTGCAGCAGACAGGTTCTGCAATGTATGTGTGTGTGTGTGTGTATTTTGTACACGTTGGATATTCAGTCTACAGTCTGTTTCTTAAGTTCTGTTAACAATCTGTTACTTATTGTTGTAACAAATCTCCAAAGATTCTTCTCCCACATTTCCTGGTATGCACAGAAAATGTATAGATCCTCTTGCACAGAAGCTAGACTAACCCTGTGTAACCATCAGGACTGGTAGGAATGATGTTGCATGATCTGAGAATAGGTCATAAAGAAACCTTACAAGGTCCCACCTTAGTCTCTTGGTATTTTGTTTGTGACATGGTACTTCTCACCATGCAGGTGCCATGCAGGCCATAGGGACAAACCACATGCAGGTGCCATGCAGGCCATAGGGACAAACCTCCTGCTGATAGCACCAACTGAACGCCCAGCCAATAATTAGCATCAACTGCCAGACATTTGAGTGAGCCATCTTGGAATTACAATCCAGAAAAGATTTCAGGTGACTGCAGCCTTACCCAACATCTGACTCCAAATGCATAAGATACCCAAGCAAGAACTGCTTGGCTAACCCCAGACAATCGACAGAATCATAAAAGATAATAACAAATTGTTATTTTAAATCACCAAGTTTGTTTTGCAGTAATAACCAGAACATTTACTCTACCCATAAAAACAAACACACAAACAAATACCCTCAATGGCTTCTGATGTCTACAACTGGGAGCCCTAATCAATACATCTATCTTCATAAATTGAGTTAGACTCTGGCTTCTATTGTATGTGTTACAACTATACAATTGTATTTTTTAAATATGTACCTTTTTATAACTAAATTAGTATATAGCCTACAGATTTTTGCTCCTGGATGGTTTGTAATAATTCTATTGCAAAATTATTTCTAGTTTCTAAAGACATTTGAAAAGAAATCCATTTTCACCATCTTGCCAGATTATTGATGTAATAATATTTCTATTTTTTATCAATAAATTTTGATAATTTTAATTTTCTTGGAAAATTATTCTATTCATTGAAACTATTAAACCTATTGACTAGAGCTGTATAGGAGATCCTCTCATAATTTTCTAAACCACTGCCATAATTGTAGTTATATAAACTTTCATATAACTAATCTACACTAATAAAAGAGAAACATGCAAATTAACCATCACTCCGCTATGCCCACCAGCCAATCAGGAGGGAATATGCAAATTAGAAGGAGAAAGATGGCAGCTGCCCAGCTGCTCCAGGCGCGGAGTGGCCGGGTGGGGCAGGATGCCTGCTATGAAAGGGAGGGTGGGGGGCGAAGGGATCTACAGGAGCAACCGGCCGCAGTGAAGACGAAGACTGCAGACTCTGGAGTCTGCAGTGAAGACAAAGATTGCAGACTCTGGCCGGAGTCTGCAGTGAAGACAAAGATGGCAGACTCCAGCCGGAGTCTACAGCAAAGACGAAGATGGCAGACTCTAGCCAGATCCTGCAGCAAAGACAAAGAAGGCAGACGCTAGCCGGAGTCTGCAGCAAAGGCGGCAGACTCTGGCAGGAGTGAAGGACTGGTCCCAGGTGCTGGAGGAAAACCGGTGCTGGAAGCCAAGGGAAGGAAGGCCTATTGCACGAATCTCTTCGTGCAACAGGCCTCTAGTTTTCTATAATTGTTACCTTTGGCTTTTTTCACAATTAAGCTATATAATTGGTAATATACTTTTATTTTCATTGTGTAAACCTTAGTAAAAATAAATTATCATACCATTAAAATTCCTCAAAACTCAACTATAAATAATCACTGCCAAAATTTGAAGCATCTATAGTATATAGCAAGTCTTTACATATCCATTCATACAGATGCTCAGGACAAAAATACGGAGCCATTTTTTTCTCTTTCTTTCACACCAATCCATCAATACATCCTTTTGGTTCTTCTACCATAAAAATGGTTTCTAGAATATGACTGTTTTTATCATTTATACTCAAACTAGAGGCCCAGCGCACGACATTCGTGCACTGGAGGGGGTTGTCCCTCAGCCTGGCCAGCGCCTTCTCACAGTCTAGGACCCCACAGGGGATGTCTGCCTGCCAGCTTAGGCCCGATCCCTAAGCCAGCAGTCAGACATCCCTCTCACAGTCCAGGGCTCTCGCAGTCCGGGACCCATCACTCCTTACTGCCCGCCTGCAGCGGAGGCGGGAGGGGCTTGCGCCACCGCCACGCGCTTGCCAGCCATGAGTCTGGCTTCTGGCTGAGTGGAGCACAATGACCACCAGGGGGCAGCTCCTGTGTGAGCATCTTCCCCCTGGTGATCAGTGCATGTCATAGAGATCGGTTGTTCCACTGTTTGGTCGATTTGCATATTAGCCTTTTATTATATAGGACTAGAAGCCCGGTGCATGAAAATTCGTGCACTGTGGGGGTGGGGGGTCCCTCAGCCCGGCCTGTGCCCTCTCATAGTCCAGGAGTCCTCAGGGGATGTCCTACTGACATCTGTGGGAGGTGACCGGACAGGCTGATCAGGGGATGGTGCCGCCCCCCCCCCGCCATCGCCCCTCTGTGACCGCTGGTTGCTGCCCCCTCCACCATCACCGTTCCCTCCCTCTGCCTGCTGGCACATGTTTTGGCTGGCCTGGTGCCACATGCATGCCGGCCCCTGCCTACTGGTCGTTCTGCTGTTCGGTCGATTTGCATATTACACTTTTATTATATAGGATTACTTTCATCTCTAACTATTGTAATAGTCCACCATGATTTATAAGAGCCCTATATGATTTGACCCTAGTATTCTTAGACATAGTCACAAAGGCTTACTGTTCTTCAAATATATTAAGCCCACTCAGTGTGTCTTGGCATTTACAATTCCTTCTTTCTGGAACATCGGCTCTCTAGATATCCTCATGGTTCATCTCCTCATTCATTAACACATTCATGTGGCTTACCTTCTCAGTCATTGCTTAAATAGCACCTCCCCAGAGGGGCCTTCCATAACTACCCTATCTAAAATAGCAACCTCCAAACTCTATCGCTTTATTTTGAATTTGTTTTTCTTTCATACCATTTATCTGTACTGGAACATTACATATTTATTTATTTGTTTATTATCTGTCTGTCTACACTGGAACATTAGAACAGTAGAGTAGAAGGTTTGCCTATTCTGTTCTCTGCTGTATTCTCCGTGGCTAGAACAGATATTTTCACACAGTAATATCTGTTGATGAGTATCTTTGAATATCCACATTGTGACTTATGCTATTATTTGCATAAATTACATTAAATTTTATAACAATTTAAATAATATATCATAAATATTCATGTCATTAAATATCTGTCTAATACCTTTTTTAATGGGTGTATTATTGAACACACCAACCTCCTGTTGAACATTTAGATGGTTGCAATTTGTAATTATAAATGAAGCCATGATTAATTCTAATTAAATCTTTTATTATTTAACTAGAGGCCCAGTGCATGAAATTCGTGCACAGGGGGTGTGTCCCTCAGCCCAGCCTGCACCCTCTCCAATCTGGGACCCCTCGAGGAATGTCCGACTGCCCATTTAGGCCCAATCCTACCATGGGCAGTCAGATATCCCTCTCACAATCCAGGACTGCTGGCTCCCAACTGCTCGCCTGCTTGCCTTCCTGATTGCCCCTAACCGCTTCTGCCTGCTAGCCTGATCACCCCCTAACCACTCCCCTGCCAGCCTGATTGATGCATAACCACTCCCCTGCCAGCCTGGTCACCCCTAACTGCCCTCCCCTGCAGGCTTGATCACCCCCAACTGCCCTCCCTTGCAGGCCAGGTTCCTCCCAACTGCCCTCCCCTGCTGGCCACCTTGTGGCGGCCATCTTGTGTCCACATGGGGGCAGCCATCTTGTGTGTTGGAGTGATGGTCAATTTGCATATTACTCTTTTATTAGATAAGCCTAGAGGCCCAGTGCACGAAATTCGTGCATGGCAGGGAGTGGGGGTAGCGGGGGGTGTTGTCTCTCAGCCCAGCCTGCAGTCTCTCCAATCTGGGACCCCTCAAGGGGCCTTCATTTTTTCCTTCAAGAGTGTGGTGGAAAAACCCTAGATTACCTTCTTGGATTCTTATAACCCAAATTACCAAGAACACTGCAATTGGTGGCCTACAGGGAGCTTAGCCAATGAGTTGTCAGAAAAGGTATTTACTCTCAAAATGGTTTGGCTCAGTGGATAGACCGTGGGCCTGCAGACTGAAGGGTCCCAGGTTTGATTCCTGTTAAGGGCATGTACCTTGGTTGGAGGCATATCCCCAGTGGGGAGTGTGCAGGAGGCAGCTAATGGATGTTTCTCTCTCATTGATATTTCTGACTGTCTATCCCTCTCCCCTCTTCTCTGTAAAAAAAAAAAAAAAAAATCAATAAAAATTTTTTTTAAAAAAGGTGTATCCTCTGCAGCTCATGCAGCCCCTGGGTTGTGTCCACTGGGCTAGGGGCGTGTCCCTGCCACCCGGTGGTGGCTGCCGGGGTCTCCGCACACCCCAGAGGCCAGCAGCCATCCCCCTGTGGAGGGCGTTAGGCTTGGGGCATGGACACAATTTGCCACTTGGTGCTGGAACTTGGAAAGCCTCTGGGGTGGGGTGGGAACATCCCCGTCTCCAAATGCCCCAAGGCCAGCAGCCAGCCCCACCATAGGCCCCAGGCTCGAGGCTTGCAGGGACCCCGGGCAGCACGCAGCGGTGGCCGCCAGGGTCTCGGCACACCCCAGAGGCCAGTGGCAGCCCCCGGTCCTGGGCGCCTGGCTGGGGGCGTGGCCCCAAACCGCCGCTTTGTGTAGGAGCCTTTGCAAGCCGCTGGGGGCGGGGTGGAACATAGCGACGCGGGGATGTTCCGCCCGCCAGGTTGCTTGGCGCCTACAACCATAGGCTCTGAGTGGCCAGGGTGCGTTCTGGGACCCCTGCCGCTCAGGACCTAAGCACGGGCCTACAGGCTAGGAGTGGTCTGGGTCCGGAGGATGTTTCCTGGACCCAGGCCGCTCAGCGCCCGCATATGCAAATTAACCGCCATCTTGTTCACTCTGATTGGCTGTGGGCATAGTGGAGGTGTGGTCAATTTGCATGTTTCTCTGTTATAAGGTAGGATTATTCTTAGAATAATTCCCAGGAGTAAATTTGATCAGTTGAAGAAAATAAACATTGTTAGGCTTTTTATATAAATTATACTTTTCTCCAAAAAGATATATAAACTGACTAGAGGCCCAGTTCACGAAATTCGTGCACGGGATGGTGTCCCTCAGCCCAGTGTGCACCCTCTCTAATCTGGGACCCCTTGAGGGATGTCCGACCGCCCGTTTAGGCTCGATCCTGGTAGGATAGGGCCTAAAAGGGCAGTCGGACATCCCTCTCACAATCTAAGACTGCTGGCTCCCAACCACTCACCTGCATGCCTGCCTGATTGCCCCTAACCACTTCTGCCTGCCAGGCTGATCACCCCCTAACCAATCCCATGCCAGCCTGATTGATGCCTAACTGCTCCCCAGCTGGCCTGATTGCCCCTAACTGCCCTCCCCTGCTGGCCTGGTCACCCCTAACTGCCCTCCCTTGCCAGCCTGGTTGCCCCTAACTGCCTTCCACTGCAGGCCTGGTCACCCCCAACTGCCCTCCCCTGCAGTCCTGGTCACTCCCAACTGCCCTCCCCTGCAGGCCTGGGTCCCCCAACTGTCCTCCCCTGCAGACCTGGTCCCCCCAACTGCTCTCCCCTGCTGACCTGGTCTCCCTCAACTGCCCTCCTCTGCTGGCATGGTCACCCCTAACTGCCTTCCCTGTTTGCCTGATTGCCCACTACTGCCCTCCCCTGCAGACCTGGTCCCCCTCAACTGCCTTCCCCTGCAGGCCTGGTCCTGCCCAACTGCCTTCCCCTGCAGGCCTGGGTCCCCTCAACTGTCCTCCACTGCAGGCCTGGTTCCCCCCCAACTACCCTCCCCTGCAGTCCTGGTTCCCCCACAACTGCCCTCCCCTGCTGACCTGGTCTCCCCCAACTGCCCTCCTCTTCCAGCCCAGTCACCCCTAACTGCCCTCCCTGCTTGCCTGATTGCCCACAACTCCCCTCCCTTGCAGGCCTGGTCCCCCCCCAACTGCCCTCCCCTGCAGGCCTGGGTACCCGCAACTGCCCTCCCTTGTTGGCCTAGTCTCCCCCAACTGCCCTTCTCTGCTGTCCTGGTCACCCCTAACTTCCCACAACTGCCCTCCCATGCAGGCCATCTTGTGTCCACATGAGGGCAGCCATCTTTGGCCACATGGGGGCAGCCATCTTGTGTCTTGGAGTGATGGTCAATTTGCATATTACTCTTTTATTAGATAGGATACTTTTAAAATAGTCCCATGATTAGTTTTCTTTAATGTAAAGTAATAGAATGCCTGGTTTTAATTAAGGCTGGTTAAACAAATATTGGTGAGTAGTATTTATTGGATATATAGGAAGGTTAGTAAGAAAAACAAATGAACTAAATTGAACAGTCCAATATACTATAGGTATTATACTAGAGATTAAATATATGAATAAAATAAGAGATAGATACTTTAAGCAGTTTAATTTTCTACATTTTAGGTTAATTATCCTCACAAAAAAATTTATCTGTCAAGCAGATAAAAACTGTACTTACTTAAAACATCAGTATCTTCTAAGTCCTGAAGAATGAGCTCTTCAGCAGTTTTACTCTTATTCTTTATGATGTTAATACAGTGAAGAACTGACTCCGGTAATTCAACTAAGTCCTGAAAATTTCAATAATGAAAGGAAGTATAAAATTTTTCATTAAAACTATGTATCAAATATCCCCTCCTTCATTTCACATCAAAAATGTGAGAAAATGCATAGATGAGGTAAAAGGCTATAAAGAGCATAATTCACCTCATACCTGTCAGAATGGCTACTATCAATAAATCAACAAATAACAAGCACTGGTGAGGATGTGGAGAAAAGGGAACCCTCATGCACTGCTGATGGGAATGCAGACTGGTGCAGCCACTGTGGAGAACAGTATGGAGTTTCCTCAAAAAATTAAAAATGGTACTGCTTTTTGACCCAGTGATCCCACTTCTGGGAATATATCCTAAGAATCCCAAAACACCAATCAGAAAGGATATACGCATCCCTGTTTATAGCAGCATTATTTACAATAGCCAAGATTTGGAAACAGCCCAAGTGCCCATCAGTAGATGAGTGGATAAAAATCTGTGGTATATTTATACAATGAAATACTATGTTGCTCTAAAAAAGGAGGAACTTTTACCCTTTGTGACAGGATGGATGGACCTGGAGAGTATTTTCTAAGCAATATAATCCAGTCAGAGAAAGACAAATACCATATTATCTTACTAATATGTGGAATCTAATGAATAAAATAAACTGATGTACAAATTGGAACCAGAAGCTTGGATATGTGGGACAGACTGGATGGTGTCCAAGGGGAGCGGGGGAGGGTGACTGGATAAAGAAGGTGAAGACTTTAGTTGAAGAACATGTATACCCTATGGGCACTGACAATACTGTGGTGAAGCCCAAGGGAGCAGGAAACGAGGGAGGGTGAAAGGGGGAAGGGGAACACCTGCAAACATTAAAATGTTTTAATAAAAAAAAAACTGCAAAAAAAGGGCATATTTCAAACAAATATATATGGTGAAAAATTGCTTTTCATTTTCAGGTGTTATGAATTATATCTATGATTCTGTTGAATTTCATAATCACATGAATAATATCAGGATATTTTGTTTCATTTAAATTAGCTGTGGCTAAAAAGACATAATAAAGTAAAAATATTAAATTTTCTCAAATATTATATGTAGGTTATTGAAATCCTAATTAAAACTTAGAATATAGTTATTTTTTGAAACTTGGCGAGTGAGTTTTGTGGTTTTTAAAAAAAACTTAGTTGAGAAGATTTTGAAATTGCAAAACAGAAAATTGAACTCATTTGAAATTGAAAAATATAAAACTGTAATATGGTAAAAATTAACAGAGTAATGGAAAATATTAGATAATCTTGGATAGATCATATGTAAAACACTAAATGTATAAAAGGATATAATAAGTCAATAGAGAAAAGTTGTATTATTCAACAAGTGATACTAGGAACATTAAGTTCAATTTTCTTTCTAAGTATGTTCAAGAAAATTTCAAATTAGATCTTCATTTTATAACATAAATTTCCATTATATTAAGAGTTTTGATGTAAAAAAAGGAATCATAAGCAATGTTTAAAGCATATAAACATTGGGAGACATACACAAGTGAAAAGATAACATATTTGATTCAAAAATAATAATTACCTCTATAGATCTAAGGTTTTCACATAAAGTTTGCTTCCATCCATATATATTCATATTAGAATGTTCATGATTAATGTTAAAAAGCAGGATACATATATCTATAATAATAAAAGCGTAATATCCTAATTAGACCGGGCGTCCTTCCGGGACGAAGCCAGGGTTGCAGCCGCCACCGCTGCGAGGGAGGGATCCAGGCAGCTGGCTGGGAAGGCGTACTCTTGCACAAATTTCATGCATTGGGCCTCTAGTATATACATAACATGGTATAATCCCAATTTTACAAAAAAAAATACATATATAGAATGTGGATTTACAAGGTGATTTCTATCTTCAACAAACTTTTATATTTAAATATCTATCAATTTACACTGTTTAAAGATGATCCTAGGGTTAAACATGAGATAAATACACAAAACATATTGAGAAAGTAAAATATCTCCAGAAAAGTTTACTCCAATTAAAGGGCTCAAAAGTCCAAAACTTAACACTTACAGCATCACTCCCATCACTCTGGGTTTCTGAGTTTGAATCACTATCTACATCATCTTTTTCCAAAGAAGAAATGCTGATTTTGTCCAATTCGGCTTCTATTTCTTCATTGATCTTTGCATCATCATCATCATCTTCCATCATCCTTCACAATAAATCACAGAACTAATTAAAAAGGCTAATATGCTAATAAAAATTATGGGTTCTTTAATGTGTCATAATAATCCAACATTGTTCTATATACATATTTTAGTTTAACAAATGTTTATCACACCTTATCATGTCTGTACCATATATTTAAGAACAATGTTTCACTACAAAATGGTCAGGTCTATTACTAGACTTTGAATTCTCTAAGGGAAAAGTTACATGGAATGAGCTGGCTTGCCTTCCTGAACCAAAAAACTTCACAGAAAAACTCATCCTAATAGAAATGATTAATAGAAAAATACATATGATCAGCTTGAATATTCAGAGATTAAAATACTCACAAGAGAACAACCTAAGTCTATGTATGGGGGAAACATAAGGCTAGTTTCTACTCATTAACTCAGAGTTGTTAATTTTAGCAGAGAAAGCTATGTTTTGCAACAATAACATGTAATATTGGATAATTATGGCATGTAAAATCAAAATTTATTTCATTTAAATCTTTTTTTAATATATTTTTTATTGATTTCAGAGAGGAAGGGAGAGGGAGAAAGAGATAGAAAAATAAAAAAAAAATCAATAATGAGAGGGAATCATTAATTGGCTGCCTCCTGCATGCTCCTAACTGGGGATTGGGCATGTGCCCTGACCTGGAATCAAACCATGATCTCCTGGTTCATAGGTCAATGCTCAACCACTGAACCATGCCAGATAGGCCATTTAAATCTTTAATACTTGTAATAGATATGCATTAATCAGTATATTTCAGTATATCTTCATGTCATCCTCATCATCATCATCATCATCATCACTATCATCATCATCATCGTCATCACTATCATCATCATCATCATCATCATCATCATCATCATCACTATCATTAGCTTCCAAGTATTAACTAGCTGTGACAAGGCAGGCACTAGAAGGCATTTGTATAATGGATAATCTTTAGAGTAACTTAAAAGGTTAAAGGTCATTAGAGTCACTGTATAGATGAGAACACACAGGTTTGAAGAGGTTACTTAACTGTCCATAGCCATTACATTAATAAGCAATGGGGGGATATGGACACATGTAATACCTTAATCAATAAAAAAATTAAAAAAGAACAAAATAAATATGTAGACTACAGTTGTAGATATGTCAGTGGAAAAATAAATAACTAAAACACCTGATTTTGAAGAAAAAAAAAAGTAATGGGGGCAGGATCATAATTCAGACATCCTGAATTCAAACCCTACGTTCTTCACTACCAATGGTCCCCAAGCTCAAGCTATTCATCTGCCCAGCAATCCTTCTGAACATCTCCTTGTCTAATAATCTTCAAATTATTTATCATATCCCATTAGCAGATCAAAAAGTTAATTTAGTGTCTCTTGATTATCAAGTTTTAATGACAGGATAGGATAGAAAATATTAGAATATGCCAGAAAAGAAACTGTAAGTACACTATATGTGCTAAAGATAAGAATTGTTTAAAAACAAACATGTTTCTAAAGTATGTATGTGTGCTTGAATTACAATGTAACCTATTTTTTGTTGTTTGTTTTATTGTGGCTCTTGGTAAAAATAATTTTGAAAATGACTGTACTAGTCAGCTATTATTTTATTTTAGACTATTCCAAACTTTCATTCTTTCCTCAAGTCCCTGGTCTTTCGACCTCTGACCTCTGTCTTCTTGGATTTGCCTCTCTCCCTCCCTCCCTCCCTACCTCCTTCCCTCCCTCCTCTCTCTCCTCTCCCTTCCTCTTTTTTCCCCTATTTTACTCATCCGTCTCAAAATCAACTTTTTTGGTGGATTCTACATGGAATTATGCTGAGAAACCAAAGCATGAGATACTTTAGGATTCCATTTCTATAACATTTTTACATGCCACAATTTTATAAATGGAGAACATATAAGTGGTTGGTAAGAGTTGGGAGTTGATTGGGTTGGAAGAAGATGGTTATGATGATAAAAGGCCAACATGAGAGAACCTTATAGTGTTGGAACTGTTCAGTATCTTGATTGTGGTAATAGATAAGTGAGTATATTCAGATAATAAAAATTATATAGGACATATACACACACAAATAAGTACAAGAAAGCAGATTGTATCAATATAAATATCTTGGTCATATTATAATATAGTTTACAAAATATTATCATTGGAAGACACTGGACAGAGTGTACGAGGGATAGTTCAGTATTATTTTTTAAGACTGCATGTGAATCTACAATTACACTACTAAAATGTAAAGATCCTAAGTACTCATTAGGAAAACAGTTAAATAAATTATAATGCAGCCATAGAATAGAATAATATACAAGTTCTTCAATAAAAATAAGCACACTTACTGTACTCCTCAGGAAATATAGCCACAGAGAAATAATTAAAAAATGGCAGGTATCAGAAAGATATGCAGAGTAATATCACTCTTATGTAACCACACACACCCTTTATTTTTAGACAGAAACTTGCTGGAAGGCATTGAGGAACTTTTAATTTTCATTTCATACCTTTATGTTGAGTAATTTTTAAAATAATAAATATGCACTACTTTCATAATTTTAAAAGCTAGTTTAAAAATACTCAGTTTTATCCACAACCTTCCTCACCTAAAGGAAAACAAAACAACACTGGCGCAAAATGTGATTCTGTAATCAAACCAACTTAAAGTGCAATTCAAAGGTTAGGTTAAACTTTTTTTTTTTTAACGTGCTATAAAGCAGAATACACAGGTATACAAAACTTTATGTAGAAAGAAAGGCAGGAGACTAGGGTAAAGGTAAGAGTCACTTCCATTATATGTCCCTCTCTGCTCATCCACTGATCTTTAGATCAGCCCTGTCCAATTACATATTCGAGCACATTTGTAATCTTAAATTTTCTAGTTAGTAGCACCGTTTTAAGAATTAAAGAGAAACAGGTGATGTTAACTTCAATAATATATTTTATTTAACTTATTTATCCAAAATATTATTTCAACATGTAACCAGTTAAAAACTGTTATGAAGTTCAACCTAAAAAGGTTGCATTCTTGTTTGCAAACCAAGTAGTCAACATCTGATGTGCACTTTACACCTACAGCACATTTCAACGTGGACTGGCTGCATTGCAAACCCTCAATCGCTTCCTTGGTGGTTACCGGGCAGGTGAGTGCAGCCCTAGATTGATTCTGAAGTACGTGGCTACAGCAAACATTTAAAGTTTATAATGAATCCCTTAGAATTGGCTAAAGCCGCTAAAAGTGGTAAATCTGAAGTAACTCTACCTTTCAACCATAGTTCAACTATAATTAAAGGGGAGCCAAATCTACTTTTTAAAAGTAACCAAAATTATGTATGAAAAAATAAAATAAGAGAAAGAAAGAATAGAGAAGAAGGGAGGGAGGGAGGGAGGGCACCGTCATTTAGGGACGGTTAGTCAGAGTAGATCGCGTTTGACTGAGCTACCAAAATGCCCCAAGTGAAGGCAGCCTGGAGCTGGGAGCCTCGCGCAGCAGCCCGCGGCGCCCTCCCGCTCCCGCCCTAAAGCCGGGTCTTGACCGAGAGGCGCTGGCTCGTCTGCGCTCCCACGGCGCTACCTCCTTCCCACCCACGAACCCGACCTTGGGGGGCCCAGCCTTGGCGGGGGGCGGCCTTGCAGGGAGAGGCCGCCTTTGGGGGGCCCCGGCCTGAGTGACGCTAGCTCACCCACCAGCAGCTAAATCCCTCCACCGAGGTGGCAGACAGCGCCCGGAGAAGCCAAACAAACTGTAACCACGGCAACAGCCAATCCCAAGGCAGAGGGACCGCGTGTCCCACCGGTGCCCCAGTAGGACAAACTATCTCCTTCTGCAATTGGCAGGAACGCTGCATCTCAGGAGCTGGATGAGGAACTTAGGTAGATGTTAATATTTAAATAATTTTGAAAAGTAGTTAATAAAGAACTTGAAATTGTTTCTGATCTATCTATACTTATTACTTGCATCTGGTCAATGTTAAATTGCCTTTGTTCATTCCACAAAAACTTAATCCTGAATAGTGATTTATGGGGTCGGAAATATGAAAGGGGAGCCAATAAATTGTTTGCCTTCCATGACAACAGTTTCTTAAAAAAAAAAAAAAAAAGTAAATTATCACTCAATGTCTATCAAAAATCCTCTAAATGAATGAGTGGAATGAGAAATTAGAAAACTTATTTTCTAATTATGTTTTACTGTAAAATATTGACGTGACTCTCACTGTTTTAATATTAAATTTTAATTTTATGTACAAATCATGTGATTTAATTTTTAATTAAAATTAATCAAAGATTTTTGTGTGGAACAAATTTATAGAATACAAATGTGAAATTTAATTTTAGTTAGTAACAGATATTTCTGATTTTTATTGTTTTTAAGTTTGCAAACAAAGAATTAAATTCCAAGAGGAAGTGGCTATGCATGATTGCAAAAGATATCTGACATACAGTAAGCTAAAAGAAAACATTTAATTGAGCCTTTGAAAGGAAATAGACTCTATTGCTTGGTAACAATACTATAGTAAACTTGTATTGCATCAACTTAAGAATTAATAACAAAGTGAGAAATCAGTAGACTTTTGATGTTAAAAAACATGTTAATGCCTCATTCAAGAAAGATGATTTTCAAAACTAAACTATTCCTGGTTTTAGATCTAATTAAATTTAATACTTTCATTATCAAAGTTCATGCTAAAATGCCCCCCCCCCTTTTTTAGTTTAGTTTTGTGGCTGGTTTATAGACTATTCAAACTCTTCACTTATAATGGTCAGACTAGCATATTATGTTGAAATTCACATGTAAAAAATTTAAGCTTAATTTTATTTATAATTATGAAAGTAGGATTTTCATATATATATATAATCTATTAGTAATCAATTAATTTCTAAAACTAATTTTAAATAGCTAATTTAGTAATCAGCTAACTTGAAGATGAAGTATAGATTGCTTTCCTTCATAAACCTTACCTTGCCAAACAAATTGAGGGCAAAAGTAAATATATTGAAAGTTCTTCTGGAGATGAATTAATCCATGATGAGTGTTACTACATCTCTTATATCCTCATGGTATTTTTACTTTGGCAAAAGACTGAAAACTATATCAATTAGCCATACCTTAGTGATCACTAATTAATATCACTAATTAAGGAAAAATATAACAATTATCTCAAATAGTTACAGATTGTATATCAATTTAATTTGAAACTATTATTTAATGATGCATTGTTTAGCAGAAATCTATTTCATTGCAATCTTCCTAGAAATTATAGCCTAAAATTGTGTATGTTAGTTTGCCAATAACCTTTTAACCTGAGTAGGTTTTTTCATTTTATAAGTAACTTTTTTTTTTAATTACATTTTGCTCTTATTTGAAAATCATCTGTATGTCTGCTTGGTTTATATCCTATTGAGCTAGCACAACATATTTACATAGAGAGTATATAATATTTATTGAGGAAATGAAAAGATGAAAGAGAACTGTTTATTCCTCAGATATCTGATAAGAATAAGATTTATTTGAAGATATTAATTGATGGTGGGCTTTAGATTGATAGTATTCTTCAACAGATGACTTATTTTTCATATGGCAGTGATGTGATTTAAATACGCCAGAATATCATTGTAGTACTCAAATAACTGCATAGTAGGTATTAGCTTGTTTTTTTTTCTTTTTCTGAAAGATGATTATTGAGCATTCATATATATATATTTTTAATATGTTTTTATTGAATTTAGAGAGGAAAGGAAGGAGAAAGAGAGAAACATCAATGATGAAGGAGAATCATTGATTGGCTGCCTTCTGCATGCTCCCTACTGGGGATTGAGCCCACAACCCGGGCATGTGCCCTTGACCAGAATTGAACCTGGGACCCTTCAGTCCGCAGGCCAAGGCTCTATCCACTGAGCCAAACTGGCTGAGGCAAGCCATCATATTTTTAATAGGCAAACCAAAGTATTAGATCCTTAGACCTCTGCTTCTCTTTTCCCACTTAGAGACTATCCCAAACCTTCAGGTTCCCTCTCTAGCCTCTTTGTGCTCTCTTCCTGCAGCTGCCATGACCACCTGCTTCAGAGTCCATCACTTTCCCACGGTTCCCCTCCCATTTCCCATCCCCATGCCCACCTCCCTTGTATAACCTTAATATTTCTATACTAAAATGTGGTATAATGAGATTAATAGCTAGCATTTAGCCAGACACTGGGCTCAGTGCTTTATAAACATAATCTCATTAAGTTTTCACAACACCCCTATGAGGTATGTGCTATTATCAGGGTCATTTACAGATGATGACTTACATGGTATATATCTCTGGGTTTGAATCTCAGCTGTGCCACATATTAACTGGGTGGTATCAAGCAAGTCATTTTACTTTTCTGAGTTTCTTTCCTTATTAGTAATTTTGAGAGTGATAGCATACTAGTGCTGAATTTGCAAAATTTTGATGGTCAAGGGAATCAGTAGAAATGAGACATTTTAGGGTATGGGATAATGCTAATAGTTTACATATTTAAGCTCTACAAACCCGGGCCAAGTTTCATCATGGCCTCTTTCTAACACCCAAGTGTTGGCAATTCTATTTCCTATTAGATCCCTCATATTCTGGAATTATTCCACCACCATCTTGCAGTTCAGATCACATTCATTTCTCATGAACTAGTGCGTTAGCTTTGAAAATTGTCTCCCTGTCTTTGACTTCTGCACTGATGACAGAATTATGGTCCTCCAATATATTCAAAAAATAAAAGCAGATTTTAGCAGAGCATACACGATCTTTCACAATCTTTATTTCTCTAGCCTTACCTTTCATCTCTTGCCTCTCTGACCCATGCCCCAATGCACCTCACTGTAAAGTTTGTGGACACAGTGTTCTTCCATCTGTCTTGAAACCTTCCTACCTCTACCCCATTTTTATCTAACTGTCTTAGTCATTTTTTAAGGATCATCTCAAATTCATCTCCTCTTTGAAACTTCCCAGTTCCCTTTATTCCTGTCCTCCAACCCCAACAAATATTTCAGGTTTTAATATTTGACTTCTTGACAGTTTTTGTTATTTAAACATTTTTGTGTTCCTATCTCCTGGAACTTAAAACAATAATAAAAGCAATTAGAGTATTAATTCATTAAAATGGCACAATGAATAGGTCAAATATTATAAATTATCCTTCCATACAGCATTTATACTATTAAAATCACCCCTGCTCTTGGACCATTGATAAACTAATCAGGAAATGAACAAAAGAAATACCGCACCAGGACTGTATTTGATAAAGTTAAAAACAAATTATTTGCCTACAGCGATAGAAAATATAGATCATTCATGCTACAAACATTTAAATAGGATCTGCACTGACTTGTTGTGTGTCTTTGTGTTTGCACATCTACATTTTCATTGACATGGTTTCCAGTATGTGGGGCTTGTGGACAGATCAGCACATGACATCTCCTCTTACTATTCTGTGCAAACATGACTGTGGGCTTCCTTGATTCGTTGCTTAGACACACTGTTTTCCGTGTTCTAGCTCTTTCACATGAACTCCTTGCTGTGGTCTAAATGTGTGCGTCCCCCAAATTCACGTTGCAATCCATATACCCACTGTGATGGTGTTAGAAGATGGGACCTTTAGGAGGTGATGAATGGGAGTGGTGCTCTTATAAAAGAGATCCCACATTGTACTCTAGCCCCTTTCACCATATGAAGATACAAGAAGTTTGAGACCTGGAAGAGGGGTCTCACCCAGCCATACTGGCACCCTGATCTTGACTTCTGGCCTCCAGAACTATGATAATTTTTTTTTTTTTTTTTACTTATAAGCTTCCTAGTCTGTGGTATTTTGTTTTAGTAGACCAAATGGACTAACACACTGCTGTTTTGAAGTTACTGTGAACATCTTCCTTACCAAATTGGCTGTCTTTGAGAGTGTTGAATTCTCACTTTTTTTTTTTTACGTCTATACCATGTAACAGCATTTAGAAATTTCTTCTATCAGTTTCTGTAAGAACCTGTTTTTATTATCTTCTCATTTTGTAAAAGTATGCTTTTTAAAAAAAGTCCAAATTCGTAAACATGTCAGAAAATTTTAAAACATTGATATGTAATAAAGCAACAACAATAACAACAACAAATTGGGTGTTGGTTTTTTTCATAGACATTTTAGGAAAATTGGCATGGGGAAAAATTTAGTTAAAACAACCTTAAGTTAGTTCCTTTCCTTATACTGTGTACCCTAATATAGACAAATTAAATAATTTAATCTATTCATTCATTCAACAGATATCTGCTGAGTACCTACTATGTGCTAAACTATGGAGTTATAATGGTATACAAGACCTATTCTCTTCACATAAAGACCTCAGAGACTGCATAGGAAGAAAGACATGTAAAGAAGACAATAGGCAAAAATTGAGGTCAGGCCAGCAAGACCTCAAGAGGAGCTGACTTTATTCTGGGAAAGAGTAAGGACATCCTATATAATAAAGAGGTAATATGCAAATTGACCTTCACACCCTCGCACAAGATGGCTGCCCCATGTGGTCAAAGATGGCCATCCCCATGTGGTCAAAGATGGCCACCACAAGATGGCCGGCAGGGGAGGGCAGTTGGGGGTGACTGGGCCAGCAGGGGAGGGAGGACAGTTGGGGCGGAGCCAGGCCTGCAGGGGAGGGCAGTTGGGGGCAACTGGGCCAGCAGGGGAGAGAGGGCAGTTGGGGGGGGACCAGGCCTGCAAGGGAGGGCAGTTGCAGGGAGGACCAGGTCAACAGGGGAGGGCAGTTAGAGGCGACTGGGTTGGCAGGGGAGGGCAGTTGGGGGTGACCGGGTAGGCAGGGAGGGGGCAGTTGGGGGAGACCTGGCCAGCAGTGGGGGGCAGTTAGGGGTGATCAGGCTGGTATGCAGAGGCAGTGAGGGGCAATCAGGCTGGCGGTGGGGGGGGGGGGGCAGTTAGGGGCTACCAGGCAGGCAGGCAAGTGAGCAATTAGGAGCCAGCGGTCCAGGATTGTGAGAGGGATGTCCGACTGCCGGTTTAGGCCCGATCATTGGGTCAGGCCTAAACCAGCAGTCGGACATCCCCCAAGGGGTCCCAGATTGGAGAGGGTTCAGGCTGGGCTGAAGTAACCACCCCCATGCATGGATTTCATGCACCAGGCCTATAGTGAAGAGATAAAGGAAAAGAGAAAAGAGTGTTAAGACTGGAAACCAAATAAAATATTTTACTTTATGAAAATTGCAAATAGTTGAGTAAAGCAGCTATTGACATATTTTAAAAATTCCTCTTGGTCTCAACTGTCTAGCCAAAAAATGCAGATAGAGAAAGACAGGTACGGTTTCAAGATAACGTCAATATGTTCTTATATTTAGAGGGCAGAAGGGAATGTGATATTGACCACTGATATGAGAAGGAAAATGTACAAATGTTAGTCAGCAGAATCATTTAAAGTTGTTACTATGGCAAGTGTTTATAGTACAAGTTTTGCTTATCTTTTCAGAATCATCAGTATCTTGGGAGAAAAAGAATGTTAAGGAAAAGCAAATCATTAATTTTAAAATACTTTCTTAACCTCATTAATGGAGCTTTCCTGGTAAGATTCTTCAAAATTATTTAGTCTAGAAAAAATGCAATGAATTTTTATTATCAATTACTAAAAATCACATTGACCTTTTTTGTAGGTTCTTGGACTTTTACTCATGGGATTTGCTGCATGGCTTTTATTAGATAGAAATAATTTTTTCACTGCTCTAAGTATGTACCTATTTTCATTTTTCTCTCTGAATTAAACAAGGCATTCCATTTTAAACAATTGCATGCATGATTTATTCGGCAGCTGGCAGTACTTCTCTAAAATTCATTTTTTTTCTCTGAAGGTCTTTGTCATTTGGTTTTAGAAACACCCTATTAAATGACAGGACTTAAATCCAAGACCATAAAGTAGAGAAAATTTTGAGAGAGAAAACTAGGAATTTTGGACAAGAGGAATGAGAGAAATGGAAGATTGTAATTATTCTACTAACTCTGGACCTTTACAAGGTAGACTTGAAAAGATAATGGAGATCAACATAGATTCACTACCCAAGTTAAATATTCTCTTCTAAACCTCAGTTACCATCTATTCTCATCACCACATGTTTAGAAATAAAATATATTTCCTATACAAACAACATAAGTGTCCATCGGTGGATAAATGGATAAAGAAGATGGGAGATGATAGATAGATAGATAGATAGATAGATAGATAGATAGATAGATAGATAGATTATAGATAGATAGATAGGGGAATATTATTCAGCCATGAGAAAGAAGGATATTCTGCCATTTGTGACATAATGGATGGACCTTGAAAATATTATACTAAGTGATATAGACAGACAGAGAAGGACAAATACTGTATGATATGACTTATATGTAGAATTAAAAAAAAAACTTTGTAAAAACAGAGTAGAATGGTAGTTATCAGAGCTAAGGAGTGGTGGAATTAGAGATATATTGTTTAAGGGTACAAACTTATAATTAGTAGATAAATAAATTCTGGCAATTTTATTCACAACATAGTTATTATAGTCAACAACACTATATTATAATTCAAAGTTACTAAAAGACTGAATCTTAACTATTCACAATACAAAAAGAAATGATAAATATGTGATAGGCTAAAGGCATTAGTTAAGGCTACTATAGTAATCACTTTGTAGTATATAAATGTACCAAGCCAACACATGGTACACTTTAAACTTACACAATGTTCAATACAAATATTTCCCACAGAATTCTGAACTTGAGGTCAAAATGTATCCAAGATTGTGAAACACAGAACCTATCAGCAGCCATATTTTATCTTATAAATTGAAGCACAGCAACAGCTGGTCTGGAGAAAAAAGTGAGAGGAGTCAGATTCCAAAGAGAGAGAGACATCATCCATCTCTGATTTTTGCAAAGGCCCAAATGCATCTCCATACTTTCCCCAGTGTGTTTGTTAAGATATCTTGTGCATGTCTCCAATATTTATGAAATATATTTTAACATATAATATTTTTTATTTTTACATATTTATGTAAATATATACTTAAATATTTTCTAAATATGAATACAGTAAGTGAATACATTTAACTTTATTTAAAAATGTTAGATATTTACATTGTCCTTATTTTAATATCATGGTATGCTGTGGTCACTCTGGACTGAAGTTTAATAGCCTAAGGATTATCCTATATAATAAAAGGCTAATATGCAAATAGACCAAATGGCAGAACAACCGGTTGCTATGACATGCGCTGACCACAAGGGGGCTTGTGCAGAACATGGTGGATGTTGGCTGCAGCGGGATGGTGGAGCCAGTGAGCGGCGGCGCCAGACCAAGGCATGTGCTGGTTGCTATCATCGGGGCAAGCCTCTGGTGGTTACTGAAAATTCTTTACTCCCACATGCCACAGTCCCACCCAGCACTCTCACCTGTTCCTGGCACCGGCCCTGCTTGCACCTGCTGATGGCGCCGGAGCTGCTGTTCACACCCACTGCCAGCACCAGCCCTGCTTGTACCCGCAGCCAGCACCGGAGCCGCCCGGCTCATACCCACTGCCGGTGCACAGCGCCGGTCCCAATCACTCAGCGCCATCAGTGGGTGTGAGCAGCAGCTGCCAGCCTGATCGCCCCCGAAGGCTTTTCCACCTCCCCCTGCTCCAGAGGGGCAATCGGGGCAGTAGCCGCCACTTGTACCCGCTGCTGGCGCCAGCCCCCATTGCTCCCCGCCATCAGTGGGTGTGAGCGGGGCTGGCACCGTCAGTGCGTGGGAGCGGCGGGAGCAGGGCTGCCGGCAGACAGGGGACTGGGGGCCACAGCGGGAGGGGCCAGGCGGGGGCCCAGAGGATGGGCTGAGACCTGCCCCTGTGCCTACCATAGCCTCTCGGCCCATAGTTCCTTTCAAGGTGCATGAATTCATGCACTGGGCCCCTAGTTTTCATATAAACATACTCAGTTGGCAGAAAGGAAGAGATATTTCAAGTACTCAATGACCATATGTGGCTATTGGCTATTGTCGGCCTTATTGGATATAGCAGATGTAGAACTTTTCCTTCATTTCATTAAGTTCTACTGGACAACACTGTTAATTATTAACTATATGGGAAAACCATCTACTATAAAAGCCAACCTATTTCTTAAGGGATATCAAGTAAGAAAAAAACATGTTTATAGAAAAAAAATAAAGCTAAATAAAAAGGTTTAATATGTAATACAGTGCTGCAAAGTATTGAATAATTTAGCTAAACTTCAGCTATTCCTAAGTGCTTAGTATCTTTATTCTCTCCTCTTTGTATAATACTTTGCTTATAGAAAAGTATTCATGATGTCTGAGTGCATTAGGGATTTGCTCAGAGTAAGTAAATTGCTAGGTGGACCTTTCTATTTCTCTTTTCCTTCACCATAATAATGACAATAGTCACTTCCACTTATGAAGTACTGACTGTGCCAGACACTGGGCAGAGCACTAATTTAATAATGTAGTTATTATGTGCAACTCATTTTTTGTTCCTTTTCCCCCTCCATTTTGGACTTGACATTATGCAAGCAGGGCCGGTGCCAGGAACAGGTGAGAGTGCCGGGTGGGACCGTGGCATGTGGGAGCAAAGAATTTTCAGTAACCACCAGAGGCTTGCCCCGATGATAGCAACCAGCACATGCCTTGGTCTGGCGCCGCCGCTCACTAGCTCCACCATAATTCTCATTAACCCTAATGTTCTTACTTATGAAAAACCCCTGCAAAGGTAGCCAGAAACTTATTCTTTAAGGTGTTTTTTTCAAACAAAATGGATATTTAATGTAACAAATCAGAGAGAGATTGCTGCGTCATTCAGAAACCCCAGTTCTTTCCATATTGTTGCTCTGCTATTTCCTAAAGTTGTCCTTGATTGGCTCAACACCAGGTTTGCTTTCTAGGATGTGAGATGTGCAAAAGAGAAGTAGAAGGCAAGTGATTTTCCTATTTAAAGATGGAAGGCTAAAGTTGCACACTTTATTCATGTATTTAAAATAGTAAAATCTCAATTATGGTTTCAGGATGTGGAATTGAAGATAACCATTTTGAGGCAAGAAATGTTGGTCCCTCCCCCCTTTGTTATCCCATCTTTCAATTAATTTACCTATTTTTAAAGTATTCTGCCCTCACCTCTCCATCTGTAATAACACCATGTCACCTAAAGTCCTCAACTGTCTTTTGCCACTGCAATAGCCTCTAATAGCCTTGTGCTCTGATCTCCTTTCTCAGCCATCTTCCAAATGCCACTGAAGTAATTCATTTAAAAGGCAAACTTAGCTATGTAACATGAAAAGCCTTTCTCTGGCTCCCCATTGCCATTATTTATTCAAATGACAAATATGCTTATAGAGCATATTTTATATGTTGGTTGCTATTGTGAGCTGAGGATACAGTTGTATACAAGAAAGATAAAGGTCCTGTCCTCATGGGTTTTAATTCTGGTGAAGAGGACTAGAAAATACCGCATAACATGTCCATTATGTGTCCCCTGCCGAACCTCCCCAGTCTCACCAGCCTCAAACAGTAAGCACCAGCCAAGCAGGGCTTCCCACACACAATGCGCTGTCCCGAGCCTCCAATGCTTCTACTGTTCCACTGTAGGTATTTCTAATTGTCATTTAAAGCCTAAACTCGGGTGTTACCTTCTCCCCACCCCCTACTGGATTAGGTGCTCTTGTACCCAAAAGTATGCTGCTAAATGTTTAACAGGTTTTGTGATGCAGAGTTTTGATTGATGGTATTTGTTGATTTCTATGGTTTAACCACTACTACTATGGTCAGTTTTATTTTATTTTTTAATTTCTATTCTAAATAAACTCATTTGAATTTTAGTTTTAAAAGCTAAAATGTTGATAAAGATATGGAATAAGTATGATTATATTCAGCATAGTTATTAAAAAAGTGTTTATCTTTTCAAAGTATGCTAATATAAGAGATCAGATTTAGCAGTAAGTTTTGACATTTTTATTGTATGTTCAATGTGTACTTTTGTCAGTCCTGTTTTCCAGCTTTCATCCATCATTTTATTATTATTTTTTTCTGCTTTCTAATGGAGATGCTTAAACTTGAGGTAGTGTGTTTTGGGAAGACTTTTAATATTAGTAATACTTTTAATATAGCACCTTTATCTTCATACGGCATTTTTGTGGGTTTTTTTTTTTTGAACTATGGTTTTGTTATTTTTTATTTATTTATTTTTTTATTTTTTTATTGTTTAAAGTATTACATATAGTAGTACATATATCTCCTTTTTCCCCCCCATTGGCCTTCCCCCAGCCTCCCCTACCACCTGTCGCATGCCCTTACCCCCCCCCCCGCCCCCCAGTGTCTTGTATCCTACAATGATCAGTTTTAAAGTGCCAATGTGAAGTGAGTTGGCTTTCATATTTTTCAAAAAATTAACAGTTGCCTTTTCCCACCTCACCTGAGGATATGCTTTATTGATTTTTGAGAGAGAGAGAGAGAGAGAGAGAGAGAGAGAGAGAGAGAGAGAGAGAAGCAGAGAAACATTTATATGAGAGAGAAACATCAACCAGTTGCCTCTCATACCTGCCTGGACTGGGGATCAAATCTGCAACCTTTTTTGGTGTATGGGTGACACTCCAACCACCTGGCCAGGGCAGCAGTGCCTCTCATGAGCCAGAGCAAGTGGCTCCAGCACACAACTGCCTCTGCCATAGAACCTATGGCATATTTTATATATTTATTCTTCTTGCTTTTAAACAAATATTTACCAAGCATTTAGTGTTCTACAGTCTGTGCCATAGCATTAAGCATTTAACAGTTAATCTTTTGAGGCCCGGTGCACGAAATTCATGCACTGGGGGGCAGGTCCCTCAACACAGATTGCGAGAGGGCGCAGGCCAGGCCAAGGAACCCCACCGGTGCACAATCGGGGCAGGGGAGGGACACAGGAGCTTGACCAACAGGGGAGGGACTGTGGGAGGGCTCCAGGGCATGTCCGACCCATCTCACTCAGTAACCTACTGGTCAGAGCATCTGCCCTCTGGTGGTCAGTGCACGTCTTAGCGACTGGTTGACTGGTCAACTGTCTGCCCCCTGATGGTCAGTGCACATCATAGCCAGTGGTTCAGCGGACTTAGCATATCATTAGCATATTACACTTTGATTGGTTGAATGGACAATCAGACAACTGGACACTTAGCATATTAGGCTTTTATTATATAGGATATCCCTCTAGAAAGCTCAATCTAGATGTGGAGAGAATAAAATATAGCTTTAATAGGGCCATATTAGCAATAAACTCAGGGTAGCTTTTGAACATAATTTAGGTACTTAAATTTTTTTGATGAATAAATAAATAAATGCATATTTGAATGTACATTAGTTGTAGAAAAGTTCATCTTAGTGAAACACAAAAATTAAACTGGAACACATGGTTTTTCCTCTGGGCAGGATGCAAAAGTGATTTCCCAGGTTCTTATCCAGGTGGATTTGAAGAATGAAGCCACAGACAAAAGGTGGTATAGGAAAAGGTGGGAATTTATTGGGAAACAAGCACAGAGTCCCACATGGGGATGGGGAGAGAGACCCAGTAAGTCCCTCTTTCTTAAGGTTTATAAAGGCTGCAGTTCTTTGTGTCCTGATATCCCCTCTGATTGGTCACTAGAGCAGCTTCAGAGCTCAAACCCCACAGTGGGGTTCCCCTCTTTTTCTCCCTTTTGTTTTTCTATTCCCTGTGGCTTTCCTCTTTATTCTGTGAGTGAGTGGATTCCTCTCCCTTTATTCTGTAAATGTGTACCTTCTGGCTGCTCCCAGCTTTTGCAGCCCTGCAGTTTGGTTCTCCCCCATGGACCCCCTAATTCCTAAAACTTCCTAAATCTGCCTATTTTACCCCTAAAAACTCCATTCATTAGAAAAAAAATGCTTATTTTTATGGAAGTTAATTAAGATAAGGCAAAGGTAAAGATTTCTTCAGAAACTGAAGAAATTCTCCATCATGCCATTAAAAGAAGAAAAGTTGTTTCTGTAAGTAAGTAAGAGGGTCTAGAAAAAAGTTTTTAAAAGAGTGAGAAAGAATCCTAGTAGTTTGGCAACAGCTGCTTAGAGAAAATTTGGGTTGCTGCATTTATTACTAAATAGAAAACAAATATTACTTAATAATAAGTTATTTTATTATTTCCACAGATGAAAGTAATCACTTGATAGTATATATTTTTGGAATTTTGATTGGAACTGGATCAGCTATTGTTCTTCTTTTTCTCTTGGGTTATTTGGGAATTCAATATGAAGTCAGATGGCTCCTAATTCTGGTATGTATTTCATTTCAATAGCCTGAAAGTATATCTTTGATTTTGAATGTCCAAGTCACAAAATTGAACTGAATGATTTATGTTATCACAGCATTTCAGTACAGTGTTCTCTTGGGCATAAGGCAACTAAATCCACCCCTTCCAAGAAAGTGCTCTAGGTAGAATTTGAGGGGAGAGTTTTTCATGGATCAAATCTGTACTTCAATACTTGTGCACTTACATATTAATTTTTAGTACAAAGTCAAAAGGGATCTGTTTTTTAAGGTGAACTACAATTAACTAACGTAGGAATATGAAGACTAATATCAGTATAAAGTATATTCAAGTCAACAAGCATTGTAGCTTAGCATGCAAAAGGAAACACATCCTGTGGTCAGCACATTTTCTCTTGTGCGCATGCCATGTAGGAAACTGACTTATAACTGAGATAAAAATTTATTATTTAACAAAGAGAAATGTAACTGCTGAGAAGAGCAAACTCTAGCCTCTGGCTAGTATTCTCTCTCCCAAGACCTAACAAGAAAAGATAAATTACAATCAGGAATATAAACCGAACATGAGCCATTTACCATACATATGGTAGCTATAGATCACAACTAACACACTTAGATGGACTATAGTGTTTAACATTTCTTTTAAATCTAATTAATTTTAATTCACAGGCATTCTCCTGTCAAGAAGATAAATAATAAATTTAACTGCAGTGATTGTGTCTTGCTGGGAAGAATGCAGAAATACTTTTCATGTAGCACTAAAGGTCTGGATGGTCACTCTAGACACTGATTTTCAGTCTACTCTGGTCAAGGGAACTGACTAATTGAATTTCCTTCTGTGACGGTTTTAGATCTGAATGAAGATGGTATCAACAACATCTCCTTAGACCACATAATCTGTGAGGGTTCTATCACTTCCTTCTCTCTTGCTCTTATCCAAATGCTCATTGATATTTTTTTCTTTTGCTGTTTTGTTTGAATAATTTTGATATTGTATATGAGAACCGGAAACTTCAGCAATACCTATGTGTATTTTAAGACTGAGTATTTCATATGGTGTACACTTTCCCATCATTGTAGCATCTAAAAATATGTTAAAAGCATAGTTGTCATCTCTATTTTTCTTCTGTTTTAGTATGCAGTACTGTTAATGTGGGCCCTTGGTGTTCAGGTTGTACTTTCAGCACTCATCTTCACAAAGAAAGAGGAGGTATGGAAAGATCAGCCTTTTTTTAAAAAAAAATCTAAAGAAAATTGAATACATTAGATTTTTGAGACCTATAAGCCTATATTAAAAGCTAAAAGTAAATGTCTTTGGAGATAAAAAGAGTCAATGAAAGTACTAGAATTCTGTACAGGAAGGGGCCAGGTGTCAGATGGGAAGGGTGGATTTGGGAACTTGTCTTTTACTCTGCTTGCAGAAGACTGAGAATGTACAAATAATAAAGAATGTGTGGGAAATGTGCTGAGTGTGGAAAAATCCAAAATTGGGCCCCCAGCCCACCCTGGCTACCACTGCTGACCCAATCACTTTACTATATATTCTTCTATAAGGAAATATTTTCAACATTTATTCATTTAAAATTTAATAATTTCATTAAGTAGACTGGAAAAAAAAAGATAGACTGAATAATTCATGTATTTTGCAACAGTATGGCCATGAGTAAGATAGTTAAATTAATTAGGTAAGTTCAAAATAACACATAATAAATTGCATGAAGAAACTTTTCATAACAAAACCTACCTATTACAGCCTAAGGTTACTTTTAATCCTTCAAGAAATATCTGTTTCAGGGTAGTCGGGCTGTCTTTGTATTAGTGGAATTGTCCTATAGTAAAAAGAGCATGGACTTGAAGTCATACAGATTTGCATATGACTAGATACTTAATAGCCTGCAGCCTAGTCTTCATCTGTATCCTCTGGTTAATGCCTATTTACCTTACAGAGAAACTGACAATTTTCAAAGTTCCTGTCATAGAGTAGCTACTCAAGAGTCCTCTTCCTCCCCTTCATTAATTTTAAATGAGCTCTTGATTAATTCCTTGCTTCCTAGCATTCAAATTATCTCTATATGTAGGCACCTATGTAATGGCCAAACCCAACAAAATCTTCCTTTAGGATACCATTGCCCTCCACCTTTATTAGCTATCTTATACTTAGCATCTACCCTGCGTATCTAACCACTCAGGGCCTGTTGTTAATGGCCTGGCATTTGTAGCTAAAATTTCTTCTCTCTACATCCAAAATGTGTGTGTGTGTGTGTGTGTGTGTGTGTGTGTGTGTGTGTGTGTACAGCAGGTAAGTTCTGTAAAGCTGCTTTGGTGGAAAAACACTAGTTCCCAACCAATAAGCTTCTAACTAGTGATAGAACTAGTGATAAAACCTGAATATAGTATAATACTTAAGAAACCCTAACACATAAATATAGTGTATCACTCTCACCCATATTTACTTAATTATTATTCACATACTTTTCTCTATCTACTTTATGAATAATAAAAATCATCTATATATATAAAAAGCTAATATGCAAAGTGTCCCTTTGGGAGTTCCACTGGGAGACCGGAAGTTTGATCGCTCATTATGACCACAATGATGTGCGCTGACCACCAGGGGGCGGCATGAAACAAAGGGAGGTCCAGGCTGGCAGCTGAAAGGCCCTGATCGCTGACCAGGCCTAGGGACCCTACCCATGCATGAATTTCATGCACCAGGCCTCTAGTTTGATAATAACTACCATGAGCCAGAGACTGTGATAAGCATGTTCTAGGCATTATATTATTGATCCTCCTAGAGCAGGCGTCCTCAAACTACGGCCCGTGGGCCACATGCGGGTGTTTTTGCCATTTTGTTTTTTTACTTCAAAATAAGATATGTGCAGTGTGCATAGGAATTTGTTCATAGTTTTTTTTAAACTATAGTCTGGCCCTCCAACTGTCTGAGGGACAGTGAACTGGCCGGCCTGCCTGCTGGTCAAACTCCTGGTCGAGGGGACAATTTGCATATTAGCCTTTTATTATATAGGATATACACTGAATGGCCAGATTATTATGCATTCAGAGATCATAATTATCTGGCTACTCAGAGTATAGACGTCTCAGCTCCTCTTCCTTATTCATGTAAACAAAGCAAATAATTAAATTCTCTGAGTATCTGTCTTTTTGTTCATAAAATGGGAATAGTATCTGTTCTTTGTAAGTTTTGGCATTTTTGAGGACCAAATTAGAGATTAGTTATGAAAGTCATGAACTTTTGAATGCTTAAGTAAAACCAAATACATCAGTACTCACTGAAATTGCTAAAAATAGGTATAAGGAAGAAAAAAAGCTTTTAGACATAAGCAGAAAACAAAAAACTAACTTTGAATACCCTTTTATGAGGAGACATAAGGAAAGTTCCCATCAAAATTTCACTTTTTATCCAATTTTCAACAGGTTCACCAAGTATGGCATAATGAAATTGATTTAGTCATTTCTCAGTATGGATCTAAAGATGTGCCTGAAGACATACTTAAGTGGACTATTCTGAATGCTTTACAGAAAACAGTAAGATAAAATTAGCATAAAACTAAAAATTAGATGTCAGAGGTGATCACTGTAGGATAGAGAGGAATAGAGGGAAGGGTAGAGGATAGGGACTGAGAAATGAGACATTCTTTTATTTCTTCCAAAACAAAATGGGAACAATCACATTGTCTCCACTTACAGATCTTAGTTGTATCTTCCTTTTGTTATTTACAGCTCCTTTTCTGGGTTAAGTGATGTGCATTTTAACCTGGTTTCCCTAGAAAAGTGTTGGTGGTCTTTGCCAAGTAGGGTCATTAGTCCTCCTGCACCCTTGGGAGGTAAGTGTGAGCACAGTCCTAGCTAGGAGCAGAGTAGCACGATGGCTCCCATTTGAGCCTGCATGTTTGGATTGCCACAGTAGCTTTGTGATCCTGGACAAGTAATTTTCTTAACTTCACATTTCATATTAGTAAAATGGGCAGAATAACTCCTACCTCTAGTTGGCAGGAATAAATGAAGTAACATAGAGAATATTTAGAAATCCTTAGATCTGGAACATAGTAAGCAGCTAATACTTATTAGCTAATGTTGTTAGGGTTATTATTGAACAGGTCAGCTATTTCTGGGCAGTGAAGGGAATTGGTATGGTCAGCCAAATAATTTACAGGAAGAGATCAGCACCTGGAGTGTAGCATAATAAGTGCTTGATAAAGAAAGTAGCAAACATTTACATAGTACCAGTTCCTTTTGTAAGTGCTTTGCATGTATTAACTCACTTAATCCTCCCAACCAATGAGGTCAAACTATCATTCTCATTTTATAGATGGAGGACAGAGAGATTCAGTAACCCAGCCAGCGTCACCCAATGAATAAGTGGCAGAGCCAACATCCAGTCCCAGACAATCCAGCACTAGATTTTGTATTCTTAACTGCCACTGTAGATGCCTCACATAGGAATAGTTCATTATTTTTAGTACCCTTACTAAACAAAACGCATCTTAGAAGAATTGAAATGTAATTATAAATGTTTTATTCTGCATATGTTTTCTCTGATGTATGTGAACTGTAGAGGTATTCCATTTCCAGATTGCATTACAACCTTTTTTTTTTTTTATGGTCATAAACTGATAAACGGGAAAACAATTCTATGTATGACATTGCTATCATTAATGAGAATTCAGCTTAAAGTTCCTAACCATGGATATAATTGGTATATTATACGTAGGCTTGATTGATTTAACTAACTTTTAATATCCAAGCTCTAAAGCACTATTATACTCATTCAACATTCCCAAGTTCTTGTCAAAATTGTTGGTACATATTATGACATAGACAATACTGATGCTATAACTTTCAATAACAAGTTTAGAAAACAAGGAAATATTCACTTTAACCTTCTCTTGTTTTCTAGGTGTCAAATATATAAACTGATTTTTTTCACATCCTCCCAACTCAATAGGATAGGAAATGAGGCATTTATTAGATGTTTGATCATCTCTATGACTATCTTCCTTATTATCTTTTTGGTTCTTTTTTGCAGTTTTTCACACAATACAAAATTGAAAGTTAACATCTCACATTAATCCTAAAGAAAGTAGATTAACCCTCTAAATGTATATTAAACACATATGGCAGCATAGTGGGGATAAATATAAAGAAAGATAACTGCTATAGTTCAAAAGAGGATTCTTTCTTCTATGTTCTGGCCTGAAACATGGTTGTGGATTTGGTAAATCAAGCATACCTTTCATTCTGGACTCCTATAAATAAATTCAGATATAACAATTTCAGCCAAACATAGTCCACTTATCAAGTAGAGATCTTTACCTCTTGCTGACATCAACAATAGCAGCAACAATGTAATAGATTAAACAAATGTGTACTTACTTTACTTAATTCACTACATTTTAACAGAGAATAAATTTATCATGAAAACACTTTATGTGTATGGGCATTATATAATTAACTGCATTTTGAATATTTTATGGTAAAATTCATAAAATCTTTTTCTTAGTTGCAGTGTTGTGGCCAACACAATTACACAGATTGGGTAAAGAATGAGAATAAAGAAAATTCAGAACAGGTACCATGTTCTTGCACGAATTCTACATTAAGAAAGTGGTTTTGTGATGAGCCATTGAATGCAACTTACTTAGAGGTAAAGATAAGTCAAAGCTGCTGCAAATATTTTACAGTGCCTTTTTAAAAATTTTATTTTGCAAGTCAATTTAGAATTCTGAGCCAATTTTTATATAAAGACAATGTTATTTCTGGTGGTTAGGTTCTTCAGTGACTTATCTAAATTGAACTCATATTTAGTTGATTGCAGTACTATCTCAGGTATCTTACCTAATAATAGACAAGCATGTAAATTGACTGTACCTCTCCTACACCACCAGCCAATCAGGAGTGATATGCAAATTAACCCAACAAAGCTGGCGGTTAATTTGCATACACATGGGGCTGAGTGACGGGGGCAGGTGGGATGCTTGCATTGTTGCCATGGCAACAACACAGGCGTTCTGCCCCACCCCGGGTCTCACAGGGCCTCTGGGCAGCGTGGGAAGGCGGGGCTGGAGCAGAAAGAGGCTGCTCCAGGGCCTGAGTGGAAAGGAAAGGAAAGCCCATTCAAGCACGAATCTTCGTGCATCAGGCTTCTAGTATAATAAATAAGTAAACTTTCTGGGAGTATGTGATCTACTGGTAAGTGCTACTGGAACTTGGGATGCCATCAACCTTTCTCCTCAGCCTTCCTTTCCAAATCCTTGCAGAGGAAGGAGGCACTATTGGCAACTCTTGTTGAGAGGCTGCCATACCAGTATTAAAGAGTATGGAGATTGGCAGAAACTGAAGGGAGGGGATCCCAGCAATGACAAAAGTGGTATTCAGGTAAATTTGGCAGAATTGAGAGTACAGGTTCACCTGGAGCAATGACTATTTTCAGGTATGGAATATTGATGAACTAGAGATTTCCATCCCAAGAACTTCTAATACTTTGTATAGTTTATTTACTAACATTAAAATGTATCTTTTAATTATATAATTTATTCATAGATAAATAGAGGATTTAAAAAAATTTTTTAATATATTTTTACTTGATTTCAGCGAGGAAGGGAGAGGGAGAGAGAGATAGAAACATCAATGATGAGAGAGAATCATTGATTGGCTGCCTCCTGCACACCCACACTGGGGATTGAGCCCACAACCCGGGCATATGCCCTGACCGGGAATTGAACCAGTGACCACTTGGCTCCCGAGTTGATACTCAACCGCTGGGCCACACCTGGCTGAGCTAGAGGATTTTTTTTTTGAAGCTTCTGCTATTTGGGTACTAATCATTTTAGGTGCTAGTTATATACCCTATTAAGTTACACTTGTCTGCAGTTAAATCCCTCTAAAACAATAAATTTCTGATTTCAATTGCATGACAACATCTTAGTAACTTTAAAAGTAGCAAGCAAGGTGTCCTGTCATCATATGAAGCTTCCTGGATTCCTTGTCTCCAGTTAGACACTGACTTGTTTTTCAGACTTTATTAAATGTTTGATTTCTATGTCTCTTCTTATTGGTAACAGAATTACGTATAAAACTATGTCAATCTCCAAGTTATTTTAAGTGACTTTCTTTTCCTTAGGGTTGTGAAAATAAAATCAACACATGGTATCAAGCTAATGCTTTATCATTAATTGGCATTAACTTTGGACTTTTGCTTTCAGAGGTAAGGTTTTGTTCCTGTGTTTAAAGATAGAAATATTAAGTATAAATAATACAGAATAATCTATGGAACAAACAGATGGAGACCTAATCAAACAAGTTAATCGAATAGGAGCCAGGATCTTGAGACTGTTAGCACCAAGAGAGGGATAGGTCCAGCTGGAGGTGATATCCCTAAATCAGCTAAGTCAGTGGGGTTTGTTAATAAGGGGTCACACGGGCCGGTATCATATAATTTCACTGCTTTGTGATATTTAAAAAATACTTCTTATCTCAGCAGCCAGAGCACCATGTTGGCAAGTTGGCAAACTTCTGAAATCTAGGCAGATGTTTGACATTAGTAAATCTATTCACTCATAGACGCATTCATTCATTGAGATAATTTGAAGGGTGGTGAATATCTGCTGTCATTCAGATACTGTACTAGATATTAGAGATACAGTGGAAGCAACATAGACATATTTCATGACCTGAAGGGTGCCAGCTACAGAGCTGAGATTTAGAAGCAAGACTTCATTTTCCAGTCTCAGTGACAATTGATAAGCAAGTAAAGGCTATGGATTCAAGAAAACTATAAGTGGACAGATTATTACAGTGCAGACTATAACATTGGAATGAACATATAATGCACAGTTTGGCCAAAGTAGGATGACAGTTGTAATCGCTGAATGATGGCAAACCAAGACATTCTTACAAGCATTAGCATAGTTATTTTGAAATGCTTTTGTGTCCAAGCTGAGGAGTGTAAGGAAAGACTGAGGGGGTGTGTTATCTGTGCTCCATTTACTATCTACCTTTTACACACTACTTTTCATAATCCTGTGCCAAAAAGAGGCAGTTTTGTAAGATTGATGATATGGTTAGAAAGATGAACAAAAAACAGATCAGCAATTCATCAAGGCAGCTAGTCCAATGATAGTCCATGTAATTAAAATTTAACAGTCTATTCATTCTAGTCCCCTCTATAAATGAGCTTGGTGACGAGGTTACTCTAGAAGACTCTCTCTGCAGACTTCTCATTCACAACCATATGTACCTTACTCTGAAATTTCTCATGCTATTTGATCTTTTCTATTTGATCTTTTTTCCCTTTCCAGTATGCATTTTAGTGATTACACAGTAAATGCTGACATTGTAAATTATTCTTATTGATTACATTTTGATCTGCTATTGTTTCCTTTTCTTCCAGGTTTTGCAAATCTCATTAACTGTCTCTTTCTTCAGACATATCAAGAACAGAATATTTGCAGAAATGTGATCTTTGGATTTTAATTTGCCTGGAAGAAACCAGTTAATTCGCAAAATAATCACAATATATTGTTTTATTCCAAAAAGGTTCTGAATTACTTTAGTGATGTTTAGGAGTCATTGGAGTCATTGGTTACATGTAACATAAAATTTTTGAAATTATAATACATCACTTCATGAACTTTTTATTAATTTGGTTTTTCAACATATCAGATATTTCAAAATATCAAAATATTCTGCAGTTTAGAACTTTACCTTGACTTATTTTCTGAATTTAGGGGATATCACAGATATTAAAATCAAAATGTAGTTAAATGCTACCATATATTTTGAGTTTCTTATATAGAAAATATTAAGCAATTATAGCATGTACCTTACATTTGCAAATTTTAAAATGATGCTGATTTATAGGAAATTTAAAAGAAAGATTAAAAATCTTCATGATATATCTCTACTGAACTAATCATTTATTTCTTCTGATAATGCTTACAAATTAATAATAAACTTAAAATTTTAGAGATTTGAATATATTTTGGTGGCAATAATATCATATTAAAATAACAATGTTTTTAAACTGTGGTAGGAAAAAATCTATTCTAAATGATCTCTGAATTCCAATATTCTACTTGCTCTTCATTTGCTTCTCTTTTTCTTTAAATTTTGTTCAATGTGTGTATGTACAATTCCCTGGAGGAAATAAAAATAACCTAGTTTTCTATTTTCTTAAAAATGATAGTGTGAGAACAAAAAACATTGTTTTGAAAAATAAAAACTACTATAAAGATGTGAGCTGTTCTTATATTATCGTTGTCCTTTATAGCAAAAGGCAGTCTTGACCTTGAGAAAATGAAGAAAGGATAGAGTAACTGAAGATCCTACATTGCTCCCACCCCTGTAGAGGGCTCACACTCATGTACTAATTCAATCATATCTCTTTTCATTTATATGTTCAGTACATTGAAGATTTTAGAGACCTGTAGAACTTTCTTAAGTCAGCAGAAAAGAAAATAGAATTACCATTTTCTCAAAAGTGACCTGCAAATAGACATGCCTTATATTCTTTAAGGAAAATTATCTTGGGATTTAAAGCTCATTTTCAAATTCTTATTTTCTATAAAACATTAAACAAGAACACTGATAGCAAAAATCTGTCTCCTGCCGAAACCGGTTTGGCTCAGTGGATAGAGCGTCGGCCTGCGGACTGAAAGGTCCCAGGTTCGATTCCGGTCAAGGGCATGTTCCTTGGTTGCGGGCACATCCCCAGTAGGGGGTGTGCAAAGAGGCAGCTGATCGATGTTTCTCTCTCATCGATGTTTCTAGCTCTCTATCCCTCTATCTTCCTCTCTGTAAAAAATCAATAAAATATATTTTTTAAAAAAAGACTTTAAAAAAAAAATCTGTCTCCTACTTGGGAGTTGAAAGTGGACTTACTGGTAATCACATAAATGTTATAGATTTGATTATATATATTTGATTTTGCATCAAGGAAACAAAAAAGTTTCTCTTGATACCAAATTGCCTATTTTAAGTTAGTATAGTTAATTCACAAAATACATGCACCACTGATAGAATCTATCACCTTTATGGTTGTACAGAATATTGTCTTGAAAGACAATACTGTACACCTTGAATAAAATAAAGACTTGTTTGATAATATAAAATAGAATAGATCAGGATCATCTCTCTCTAACTTGCTTTTTCAATTTTTGAAATAGAAAACTAAGTAAGTTCTGAAAATCAACCTGGACCAGAAGTGAACCGTTCAATTTAGAATTTAGGGCAACAACGACTCCTTACTTCCCCTTCAATTGTCGTATCACTCACAAAAACACATTTAACTGGCTTCAGGCTCCTCATCTTCATTATGTTTTCAAAAGTTAGAGTGATTTTGTGATGGTACTATGTAAGTGCAAGACTTTCAGATTCTTCTAGATAAGGATATGTGTATTCAGTCAGCAAGCCTGTATGGAGCACCTGCTCTGTGCCAGGAGCATTACACCCTGTTAGGATATGAAGATGGAGAGCCACATATATAATTCCACCACAGGGCTGGCTTCAGGGGCATACAGCCTGTCCTAAGAAGCGCTCCACACTTGGTTTAGTACTTGGCAGTTCCCATCTTGACATTTTAATCATTTTGGAACAACGGATGTCACATTTACATTTTGCACTGGGCTCTGTGATTCATTTGCTGGCCCTGTCCCTATAGTTAAACTCACACAGTTTGACATGAAAAATTGTTTAATATATGTGATATTCTTTCTAGACACGCAGAAAGAGTATGCCTAAGTATGCCTTAGAGGATCAGAGAATGCTTCAAAAAGGAGAGCCATTCATTCAACAATTATTGAGTGACTGCTATGTGCTGAGCACTTTTCTAGGTGCTAGAGAAACAATCCTATATAATAAAGAGGTAATATGCAAATTGACCATCACTCCAATACACAAGATGGCCGCCCCCATGTGGACACAAGATGGTCAGCAGAGGAGAGCAGTTGTGAGCATTCAGGCCAGCAGGGAAGGACAGTTGGGGGTGACCGGGCCGTCAGGGGAGGGCAGTTAGGGGCAACCAGGCTGGCATGGGAAGGAAGTTAGGGGTGACTGGGTCAGCAGGGGAGGGCAGTTGGGGGTGACCAGGCCAGCAGGGGAGGGCAGTTAGGGGCAATCAGGCTGGGTGTCGATCAGGCTGGCAGGGGAGTGGTTAGGGGTTGATCAGGCTGGCAGGCAGAAGTGGATAGGGGCAATAAGGCAGGCAGACAGGCAAGCAGTTGGGAGCCAGCAGTCCTGGATTGTGAGAAGGATGTCCAACTGCCCATTTAGGTCTCATTCCACCAGGATCGGGCCTAAAAGGGGTCCCAGACTTGAGAGGGTGCAGGCTGGGCTGAGGGACACACACACACACACACACACACACACAGCCCCCGCCTCCCCCCCTCCCCCCGCCGTGCACAAATTTTTTGCACCAGGCCTCTAGTAGTGAATAAAACAAAATGAAAGAAAAATTGCCCTCATGGGGGTTACATTCAAGTCAGGGGAGTCAAACAACAAAACTAATATATCAAATGATGGGAAGAGCTATAAAGAAAAAAGTGAGGAAGTAGAATAAAATATCTTAGGGGACTAAGAGGATTGTAGTTTTAAATAGGATATGCAAAGAAGGCATCCAGAGAAAATGACTTTTGAGTAAAGAAACAAAGGCAGCCGGAACCGGTTTGGCTCAGTGGATATAGCACCGGTCTGCGGACTGAAAGGTCCCAGGTTCGATTCCGGTCAAGGGCATGTGCATTGGTTGCAGGCACATCCCGGTGCGGGGTGTGCAGGAGGCAGCTGGTCGATGTTTCTCTCTCATCGATGTTTCTAGCTCTCTATCCCTCTCCCTTCCTCTCTGTGGAAAATCAATAAAATATATTTTTTTAAAAAAAGAAAGAAACAAAGGCAGTGACAGAATAAAAAGAAAGTACACTGTAAGCAAGAGGAAGCAGCAATTAGGGAGGAAGAAAGGATCAGAGACAAAAGTAAACATGTTGACTTCAAGGAAGGGTTAGGAAGCCAGTGTGGGTAGAGTGAAGTAGGGTTGGGTACTGGGAGGCTGAGATGAAAAGTTCAGGGGGAGGGGAAAGGTCTGGTAGGCACTTGTCAGCCACTCTCAAGGCTTTAGTTTTTACTGAGTGAAATGAGAAGCAATTGGCAGGTCTTGTACCAGTGACAAGATTGGGCTTGTAGGTGCAATCTTGCTGCCATGTTAAAAAGAGACTTAAAAGGCACAAGTATGGAAGCAGGGAAAACAGATTGGTTTTTATTTCATAATCTGGATAAGAAGGAGAATAGGTTTGGCCAGAGAGTAGAGGTGGAGTTGGTGAGAAGTGATCGATTCTATATATGATTTTTGGTGCAGTCATCAGAATTTGCCAATAGTTTGAGCATAGAGATATAAGAGAAAAAGGGGAGTTGAAGATGACTTAGTAACTGGATGGATGGAGTCACCTCTTATGGATATGGGACAGAATTTGAGAGAAGCAAGGTATTTCAAGTTAATACTTAAAATTTCAAAAATCCTACTGAAGGGATCTGTTATGTGTCTGTACCCCCCACTAGTCTATAAAAAACTCAAAGTTAGGAATATTTTGAATCGTCTTTGCAACTCCAAAGCTTTGTTCAGTACTTGACAATGTAGGTGGCCAACAGATGCTAATGAACTTTATGACAGATTACTCAATAGGTCACCAGATAAAATCCAATTGCCCTCTTAGGTTGTCTGATGCTGACTGTACTCAATGGTTTTGATTTTATTAGGCTATCATAAATATAAACTGTCAAAACTTGTTTGGTAATTAGCTGCTAAATCAATAAGTCACTGCCACCCACATCTTCTTTCTCCAGGAACCTCAATGAGGGATGTCGGCAAAGTAAAAACATTAAAAGGATCTCAATAATAAAGAACATTACAAACTGTTGAACAAAAATAGACAGAGGTAAAGAACCATTGAACATTCTGTCAAACTGCAGTGGGAAGGTAGGGGCGGGCTGGGGGGGTTAGACATCAACCGAAGGACTTGTATGCATGCATATAAGCACACTCAACAGACTCAAGACACTGGGGGTGGGGGGATGAGGACAAGTGCCAGGGGTAGAGGAGGCTGCGGGGAGGTCAGTGGGGGAAAAAAAGAGACATATGTACTACTATTTGCAATACCTTAAACAATAAATTTAAAAAAAGGATCTCAATGAAACAATTTTTAAAAGAATATTACAATAAAAATAGGGTCAGACAGCCCTAAGTGTTTAATGTTTACAATATTTGTTAAGTACTTGTATACTTTTATTTCCTTTTTCTGATCTTAGAGGGGTAATACTTCAGAGACGTAATGATACCATTGCCTTTTTTTTTTTTTAATCCTCACCTGAGGATATTTTTCCATTGATTTTTTGAGAGAGTGCAAGGGAGGGGGAGAGACAGAAAGAGAGAAACATCTATGTGAGACGCATTGATTGGTTGCCTCCCGCTTGAGCCCTGACCAGAGCTGAGGACTGAACCTGCAACAAAGGCATGTGCCTTTGACTGGGAATCAAATCTATATCGTTTTGGTCCTCGGGCCAACGCTCTAACCACTAAGCAAACTGGCCAGGGTTGTGCATTTAATTAGTAATTCTTCATAAACACAAGAAAAGGATTACCCTGCTTTCTACTATATCAATTTGTTATACATGTATATATTTATAGTAGCATATATTCATCCATATTCATTAAAATATTATTGACATCATTTTCCCATCTTTCAGTTTTAGTCTATTTCTAAGCCAACTAATCCTCTTTCTATAATATTTCTGGTATTTCTGTTCAATCTATAAACACTGTATTGGATGTGGATTTACCATCAGAAAAGTCAGATTTTTCAGAAACATTACCTATCTTTATTTTCTCTAAATTAAATCTATGAGCCCCAATATCACAACCCTAGCTGGGTGGACCTTTTCTATGCATAGGTTTTTAGAAGAAGATTCATGTATTGGGGAGAAGAAAAACACAAGAGTTCTTCATTTTTAGGACATGCAGGTTTCATTAAGCCCTCTACCATCGCCACTCCATAAAATCTTGATGTAGGGTATAGGCTGTTTGTCCAGATCACGTAGGCCAATGGTCGGCAAACGATGGCTCGCGAACCACATGCGGCTCTTTGGCCCCTTGAGTGTGGCTCTTCCACAAAATACCACGGCCCCGGGCGAGTCTATTTTAAAGAAGTGGCATTAGAAGAAGTTTAAGTTTAAAAAATTTGGCTCTCAAAAGAAATTTCAATCGTTGTACGGTTGATATTTGGCTCTGTTGACTAATGAGTTTGCCGACCACTGACGTAGGCCATCCTCTTTGCAAGACTTGCAAGAATGTCTTGCATTATACTCTGAATGTGAGGGTGTTTTGTAAGTATTGATTTTCATCCTGAGGCCTCATCCACAGTCTACATGTAGACCAGCTTTGCATTCTGTGATTTAGTGTCTCTATTATATCAAATTAATTTATTAAAGAAAGCATGATGCTCTTGTACTTGGGATCTCATACTCAGAATAAAGAACATGACCTGTAAAGAACATTTCTTGAAGAATCTCTGCAAAAAAGAGCTAGTGTAGTCGGCCTGAGCTGCCTAGCCTTGGAATATTCTGTTTGCAAGATTGACCCTCGGCTTGCCCCTGGGATCTTGGCTGATAAGCAGTTTCCTACGGATATAAAAGACTCCTTAAGTCAGTGATGGCGAACCTATGACACGCGTGTCAGCACTGACACGCGTAGCCATTTCTGATGACACGCGGCCGCATGCCGAGGATGAAACATTTGCTGCTCCTGAGGATGAAACATTTGCGAAATAATGTTTTTTCCTCAAAGTGACACACTACCCGAGTTATGCTCAGTTTTTTGGCGAAGTTTGACACACCAAGCTCAAAAGGTTGCCCATCACTGCCTTAAGTAATAAGAGTGGCTAATTGTGCCTGAACTGTTTATACAAGCAATGTGATTCATTCTGAACACCTTTGTTTCCTTTGAGATTCTGGAATTTATACACATGCTCGACAGAGGATACATATGTGTCCAGTCCCCAATAAAAACTTTGGACACTGAGCCTCTGATGAATTACCCAAGATAGTGTGTGCAGTGTGACTCCACTGGCAAAGACTCCCCAAAGCTGATTCCTGGTTTCTTTCATACTTCTCTTCCACGCACCTTTTTCTTTTGCCAGTTTTGCTTTGCATTCTTTCACTGTAATAAATCTTATCCATCAGTGAAATTATATGCTGAGTCCTGTGAGTCACTGAACCTGGATTAGTCTTGGAGACCTTCCACACACTCCCTGGAAAGGAGGATTCTATTTCTAGCCAAGGGGTTGAAATTCAGGAATGATGCTGTCATTACAAGAAAATGTGTTACCTTCATCCAAAATATTTGCTTTGTTTGTTTATTCTGGTGCGCAATTGATATCATCACTACCTTTTAACTATTTTTCTTACATATAATAAAAATAAACCTACAAAATAGGTACTACTATGTTAGGATTAAATCATTCAATTTAATTTTATTAAAGCCTTTAAAACTGTATATAGCACATTATAAGTGAACATTATTTATGCATTTGTAAGTAAAAAAATTATACTGGCTTCATAATTGCCCTAAAGAATAAATTGACCTGCTTTACTAATTGCTCTGATGTATATGCATAAGGTGTCACTGGCTGAGATCCATGGAATGGGTGACAGAGTAGACTTTAAGAGAGAAGAGTATTTTTATGTCTTGATAAGTCACTGAACTGCAGAAAGTGGTAGAATGGGGTAAGTTGTTCTGTGTCTGATTTCAGGCATGCCTCAAGGGGGGCACTGTTTTAAAATCTCTAGAATAGTTTTCTGTGAAAACTGGTCTAACATGACCAATAACTTCAAAATAAATGGTGAACCAAAAAGTCACAGCATTAAGAAGTTTGCTTTTCAAGTCTGTAGAATATTGAAAATATAATGAGTTTTAGTGTTTACTGTGTTTGACTTTGAGTAATAAATCTTTTTTTTTTTTTTCTAAAACCAACAAAATAGTATAGTTGGGCCAATTTGCCTTCTGAATTCAGAAGACTTAAAATGAGACTAGAAAATATGTTGGCATCTGCTCGCCCTTTCGGCCACTCTGCCCATCAGCACCCCATAAAAACAGTTCTTTTTGCCCTAACCAGTTTGGCTCAGTGGATAGAGCGTCGGCCTGTGGACTGAAGGGTCTCAGGTTTGATTCTGGTCAAGAGCATGTACCTTGATTGCGGGCACATCCCAGTAGGGGGTGTGCAGGAGGCAGCTGATTGATGTTTCTCTCTCATGGATTTTTCTAACTCTCTATCCCTCTCCCTTCCTCCCTGTAAAAAATCAATAAAATATATTTAAAAAAAACAGTTCTTTTACTTTTATAGTCCTCTAGTCTATTGGCCCCTCCACATTATCATTGTTTACCTCCTTTTTTATTTAATTAGATTCACAACTCATCAGTAACTTTTTTAAATCATCCCTATCCACAACTCTCTTAATCTCAGCAGCCAAGTCTATGCTGGCTACAGTGTAGTTACAGTTTGCTGGAGAAAATATTACAACTGCACAGCACACTATAAAGTCATGATCACTTACATTAAATCAGCACTCAGTACTTCCTGGCAATTCTAGTGGCTTTCTGGCAAGGCCCCTCTCTCCCGGGGAATAAGATTGTGTGCAGGTTATTATGGAGTGGAGGAGAAGTGAGGAAGTACTCTTTCAGGAACTATAAAAGTGATCATAAATAATAAATATGCAAATAGATGTTTCCTGTTCACAGATTTAGCAAAACCCCGACTTAATCCTTAGACCCGTATGCAATGGCAGAATAAAACACAAAGTTAGGAATTAAATTACATGAAGTTGAACTCTGGAGTCATTCCACGTATACTCTGAAGTCACAATTACTTAAGCCTCAGAAGCTCCTTCCCACCCAACTGAACCAAGCTGACCTTGACAGAAACAAAATATCTTGAAAGAAATGTGTTCCTATTATAGAATGAGATGCAGAAGGGAATTCACATTTTGCTGCCTTCATTTGATATTATAATTCTTTTGTTTGTCTCTCATCCTCCAACTCTAATCTGTGAACATTAGTGGCTCTATCTTAGAAGCTGTTGAAAAATAGCCCCCTTCAGAAGTTTGCTTTTTTGTTTGTTTTTTTTAATCAAATTGTCTCCCCAAAGTTCCAAGCATTCCCTAAAGTTCTTCTGGAACCCTGGCTATGCCTTACTGGAGAAAAGACCAAATCTTTTTGTTTACATTCCATTGTGTTAAACAGTGTTTTCAGTTTTTGCAAAGGCCCTGAAATTTCATTATGGTGTTATGTTATAATTCCATTTTAACCCATTGGTCTAAAACTTGCTGGATGTGCTGCAATTTCATTTTGGCATTAGCCACCTGGAGTTAGGGAAATCCTCACAAATTAAAGAGCACAGTCCCTCAAAAGACTGATTTTAATTCTGATGCCAGTCACACTAAGTGTCATCTTAAGAGGCCACCACACTTCTGGCTGACCAGCTATAAATTTGGAAGTTCCCACAACCCCCTAAAGTTCAAAATGACTCCCATAATTCAGAAAAGTACTGTATTTATGGTTATGGATTTTTTAATAAAAAATACAAACCAGGGCCACCAGTCAAATGAGTAGACACAGAGGGTAAGGTGTGGGAAGAAACAGAGAGTGCCTGTGGCCTCTCCCTGTGTAATCAGGGTGCCTCACCCTCCCAGCACACCAGCAGACTCGCCAAACAGGAACCTCCACTGAGGTTCAGTGCCCAAAATTTTATTGCAGCATTATTACATACGTTTGATTGATGGGGTCATTGGCCACATGAACTCACTCTCCAGTCTTTGGTCCCACCCCTCTAGGGGGTCAGAACTTCAGCAGATACCTTGTGGCTCCAAGCTCTAACCTTTGAGTCACATGGTTGGTGTTTCTGGAGTGACTTACCCAATTCCTAGAACATTTTGTTAACATAAGCTAAATAGAGGCCTACCATGAGTCACCTCATTTGTACAAACTCTCAGGGTCCACAATCAATAACAAACAACTCATCACAAGGAAAATTCAGGGATTTAGTTCTCTTACTAGGAACCAAAGACAAAGGCCAATCAAACCATTTATGATAACCACAGTTATATTGCTTTATTACTAATAGATACAGCATATCAACAAGCAGATGGAACGTATAGGTGTATGGATTTAATGTAGACAGCACATGAATTTGCTACTATTTCTTAGAGGCAGGGCAGTTTGTATAAGTCAAAGTGCCTTATTTCACACACAGCTCTATTCTTCACCGTCTGTCACATCTTAAAGCAGTTACTTAAATTTAGTGTCTCAATTTTCTCATTTGTAAATGGTGAAAATAAGGTATCTACTTCATTGCTAATTATTTGTTACTTATCCTAGCCCCTTGCTTGTTCCTAGGCTCTTAATGTCACAGACTTTGTCTTGTTCATTTTCATATCCTTTCAAATACCTTGCACATGGAGGTCACAATGCATGTTTACAGGGATTTTCATGGATTTTCAAGGATGCAAACATTTTGTGCTTCAGTTACTTCAGTTGTCTTTAGTTGGCTCAAAGGAGTCTGAAGATTTGGGAATTAAGGGACATTTTTGAGAAAATCAATCGGGAGCCGAAAACCAGGATTATAGGCTTTATTAGGGGAAAGAGACCTGCGGGCTGTCTCTCAAGGGGAGAAGAGCAACACATGCAGAGGTGAACACGCCTTTTGAGGGGAGGAATGGGAAGGAATGGGGGCTTAGTGTACTCGGCACGTGCTGATTGGTGGCTTAATGTATGGTCATATAGGAACAAGGGCTTAGGGTATTTGGCAGGTGTTGATTGGTGGTTCAATGTATAATCCATATAAGGTGCCTGGTTAGGTACTCAGGTATTTTCAGGCTGCAGGCTACAGCATACTCCAACCACCAGTTGGGGGAAGGGAGGATCTATCAATTTTATCAGAATTATTTCTCAAAGAAAAGAAGTAGAAAACCCAATTTGAACTGGCTTACGTAAAATCAAGACTGTAATTGTCCCTGCAACTGAAGAGTGCATAGGCAGTTGGGCCTTCTGGTGTAGTTTGGTTCATGGGTGAAATGTCTCCTGATGCATGTCTTAGGTTCATCTGCCCCTGGGGTATCTCTCCATCTCTAGCTTCCTTTGATGGCTTTGACTAGCTTCAAGATTTCCCCTAGTGGTCCTCAAGGTGGCTGCAGAGAGTGTTCTTTTTGTTTTTAGAAACAATAAAGAGCATGTAAATACTGGCTCAAATTGGATCATTTGCCCAAACCTGCATTCATTACTTTGTCCAGTGGAGAATGGAATGTATTATTAATGTAAGCCAATCAGACACTACTCTTAGAACTGGATATCCAGTTAACCCCCTCTAAACCAAATTCAACAAAAATGCAAAGTGTGAATTCCCCAGATGAGAACAGATGTGGTTTTCCTATTTCAGCCACTGTCTTGCAAATGCCATTTTCATCCTTTCATGTGGGAGACTATATTTCCCAGTGTTTTTTTCTTCCTCCTTCCTCCCTGCCTTCCTTCCCTCCTATTTTGGTTATTATTTTCTTTCATTCTTTCTGCCTCTGAGCTATTGATTAACTTTACTCCATTTATTCCTGCCTCTTACCCTTATTTCTTCCTTCACTTTAGTTATATCCTGTTTCCATTGCATTTCAGAAATTTTGTTCATAAATCAGGGAAGAGAATTAACTAACCAACAGATATTTATTAAGAATAAAGTTGATATCTTGTCCTAGAGTGACTCATTGTAAGATGAACTGCCTTCTGGGAGAATTCTTCAATTGAAAATATTTATATGTCAAGGACCACAGATGAACCAGTAGAAAAGTTTTATTATGGCCCATTTTTTCTTTTTAGTTGAACTGTCAATACGCATGGAAGAGAGTATTCTTGGCCTTGAATGTCTCACAGTGCAGCTTGCTATATCCATCATCCCAAAGATGAATCAGGCTGTCTTTAATAGCCTGAAACTAGGATTCACAATTTTCCTTTGCCATATGATGTTTACAAAAGCATTTGATTTTAATATGCAGTTGTTTTGTCAATCTAAACACTTTCTGACCTATATTCTTTCTTCCATATTGCTTCTTCAGCTGGGGAGGAAATGCTACATGGCAACCTATCAGCTGTTGCAACCTCTTTATGGTTTCAATTGTCTATTATTCAAAAGCAATTAAAGTCTTCAACTTTCAGTGAAGTTCAATGGCAATGCAAATTATTTTAGTGTCTTGTTGCCTTATGAAATTATACGTAGAAAAATTTTAATTTATTTTAATTGTAACTATAGTCTCACATGGAAAATTAACCATATTTTAAATTTCACTGAAGTTCTATCTCTTGTTTGATGAACATCTTGAATATTTTTGTAAAGAGAGAAACCTTTTCTAAAACAGAATCTTGAAATGAATCTTGTTTAAATGGAGTAGTATTTGATATGTCATTTTTATAGTTATTTTTTCTGACTAAAAGGCATCAGCTTTGTTAACGTAAAAAATACCATTAAAACCTGTAAAGAATTTTTGTGAGTTTATTGGAGCCAAACTGTCGACATATGCCGGGAAGTAGAACCTCAACGAATTGAGATAATGCTCTGGAGAATGGCGGGTTACATTTGTATTTATACATTGCCATCAAAGGAGGGACATAGGTGGGTTACATAAAATTCAAAATTCATTGGTGATAGATTAAGGAGGTGGGATAAAGCAAACCGGGGGGCGGGGGGGGGGGGGAGGCCCTGGGATTGGATAAAAAGTGAAATGATGGACACATACTTAGGTAGGCGCAGGAACAATTAACATGATAATGAAGGAATTTGTGGTATCTGTCCTGGCGCCCACCATATTTGGTTGGCCCCAGGGGCTCCAGAAAAAGGGGAGTTACAAGTTACCCAGACATTTCAAGAGTATGTTATCATAGATGCAAAAAGACAGATAGGCTCAGTTAAGGTAAAGGTTGACCTTGTCAGTGAAGATACCGGCCTAGGATGTAACTGCCCACCATCACTGCTTTTAGTTAAAGTTTAATTTCAGACCATCCTTTGTGGTTACTTTAGGTCTCTGATTTTGCAAGACTGCCATGCAGGCCTCCCCTGAGCTTGTCAGGTTAGCATGTTAGCATGTGGCCCCTTTCGTCCATAGCTTCTTGATCTCTAATTTTAATTTTATGTTTATCAGTAAACTTAAGCATTGTCTTCCTTTCTTATTCATTTCTTACAAAGAAATATAGTTCTATACCTTTGCACAAGTTAAAGTATACTATGAGATATATTTAAATGTGGTTGACTTGCCTGCTCATAAGATAAGTGATTCATTCATACTGTATTCAATACATTTTCATTTCTATCTCCCATATTGAAATAGGAATTTTAGGGGAATATAGGCAGGTTTAGGGAATTTTTAGAATTGGGGGTTCATGGAAAAAACACAGGGTTACAGACTGGGAGAACGTACATTTCCATAAGACAAGAGAGCTGGGAGAAGTTACATTTCCCTAACACAAGGGAGCTGCAACAGTTACATTTACATAAGACAGGGGAACTGGGAGTAGCCAAAAGGTATATATTTACAAAATAAAGAAAGAAGAAGAAAGCCCAGAGGAATAGGAGGACAGTGGGGGAGGAGGGCCTCAGGAGTTATTATAGTAACCAATTAAAAGGGAATACTGACCAATCAGAAGGGATATCAGGACACAGGGACTTGCAGCCTTTATAAGCCATGGAAACTGGAAGTTGGTGGGACTCTTTGCCCCTCCCCACTTGAGAGTCTGTACTTGTTCTTCAATAAATCTCCACCTTTGCTATACCATCTTCAGTCCCTGGATTCATTCTTCGACTCTGGCAGACAAAGAATTCAGGGAACCACCCTGCCCAGGGGAACACTGTGTGTTCCAGTCCAAAAATCATGAATCAATGTCATTTAGGGTTTGTTATAAATTAATTTTAAACATTACGTTAATTGTGCTGAAGTATGGTAGCAATCATCTCAGGTAGAAACTGCAGTTTTAACTTTAACTTTAACGCTGCTGTTTGGCTTCTGTACTTATTTGCTTGCTAAAACAATAGAAAAGTTATTTTGATTTTCTGAACTTATGTATGCTATCCCAATCTATTGAATACTCCATTGTTGGTGGTTTGAATATCCCATTGATTGTGATCTTACTGGTTATCGAAGCACATTCTTCTGTACCTGGAAACCAGGACAGCACAATTACCCTAAATTGCCTCAGTAGCTACAGATAATGTGTCTGGTTGACTCAGTGGTCCCAAGACCAGGACAGCACAATTATTCTAAATTGCCTCAGTGGCTCCAGATAATGTGTTTCTGTTAATTCAGTGATCCGTAGACTCAAAACTATACTTAATCTTTATAGATAACTAACTTGCTCAATTTCGCTTCTGTAACTGCTTTGTGCAAACCAGGTTCCTCATTCCAAACCCAAAGATGTAATCAATATCTTTGTGATATTTTGCCTATATAAGCCAGATGTGGCGAGCATTTCGGGGCTGCGAGATTTGGAATGCTGTTGCCCCTTGTAGCCGCCGGCTTTGAATAAATGACTCCATAATTCGACTTCTTGATTGAGGCCTCCTTTGTGAGATTCGGGGTACACTACAATAGTGCCTTGCTGCCTTCTGAAATAATTCTTCAACCTAACATTCCAGTTCACTAATTCCTTTTTGAGCTGCATTCATTCTATTATTTTTCACGCTGATTGTGTTTCTTATTTTAATTACTGGTTTTGTGCTTTCCTATGTGCACATTTCCTTCAGACAACCAGTACCTTCCTTTTTAGCAAAGAAGTTGGAAGCAATGACCTGGATCACAGATTATCAAGGTGGTAAATCAGGAAGCTGCAGAGATTATCAAAAACTTGAAATAAACAACAGTTGTTCATTGCCTTCTATTCAGGGGGTTGGGGTAAATTATCTTCTTTAATCTCAAGAAACTCGCCAGAAAGACACAGGCTAGAACCTGGCTTTTGGCCTTTTCTCATATACATTACCAAACTGAGTGACTAATAACCTTCTTGTAGAACATGATCTCACAGACAAAAATAACCAGAAATCAAAGTACAATTACTGTAATGGAAAGGAGGGTCAGACTGAATCATATTTACCATCTGAGGAAGTATTATCCAAACAGATAAATCAATAATATAAAATAAGCTTGATAAATATACATAAGGGGAGAAAATAGGAACCATTTGAAGTAAGAATAAAATAGCCCCCCAAAATTCCAAGTTAACATATATTACATTAAGTATGAAAAGTAGTGTCTGAAATGAACAGAGTCAATGGAAGATAAAGCAAGATACATGCTGCTGAAGAATAAAAGAGTGAATTGGGAAGTTAAGATTGAGGCGCTCTCCCAGGAAAGAGCAGGGGAAGATACTATCTGAGAGAAAACAAGCATTCAGTCCATAACATTTACTAAGACCGGTGTCCTTATAAGCAGAGAGACACCAGGGATGCATGCACACAGAGGCAAGTACATGTGAGTGACTCGGGTTGTTTTATTGAGCAGAGTGATTGCTTTCCCCAGGCTCTTGTCCTGATAGATTCGAAGAATGAAGCCATGGACACAAGGTGATAGGTGAAAAGTACAGAAGCTTTATTGTGAGCAAACACTTCTAAAACCTAATTCTAAATTCTAAGCCTAAGACTCGGTCCCTCCTGGAGGGACAGAGGGCCCCTAGGAAGGGTGACCGCCGCTTTCTTTGTCCTGAGGCATTAAATAGGCTGGAGACCCCCCTTTTCTATCATGGGACCTTAGACCTGTAATCAGCTTTCACAAGCCCCACCTCTGCACTGTTTCTCTTTTGGTTATTTGTCTAGGTTGGAGTCACTTTTGATTTATCTTATAGCTCTCCCAGTTGTGTTGGCAGTGAAAACCCTATCTTACAGCCCTCCCAGCAACTTAGGTCAGGGCTACTTTTGGCCTAACTCAGTGGTCAGCAAACCACGGATGGCGAGCCACATGTGGCTCGCAAGCCACGGTTTGCCTCTCTGTTGACTAATGAGTTTGCCGACCACTGGACTTAGTCTAAATGTTACCGTGTAGTTGGAAGCTGTGAGGACTAGGCAATTGTGGCATATTGTGTGCAAAGAGGTAAAGGGTAGTATATGACAGTGGTCGGCAAACTCATTAGTCAACAGAGCGGCAAACGGCAGCTCGTGAGCCGCGAGCCGCGGTTTGCCAACCACTGGCCTAACTTATGGCCATTATAATTGCCCAGGCCAGATATACCCTTGTCTGTCCTCAGTTTATGGCAGTCTTAATTGCTTAGGCCAGATATATTTCTATTTGCCTGTGGCATTTCTCTGTCCTCTGCACAAGTAAGATAAACACCCTGGAGCCTTCAAGTCTCATTTCTTCCCATGCACCATTTTCATTCCCCAAATTCCCTAAACCTGCCTACTTTACCCCTAGAACTCCTTTCATGAGGATACAGTGAAGGTGGCCATCTGTAAGCCAAGGGAGGAGACTTCAGGAGAACTTTGACCCTCTAGAACTGTGAGGGGAAAACAATTTCTGTTGTTTAAGCCACCCAACCTGTGGCTTAATTTGCAGCCCTAGTGAAACAGGAATTTTAGGGGTAAAGTAGAACAGGTTTAAGAGATTTTGGAAATTAAGGGGACCATGGAGGAAGCATAGGGCTGCAGAGCAGCGGAAGGTATATTTCCATAGAATAGGGGAAGCTGAAAAGCTGCAACAGGTACATTTCCATAGAATGAGGGAGCTGGGAACAGCAAAAGGCCTATATTTACAAAATAAAGAGAAGGAAGCCCTTCATCCAGAAGGAGAAGAAGAAAGCCCAAAGGGAACAGGAAAACAATAAGGAAGGAAGAGAGGTTCGACCTTTGAGCCTAGGAGTTACCATAGTAACCAGTCTAAGGGCATAGTAACCAATCAGAGGGAATATCAAGGCACCAGGATCTGCAGCCTTTATAAGCCGTAGGGAAAAGGAACTCTGTGGGACCCTTTCCCCCTCCCCACGTGGGAGTCCATTCTGTGGAACTTTTTCCTTCTCCCCACATGGGAGTCTGTACTTGTTCTTCAATAAATCTCCACCTTTGCTATACTACCCTTTCTCTGTCCGTGGATTCATTCTTCGACTCCTGGGGACAAAGAATCCAGGTTCCAGTCCAAAAATTCTGTTTCACTAGGAAACTCAACATCAGTCTGTGATGCTTCATGGGGAAGAGGAAGCCCATTGCCTCCGTGGCATGCGCTGTTATTTCTTGAGACTCCAGGACACAAGGTGTCCCTTTTATTTTTTCTTAAATATATTTTTTTATTGATTTCAGAGAGGAAGGGAGAGGGAGAAAGAGATAGAAACGTCAATTATGAGAGAGAATCATTGATTGGCTGCCTCCTGCATGCCCCCTACTGGGGATCGAGCTCCAAACCTGAGCATGTGCCCTTGATAGGAATCAAACCTGGGACCCTTCAGTCCACAGGCCGATGCTCTATCCACTGAGCAAACCAGCTAGAACGAGGTGTCCCATTTTGGAGCACTGCCTAGGTGCTAGTTCTTCAGAGAGCGGAATCAGAGCACTTAGACTGACTGCCAGGGCTGATAGGCACAAAATGTTTTTTTGAATCAAAATTTGATCAAGAAATAAAAATTAAAATCGACAATACAATTATTTGTTAACATTTAAGTTCCAAAGAAACATGACACCTCTTCCCAAAAAGACAATAGGCTTTGAAAAGTTTAATCTCATTTTGTGTTAATCTATGCAACATTAGAACTTCAGGGTCCGTATTAATGTTAGAAACTCAATAAAAATTCACAGGCTTTTCAAAAGCACCATGGTCTTTTTTTCCCTTTCTTTCAAGTGGAGAGAAAAAAAAGGGCTTCCATTTTCCTCAGGAGAATAAAAACAAAACCATCCATATTTAGCTACTATACTTTTTCATAATTTTTATCTGCATTTTATTTTGTTGCTATATTTCTCTTGGCATGTTGCTGTGTAATGCACAACACATTTTTTTAAAATCAATTCTTATCAACACTGGAAAGACAGTGAGAATTATTTCCAGTTTGCTTGTCATTGAGCTTATGATGCCATTCTGCTATCCCTGCCTAGCGCCCTTCCCAGGCTGACCCCCCTAACTGAGCTTTGTTTATGCTTTTTTACCACTTTATAACGAAAGCTCCGTACCTGGCATCAAAAGACAGATGAAATAAAAACTCCAACATATTTTCCTCAGAATAATAATTCATCATTCTGTGCATGATGAATTTCCGGTTTTCAGAATAAGTAAAGAAGGCTGACCAACAGCTACAGATGGTCACCAACTGTGAAGCATGTGGATTCAAATGGATTGGGCTTCAGCACACAGTGGTCAAGACAAACATGTGTGCCTCCAATTCCTCTCCTCCATTTCTACATAAGACTTAGCTGGACTAATGTTCACCCATCTAAGAATAAATTTCCTCACCTCTCTTGCAGCTAATGTGGTGATGTAACTAATTTCTGGTCAATGAATATGAACAGAAGTGATGTTTTCAACAATTCGGCCATGCCCCTAAAAATTAAAGTTCACGTCCCCCCCATTTCTCTTTTCCCCTTTCCAGGGCTGAGTGTAGATGTGGTTGTGAACTGCCTTTTGCTCCGTGGATGAGGGCAATATTTTAAGGATGGAAGAGCAACAGAAGGAAAACTCTCTGAGTCTCTAACACAGGAGAGATGGCATGAAAGATCAACCCATACTACCAATTAAAGGGCACAAAGTACCTTTTAAGCTACTGTCCCTTTTAGTCTTTATTCTAACTATCTTGTATTACTTAATCCCCAAATTGGAGTTTTAAGGTTTGTTTGGAGGCTATGAAATGGTGAGGTTGGGTATATAAGCACTGCTTCACACCTGCAACAGCAATGAATAATATCAGTGGACATAATTGAGCACTGAACTAAAACTCCAGTTCTATTCCCACTCTGTGGGAACCTTTGCCTTATACTAGAGCTATGTCTGTTTTTGCTCCCTTGTATTTATAGTGCCTAGTACACACAGAGGAGATACTGAATAAATACCTATTTTTTAAAAATTAGAGAATTACAACTGATCATGTATTTATCTTATTGATTTGACTTTTTGGAAGCTCATAGTTAAAATGTGCTGTCCAACTCTTGCAATTGTACAAGATCTTAGTGGTAAGCAAGGGTATGGTATAAAGCTTGGGTGTAAATATGGATTCAGTTCTTAAGGAATATTCTTGAGAGATTCACTTAAGCTAATCAAGTTTCTAGCTCATCATCTTTAAAATATTGATAACACCATGTACTTCAAGCTTTGCAATGAGATCATATAAAGGCACTTGACTATCACAAGGGTTCCGTATTTGTTGGTTCTCCTATTAAAGTATTTGGTAAGCATCAAGTTCATGTACTTCTTATCCTCTTTATAAAAGTAAACATAAGATAGTAAAAGTAAGGATATCATCCCATTTGAGATTCATTCCCTTCACAGTTCTCTTAACAATATCATTCTCTTTGTAATAGACTATTAAATGCTTCTAAACTTATATGGAAGATTGCATGGCCCAGAGGCTTGTATACATGATACGTATATAACACGGATCCTTATGTTGTTACATTGCAGCTTTTTCTTTCTGATTGAAGATAGATAGCCAGAGTTTCTTAACAGAGGGAGTAAATAGAGATTGTTTATATTTGTTCTATAGACTCTTTCTTCTCATGGCTTCATTATTTATTCCCAATTTTTAAAGAAATATTAAATTTGAATAAATTTATGCTTTTGCATTAGGCATGGTTATATGCTATTCTGTATATGTGATCTTATCATGTCATTCAATTTAAGCTGTTCTAGAAACTTCAGAAAAAGAATCTCCTCTGAAAAATGTTTTTTTTTTAGCTTGCTTTAAATGAGCATGGTAATATTATAGAATCCTCAATTTTGTTCTTAATTGTGATGGTAACAGAGGAAGGTGTTTGTGATTCTAGATCTACTTCTTTCTTATGCAGCAGAACAGGGTTTCACCTTTTTTATGAAATATAAATTATAAAATGATGGAGACAAACAAATAAAAACGATCACATCTGTTCTACCTGTATGTAATTTAAATTCAACTTTGTAATAACTCTGGAAAACCGAGCCTTTTATGTTACCATAGTCTTTCACTTCAGTTTTCTCTGCTCCTTACTTTTCTTCCCTTAATAATCTGCATTATAATTGCAACACACTTGAAAGCTCCAGTTATCTGGAGCAATATTTCTGTCTGTTTCATTTTGCTTAAACCCTTCTACATACAGTTGCAGACCAGCAGAATCACATAAGCACTGTCATAGGTTTTTCTGTTGCTAAGGGCAACACTACAGATGGCAAAACTGACTGACTATCATGTGTCACATGCTACACACACAAACACATGATGGTTTGAAACAGCTTAAACTACTCAAGAGCACTTTGCTTCCAAGTGTTAGGATTTAATATGCCATGTGAATATATGACCTTTAAAATACTGTGCTGAATCCAGTTAAATAAAATGATTTTTCTGCCTTGTTATTATGAAATGCATAATGGCCTTTATGACTAGACAGATTCTCAATTCAAAGACATTACAAAATATAAGAAATACAAGGTAATGTATAAAAGTATAAGGTCAAGTTTCTATTACATTTGAATTTTTAATGTTTGTATATTTTAATGTTTGTAATTTTAATGTTTGCACAGTCCTTTGTGAACACTGTGTTTCTCCTGACTTTATTTTAAGTAACTGTGTTTCAGACTTGGGGATCTCACATATCATTTAAAAAATAATATTTAAGATCCAGACATAACCCATGGACACAGACAATAGGATGGTGAAGGCCTGGGGCAGGGGTTGGTGGTGGGCTAGAAGGGGTTAATGGGGGGAAAAGGGGACATATGTAATACTTTCAACAATAAATATTTTTTACAATTCCAGAAACATATCTTACCTTATAATAGAGAAACATGCAAATTGACTGCACCTCCGCTATGCCCACGATTGGGCCGGCAGGAGGCTGGGGGCGGGACTCCGGGTGGCATATCTGCCATTGAGAAGATCAAGATGGCGGTGCCCAGTGGCCGGGCCCATGCCTCCGCTCCCAGGGGTGCCTGGGGCGATCGGCACCCCGGAGGGCGTGGCAGGGCCCATCGGCACCCCGGGGGGGCGTGGCCGGGCCCATGCCGCCGCTCCCGGGGGTGCCTGGGGCGATCGGCACCCCGGGGGCGTGGCCTGGCCCATGCTGCCGCTCCCGGGGGTGCCGCGGGGCGATCAGCCACCCGGGGGGGCGTGGCTGCGCCCCTCCCGTGGGTCTCGGGGGGCGATCGGCCACCCGGGGGGGCATGGCCGGGCCCCTCCCGCCCCTCCCGGGGGTGCCGCGGGGCGATCGGCCACCCGGGGGGGCGTGGCTGCGCCCCTCCCGTGGGTCCCGGGGGGCAATCGGCCACCCGGGGGGGCGTGGCCGGCCCCTCCGGCCCCTCCCGCCCCTCCCGAGGGTCCCTGGGGCGATCGGCCACCTGGGGGGCGTGGCCTGGCCCCTCCCGCCCCTCCCGGGGGTTCCAGGGGTCGATCGGCCACCTGGGGGGGCGTGGCCGGGCCCATACCGCCCCTCCCGCCGCTCCCGGGGGTCCCAGGGGCGGAGGCTTTCCGGGCCTTGGGCACCAGCGGGAAGCCTGGACAGATCGAAGGAAACCACTGAGGGTCGGCTCCTGTGATCGGTAGCAGGGACGCTGGGTGCGGCGAGCCCAAGGCCAGGAAAGCCTGGGGCGGAGGCTTTCCCGGCCTTGGGCACCAGTGGGCAGCCTGCACGGATAACCACTGGGGGTCGGCTCCTGCGATCCTTAGCAAGGATGTTGGGTGCCGCGGCCCGAACCTGAAAAAGGCAGAAGGCGGTGGCCACAGCCAAGGCCTGGGTCCCTGGTGCCAGCAGAAAAGTGGTGCAGGCAGCCAGGTGAATGAAGGTCTATTGCACGAATCTTCGTGCAAACGGGCTACTAGTATAGATATAAATATAATTACGTAGATAAATTTATGATAAAATATATAAACATAAACTATTATTTAGAATTAAAAACACACATTATTTTATGGACCAATGATTCTCAGTGCTTGGCTCTGTTTGTACTTTCTTCTTTCCTAAACAGCTGTCAATCTCTTTGGTGAACAAAATTAAACAGGTTATCTTGGAAAAAATCTGAATGTGATTTTCATGCAATGAAAGTTGAGTCTCAAGTTGTCTCTGGACAAAGAATGGAAAAGCTGAAGCAAATGCCCAGCTGGTTTGACTCAGTGGTTGCGTACCAAGGGAATTGAAAAGCTCTCAATTAGTTCACCCCACTCAGGACAAATGCCTGGATTGAGGGCTCGATTCCCAGCAGGGGTGTGCAGGAGGCAGCCAATTGATGATGTTTCTCATCTATGTTCTATTTCTCACATCCTCTCCTTTTCTCTCTCTCTGAAAATCAATAAAAGCATATTTAAGGGAAAAAAAGAAAGCTGAAGCAATTATTGAACTAAATAAAGTGAGAGCGATGGAGCACATTACCTGATTTAACTCACTGAGATGTCACTCCATTTTCACAATGCTATTGCAAATATGAATCAATAATGCTATCACAAATAGAATCATCTGAAACTTATACATACTTGGAACAAAAAACAATTTTGGCTTTTGAGTGACATTTATCTATATCTATATTTCCTCTGTATTCTCCATTTCTGTGATGAAGTTTAAAGAAGATGGATTTAACTCAGAAATGGGGATTTGAATTCCTTCCATCTCACTGATGGCAATATGATATTGACCTCCATTAACCTCTCTGATCTCAGTTTCCTTGTATGTAAAACAAGAAGAACAATAATACATGGGTTTGAAACATTTGCATGTAACTATATTTCAAAATCATACATTTTTACATAAATAATTGTTATTGTTAGATACCAGCTTACTGTTTTAGGAATTTACCAGAGATAGTGCCCATTCAGAAAAAATGAGATCAGATAAAACAACAACAAACAAACAAATAAAAAGCAAACAGAAAATAACAATAAAAGTATTAGCTGAGATTCGAATTAAAAATATTACCTAATAGCATAATTTAAAACATTATCTAAATGTGCACATTTTTTGGTTCTATATATAATTGAAGGATCTATCTTGCTATATCACAAAAAAAGCTTTTAAATTAAGGGTAGAATAAATGTTTAAATTATTTATTTATGGAAATAATAATGTCATTAAAATTTTTTTACTTTGCCTACTCATATATCATTTTCCATTAGAGTGCTTTACTAAAATTAAAAAAAAATTAATGACATCCATCTTACTAATCAGTATTTATTTTAGCTAATTAAGTTATAAGTAATGAGAAAAATATATATTTAAATATTCAATTTAGTTATGCAAACAGGGAATCATATTTCTAAAATATATAATTTTCTCAGGAGCTCATTCAGCCCTGTCACATGCTGGAAATACTATCAACCACATTATAAATAAGACAGTCCTAACAAGATTCTGAAATGACTTGGTTCAAGATAAAACTTTTAATGGAAATAATAGAGTTATAGTTTATATTTTCATGATTTACATAATATGTCAATGAATCACTGATTTACTTTTTAGGATTGTTTCCCCTTAAAAATAATTTAGATCATTCTAATTCACTTCTCTTATTTAGCCTCGTTGTTATTTTAACTAATTTATTTACAATGTCACTGAATTTCACTTTGTTTTCCTTAGGAAATGCTCTTGTTTCTCTCAAGGAATACGAAACACAGATTTTAGTTGGAGATGCTAGTTTTAGTTTGCTTAAACTTAGAGTAAACTGGAAGTTCAAACACCTTACCTCATTCTCTTTTTGGGAATACTTTTTAGAGCTTGTTGCTTCTGCCAGTGACCCTGTCTCTTTTGCCTTCCCTGCTCTATCTCAGATTAATTTAGATTTGAATCTTAATCCCTTAAACAGTTTGCATAAGCAGTCCGCTTGGACACATAGTTTATGGGCTTCAGTGCGCGATACTGGAGATTTGGGAGGGTCATTGTAGGGGCAGGTGGCAGCCTTCCATGGTCCCCTCCCTACCACACACTCTGTTCCCTTTGGAGTCCTAGCCTACCCCCCATTCTTACCCCTACAGTTTCTTTCTAGAGTGCCTAATTTTTCCTCAGTCCCAAAGAGCAAATCATTTCCCTTTGGCTCTTAAATTCTGAAACTCACCAAAGAACTCAGAGACTGGGACCAGGAATTTATATATAAAACTTCTTGCAGGAAGAATGATCCAATTCCAATCTGAAGCACAATAGATCCTGGGAGAAAACGCACATCCAGAGATACTGAATAATTTGGCAGTGGTTAACTGATACTACTTTTAGTTTTCACTCAGGGTCTGAAGAGAAAAGGCTAACCCCTGGCATTTCTGCTCTAGATGAAGAGATTCCTCGCACTAGTCACATCTCCACTCCAATCTCAGTGGTGGAGTGTTGGCCATCAACATTTGTTGGCAGCTGCCCGTGCTTAATTATAGCATTGTGAAGGTCCCAGATCTGGCCTGTGTCCTAAATGAGTTAAGTTGCCAATAAATAATTTAGACTTACCTATATTTTTGTTTGTAAATTTGATTTGGGTTTTTCCTTGACCATATAACCATTCCCCAATGTCTCTTTACCTGGTTGAACTGATCCTTAAAAGAATTAGTTGATAGGACAATAAAAAAAAACAGGTAAAATACTTATCATTATCGCCGAAACCGGTTTGGCTCAGTGGATAGAGCGTCGGCCTGCAGACTCAAGGGTCCCAGGTTCGATTCCAGTCAAGGGCATGTATCTTGGTTGCGGGCACATCCCCAGTAGGGGGTGTGCAAGAGGCAGCTAATCGATGTTTCTCTCTCATCGATGTTTCTAATTCTCTATCCCTCTCTCTTCCTCTCTGTAAAAAATCAATAAAATATATTTAAAAAAAAATACTTATCATTATCTTATATAATAAAAGGCTAATATGAAAATTGTCCCCTCAACCAGGAATATGACTAGGAGTTTGACCAGGGGGTGGGGCTGGCCATCCAATCGTCTGTCGCCCCTCCCCCTGGCTGGCCCTGCCCACGGTTGCCCACCCCTGATCGGGGGTGGCTCCAGATAGCTAGCTGCCCACAGCCCCTCCCCCTGGCCGGCCCAACCCTATCGGCCCCACCTGTGCATGAATTCATGGACCGGACCTCTAGTATAATATAAAATGTCAATTTTTTTTTATGGGTAGATAAGGACACATAATGGGGGAATAAGGACACATATGTAATACTTAATCAATAAAGAAATTAAAATAAATAAATAAATCCATTGATGGAACAGGAAAACAGAAAAAAAGAAGAAAAAAAGAGAAAAAATGGCAATTTAAAAAATAAATTTAACTTTTTGTTTAAATTGCATTCAAGCAAATTAATTTTTTTGCATTTACAGATTTCCTCATGCCAGTTAAGAACAAAATAAAATAAAACAATTGGAAAACTAAGAACGTCAATATTAATTATTTGATTGTAAATCCATCCCCCATAACAATGTCTTTATTTTCTCTCTTTTATTTTCCATCAGTACCAAATTTTGTTTTGACCAACTATTCCTCAATGCCTTTTCCAAAGGTCAGTGTTGTGACTATTCAACTGCACATTTGTCTCAACTGGTATATATTCAATGTCTGCTGTGTTGCAGAACTATTCTCTGCAAATAGAAACATAAAGAAGTATGAGACATGGTCTTAGACCCCCAAAAAGATGAAATGTGCTTAGGAAAATGACACTAACCCAAGGAACAAGTTAGAGAACAACAAGTTCATAGGATATTTTTTCTTCTGGCCTCAAAAATGTTTGTTGCGTCTCTTGTTTTTGCAAGGCATTGTGCTTAATACTTGGAATACAATGGTAGAAGCACAGAAATGGTCTTTGCCCTCATGAAAGGCAACACATATTAAATTAACAACTGCAAGAATAAGGTAGTGATTAAAATTGTCATAAGCCCCACAGGGGAAAAAAATCATATGCTGTAAGCAATAAAGGAATGTTACCTAGTCTGGAGTGTTGAGTAGTATACTCTGAAGAAGTTACATTTAGTGGGTAACGGCAGGAGGAGTAGGTGGTGAGTGAAGAGAACAGGCCAACACACAGGAAGAAGGATAAAGAAAGTGCTGATTAAGATATTTAGGGCATTTGAGGGTGACAGTGAGCAGGGGTGAGGGTAGGATAGTAGTGAGAGATCATGATAAAGAGCAGCCAGATCCTGCAGGATATTGTAGGCTAGATAAAAGATTTTGTATTCTATCCTAATGCAATAAAAATCTATTGACAGAGTTTTAAGCAAGGGAGTAAGTACTGTGATCAAATTTGCCTTTTAAGAGAAAATTAATTATAGGTAGTGGAGGGGGCTATTCATAGTCTAGGTCAAGCATGTCAAGCTCAAAGGCTAACATGGGCCAAATAAACAAGGTTTAATTTTTGATCAAGACATGCTAAATACAAAGGGCTGAAATAAATGAGTAATCAATAACATAAAATAATAGAACATTTTAATAAAAATTAATATTTTTTCTTGAACATTAACTTACCAGACACTGAATAACTACATAAATTAATAAGCGTAACACAAGTAAACCTATTTTTCTTGTTCTCCAAAAGTGAAATATTTTCTGTTGCACACACCAAACAAGTCTGTATAAGACTAATGATGTGGCAATCAGCAGCTAAAATATTCACTGCTAGTATTAGTGGAGAGAAATGGTGCACCTGTGGGTAAAGCGAGTAAGGGAAGTGAATGCAACATGATTATAGCAATCAGTCATTAGCCAACGTTGTAGTTTGTTATTAGTAATTATGTATAACAAGATATTCTAAAAATTAAGTTACAAAATTTTTATTAAAACATTTCTTACATACCATTATATTGGCTGGGCTGCAAAAATATTCATTGAGGGCTGCATGAGGCCCGCAGGCCACGATGTTTGACATACTTGGTCTAGGTAGTGCAGGATTAAGACGTGGTCTGGAATAGTCACAGTGTTGGTAGAGATAACTAAGGAAATTTAGTTGTATTTATAAAGTAGAATTAAGATGATGTAGTTATGGGTTGGATGTAGAAGGGAAAAGTCTCCCAGATTTCTGGCAGGAGCATGTAGTTAGAATAATTAAAGAGTAACTAAAAATTCCAACAAGGAAAGATTCATGTGAAATGGAGAAACCAGGTAAGGTTTATGCTGAATATAATTCACAAGGAAAAATAAGTTTTAGATGGAGAAGAAAGGGAAGACTTGGAAGGGTACTTTTACACATACTGGGTAAGGGTAGAGACATCATTGGTGTTGAGGATGGGGATACTTGTTGATAGACTTAAACAGAAAATTAGAATTCCTGAATGTTAAGGTCTTGATTTTGTAGTGGAATGGAAAAACCATTTATAGTTTGGATAAGTAAATGTTGTATTAGTTATATTCATCTTGAAATGAAACATAGGATATATGAGAATTGGGAGAAACTGGAGACAAATATACTGACTGTAAAACTACAGCTAAATGGAGAAGCAAAGGATAAAGTCTCCAATATAAAAATGGACTAAAGATATGAGTTGGTAATTCACAAAAAAATATTATAAATGGGCAGTCAACTTATGAAAAAATGATTAACTTTATCAGTAAATAGAGCTGAAAGTTAAAATAAGATTCTATTTTAAGTCATAATATTAAGAAATAATTCTTAAATTACTAGAGACCTGGTGCATGAAATTCGTGCACAGGTGGGATCCCTAGGCCTGGCCGGTGATCAAGGCGGATCAGTTTCCCCACCTCCCCGCTTTCCCACCTCCTCCTTCCCTCGCTCCCTCAGTGCCTTGCTGCCGCCGCTGGTCACCCGCCATGTTCCGCGCCACCCCCTGGTGGTCAGCACATGTCATAGTGAACAATTGAACTCCCAGTCTCCCGGTCAAACACCCGAGGGGACACTTTGCATATTAGCCTTTTATATATATAGATAATGTTGATATCTTTTGAAAGGCAACAAAAGAGATACTCATACACTGATGGAAACAGGTTTGGAGAGAAATTTGGCAAGATAATTTTTAAAATTCTGATAATTCATACTATTCAAATATTTCTACCTCTTGGCACTTATCTCTAGGAAATAAATCAGAGATTCACACAAACATGTATATACAAAGATGTCCATATTAGCGTTATTTATAATTATAATAAATTAGTAATGAAATAAATATGCAAATGTAGAAATTAAATGCATAAATTTTGGTGTATTTGTGAGAAAGTAATACATAACTAAAAATCATGTTTTCCAAGGAAAGTTAGAACATGTACAACAAAATGTGAAGTTTTTTACTAGCTCATAGATACACCAAAAATTATTTTTAAATAATTTAAAATTTTTCTATTTTCTGATTTTTTAAATAGAGAAACAATAAATTCTACTTTTAAAAAAATCCTCACTCTAGGATATATTTTATTATTGATTTGAGAGAGAGAGAGAGAAACATTGGTTGCCTCTGGTACACTCCTGGTCCAGGGATCAAACCCTCCACCATGGACGATGTTCCAACCAACCAAGCCACACTGGCCAGGGCAATAGATTCTACTTTAAAAAAAGCTATTTCAATAGTTAAGTACAGTATTATTGAACTAGACTGGTAGTAATAAAAATAGAAGTACAAAGATATGAGAATCTTTTTATGGGAAAAACTAACAAAATTCAGTGGCTTACTGTACTACATTAAGAGAGGAATGGATCAGATTTATCATCTGGATGATGAGTAAAATAGTAGAGCTATGATTAAAACAGGAATGACTCTTTTGGGAGAAAGGTAAAAAGTCTAGTGTTGGAAATGTTTAAAGAAAACTATTCAGTATTCTATAGGAGAAATAAGACTCAAACTGAGTGAAAAGGTCAGGTGGGAAAATTTAAGGAATAAAAGAATACAGAGAAAGAATAGAAGACTCATGACTGGACCTAAAGTCCTACTAGTCCAAAGCTTGTTTTCAACATTTTCAATAACAGAGATGATAGGATTGTATTTAAAGTCAGTAACTAGAAGATTAATGTTTTTTACAGCCACATATACACTTACTGGATGAGATTAGAAATTAACTTGCTTAAAGCTATTTTACTTTAGTCTGGGCACTGTGGCTTTAGTGAGGTATCATGCCAGATATAATCTAATTATATAGGTATTAGAGACAAATCTTGTGATATTTCTGGCTTATACTTCAAAAAACAAGATATATATATATTTATATATATATATAGATATAGATATTTAATTAACAAGATATATATATAATAGATATAATAGATATAGATATTTAATTAACAAGATATATAGATATAGATATAGATATTTAATTTCCACATTGTGCTTCTTTGGTTACTTATTCAACTGGTTTGATTTTGATTAACTTACTTTACAAACTAATATGACTGTACTTTACATCAAAGATATGAAGAATGTTAATTGGAGATAATTTGTTAACTACTGGTTCAATCAGGAAGGATTATAAAACCTACTTCTGGAACTTCTCTTCATAATAATAAATATTCTTTATTGAAATCATTTCTAATCATGTATATGTAAAAGATCCAAGCAGTGTTTGGGATTTTAAAAGAAAGTTATTTTATTTAAATTATTTCCAGTATAGTGGTATATTATTTATTAGAAAAATAATTATAAAATATTTATTTATAAACTTATTTATCCTCTATTCAAATATAAGGTAGGAACAGTCTATTGTTCCTGTCCTATTGCAGATTGATAATGAGTTCCCCAATAAATAATTATTGAATGAATGTATGTATCTTGTATCATCTCAATAAAAGGTACAGAACAAAGCTTTGAGATTTTCATATTGCGTGATTTTTTATAATATGAAAGGTGTGACAATAAAATATTATATTCCCACCTCAAATTATTAGACTTTTATTCTAAAATTTTATTTTTTTAATTATTAAGCTTAAATAAAATACTTTTGTAGTAAATACATATGTACCTACCACCTAGATTATTTGATTGACTTCTTGCCATACTTACTGATCACATAATTATCCATCCCACTATTCACTTATCATTCCATCTTATTTTTTAATGCTTTTACAAATAACTTTCATACATCAGTACATTCCTCCAATGTTTAAGCATGCATATCATTACCTATGAGGTCCTAGAGTTTAATATTTTATAGGATTAATTTTTTCTCTTGAGCTACAATTTACATACAACGAAATGCAAAAACATTAAGTGTGTATTCAGTAAGTTTAGGTACCATTCACAGTACATATGCTGTGCAAACCCAAATTCCTAGCAAGATACAGAGAATTACTGTAACCCCAGAAAGTTCCTTTATGCTCTTCTCAATCAACCCTTGTTCCCACCAGCCAGAAACACCCACTATTTTATTTTCATTGATTGATTTTCCTATTATATCATTTTATGTAGAACATACAACGTTGACTCTTTTGTGTAAGATTTCTTTCACTCAGAACTGTGTATTTGAGATCCCATGTTGCTGCCTTCCTTTGTATTGCTGAATAGTATTCCACTGCGTGAATAAGCCAGTTTCTTTATCTGTTCTCCTATTGCTGGGTAGGGAGGTTGTTTCTAGTTTTGAGCTATTATGAATAAGCAGCTATGAATGTAGTTGTGTGTTTTTTATGTTTGTGTGTGTGTGTGTGTGTGTGTGTGAACATACATTTTCATTTCTCTTGAATAAATTCTGGACCACAAGGTGGGTAGGTGTATGTGTAATTTTATAACTATTGGCAGATCTTTTTCAAACTGGCTGTTCTATTTTTTGCTTCCACCAATGATGTATGAGAGCTCATTTTGGTCCTCATTCTTACTCTCATTTGATGCTGTCAGTCTTTGTAATGTGAGATATTCTGATAGACGTAGATTTTTAAAATGACACTTGAATTTCTAGGTTCTTCATTTACAGGCTACAGAAACAGTATTATATTCTGGTTAGAAAGAATTCCAAAACACATATAATCCTGTCAAACAAATGACTCTTTTTCCTCTTTCTTTATGCCCCCACCTGCAGGATGCCACAGCAGCATTAAAGATTTGTTTGCTCTAAACATCATAAAGGAGCAAAGGATAAGGAGCGCCAGGTAAGGCTGCCCTTCCTCAGCTTCGAGACTCCATCGGGAGTGAAGAGAGCGAAGATCTGCATGCTCCAAGTAAGACCATCCATTGCTGGCCTCACCATCGTCTGTGTCTATCAAAAGAGGGGGACCCCAGAACTATGCACCCTCATGGTGAAATCTTCCTTCTTCCCTTTCCAGAACAGCCTCACACCACTATCTGGAGATGATCACAACTCATTTCATTATGGCTTAAACATGGGATTACTTATGTCATAAGATGGGGAGGAAATCCACTCCATTGCTCCTTTCCTGAGCTCAAGTCCCTATGTGGCAGTGGGGCATCTATAGGACGCAGCATATATTTTATTTGCTTGTTGTTTGGATCCTGCCACTGGGATCTAATCTCCATGATGGCAGAGATAATTTCCCGGCTGTTGTTTACTGCCATATCCTCAGTGCTTAGAGGACCTGACACATAGTAAATGCTTAATAAGTACTGGTTGAATGAATACTAGTACATTTCCTTTGATAAAGAAGCTCCATGTCTTGCAATGGAAAAAGAAACTTTAAATCTTACATATAAATGAGAAAAACTAAACATACAAGTTGTAAGAAACCTACCTTAGGTCACGCAAGTTACTCAGTAGCAGTATTGAACCTCTGTGCAGATCTCCTGGCTAATCAAATCTTAGTTTTAAAGTTAGAGTACCTGTAGACATTCACCCTCCTACCTTATATAAAGCTAACATCTCTAACATGTGTGATATTCCAGCTTTTGACTGACATTTCCAGGGATAATGAGCATGTCATCGGGATGTTAAAATAAGATTCTTCTTTTCTTGATTTTCAGTCCACTATTTTCAGTGTTCTGCACTATTTACTTAATCATCACAATAAACTTACGAAATCTGCATTATTAATACTATTTAGGTTTTATGGAAGGGGAAACTGAACCTAGAAAGGTTACATAAGTTGTAATCTGAAGCTGGGAAATCTAGGTCCAGAGTCTGTGGTTTTAACTATTATACTATTCTGTGACTCAGACACCAAAGCAAGGCAGATGTGTTGAAGAATTTCAAAAGTGATATAACAACAACAACAACAACAAAAACAGTTATATAAATCTCAAACACCCTCACTCACCAGGGGACATAAATGTAAAAGGATTGAGGGACTAGATCCTGACTAGAACCTTCCCCAGAGAAAGTTCAATGGTTGGCTCAGAAAACCTGATCTCTGTCCCCAAAGATTAGGAAATATAGTGGATTTGTTCCAGACTCTCAGGCATGAGTCTAAATAGCAGATGTGGGCTGGGAAGCTGCTCCAAAGGCAAGAGTAAAAGGATTTTTCCACCCATAAGAGTCAACATTCCCTCTCACTCTTATTAGGAGCAAAGGATATGTGAGTTTCTTGAGGGCCATGTGTGGGCCCCATGCAAAAGAGAGCTAGCATGCAGATAATCTTAGGCCTTAACCCGTAAAATAGTTTTCTTTTAGGAAAAGAAGGTTGGCATTAAGTGGTGGATATTACTATATTTTCAGGGTTTGCGGGATTTGGTAGCAAGCCACAGCAGAGGAGAAAAAAGCATTCACTCAGATTGAGAGAACAGCATATGCACAAGGGAGCCTCTGAAGAATGCATAAACACAGCTAAAAAGGAAGTTGGTTGTCAGCTTAAATACCTGGGCTGAACATTATGAATAAAGACAGGATATAAAAATACCCGCCAAAGTAAGACCTGGCTTTCTCCCCTCACTCTCCTGCCTCGCTCTGGTCCAACTGTAAAGAATCAAAGCTGTAATTAACCAGAGAGTTGGAAGCCTAAGGCAAAAGGAGATGGGCTATAACCTGGAATAAAATCGACAGCTTTGACTAAATACATAGGACCAAATATTCTAAACATTGAATTGATGCTTCTCTGTGATATAAAGAGGCCAAGTAAATTTTAATTACCTAAGAATAAGGTGTAAAATCATGCCACTGCCCACGTTTTCACCTATAGGCAAGAAAGAACTCCCCAACAGAGGCAAAAACAGATATGATTTCTGATTACATTTCATGACACCCACTTGTTTCATTTACTAGTAGGAGGGACCTCCAATGCTCTGGATTGCCGAGGCCATGGTTCAGTCTTTTCTCCTCATCACGTGGTGGAGCTCTGTCATGGCACCAAGGTTTCAGAACAGAGATTTTGTTTATTTTTCTACAATAAGAATCCAAACTCGCTATTTCCTTCTATGATTCAAAGAGAGGATAACACTCAGGCATATGTGGACTAATACCTTATTTCTAAGGTAAATTTTGGATTATATATTCTTGGAGGTTAGATTTTTTTTTTTTAAGTAAAGCAGTTGTCAACCTGTGCTTCGAGGATCTTTGTTCCTCTGACAATATTTGTTATCTTTGGTAAGTAGAGATAAAATTTAATACTAATGATTAGATATTAGATAACGAACATGATTTGCTTCAAAATGTGTTTTAAATCAGACAATTTTTTCAGCTAAACATCACTGGAAGATTGTTCTCATTTATCAAACTTACCTCTTCATGTGTAAAGTGAGAGTTAAGAAAATACAGTATATATTCAATATACCCCAGTTGGTCTCAGGAAGAAGAAAACATAAGAAAGATAGATAGATGAAAGGAAGATAGACAGATAGATAGATATAGAGACACTCAGTTTCTGATGGTATTCACCTTGATAAAGGAAGACCATTTAGAGTAGGTTTGATCTGACTAAAAAGAATTGCCAGGAGAAGGGGAGAAACCTTAAAATGCATAACCTCCCATCACAAATTTGGGCTTCTCTAGTTGATCTTCCAATTATCTAGGATGGATTATGTCTTAATCTCTACCATATTTTTCTAACCTTCCCTAGGGTGGAAAAGATCATGACCCATGTAAGCATTCCTTTCACACTGAATCTCTGTCAGGCATGTCAATTCACAGAGAAAGAATGCCTGTAACCACAAGAATCTTCCACTGTGGGATCAAATAAGATTAGCAATGTTGGTGTCTATATGGGTGATAATAGGATTCTTAGCATTTCTTCTTCATCTTCTACACACAACCAATGTATTTTTTCCCATCTATATATATAAAGAGCCAGGTTCCATAACAACCAAGGCTCCACTAAACACGGGAAGTCAGTGCTGGGTTGCCATGCGACCCAGCACTGACTGCCTAGGGGGCTGCAGATCTGACCCAGAGAAAGGCCTGCAGAGAGAGAAGCAGGGTCTGATCCCCAGACTCCATGGCAGCTGTTGATCAGCTGTTGTCTCTCTCTTTCTCTCCCCACTTCGCCAGCAGCCAGTCCTCTGTTTCTCCAGGCCTCCTGGGGGCTACTGATCAGCCCCGCTTCTTTGATCAGTCCCAGAGATAGGCCCAGAGATGCTGACTGGCATAGAAATCGACCAATCAGAACCAAATCTGGGTGAAGTGTGAGTTGCCAATGTCTGCCTAAAAGGCGGAGCTTTTGACACTGACTGACATAGAAACCGAAAAATCAGAACCTAATCTGGGTGAACTGCGAAGGCAGAACCTAAGGTGGGGGCTGAGGAAGGGTTTTAAGGGCAACAGCTATTTGGTGTAAGGTGTAAGAAAGCAGTTCAATTTTTCCATGACCAGTTTGGTAGTATAGTGCGTATGGATGGCTATCAGTCCAGATATAGGGATTATGTGTTTATGTCTGCCAAGAGCATCTCTTCCTGCTGAAAAAGGCTTCCTCCCTCACCTCATTTAAGCAATCATATCCTATATAATCTATCTATACTACTAAAAGGGTAATATGCTAATTAGACCAGGTTGACCGGCCATCTTCTGGACGTCCGACTTCTTTCCAGACAAAGCCATGGTGGTGGGAGCAGAGGCAGAGGCAGAGGCAGTTAGGGGCTATCAGGCTGGCAGGGGAGGGCAGTTGGGGGCGAGATCAGGCCAGCAGGGGAGGGCAGTTGGGGGCGATCAGGCGGGCAGGCAGAGGCAGTTAGGGCGATCAGGCAGGTGGGCAGGTGAGTGGTTAGAAGCCAGCAGTCCCAGATTGCAAGAGGGATGTCTGATTGGAGAAGGTGCAGGCTGGGCTGAGGGGCCCTCCCCACACCCCATGCATGAATTTCATGCACCGGGCCCCTAGTTTTTAAATAAAAAGTACATGGATAATACTGGAGAGTATAGTTTTACCATATAAGTGGGCCGCAGAGAGTTTTAATAGCTATTCAAAATTACAGAACTTATTAAAGAAAATATAAACAAATACCCCAAAGATCACAACCATCAAAAATCTGGATATATCAATATTTAACTAGAACACTGAGTGTGGTAGCTAGTTTGTAAAGATAGCACAAAACAGTTCTCTCCATCCTCCTGTCCTCCCTTGAAGAGATGGAGGTTCTGTCCCCTCCCCTTGATCTGGGCTGGACTTGTCACTGCTTTGACCAACAGAAAGTGCAGGAAGGGATGCTCTAGGACTTGTGAATCTCAGAATTTAAAAGGTTTTTTTGCAACTTTCCCTCCTTTCAGTAAGAGCTCAGATGCCAACATGAACAAAGTTTAAGCAGGTCTGCTGAAGAGAGGGCGTCTACGGAGAGGAGCAACAAGAAGCAGACATCCAGTCACAGGCACCATTTGACTGTAACTGTATGAAGATCCAAGAAAGACCAGTAGAGAAAGTGCACCTCTGGGCCTCAGCAACGCACACAATCTGAGCTACAACAAAATACTGTTTTAAGACCCTATATTTTGGGTAGTTTGTTACATAGCTATAGGTAATGTAAACAGTAAGGATCCCCTAAATGTTGTCTCTTCTTGAATGTATTGAATTTTAAGTTTTTATTTCAATCAAACAAATGAACAAATCTACTCTGTGGAGGCCTTTAGTAGCAATTACTTTTTTAATTGGCTCCTAACTTTTTACCTCATAAGTGACATGGCATCCACCTATTGCATATCACATGAAAAATCTCATTCCCTGTACACTATGACAAAATAGACTACAATATCCCCTTTTCCTCAGGGCAAATGACTGAATTAAGTAACTACCCATCCACTCCAGTTACTCCTATTGCTATAAAGCAAGGCCACATAGTAAACCAGTGTGGTGACAAAGACAGCCAAGACAACATTAGCCCATTTCAACTGTGTCAGAATTAAGGTGATGATATTGTATGGTTGCACTTTGTGAAGATTTAAGTCATACAAATCTGAGCCAGTATGATGTGAAATATCAAATCTCACTTTGTGATACAAATCCCACAAGTAGATATAACTCTTAAGAATAACATGATTTCGTTGTTTAAGGGCTGGAATTTATTTTTTTTCTTTTTCATGACAGTTTTATTATTAAAATTTCTTTTTAAAAATTGTACTGATAACCAACTCTTGTAAATTTTACTGTTTACATTTTATGATCTTTTCAAAATGTAGATATTATTTTTACATAAGCTTAATCTTTATTTATAAAAAATTATTTTAAAAATTTTACTTAAAATCCATACATACACACACAGTCTTTATAACTATCATTTCTAATCATTGTAAAATAGTCCACTAAGTTAGCAGAGTATAAATTACATAATATTCCTTCTTTTTTGCCTGGTCGGTGTGGTTGAGCATTGATCTGTGAACCAGGAGGTCACAGTTCAATTCCCGGCTAGGGCTCCATCCCCAGTGGGGAGTGTGCAAGAGGCAGCCAATCCATGATTCTCTCTCATCATCGATGTCTCTACCCCCCTCTCCCTCTCCCTTCCTCTCTAAAATCAACAAAAACACATTAAAAAATCTTGGACTAAGAAAAAAGAAAAGTATGAAACTAACTGGATCAAGCTAAATACCATAGGCTGAGAGCTCAGGCTGGTCTGAAATCAGTCACTATAGAATTTAACTATTTTTTAAAATATATTTTTATTGATTTCAGAGAGAAAGGGAGAGGGGAGAGAGAGAGACAGAAACATCAATGATGAGAGAGAATCATTGCCCAGATGCCTCCTGCAAGCCCCCCACTGGGGAAAGAGCCTGCAACCCTGGCATGTGCCCTGGACCAGAATCAAACCTGGAGCCCTACAGTACACAGGCTGATGCTCTGTCCACTGAGTCAAACCAGCTAGGGCAGAATTTAACTATTTATTTATTTATTTATTTATTTATTTATTTATTTATTTATTATCAGTCATTATTTTTATCAATGTTGTTTTTATTCTTTTAATAAATCTTTATTGTTCAGATTATTATAGTTGTTCCTCTTTTTTCCCCCCATAGCTCCCCTCCACCCGGTTCCCACCCCACCCTCTGCCCTTACCGCCCACCCCCCACTGTCCTCATCCATAGGTGTACGATTTTTGTCCAATCTCTTCCCGCACCCCCCTCACCCATTCCCCCCTGAGAATTGTCAGCCCACTCCCTTTCTATGCCCCTGATTCTATTATATTCACCAGTTTATTCTGTTCATCACATTTTTTATTCACTTGATTTTTAGATTCATTTGTTGATAGATATGTATTTGTTGTTCATAATTTTTATCTTTACCTTTTTCTTCTTCTTCCTCTTCTTAAAGAATACCTTTCAGCATTTCATATAATACTGGTTTGGTGTTGATGAACTCCTTTAGCTTTTTCTTATCTGTGAAGCTCTTATCTGATCTTCAATTCTGAATGATAGTGTTGCTGGGTAGAGTAATCTTGGTTGTAGGTTCTTGCTATTCATCACTTTGAATATTTCTTGCCACTCCCTTCTGGCCTGCATAGTTTCTGCAAAATCAGCTGACAATTATATGGGTACTCCCTTGTAGGTAACTAACTGTTTTTCTCTTATTGCTTTCAAGATGCTCTCTTTGTCTTTTGCTCTTGGCATTTCAATTATGATGTGTCTTGGTGTGGTCCTCTTTGGATTCCTTTTGTTTGGGGTTCTCTGCACTTCCTGGACTTGTAAGTCTATTTCTTTCACCAGGTAGGGGAAGTTTTCTGTCATTATTTCTTCAAATAGGTTTTCAATATCTTGCTTTCTCTCTTCTTCTGACACCCCCATAATACAGAAGTTGGTATGCTTGAAGTTGTCCCAGAGGCTCCTTACACTTTCTTCATATTTTTGGATTCTTTTTGCTTTTTGCTTTTCTGGTTGGGTGTTTTTTGCTTCTTTGTATTTCAAATCTTTGACTTGATTCTTGCATTCCTCTAGTCTCCTGTTGGATCTCTGTAAATTATTCTTTATTTCAGTCAGTGTATGCTTAATTTCTAGTTGGTCCTTTTTCATATCCTCGAGGGTCTCACTAAATTTATTGGCGGATTCTAGAAGATTCTTGAATAACCTTATAACTGTGGTTTTGAACTCTATATCCAGTAGTTTGCTTTCCTCCATTTCTGTCATTTGTGACCTGTTTCTTTGTCTCCACATTTTGGCTGTTTCTCTGAGTTAATAGAGTGGCTTTGTGTGCTAGGTGTCCTATAGGGCCCAGTGGCTCAGCCTCCCCAGTTACCTGAGGTGGACACTCTTGGTACACTCCTTTGTGGGCTGTGTGCACAGTCTTGTTGTAGTTAAGCCTTGATTGTTGTTGGTATCACTGGGAGGAATTGACCTCCAGGCCAATTGGCTGTGAGGATCAGCTGTATCTGTGATGGGCGAACTTCTGTGCTAGAGACACCCTTATGGGGCAGGACTTGCTTCAGTGGGGCTTTGGTGCTCACTGAGTCTGCCCCCTGAGTGTGTCCCTTATGGATCTGAGGATTTGTAGTCTGGATGGTCCCTGGGTACACTGGCTCCTGGATCTCCAAGGAGATGCAAATTTAGCCTCTGCCTGAGGCCACCCAGCAGGAGCTACAGAGAGATCTGCAGATTCCTCTTCTTTGTTTGGGTTTTGGAGGTGCCCAGATGAGGTCCAGTTATGAAGCAATGCAAGCTGCTGTGGGGCCTTGGGCCTTCTTTTGGAATTTTGGGGCTCTCTGACCCAGCTGCAGTTTGTTAGGTAATTTTAGATTGCAAAGGGCCAGGCCATTCATATGCAAAAGCCTCTGCACACAGCTTGGGTGGGGCGGGGTCTCAGTGAATCAACAGGGTGGAGAAAACAGCAATGGCTGACCGTGAGCCCTGACCTGAGGGACCCCCGGGTCTCAGTGTCCCTTGGTAATATCTGCAAGCACCTCTGAGAGAAAGCCGCCCTCAAGTTCCGCCCGATGCCAGACAGTCCAGTTTCTCCCCGTATGAGTCTGGGTCCCCAGAGTCTCGCCCAGAACTGGAGTTCAAGCCGTCGGGAGCTTGTGTCTCCCTCTTGATTGAAAAAGACAACCGAGTACTCCATTGCCAGCCCTTTCTGCACGCGTGCCTCCATACCTCTGCACTTTACTTCTGCAACTCCTCTGAGTCTCAGTGTGCTTTTCTCTTACCTTCTAGTTGTAGAATTTCCACTCAGCCACCCTTCCTGTGGTTCTGGATGATGTCCTTTTTGTCTTTTAATTGTAGTTTTGAAGTGGTTGTGTGAGGCAACAATTTCAGGTGTTTACCTATGTCACCATCTTGCTTTCTGTAAGGGACATAATTTAAAACTGAGTTTACATTATTGCCACTTGATAGAGCTACATTAGCTAGTGAACAGAAAAACCTACTAGCCTCAGAAAAAATGATCTAGAATTATCTGGATTTTCAATTTTGTAAGTTGAGAGGATTAAGATTTCTTATAAAAAACTAGAGGCCCAGTGCATGAAATTAATGCACGGGGGTGGGAGGGTGGGTATGTATCCCTCAGCCCAGCCTGCACCCTCTCCAATCTGGGACCCCTCAAGGGATGTCCGACTGCCCGTTTAGGCCCGATGGGATCGGATCGGGCCTAAACGGGCAGTCGGACATCCCTCTCACAATCCAGGACAGCTGGCTCCCAACCGCTCACCTGCCTGCCTGTCTGATTGCCCCTAACTGCTTCTGCCTGCCAGCCTGATCACCCCCTAACCACTCCCCTGCCAGCCTGATTGACACCTAACTGTTCCCCTGCTGGCCCGATTGCCCCTAACTGCTCTCCCCTACTGGCCTGCTCACCCCTAACTGCCCTCCCTGCTGACCTGGTCACCCCCAACTTTCCTCCCCTGCAGGCCTGGTCCCCACCAACTGCCCTCCCCTGCAAGCCTGGGTCCCCCCCTACTGCCCTCCTCTGCTGGCCTGGTCACCCCTAACTGCCCTCCCCTGCAGGCCTGATCACCCACAACTGCCCTCCTTTGCTGGCCATCTTGTGGTGGCCACCTTGTGTCCACATGGGGGTGGCCATCTTGTGTGATGGAGTGACCGTCAATTTGCATATTACCCTTTTATTAGATAGGATGTCACTACCTTGAATATCTCAAGCTATGTTGTCTAAGATGAAAGTGAAGATGAGTGAAGAGGAGAGGCAGCTTTCAACACATTTTTTGTTTGTTTGTTTTCTTTTTTTTAAACTTAAGAGCTCATTGTCTACAGAAGCACAGCACAAATGTTTGAAAGCCTTTCTTGGATTCAGGAGATCTGAATAGACTCTAGACCTTGATCTGCTACTTACCAAATGAGTGATGTCAAGTACCTTACTTAGCTTCTCTGTAAGTACTTTAATGATGGGATCCATTTATTCTATTTCCATTGATTTGTTCACTCATGCACCAGTGAACATTTTTGAGTGTCTACAATGAGCTAGGCACTGCGTAATGAGAGTACAAACATAAATATAACATGATTGTTGTCACAATAGGGCTGATAGCACCTTACAGGGAACAGAATTGGGTGAAGTAAGCTGTAGAGTATAATTTAGATCTAAAACTTTGTAATTTTGATTCCTTTTGATGTTTCAACACAAACTGAAATTCAATATGAAAAGACAGGCTACACGTTCATTTTATTTCTATTATAACCATGAAGCTATCAAGAGATCAACACAGTTTCAAAAAGACTGCTTGCTTTGCATAAGGGTATTCCTGAATAGTTTTAATGAAATGCTCCAGGAGATACAATATAACCACTGTGCAAAGATAAATTTCTCTTTTACAAAACTCTGCTGACTTATAGAATGGCCTCCACATTGGTATTAAAAACCTGAATGGATGAATTGGAACACCTAAATAATATCAAAATTTCTCATACTTCACCTTTATATGCCAGAAAATCAGTTTCCATTCTTTTATGGAATCTAAAGGAAAACATTTCTTGGTGATTTATGAGAGGTGGGAAGAACCTGGGAGAGAATTTGCTGTATTTTTTAGGGCTTCATGAAGTCTGCAGTCTACCTGCTTGGAAAATCTCAAAGGGTTTATTTTAAAAAAGCAAATTCAGAGGCTTCCACAGTCTTAGTGAATGAGAACTTTTGTGGAAGGTCTTGGGAATCTTCACTTTAACAAGCTCCCCAGGTTGGGTTCTTACACACCCTGAAGTTCATGGGTCACACATTCTAATCCTGGCACCATATTTTGCAGATGAGAAAACTAAGGCAATGAGATGTTTAAGTAACTTGCTAAGTAGTCTAATAAATTTCTTCCTAAAGTAACAGATCAAGAGGGAATTTTGAATAGTTTCTAACTATTCAAGAAGAAAAAGAAAAGGGTATAACAATTAGAGGACATTTGTACAGTCTGCTTTTTTAATGTTTAGCTCTATGATGAATGTATTTATTCCTTTCCATCCTCCTGGGAAAATTCCTTCAGCTATTTACTATTCAACTGGAATTTTAAATTCTGTTGACCTAAAGTTGGCTTCAAATCATTTGACAGATAAAATTAGTAAAGTCAAAATAACTCTGTTCTCTCAGCATGTACCATCTAAGGCTGAATACACAATCAAAACAGAGTAGGAGTAAAGACACTTTGGTATACACAAGTGAATATGTTTGAAGTCACCTGTCTCATGGATAGTCTGAGTGACAAAGAATGCACTTATTAAAACCATACTAACCTAGCAATTTTAGTTCACAATTATTATTCTTAAGTTAAATTTTATATTTTTCCAGAAATGATTATATAATTGAGGAAAATACTTTGTCTTTAAAACATTAATCTATGAAATCACCATCTACAACAAATAAACTCACTAGGTCCTGTTTTAGTTTGTTCTATCCTTATTTTTGTTAAATAAGGTAGCATGCACTTAACATACTAGGTACACAACTGGTGTTTAATGATTGTCTGAGCCATAATCATGCTTTGTTCAAAGAGATTTCAAGTAGGTACTAAATTTGTGTGAATTAAATGTTTTTAATATTGCTAATATACTTATTTTTACATTCTTACTGTTCATTTTTGAAGGGCTAGGAATATTTAGTAACTACATAGGTATATGTTTTACTATTTTGAATCTGTTCCCTTTGAAGAAAATATAATTTAAATGTCTGCTTCTTTTGAAAACAAGCTCCTGAGAATATAGTGCCAGTTATTTACTGTACCTTCTTCAAGGGGAATGAAGACAACAGAAACACATTTTAAAATTATTTTGAGGATAGCTGTGAATTGGACAAAGAATGTGGGTGTTAATGACGTTCTATCTTAATTAGGGTTTCAGGCAAAGGTGCTGGTAGAAATAAAATTTTATTTGATGTTGAATTCTTGACAAAGTTTTAACTTGTCAAGAGTTGGAAGCTTATAAATGTATATATCTGGTGAAATTTTATTCAACTAAGCCTCATAATGCTCTAGGTATTTTATTGTTCTGAAAAGACCTCTTGAACATGTTGTTTCCTGTAGCCACAGGCTAATCTTCAAAGTGTACATCATAACTAAACAGTAGTCTACAAATTGGTAATAAATCCTGTGGCATTTTCTAGTTAAACATATTATTTCTTGTAAAACACAGCTTTTCTGTTGAATTTTTTTGGAGTATAAAATGGAATTAAGGGCCTTTGATATCTTTTTTTCTTAATTTAAAAATATGAAGAAATCTGACATTAAGTAAGATTACCAGTGGCAATAAAACTTGAAGTGCACTACTGATGCAGAGGTACCTGTTAAGAGCCAATGTAACCATCTGATATACTCAGCACTGCATTCATGAAACTGGTAAAGCAATCAATTTGAAATATAGGCATGAGTTTTTTATGTTTATATGTATTTCTCTGAGGGAAGGTTCTTATTACACCAGTGGGAGTTGTGATGACTGTGAAATGAAATCATACTATAGTCACAGCATAGTAATGAGGCATCATCACTCAACAGTAGCTAGAATGCTATGTTAGGATATACCTTCTGGAGTCTGATGGGCTAAATTGAAATCCCAGATTGTTTACTGATTGAGTGACCTTGGGCACATTCATAGTGTCTAGGTGCCTCAGTTGTGTTATCTGTGAAATGGACACATTAACCCTTTGCACTCGCTTGCTTTTTTCTCGATTCCTGCTACCGATGCTAACCGTGTCGAGTCACACTCGACATCTGAGTGCAAAAGGTTAAGAATACCAATCCTTATATGGAGGATTAAGTAAGTTTCTGTATGCAAGTTCAGTATCTACTGATAGTAAGTGGGACATGTCTGTGAGCCACTGTTCTATCTATCACACAGAGTACTTATCTTACATAATAAAAGAGTAATATGCAAATTTACCATCACTCTGCTACACCCACCAGCCACGCCCACCAGCCATGCCCATCAGCCAATCAGGAGAAAATATGCAAATAAACCCAACCAAGATGGCTACAGCCACAGAGAGCAGGAGGGAGGCTTGGGTTTCCCAGGCAATGGAAGAAGCCAAGCTTTCCGTCTGCCCTTGCCAGCCTAAGCTTCCACTCAAGGCTACAAAGTTTCAATTATAGAAGGTAAACAAATCCAAACAGAAATGGTGGCAGCCACGGAGCTGGAAAGAGCAGGAGGCTAGGGTTGCCCCCGGCAATGGAAGAAGCAAAGCTTCTGCAGCCCTGGCCTGCCTTGGCCTCCGCTCCAGGCTACAAAGTTTCAATTATAGAATATACATAAACCTCAACAGAAATGGCTGCCAGCCACGGAGCAAGCAGGAGGCTTGGCTCCGCTCCAGGCTACAAAGTTTCAATTGTAGAAGGTAAATAAATTCCAGATACCAGGGCCTCCGCTTGGGTCGCCGGGGCGTGGCCGGGATGCAAATCACCACAGGCCCCTCGCTCAGGCCGCCCCACACCCCAAGGGAACCCCCACCCTGATCCGGGACACCCTTCAGGGCAAACCAGCTGGCCCCCACCCGTGCACCTGGCCTCTATCCTATTTAATAAAAGAGTAATATGCAGATTGACCATCACTCCAACACACAATATGGCTGCCCCCATGTGGTCAAAGATCCTGCCCCTATGTGGACACAAGATGGCCAGCAGGGGAGGGCAGTTGGTAGGCACCAGGCCTGCAAGGGAGGGCAGTTGGAGGCTATCAACCCTGCAGAAGAGGGCAGTTAGGGGTGACCAGGCCAGCAGAGGAGGGAAGTTGGGGGCAAACAGGCTGGCAGGGGAGCAGTTAGACATCAATCAGGCTGGCATGGGAGTGGTTAGGGGTGATCAGGCTGGCAGGCAGAAGCAGTTAGGGGCAATCAGGAAGGAAGGCAGGCAAGCAGTTGGGAGCCAGCAGTCCTGGATTGTGAGAGGGATGTCCGACTAAACGGGCAGTTGGACATCCCTTGAGGGGTCCCATATTGGAGAGAGTGCAGGCTGGGCTGAGGGACACACACCCCTGCCATGCATGAATTTTATGCACCGGGCCTCTAGTAGATAAAATAAAAGAGAGTTAGCTGTATTTAACATATATTACTGTTGTAACCTAGAAAAATAAGTTAACTGTATTAAGATCACATTCTCTGAGGTGTACATCCTATTTTAAAGAGTAACCTTAATGTAGTAATATAGTTTTTTCTATGACTCTAACAAAAAATTATAAATTAGTGTAGGCTAAGAGAATCTGGCAAACTAGTTCCTATTGAGATGCAAGTGGTAAATATAGATACTTAAAAACATTTTTATTGGCACAAATGAAAATCATCAACATTTATAAAATGGTTTTAAACTCATCTTATATAATAATCCTATGTAATAAAGAGGTAATATGCAAATTGACCCTCACATCCTCGCACAAGATGGCCGCCTCCATGTGGTCAAAGATGGCCACCGCAAGATAGCCGTCAGGGGAGGGTAGTTGTGGGCAATCAGGCCATAGCGGAGGGCTGTTGGGGGTGAGCAGGCCGGTGGGGGGGGGCAGTCGGGGGCGACCAGGCCAGCAGGGATAGCAGTCGGTGGGGAGCAGACCGGCAGGGTGGGCTGTTGGGGGCTAGTAGGCTGGCAGGGAGGGCAGTCAGCGGCAAGTAGGCCAGCAGGGGGGGGCAGTTGGGGGCAAGCAGGCCGGCAGGGGGCGTAATTGAGGGGGACCAGGCCTGCAGGGGAGAGCAGTTGGGGATGCCCAGGCTTGCAGGGGAGGGCAGTTAGGGGCGAGCAGGCCGACAGGGGGAGAAGTTGTGTGTGAGCAGGCCGGCAGGGGTGCAGTTGGGGGCAAGCAGGCTGGCGGCGGGGGTGGGGGGGCAGTTGGGAGTGACCTGGCTGGCGGGGGGAGGCAGCTGGGGGCAATTAGGCTGTCAGAAGGGGTAGTTGGGGGCAATCAGGCTGGCAGGGGTGGGGGGCAATTGGGTGCGATCAGGCCGGCAGGGGTGGACAGTTGGGGGCGATTTGGCCAGCAGGGGGGTGGGCAGTTCAGTTGATTAGGCCGGCAGGCAGAGTGGTTAGGGGCGATCAGGCAGGCAGGCATGTGAGCGGTTAGGAGCCAGCGGTCCCAAACACAGGTGATAAAACCAGGCACAATCAAACCATTACCAAATTAGACCCACCCATAGAAATATACTATCCACCCACACATATTTTTCACCAAAAGCTTCATTTTGCTTGTTTTAATCTTTGAGGACCATTTGGTCACAAAATGTTACAAATATTTATGTACAGTATACGTGTGTGTGTGTGTATTTTACACCATGATATCATATGTTTGTCTGGCACTATTCTAGAGCTAGTTTATAATGATGATAATGATGATATAGAAGAAAATACCAGTGCCCATATGATTTATGAACTCACTGGGTAGAAATGAGAGAGGGAGGAAGGAATTCAGTCTACCAAGGAAAAACGTCCATATTGATCACTCATCACCATTCCCACGTGCTTCTGACTACTCAGACTACACATTTTCATCCTGTTCTTCATCACTGTAGAAATTGTCACAACAGGTTTGGCTTTTCCTCGAGGCATAGGATGCAATTTAAAAGAGTATAGTCAAGGATACTTGAGCAGAGTTGGAGATGAGGACATTAGACTTGCAGATATTTGGAGTAAAAGTGTCCCATGCAGGAGAAAGAGCCCTTTTGGAAGACCCTATTAAGGGTGGAGTATGCTTGGGGTGCTTGGAAACACGAAGGAAGCCAAACTGTCAGGAGCTGAATGAGCAAAGGGGATAAACAAAGGAGAATTGCATATAAACTTGTGCTGTGTGCTAAGGGATGGAGAGATCACTCAAGAACTTACAGGCCATTTTATGGAATTTGACTCTACCCTAAATAAAACGTGGAGCCATTCCAGTTTTTAAAGCAGGTGAGTGACAGGATATGACTTCCATTTTCAAAGTATTATTTTGGCTACTATTAAAAATGATATCTAGAGGGACAATCCCAGAATGAGGTCCCCTATTTAGGAAGCTATTGGAGTAATTTAGATGAGAGAGAGATGGTGGTTCACACCAGAGAGACAGAAGGAGAAGAGATAGAACTAGTCAGTTTCCTCATATATTTTGAAGGCTTATTCATATTTTGATTTTGATTTTATGTGTTTGTTGTTTTTTCTTATAAAAACTGAGCTAGAGATGACTGTTAAAATGGTCATGTAATGCTAAAACACTCCCTCAAAATGTTGCATTTACTGTACCATTCAAGTGTATTTATATTATCTCACATGTGGATGGGGAGAGAGTGCAAATTTTATGTTTCACTTTGCCTTAACAGTACACAGTACTCAGCAAATATTCTTAGATTAAAAAGGATTTAGAAGAATTTATGAATATTGCCAAATTTGTTTAATTATCTTGTTTATTAACTCTTCTGTGATTATGAGATTTAAGAATATGTTTAAGGGCAATATATATGTATAATTATTTTAACAAAACAATGTAATTACAAAGATTAATTCACTTAATTTTTCATCAATAGTAATATTATTAATAAAATCTAATACTCTTTGTATTCTAGAAGCAAATATGCAATCAAGAGACACTAGCAGTAAAAGAGAAACATGAACCAAAAAAGAAGGAAAAAGTGAAAATAATTAGCTTAAGTCTAAGTTCATCTCATGAAAGAGATGTGAATTTAACTTAATGAGATATTTCTTGGAATAATTAATATGGCATGTTTGGGTATAGTTCTTCTTACAAAGACATGAAAATCAGTCCAAAAATATAATTATCTTTGTTATTTATAGTTTTTAAAGTTTATGTTAATATATAGTACAAAATGAACAGAAATGTCCAATAACCTCTATAATTTTACCTACATAGTGGAGAGAAACCAAATAATATAACTCCCACATCTGATAGCAAATTGAAAATATGTACCCTGTTTTTACCTTCTAGAGAGGGAAATATCATTTTAACATTGATCGTGGAGAAGACACATTGTCCTAAAGTAAAACAAATATTTGACACAAATTATTACTTAAATTTTGAAGTAAAAATTCATTAACTTATATTAGCCTATTTTTCTATTTTTATTTTAATCTAAAGCCCATAAATTTAGTGAAGGCAACTAATACAAGAAATTGGAGGAGGTAAGCAATTATGCAGTAAGTACTTTGGAATAACATGTGTAGTCAGTAGAGAAGCAAAGATTCTTATTTGCATTTTGGGATAACCACACTTTGCCCATATAAGCTAGGCTTACATTAATATTTAAATTTCAATGTGATTGGAACCAGACTTTTTCTAGTTAAAAAATAAACTCAATATTAATAACTATAAATAAGAAATTGAAGACATTTAAGGCATAGGACAAAATGATTAGTGATAGGTGTTTGTAGAACTTCATGTAACATAAGTAGTTCAGTTTAAAAATACTTTTGAAATATCTGCTCTTTCAAAATCTAAGTTTTTATATATTTTTGTTCTAAAAATTCACCTTTAATGGACTCCATAGAATACAGAATAATTTACAAATCATAAAACTATTTCAACATCATCAGCTTGTGGGGTTTTGTTTTGTTTTTTGCCTGTCAAAATTTGCAAGCAAAAAATAAAATCTAGGAAGTTTTGTTTAAAGATATTTTACTATTTGCTACCTAGTGGGAAATAATTCAAGTGGAACTACATGGAAAAGTTTCAATATTTTCAATTTTCTCAGAAATAAAGGACATAAAGGCTTTGAAATAAAATTTGAAATACCCACTGGTTCCAGTTTATTATGAAAAGTATTTAACGCACATCTACATCTGGTGGCAAGTAAGTTCATTGTTTTATTTTTTTAATTTTTACTTTTTAAAATCCTCATCCAAGGATATGTTTATTGATTTCAGAGAGGGAGAAAAGGAGAGAGAGAGATGGATCATTAGTTGCCTCCTGTACGTGTCCCAACTGAAACATAGGTATGTGCTATGACAGGGAATCAAATCGGCAACCTTTTGGTATAAGGGACAACTGAGACACCCTACCAGGGCTCAATTCATTAAGTTTAAATGATTCTATACCCTTGTCTATAACCAGAGGCCCAGCCCCCTCAGGGGATGTCAGACTGCCAGTTTCGGCCCTATCTACACAGGCTAGGCTGAAGGACCCACTGGTGCACAAATCCGTGCACCAGGCCTTTAGTCTGCATATATGATCTTTGGTTAATCTCTTCCTACCCTCCCTCCTCCCCCCTTCCCTCTGAGATTCATCAGTCTGTTCCATGTTTCCATGCCTGTGCGTTGAACGTCTGCACCCTGGTGGTCAGTGCGTGTCATAGCTACAAGTCAAACCGTCGAACGGTTGCTTAGACTTTTATATATATACTAGTGGCCTGGTGCACAAAATTCATGCACGGGGGGAGGTTTACCTCAGCCCAGCCTGCACCCTCTCCAATTGGGGACCCCTTGGGATCAGGCCTAAACTGGCAGTCGGACATTCCTCTCGCAATCTGGGACCACTGGCTCCTAACCACTCACCTATCTGCCTGCCTGATTGCCCCCAACTGCTCTCCCCTGCAGACCTGGTCACCCCTAACTGCCCTCCCTTGCCGGCCTGATCTCGCTGCCAATGGCCCTCCCCTGCCGGCCTGGTCGCCCCCAACTGCCCTCCCCTGCCGACCTGATCTCGTCGCCAACGGCCCTCCCCTGCCGACCTGATCTCGCTCCCAACTGCCCTCCCCTGCCAGTCTGATCTCGCCCCCAACTGCCCTCCCCTGCTGGCCTGATTGCCCCTAACCCCCTGTCGACCTGATCTTGCCCCCAACTGCCCTCTCCTGCTGGCCTGGTTGCCCCTGACTGCCTCTGCCTTGGCCCCCACCATCATGGCTTTGTCCAGAAGGAAGTTGGACGTCTGGAAGATGGCCGGTCGACCCAGTCTAATTAGCATATTATCCTTTTATTAGTATAGATAATAAGTTTTGTTTAAAGATATTTTACTATTCGGCCCAATCTCCACAGGCTAGGCTGAAGGATAGGATTGCTTAAAATGGGGGCGGGGGGAGCCTTTTTTTAGCAGGAGATGCTCTTGGCAGACAAAAACACATAATCCCTATATCTGGACTGATATCCAGCCATATGCACTATACTGCTAAACCGGTCATTAAACAATTGAACCGCTTTCTTACACCTTAAATCAAACAGCTGTTGCCCTTAAAACCCCTCTTCAGCCCCCGATTTAGGTTCTGCCTTCGCAGTTCACCCAAATTAGGTTCTGATTGGTCAGTTTCTATGCCAGTCAGCGTCAAAAGTTCCATCTCCTAGGCAGCCATTGGTTCCTTGTAGTTTACCCAGATTTGGTTCTGATTGGTTGGTTTCTATGCCAGTCAGCATCTCCAGGCCTATCAATGGCCCTGATCAGAAAGGTGGTGCTGATCAGCAGCTGCCCCAGACTGCTGAGGAGCGGGCTGAACTGCTGACCTCTCGGAGAGAGAGAGAGGCTGAGCTGCTTGCCTCTCTCTCTCCAGGCCTCACCAGCAGCCTGGGGCAGCTGCTGATCAGCCCCGCCTCTCTCTTTCTCTGCAAGATCAGCAGTTCAGCCCTCTCGCCAGTCTCCGCCCACCCGAGTCTGCTGCGTGCGCAGCCTGGGATTTGGTCATCCCTTTGGTCATTTTGGACATTACGGACCCTGGCTCTTTATATATAGAGAGATAGATAATACTTTTATCTAAGTATAGGTAAAATTAGTTGCAGGATATTAGCAAAGTCAGGTAAACTTTCCTTTTAACTTCCTATCTTCACTGAGACTGAAAATCATCCACAAGAGAAATTCTCAGAAATTTGGGTCTGTACTTCTCTAATTGCATAGAGAACATATTTTACGCTTGCAGATATTTTAACATAAGACAGCCTGCAGTTCTGCTTGCCAACATGAAATTTGTTTCACACATTTTATAGCAGCTGGTATGATAATGAGCCAGTTTTTATGTAAATTAGTGATCTTCCTAATCAATTTTTAACTACAAAATTTAAATTTTTCTAATTTTTAAGTAAATTATGTTTTAAATGGTAAAATGCTTTATCAAATCTCTTTATTTGGCTTAGTTTCCATTATATTAGCTCTCTGATTTTAAGAAATATTTCTAAAAAGGAAAAAAAAATTCTGCTAGAACAACAGTTTTTAAAGGTGTGATATAATGAAGGGTACATTTTACTTTCCCTTTAACTAGTATTAATATAGATGATATCTTTAGTAATGAAATATAATGAAGTTGACAAAAAACTTTAAATTTATTTACATCAATTATTTCTTTAGAAAGATAAATGACCCCTTTTGGTTCTGCAACTAATTATTCATTTAAATTTCCTGAGCCAATTTTTTTCATATTACAAACTAAGCAAATATAAAATGTATTCAGTTATTTACAGAGTGTAAGTTACTTTATTATTTCATGAAATGCTCATTTTTCTGAGATAAAGGAAAATATGTATTACTGATGGGTTTACTGTTCTGCGTCTGTATTTATTTGTATATGGTCCTACTTTCCCAATTTTATGCCCTGTAGTATAGTAGTGTCCTCAGGATAAAAAGAAAAATTCTACTTAACCACCACTAACCTGGGAATAAAGTTTATAGTTATATTTATATTTTATCTGAACTGTATACATGTCTATGTAAAAACCACAATTGGTTGTACCAATTTTAATTTAGTTATTTCTAAAGAAATCAGAGAAAACTTTTGAATTTAAAAATTCAAATATAAAACAAGATTTATCTATGACTCAATATCATAAATATTTCAAAGACCCATTGGGTATATTGTGATACACCAATAATCTAAGTTAAAGGATATAGGAACATTTTTATCCTCATCAATTTGAACAATTAAATGAATCTTTAATATTCAAAGATGAGGTTTTAAAAATGATCATGGATTTGGCTTGTATATTTAAAAAACTCTTTATTGTTGAAAGTATTACATATGTCCCCCTGTTTCCCCCATTGACCTCTTCCAGTGCCCCCTGCCCCCTACCCCAAGCCTTTATCACCCTATTGTCTGTGCCCATGGGTTATGCATATATGAATACAAGTTTTTTTGATTGATCTCTTCCCACCCACACCCTCCTTCCCTCTGAGATTCCAGTTTGTTCCATGCTTCTATGTCTCTGGATCTATTTTGTTCATCAGTTTATTTTGTTCATTAGATTCGACATATGAGTGAGATCATGTGATACTTCTCTTTCTCTAAGTAGCTTATTTTGCTTAGCATAATACTCCTCAGGTCCCTCCATGCTGTCTCAAAAGGTAAGAGCCTTCTTTTTTACTGCTGCATAGTATTCTATGGTGTAGATGTAACAAAGCTTTTTAATCCACTCATCTGCTGATGGGCATTTAGGCTGTTTCCAAATCTTAGCTATTGTAAATTGTGCTGCTATGAACATAGGGGTGCATACATTCTTTCTGCTTGGTGTTTCTGGTTTCTTTGGATATATTACTAGAAGTGGGATCACCGGGTCAAATGGCAGTTCCATATTTAATCTTTTGAGAAAACTCCATACTGTTTTCCACAGTAGCTGCACCAGTCTGCATTCTCACCAGCAGTATACTAGGGTTCTCTTTTCTCTACATCTTCTCCAGCATTTTGTGAAGCCATGGCCAGCATGGCCTTGGGTTCAAAGACTTGGAGAAAGGGCTGAGGTGAAAATTAAAACACAAGACAAGAAATATAAATTTGGAAATTATGGGGGAAGCCAATTGTGAGCCTGGTACAAGAGACCAATTTCCACTGAATCTCTATTCCCATTTGCTTTTATTTACTAGAATACCCAATTGCCTTTTAGGATTGCAAACAGACATATCAAAGGTGATTGTTTAGTAACCATTAAGATTATCAGGTTGGGGGAGTTTGCTTTAGGCCGTTGAGTAGGTAATAAAATGCAGATATCTGCCCTGTGAATATCAAAGAGCCCAATTCAGCCTTCTGACCAGACTTCTTGCATTTATATTAATTACTGTTGACCTTGTTTCTCAGCAGCATTTGTCATTTGACAGGAGTTAATATCTAAAATACATAAGGAACTCATACAACTTAATAAAAGGAAGACAAGCAATCCAATTTAAAAAATGGGCAAAGGAACTAAATAGACAGTTCTCCAAAGTGGACATACAAATGGCCAGGAAACATGAAAAAATGCTCAAAGTCACTGATCATCAGAGAGATGCAAATTAAAACCACAATGAGGTATCACTTTACACCTGTCAGAATGGCTACCATCAACAAATTAACAAATGACAAGTGCTGTGAGGATGTGGAGAAAAGGAAAGCCCGAAAAGAAAAGAAAAAACATTTTTTTTTTTTTTTTGTAAATCTCTTTTTCTGAACTCTGGTGTTATATCTTTGGGAGTTTTTTTCATAATATTGTCATTTTGAAAAATTTGGTGCTTAAAAGTGGGTACCAAATTCAGAAAGTGATTTAGAGAGGGGCAGATTTTACTTTATTTTATTTTATTTTTTACAGTATGTAACAGATGCCTCTGACTGTGTGAACTCAGACAACCAAAGTCTCAGTGTTTCATTTTGCAATGTGTGGCTAATAACTGTACCTACATCATAGGGTTGGTGTAAGGATTAAGAAAAATAAAGCATACAAATTATTCCACACATTGCAAATACAGTGTGGCCAAAAAGACCAGTCTTCTTTTCCTTGCAGGTTGAAATCTTGCAAGTTCTGCTCTTCCCCCGTGTGTGCTGCCTCCTCCCCCTCCCACACCAACACAATGTGGTCATTTTCCCACTTTGTGATGAGAAAACACTCAATACTCATTAGCTAAAATATAGTAATTGAACATTAAAAATTTTAAGGGTCTTTATTAATAAAGTTTGCAAATGGATATTTTGTATCTTTGTGACAGGTTGTCAGACTTACCTCGTGGGATTCCCCCTGCCGCCCCCCCCCGCCCCCTCCCACTTCTTATTTTCAAAGGGATCTAGCCCTTGTGTTCATTCTCCATTTTCCTCTTGTTAAAATCTGTACCTTCACAAGAGAGCATGAAAAAATGAAGTCTGAAGCCTGTGGATCTGGGTTTAAATCTCCATTCTATCATTGAACTAGCTGTGTGATGCTTTGCATTTTTTGCCTGAGTATCACCTCTGTATAATGTCTAAATTAGGGAAACCACCTCATTGATTACTGAAGAGATTAAATAAACCATTTTAAAGCCCTAGGTACTTATTGCAAAACTTAATAGCTATTTTCCCTTAACCTCCCTCATTGGTATCAGGACATAAATTAGTATTGGTCATGTTTGAGAATACCGCTCCCCAAATACTTTGTGACTTGGTACTTTGTACATGCATTTGAGATAAGTGTCAAACATCAATGTAAAAGAGTGAGGGGGGAATACTTGCAGGCAAGTACTAGTAAGCCTTCTTGTTACTATTGTAAACCATTCCTATAAGCATGCAAAAAAAACTTTGTTTTCCACAGAAAATCCTAATTCTACTTATTTTCTTAATTCTCAGTTGTTATTGGTATTATTTCACTATATCTCAATTTCAATATATACAAACAAGAGGCCAGGTGCACAAAATCTGTGCACTGGGGGGGGAGGTCACCCTCACCCCAGCCTGAGCCATCTTGCAGTCCGGGACCCCTTGCGGGATGTCCGCCTACTGGCTTAGGCCCGCTCCCCGCGGGGATCGGGCCTAAGCCAATATCCCTCTCGCAGTCTGCAACCCCTTCCTTCTTACTGGCCACCTGCTTGCTGCTCCTTACCACTTGGCTCCTGGCCTTAGTGCTGCCATGGAGGCAGGAGAGGTTCCCACCACTGCCACTGCACTTGCCAGCCATGAACCCGGCTTCTGGCTGAGCAAGGCTCCCCCTGTGGGAGTGCACTGACCACCAGGGGGCAGCTCCTGCATTGAGCACATCATAGGGACTGGTTGTTCTGGTGGTTCCACCTTAATGGTCGCTTAGGCTTTTATTATATAGATTATATGTATGAACACAATATTTGCCTGTCACCAATATGTGAAGTAAAAAGCAAATTATGCATGATATTCTGTAAGAGGTTTATTGAAACTGTTATTTTATTCCTGTGGGGTAGCAATCAGAGTATTTTTTACACGTGGCAAGGCAGGGGCATCCAGGGGATAAAATCAAATTTAATTAAAAATAACCTATTTTACAAAGACTGAGAAAAAAGCTCTCTTGGCTGCCTTAAAAGCTAAGGATTAGTAGCAATGTTCTGACTTGAAATTTAGGTCTTATGATTTCTTTCTAGGAGATTTTTTTCAGTGCATGAAAAACCTGTCTGAAATGGGTTTATTATTTAATTCATTCGTAACTGGATATGGACTGTTAAAATCTGTGGGATTGTTGGAAGGCCTAGAAGCGCACAGAGGTATTTTTATTAACCATCTGGAAGCGAAAAATATCCTTTACCAAGTCACCGAACCTTTCTGCTATATGTTTAAGGTTCATTTTGCATTTATTTCAAATTTGGAAAATGTCAAGGACATGATATTTAATCTCTGGAGCATAAGCCATGTTTAGGGGAAGATTCAGCCATTTTCAAAAGGAGGCTAAGCTCTGTGCTCAGTGATGTATATTTTAGGAATTCTCCACATGGCTTAATTATGATTATGTGTTGATTGCCAGAAGAGGTAAGTCAGCCTTCGCCTTGTGATGAGACCCCTTGGAGAAGAGTTGGAAGCTAAGAGGCCAGACAGGGTGCGGATCAGCGCCGGAAACAGCCTTTCCTAACGTGGCCAGAAGCCCTGAGCGCTATCAGGCCACGGCTAGCGGGAGGATGCCCGGAGTGCTTTTCTTTGGCCAGAGATGTAGGTAGCCGGCTTGGAGAGAAAGCAAGGGGAAAAAAATAAATAAAAGGTTCCGTGAGTCACCCACTTCTTCTAGTCCCATTGCCGACTCTCAGAGAATATTCAGACGGTGAGAGGTAAGACCATTTCTATTGTTACCCTCGCTGAGACAAAGGTGGGGGCGCGGGGGCGGGCAACTGGTGTCTACCCTTTCGGAGCGGGTTGGGGAGGACCGGGTGGCCCGGGGATTTGCTTTGTTTAGCTTTGGGGCGGGCTCCCGGGTCCACCCAGCCCCGCCGGGTCCAGCCTGAGCGCTGGAAGGACGGCCCCGCAGCTGCAGCGGCCTCTGCGTCAGGGGCGGTGGGGCGGGGAGGGGCGGCGCCCGGCCCGGGGCTCTGGCCCCCCGCCTCCCGCAGCCTCCCCTCTCCCCGCAGCCTGTCCGCACGGGCGGTCCGTCACACACACACACACACACACACACACACACACACACACACACACACACACACACTCGCCACGCGCGCGCTGCATCTCGTGCTCCTTCCCAGCCCCTCGCAGGCCCCGGCGAGTCCCTCGGTGCCAGCCCTCTGGGCAGCGACCCCTCAGCCCGCCCCTGGACCCGCCCTGGGCAGGCAGCCCGACCGCTCCTTCCCCGCCTCCATCGCAGCCACCTGGCCCCGTTGGCACCGCTGCTCCTGTCGGACGTGGAAGCGGCAAAAGGAGCCGGTTGGACCCGCTAACGGTAACGCACGCTCGTACAGCCGAGGGCTCGGTTTGCTTGGGGGGGGGGGGGGGTTGGGGGGGGGAGGAGAGGGGCTCGCCGTCAGCCACCCTGGGAGCCCGGGGACACGGGCGGGAGCGGAATCGATGCAGGACCCGGGAAGGCTGTGTGTCGTGAGGTGAGGGCAGGGAGGGAGACTCCCAACGCTGGGCTCTGCAGGAGACCTTCCAGGCGCTGCGCCCTGCACCCCCGGAGAGGGGGCGAGAAGCGGAGCGTGGGGGGAAGCACATGGGTCGAAACGTGCCGCCCTCCTTCTTTCCTTCTCGTCGTGGAAATTGCCCACGGCCTCCCCGAGAGACTGCTCATTTCCAAGTCAAATCTGGATTGGCCGTGGGTGGGGTTCCCCTGGGGCAAGTCCAGGAGGAAAGTTGGGAGGATCGCGGCGCAGAAAGGCGCTTCCGAGGCTCTAGGTGAGTTGGAAACCGATCCCCGCGTGTGTGAGCGGCGAGGCGGGGCGAGGAGCAGCCTCCTTCCTCGTGGGCCCCGGTTGCTTTTGCTACTACCCGAGGCGACCGCCGAAGGCTGTGCGTTTTCCCCGGAGCCCGACTACCTTTTGCCCGAGGCATGCTGCGATCTGTGTTCCTATAGTGAGTGAGCCTGTCCCGGAGCCGGAGGCACGTGGCTACCGCGGACAGCCCGGCCCAGCCCAGCCCCTGTGCTCCTGCGCACCCTGGAATTGGAGAGTTGTGCCATGGGGGTGGTGTTGCTGGGATTTCAAGGAGATGATGGGGGGAACTGGAAACTCAGACCATTTCTGCGTTTCATTCACAGGGCTGGTCTGCGAGTGGCCTGGCCAGAGGATAATTCTGAGCTTAGAGCCTTTCTTGAATGCACTCCAACCAGCCTTATAAATATGAATGAATGAACGAATGAATGAATGAATGAGAGGTCTCTGAGACAGTTGTCTCCCTCTGGGTCGCAGAGGCCTCGGGGGCCGGAATTAGTTTCTTTTAAGCAGGGAAGCGGCGTTTGCGTGCGCGTTGGCGAGGAACGAAGCCCTAGGTTCGCGCTCTCAGTTTCCCTCTCTTTCCTCGCCCCTCACCGGGAAAGGCTGGCGTGAGACCCGGCGGCCCGCACTCGGGCGCGGTGACGTCACAGTGTTTGGGTGCTTATGCAAATGACTGCGACCGTTTCTCCCCGTCGGGCCGTTTTCCTTCGAGGTCTTAAAGGCAGACCCAGTCCTTAGTCTGCACCATTTGTGTGGTTCCCTATGCAGAAAGCGAGAGGGCTGAAGGCTTTGCTTTATGCGCTTGGTTTGGGTTCCTCATCACCCAGTTTTGAAAGCTGTTGTGTAGCCGTGCACGCCTGGGGGCTCAGGAAATGTCATTCTCCGACAAAGCAGCCCCGCCCACATCCTGACCCCGCCCGGCCCCCTGCCGCGAGAACTAGGACGGGGCTGATACAGACTTGTCTCCAGAGCCTAGCACTGGGCTTGACTTGTAATAGGTTCTTAACTAGTCCTGGATGCCTGAATTTTCCCTGCAGAGTACATGCATGGCTCTCAGTAAGTTCAGAGTACTCGACCATCGGAGTTGTCGATTTCATTTTTGTGAGCGTGAGTGCCATTTTTACCCACATGTATCTTTGTTGCAATATATTATCCCACCAAATTTTAAATTGAATTCGCTGATGATTTTTCTCCAAATGAAGCATTCAGTCTATTCTGTTTTCTCCAGAAAGACAGAAAATAAATGTTTTAAAGGAAGACAGTCTGTTTGTTGACACTTCTTTTTCTGATTGCAGTTGTATACCTGATTCAAGAATTACTTTATTCTTCCAATATGTGTAACTCAAAATATAGTATTTTAATGACATTATGAAAAGTTTTCATACATGTTTCTAGGAAATAAGTGCTCTATTATCCACTTAATATATAAGAAATGCTATCTTAGTGCCTTCAGGCTGCCATAACAAAATACCATGAACTGGGTGGTTTGAAAACAATAGAAATTTAACTTCTCACAGTTCTGGAGGCGGGGAAGTCCAAGATCAAGGCACCAGCACATCCTAGGTGTGTGGTGAGAACCAGATTCCTGGATTATACATGGTGCCTTCTCATTGTGCCTTCAAATAGGGGAAGGGTCTAAGTTAGCTCTGTTTTTATTTTTTATTTTTTTATTACTTCCTAAAGGCCCAAATTCTTATCACACGGGGTTAGGATTTCAACATTTGAATTTAATGGGGGAAGACAAACATTCAAACCACAGCAAATAGTAAAGATTTTTTAAATTGGATAATAGATATTCGAGAGACAATTAATCAGATGAGATGCCTGACTTTTCAATAATTGAATACTTAAAACAATTTGGAATAATTACTAAAACCTAAAATCTATATTTATAATGATTTATTCAGTGATCACAGTTCAAATTTTACTGTGTGTATGGTAGAAAATATACTTCTATCAAAAAACAAAACTTGTTTATAAATAGGCAAGCATTTGCATTCTTTAGATCTCTGGGGTTGTTCTCCAAGTATTTAACAAATCATTGACTTAGAATGATAGACTTGAAAGAAACCTTGGTGATTATCAAAAGCTCTGAAAACTTCTACTTCTCAACTTCTATTACTACATGCATATGCATGATTAGATATAATAACATATTCCTATTCACAGTAGATTTTAAAATAGTTTTTGAGCAGATGGCTTTATTAACAAAAATCATAGGCATCATCTGATACATGAAAACATTTAAGGTTATATGGCATGAATCTTAGATTTATTTCCAATTTTCCTTATAACATAAAACAAGTCCTATTTATTCTTCTAGACATATTTAGTGAATATTTTTAATTAAAAATTTATCTGCTTAAATATTAACTTTGATCAATAGTGATTCTCTCATATTTCTTGGTGAAAAACAAACTCTATATACTGGGATGCAGGGTGTTTTTAAGTGCACAACATCACTTGATATAAGATAGGTCACTTTATTTCTTCGTGATTACTAAGGTCACTTTATTTCTTGGTGATTACTAAGGTATCCTTTCATATAAGATTAATTGATTATTATCTTTGAGTAGAATGCTTACCCTGGGAGCTTTTCACCTATCAGATTGGTAAGGTAAAAAAGATTATTCACTGTACTGACGAGGGCAGAGGGAAACAGGCACTTTACATTGCTTGTGGTAGTGCAAATTGAGGTAGCTGTTATAAAGGGCAATACTTACCAACATTATAAAAGCACATACCCATTGATCAAGCAATTCCATTTCTAGAAATTTATTCTACAGATATGCAGATGCCAGGTAATACAAAGTTAGTTGCATGAACATTGTAGCAAAGATCAGAATTGAACAAAATATATGATATACTTATACCATGAACTGTCATTATACCCTCTTAAAAAAAAGAAAAACATGCTATTGAGAGCAAAAGTTTTTGAAGACTTTTTTGAGTGAAAAATCAAGATGCAGAATTGTGAATACTGGTATAGTAACAGTTGTATAAAAAATGAAATAGGTTGGGTAGGTGTGGAAAAAGCACATTAACTTGAATATACCTGTTCTCTTCAATATACAAATACCTGTAGAGAACTTTGGTGCCTTAAGGGGACATATGGGTGGGACTGGATATGCTGGGGTGAAAGGGTGAGAAGATATATTTTTCACTCTATACTCTTTAATACCATAGTATGTATTCAAAATATAGATTATAATTATTCTAATGTGAAACCAATAGTAAATACCCTTGGGAGAATAGTATTCAGGTATCATATGCTGTCAAATGAGATGATTAAGGTAGAAAGGTGAATATTTTAATTCCATGATTTTTAAAAACTTATTGTCTAAAGTTTTACATATGTCTCCTTTTTCCCCATTTAACTGTGTGATTTTTATAGTTTCTGAAATTACAGGAAAGTTTTCTCTTTCAACATTTTTAGTAATAAAATTACATTAGAGCAGCAGATGGGATCTTGTGTGCCCTTCCGTCACTTTTCTGCAAATGTAACATCTTTTTTAAAGAATTAAATTTATTGGGGTAACATTGGTCAACAAGTCATATAGGTTTCAGGTGTGGGTTTCTATGTTACAAGGTCTGGATATTGCACCGTGTGCCCACCACCCAAAGTGCAAATGTAACTTCTTGCAAAGCTATTCTACAACATCACTATTAGAATGTTGATATTGACAGAGTCAAGGTACAGACCTGTTCTATCACTATAAGGATTCCTCTGTTGCCTCATTATAACCACAACCATTTTATCCCTGCTCCATCCCCTTAACTCGTTAATTCTTTGTATTTATTATTTTGTCTTTTAAAGAATGTTATAAAAATGGAATCATACAATATGCAACCTTATGGAATTGGCTTTTTTCACTCAGCATAATTATCTATAGATTTATTCAAGTTGTTGTGTGTATCAGTAGTTCATTTGTTTGTATTTCTGAGTAGTACTCCATGGTATGGATTTACCAGTTTGTTAAGTATTCACCCATTGAATGACATCTGGCTTGTTTCCAGCTTAGAGTTATTACAATAAAGCTGCTTTTTTCATGTTTTATGGAACACACGTTTTCATGTCTCCAAGATAAATGCCCAGGAGTGCAATTGTTGGGTTAGATATGGTATGACATGTTTAGTTTTCTTGAGAGCTGCACCATTCTACATTCTCATCACTAATGCATGAATGATCCATATCTGTATCTTTGCTAGAATTTTGTTGTCACCATATTTTAGTCATTCTGATAGGTGTGTAGTGACATCTCACTGTAGTTTTAATTAGCATTTCCCTAATGGCTGATAATGTCGAATGTTTTTGTTAGAAATACATGATTGATCTAGTTTCTTTGCATCCTTACTAACATTTTTTTCCTTACTAACATTTTGTATTATTATTTTTTTTAAAATTTTAGCCATACTGATAGGTGTACTATAGTCCATATTTGGACAAAACCTATGTTACAAAGTGTAAGTTGTGACTTTGTATTGTCATTTATTAAAAAATATTTTTTTTCCTCTTTTTTAAAATATATTTTTATTGATTTCAGAAAGGAAGGGAGAGATAGGAACAGCAATGATGAGAGAGAATCATTGATAGGATGTTTCCTGTACACCCCACACTGGTGATTGAACCCACAACCCAGGCATATGTCTTGACTGAGAATTGAACCATGACCTCCAGGTTCATAGGTCGGAGCTCAACCACTAAGCCACACTGGCTAGGCTCTTTCCCTCTTTTTGATTGCGTCTGTGATTTTTATTGTCTTTTTGCTTAATGCAAACATTTTACATAAATGAGGATATAATTTGTAAAGGAAATGTGTAGGTTTCGCTGTATACTGTTGAAAATATTTTATAATACTTGTCAAGATGATTATTTTAGTATTTAATCAAATCTCTTTTTTCTTTTGCAGTTATTCTATAACTATTAACTTTTCAACACAGGCCATGTTTCTTGGGTGTTGTAATATGGTTCAACATTTTGTTTTTATTCAGATAGTCTTCACTTTTTACCCTATACATTAGCATTAGAAAAATATGTTTTATTTTAATCCACAATGAATTTCAGATTCAGGGTTCAGAATTGGTTCATATTTAAAGAAATTTTTGTTCAATAGAATTTGAATTTATCCAAGTCATGAATAATTTACTGTTTTTCTAATTCTTTATTATAGAAGGATAAGTTTGTGGCAAATGCCAATAATTAGCCAGTGCAGGCCTGTCTATTTGAGTCATCTCTCATCTCTAAGATGCAAGTGCCTGCCTGCTCTATTAGGTCTTTGCATATATTCAGTGGAAACATTAATTAAATTTAATATAACATAACTTCAAAAGAATTTATAACAATAGTTTAGGAGCTAAAAAGCCTTGAAAGTTGGAATAAGTTGCACAATATTTTATATTAATTATATAGTGAAAATATTTATAAGACCAATCAAAACAAAAGCAGAGAAAACACCTATTATCAATATCAGGAATAAAAATGAAATATGTCTGTAAATCCTACAGATATTAAAAAAATTGTGAAATACTATGAATCACTTTAAGCCAATAAATTTGACAACTTAGATGAAATGGACAAATTCCTTGAAAAATACAACTTACTCTAACACAACGAGAAAAAGAAAACTTAAGTAGCTGTACATTAATGAAAAATTGATTTTTTAATTTAAAATATTCCCTAAAAGAAAACATTATGGGGTTTATCCCATAATGAAAGATTGGTTTAAGATACCAAAATCACTTTAATACCCTATATAACCAGATTAAGAAGTTATATGATTATCTTACCAAAGGCAAAAACTGTGTCAAAATTTAACAGTTATTCATGATTCAAACAACAACAACAAACAAACCAAATTCACTGAACTAGGAATAAAAAGAAACTTTTCTAAATTCATAAAAGATATTTGTGAAAAAATCTATACCTAACATTGTACTTAATAGTAAAATATTGAGTACTTTTTCACTAACATTGGGGCATAGAGGAAGATGTCTGCTCTTAACACTTCCATTCAAATTTTAGTGGATGTCCATACACTATAATAAGTCAAGAAAAATTAGTAAACAATTAGAAAAAGGTAAACTATATTTATTTACTGATGGTATGCATTTAAAGATCCTAAGGGAGTCCAGCTGGTGTGGCTCTGTGGTTGAGCATCGACTCAGGAACAAAGAGGTCACCAGTTCAATTCCCAGTCAGTGCACATGCCTGGGTGCTGTCTTGACCCCTAGTAGAGGGCATGTAGGAGGCAGCCTATCAATGATTCTCTTTCATCATTGATGTTTCTATCTCTCACTCCCTCTCCCTTCCTTTCTGAAATCAATAAAAATCCATTTAAAAGTCAATAAAAACGTATCCTATCTAATAAAACAGTAATATGCAAATTGACCGTACCTCCGCTGTGCCCACAGCCAATCAGAGCGAACAAGATGGCGGTTAATTTGCATATGCTGAGGGAGGGAGGAGTGAAGAAAACAGAAAGCATGGTGGCTGCGCGGGTGGGCGGCGGCGCAGCTGTGGAGCACGCAGCCATGGTGGCCTCTGAGGCGGTGGTGGGCAGTGTGAGCGGCAGCAATGCAGCCACAGCAGTGGCGGCGGCGGCGGTGGGTGGGGCGCGCGGTGGAGGCGGCAGGTGGGGCGTGGCAGGCGGTGTGCGAGGCTGTGGTGGCCTTGGAGGCGGTGGTGGCTGCAGGCATGGCGTGGCGGAGCGGGTGGGGCACGCAGCAGCAGTGCATGGGGCCGAGGAGGCGGCAGCAGCGTGAGAGGCGGGTCGGGGTGATCAGAGGCGGCGGCAGAGCACGGCCACAGAGGCAGCTGCGTCAGCGGGCGCAGAGGGTCAGGAGTGCGGGGCGAGGCGGGCTGGGTTGGGTGGGCGAGAAGGGCGGGAGGTGCCCCGCCTGTTCGGCCCGCCCCGCCCGCCGCAGCGGGAGAGGTGGGGGGGCGGGAGGGAAGCCCGCCAGAAGTCTTGCAGGAAATGTTCCTGCAACGGGTCCCTAGTTAAAAAATAAAAATGTAAAAAAATCCTAAGGGATCATTGCCCTACCTGGTTTGGCTGAGTGGATAGCACATCGGCCTGCGGACTGAGGGGTCCAGGGTTTGATTCCAGTCAAGGGCACATGCCCGGGTTGTGGGCTCGATCCCCAATGGGGATCCAATCAGTGATTCTCTCTCATCATTGATGTTTCTATCTCTCTCTCCCTCTTTCTTCCTCTCTGAAATCAATAAAAATATCTAAAAACAAAAAATCCTAAGGGATCATGAAAAAATTAACAACTTAATTTAACATTATTGCAGGATAGAAAGTGTGTAGAAAAAAAAAAACTTTTTTAGAGAGAAAGTAAAGAAACTATAAGTAAGTGAAAATAATATACAAAGTTCATTGATGGCAAAACTCAAATTTTAAACATGTCAGTCCTCCCAAATGTAATCCATGTAATTTCATCCAAAATTTCAGCGCAGTTTTTTGGGGTAGAAATTTACAATCTAATTTCAAATTTTATGTGCAAAGTCAAATAAACAATCTTAAAACGTAAACACACAAACACTAAAAGTGGTTAGTGTTGAGATCCACTGAGTTAGAAATTTATTATGTTAATTTATAAAGTTATTAATCTAGTTTTAAGTGCTTTGAAATAGATTTTTACTGAAAAATTACATGTGAAGAAAATTAAAGCAATATAAAAATGGGAGAATGAGAAAAATCCTACATAATAAAAGGGTAATATGCAAATTAACCATCACTCCGCTACGCCCACGATTGGGCCGGCGGGGGGGGCGGAGACTCGCGAGTCCCCGCCCCCTGAGCCTCCCGCCAATGCGATCAGCCACTGCACCGCTGAGTGGGGACCGAATGGGGCCAGCGGAATACTGGGCTCGTGTCGCCAGCGGTGGCGCGAGCTCAGCGTCTGCGCCATGGCTGTGCTGCGGCACAGAAGGGGCCTCTGGGGCAGCGAGCCCACGTCCCCACCCTGGCCGGCCATGCGGCGGGAGTGAACCGGCCTCCGGCGCCGCGCGCCCACGTCCCCACCCCGGCTGGCCGTGCGGCGGGAGTGAATGGGCCTGTGGGGCCCGGAGCTCAGCATCCGCGCGGCAGGGGAGGAACCAGAAAAATGGATCTTTCCAGTTCCTGATGCTGACAGCCCTATGGGTGCCGGGGTCCTCCACCTGCAGCCCCCAGTCACAGCCCATCAGCCCCAGTCGCAGACTGGAAGCCCCCTGCCAGCAGTCCAGATGGGACCAGTGTGGCGCCGCGGTGGTGGGTGTCAGTGGGCATGCTACAGACATCAAATCACTGCCACCGAGGCCACCCCCCACACACACACTCGCAAGTAGTATGGTCCAAGGGGGTGACTCCTAAGGCAAGGCTTCCAGGGCAGCTGATGCTCACCATGCCAGGTGAGGAAGCCAGACCTGAAGGCCCAAGCCCCCGAGTACCCGAACTTCAGGGTGTTGTGGGCCAGGGCCCTGCGGAGGCCCCAGGACAAGCATCTTCCCAGAGGCTGTGCAGAAGGAGGGGAGGAACCTCTGGCTAGAGGCCGGGGTGAGGGATTCTGGCGTCTTTGCAGGCTAAGATAGGGCTGAGGGACACCCCCCCCCTGCACCCTCATGCATGAATTTTGTGCACCAGGCCTCTAGTGTAAATATAAGCACCAATTTAAATAATTTTATATTTCCAACATATTTTGTGTAAGTTTTTACATGCAATTGATGAATGGAAAGACCAATTGTTTTACATTTTTAATAGGTATATTATTTAGGGCTCTTTGTTAGCAAGCTGTAGGAACTGATGCTGGCTAAGAGACAAAAAGCATATATATTGACCAGATACAACTAAGACAAGGTCCCAGGGGCTCAAAGAAACAAAGGAACATCAGGTGCTTTGCAATGAGACGGAAAAGGGCGAGGATGAAAACAGTTTTGAAAATTATGAACTACCCATGACTGCTGTAGTTACTGCCTGGGCATAGTACCTTTGGAATTGATTGAGATGCCAACTTTTATTGTTTCTTTCCTTGAGAGTCATACTCCAGGAAGGAGAAATCTAACAGATATACAAGATTGTTTTCAAAGATGTGGCCAAAAATGTTCTCTTCCTCTAGTCATGCTCTTTACAACTTGACTTTGTTGCTTCTTCCATCAAGAAGAAGAGTTTATCCACTCTTGAATCAATGCGGCCTTAGCTGTGTGACTTGCTTTGGCCAGTGAGAAATTAGCAAATGTGACACAGAGGCTTTGCTAGCACTTGCATGTTGGGCTCACTTTTTTTGGTTAGAGGTGGGACTCTGAGCTTACAATGTGAACAAGGTGGAGCTAGCATTTTGGAGAGACACCATGTGGGAGAACCAAAGTGCTCTCTGACTGAAAGCCTGCCCCCTGACAGAATGTGAGTGAGACCATCTTAGACGACCCTCCCCCACCCCAGCTGACAAATGACTGCAGTGCAGAAGTGACCCAAGTCAAGACCAGCAAAACAACGGGTCCTCTAAGCCTAGCTCAAATTGCTAACCCACAGAATCATGAGCAAATTATTATTTTTTGTATGTTAAGCCACTAAGTGTTGAGGTAATTTGCTATGCAGGAATTGAATACTTGTATATAAAAAAGAATAGTGTTAAAACAACTAAATCATGTAGCATTGGCTCTGGATTTACATTATTCTTAATAGAATAATAACCAACAAATCAGTTGTAATATAATCTTATATAATAAAAGCCTAATATGCTAAGTGTCTGACCGTTCACACTATGATGCACACTGACACTGACTAGTAGGTTAGCTTGCTGCTGGTGTCTGGCCGATCGGGACTGGGTGAGACGGGCCGGACCTGCCCTGGAGCCCTCCTGTGGTCCCTCCTGGGCCCAAATAGTGCACCGGTGGGATCCCTTGGCCTGGCCTGCCCCTCTCGCAATCTGGGGACTCTTGGGGGATGTCGGAGAGCTGGTTTTGGCCTGATCCCTGCAGGCCAGGCCGAGGGACCCCACCAGTGCACAAATCCATGCACTAGGCCTCTAGTACAGCCACAAGAAGGGTGATAACCAAAGTGATGGAAAACATATTGAGTCCTCTCAGTGTACTGGCATTTATCAAAATACTTTATCACTAGATAGGTATATATATTTTTTATTCTGTAAATGAAGAAACGTAAGTGCAATTAAATAACTTAGCCATAAAACCACAAGTTAAAGAGCTAGGATTTCAACTCAGTCTGTCTCTAGAACCTAGATGTAAATTTTTGGCATCATTACATAACTTCTTCAGAGTGAGAAATGTTAATTCCTATAATATCCCATTAAAATTAAATAAGGATTACATGAAAACATGGTGAGATCCAGTTCATTTTCCTGTTTTAGAGTATGAGTTTCATATTTAGACAGTATTCTAAATTTCTTCCTACTATAAAAGAAGAGGACGTTCTCATACTTTTATTTTTTTTCTATCACATTTCAAGTCCTGATTTTGTTAGCTATGTTTCTTTCAAATTTTAGTTTTTATATTTTCTTGTCAACATAATTCCTACAGATTTTAAAGCTTATTTTGTTGTGTAAACTAATGTTCACGTCTGTTCTCTAACGTGGCTTCTCTGTTACTGAGATCTTTACTTTGTTTTCTCTCATGGTTGGCTAACTTTCATGATCAGGTAATCCTTCCCAGTATGGTTTATCAGATATCTCATAGATAAAAATATTTGCCTGTGGCCTTTCAGTTGGAGTACGAAGTAATTGAGTATGAAAACTGGAGATTGAATATTTTCTGTCTTAGTTTTAATAGAGGTAATTGAATATCCTGAGAAGTCTTTTCATTTTCCCTTCCCACTTTTGCTTACCATTCCTAGGAATTTTTATCTCAGTAATTTCTCAGTCTTAACCCTTTCACAGTAGTTTTATTATGCGAAAATACAAATTTAAGCAAAACCTCTGTTATTTTATTATTTATTATTTTGTGTTTTATTAATTCTCTTCTCTTGCCTGAGTATACCCATTTTAAGTTTGTTGAATCACCTTTATATAATTTAAGTTTCCACTAGCTTTTTCTCTAAATTATACTAAAACTAGTTGCCCAGTGCATGGATTCATGCACATTGAAAGGAAATTAATTACAAGAAATATTTTAATATGGCTATTTGCCCTTTCTCTATAATAGAAGTGTCAACCAAATTCATGATTGACAATGACAGATCAAAACACACGTGCTATTGGTGCCAGCGAAAACTTTTTATGTATCATGCATGTGCAAGTCAACTTAACCTTTTATATATATAGATTTAGCTAAACTTTTTCCAGCCCAGTGAAGCACCCACCTTCTCTTTTAGGTAATTGTCAGCTACACGGCTGTAATTATCAACATGAAGCAGATTATTATTGTAGATCATGCAGGGAGAAAAAGGGTTAAATATTTATCTGAAGCCGCGTTTGATTATATTCTGCACATAGTCCAGCCAAGCCCGGAAATGGTGGCTGTGGGCGCCGGGTAATGATGTCACATAGCAACTCCTGGCTTCCTCTCCCTCGCAACTAGCCTTCTTGGAGTTTCTTCCACCCAGGAACATGACTTGCTTTAAAGCCAGCTGCAAACATTTCACACTTTAACCAAATGTCTGTGAAGCATTTTTCTGTGCCTCATCTCATTTGATCCTCACAGAAGTTCTGGAGTAGGTAGATAGGAGACTCAGTGGAATCCTATTTTCTCTTCATTAGCCAGAAAACGGAAATTTAGAAAGCTTAGAAACTTGACCCAACTGAAAAGAAGTAAGAAATGGTGGACCTTGAAAATGACTTCAGGTTTTCTCACTGCGCAGAATATAGTCAAACACTGCTGCAGTTAAATATTTTACTCTTTGTTCTCCTTGCATGATCTACAATAATCTGCTTCATGTTGATATTTACAGCTGTGTTGCTGACAATTACCTGAAAGAGAAGTTGAGGTGCTTCATTGGGCTGGAAAAAGTTTAGTGAAATCAGAAAGCAGGTCTAATTAAGCAAGTTTATTCTATCTATAATAATAAAAGAATAATATGCTCATTAGATCAGACAGCTGAATGACCTTCTAGACTTCCTTCCGGACGACCTTCTGGACAACCTTCTGGATGAAGCAGGGGCTGTGAGGGCCAAGGCAAGTTGCTCCAGTTGTACAGGCCAAACCCCTTGCATGAATTTCGTGCATCAGGCCTCTAGTCTATACTAATAAAAGGGTAATATGCTAATTAGACTGGATAGACTGGATGTTTCTGGATGTCCTTCTGGACAAAGTCATGGTGGTGGGGCTGAGACAGAGGTGGTTAGGGGCAATCAGGCTGGCAGGGGAGAGTGGTTAGAGGTGATTAGTCTGGCAGGGGAGAGAGGTTAGGGGCAATCAGGCAGGCAGGTAAGTGATTAGGAGCCAGATGTCCTGGATTGTGAGAGAAACTGGCAGCTGAACATCTCCCAATGGGTCCCAGATTGGAGAGGATGCAGGCCAGGCTGAAGGACCCCCCCCCCCCCGTGCACAAATTTCATGCACTGGAGCTCTAGTATATCCTATATAATAAAGAGGTAATATGCAAATTAACCCTCATGCCCTCACAAGATGGCTGCCTACGACCAGGCTGGCAGGGGTTAGTGAGGGATGACCAAATGACTGAACAAACAGGTTGCATGGGGCAACTAGGCCACCGGGGGGGGGGGGGAGGGGGCTGTGAGGCATGACCAGGCTGGCAGAGGGCACAGTTAGGGGCGACCAGGCTAGTGGGGTGAGTGCAGTTGGGGGTGACCAGGTTGGCAGGGGGTATAGTTGGGAATTATTAAGCTGGCAGCGGGGGCAGTGAGGGGTGACTAGGCTGGCAGGGGGGCAGTAAGGGGTGACCAGGCCAGCAGGGGGGCAGTTAGGAGCGAGAATTCCAGCAGGTAGGGGGCAGTTGGGGGCGACCTGGCCAGCAGCAGGGGTCAGTTAGGGTGATCAGGCCAGCACGCAGAGGCAGTTAGGGGCGATTGGGCTGGTGGGGGGACAGTTGGGGCAACTAGGCTGGCGGGGGGAGGGGGAGTAAGAGGTGACCAGGTGGCAGGGGGCTCAGTTAGGGATGGCCAGTCCAGTGGGGTGGGTGCACTTGGGGGTGACCAGGCCGGCAGGGGGGGCAGTTGGGGGTGATTAGGCTAGCAGCGGGGGCAGTGAGGGGCAACTAGGCTGGCAGGGGGGCAATTAGGGGCAATTGGGCCGGCAGGCAGGTGAGTAGTTGGGAACCAGCAGTCCTGGATTGTGAGATGGATGTCCCAGATTGGAGAGGGTGCAGGCTGGGCTGAGGGACACCCCCTCCCTCTGTGCACAAATTTCGTGCACCGGGCCTCTAGTATATATATAAAAGGGTAAGTTGACTCCCACATGTGTGATACATATAAAACTCTCACTGGCACCAATCGCACGCTTGTTTTGATCTGTCATTGTTGATCGTGAACTTGGTTGACACTTCTATTATGGAGAAAGGGTGAATAGCGATATTAAAACATTTCTTCTAATTTCCTTTCAATGTGCATGAATCTGTGTACTGGGCCACTAGTTATTCTGTCATACTTCCTTTCATACATTGAGAATGTTAGTTGGATTGGTAAGATAAAATTATTCTCCAGGAAGAGTTTATGGCCTAGTGAAAAAAACAGATACTTTACCCCTAGACGTAGTATGTTTTTGTGGAAATTTTAATATTAAACTGCAACCCTATACCATATTTTTCTGCAACCACCCCAGACTAAAGCAGGAGGTAGCAGAGGGTTAGAAATGGAAGGAGAAAAAAGAGTTAAAGTTATTTTACTTGTAATATCATCAATATATTATCACTTTTTTATAACTTAGAAAAGGAACTCTACATTCATGCAAATACACATTTAACATCCTTTTCTGATACATTTAATTTTATAAAAATTGGCTAGTGTTGCATTATGCAATACACATGTATAATTACTTATATTTCAGGCATTTTTAAATAGAAAGTTGCATTTAAACTGTTTACATTCGATGTTTTTGTTTTTTAACAGAAACTATGAACTTTGGGTAGTTTAACAGGAATTTTTAAATGTAGATATTGTCAAAGATTATTCTATGTAAATTGGTATTATTATTCATTGGATATGTAAAAAACATGCAGCAGTGTCCAAAGGTATTATTTTTCATTTTGATTTTTTTGTTTGTGCATTTTTTTTTCTTCAAGACTATAAATGTAGAGAAGAAATACAATAATTTCTGAGATAATATGGTGGAGGTTCATGAATAACACTATCTTTTAAATTTTTCCTTTATGAAATAATGGGTGTTTTTACTGTAATAGTATCTCTAATTTTTGATACATTCCTCAGTGTTCTATTTGTATGAAAAAAAGCAAAAGGAATAACAGACTGTTTACTGAGGAAACAGCATAAAGGTGATATAACTAGTAGAAGTTATGCAGCTGATAAATAATAGACTGAGAATGCAACTCCAAGTTTGTCAGATTAAACCAATGCTGTTATCCATGTATTAGTTAAATTACTATGTCAACAGTTTATCTTTAGATAATTCAATTAATGTAGACCTTTAGATAATTTATGTCTTGCAAATCACAATTTCTTATATATCAGGTGTTTCCTTACAGCAAAAATAATTTGGAAAATTAGCTTATTTCAGTTATTCAATGGTTATATTTATTCATTTAGTCAACTACTATTTATTAAGCTCTAGGGGGAAATAATGCAAATTAAAACTTTTTTCTCAAAAACCTTTTCCATAACAAAACCTTGTTGGACAGTTCCAAGCAGTCACCATGAAAAGTTTTGTGCTTTTTCTAGAGATGTGTCTATTATCTACATATATAAAGAGCCAGGGTCTGTAATGTCCAAAACGACCAAAGGCTCAACCAAACATCGAAAGTCAGTCCTGCAATTAGTGCTGAAGGCACCACGGCGACCCAGCACTGACTGCTGAGGGGGCTACGGATCAGGCCTGGAGAGAGAAGCAGGGTCTGATCCGCAGACTTTGTGGCAGCTGTTGATCAGCCCTTGCCTCTCTTTCTCTCCAGGCCTCGCTAGCAGCCGCAGGGGCTGATGATCAGCCATGCCTCTCTTATCAGGCCAAGAGATAGGAGAAACCGACCAATCAGAACCAAATCTGGGTGAACTGCGAGGAGCCAATGGCTGAATAGGAGGCGCAGCTTTTGATGCTGACTGGCATAGAAACCGACCAATAAGAACCTAATCTGAGACACCATCCTGAACCACCGGAGGGCTGGCTGAGCAGATGCTCTACAACTAGAATAAAAGAGGGGTACGCGGGATGTTGCTGATGCCGGTGACCCAAAGATCACACTTTAAGAACTACCGCTCAGGCGACACAATGGCGGCCTGGAACGTGCTCGGCGCAGTACCCCCGGCGGTCTCCGGCTGAGGGGACGGCTCCACTCGCTGCCGAGCATGGACAGACGAGCCCCTGGGAGACATGGGGTAGGAGACTTCGCGCTTGCTGACCTCCGAGTCCTTCAAGAATCTCAACGCCCCGGAAGTGGCCAGGTGCGCACGCTCGGCGACTGGCCACCACTGCAGACCCAAGGGCCGACGCAGCCACCCCGGACCAGCCCGCCGCCGCGCACCAGGCACACCGGAGCTTCGCCGAGCCTGCCGCCCAACGAGTTCTGCGGCGGCTGCCCTGGAGCTCTGAGAAAATGGCCGAAGGAATTGCTGAGATGGAATTGACCAACAGGAACTGGGATCAAGAAGACGAAACCCCTCTGGGTCCCGGATCCGGGTGAAGCCGCGCGCCCCTGGGTCCGGGTGAGGCTGGGAACTGGGTCAGGGTGAGGCTGGGTCCCGGGTCCGGGCGAGGCCACATGCCCCTGGATCCGGGTAAGGCCGCACACACCTGGGTCCGGGTGAGGCTGGGTCCCGGGTCTGGGTGGGGCCGCCCCCCAGGGTCCGGGTGAGGCTATGCGCCCCTAGGTCCGGGTGGGGCCGTGCGCCCCTGGACCCGGGTGAGGCCACGCGACCCTGGGTCTGAGAGAGGCCACGCGCCCCTGGGTCCGGGTGAAGCTGTATCCCAGGTCCGGGTGAGGCCGTATACCCCTGGATCCGGGAGAGGCTGGATCCCGGGTCCGGGTGAGGCCTCGCGCACTTGGGTCTGGGTGAGGCCACGCACCCCAGGGTCTGGGAGAGGCCACGCGCCCCTGGGTCCGGGTGAGGCCACACGCCCCTGGGTCCGGGCGAGGCTGTGTGCCCCTGGATCTGGGTGAGGCTGGGTCCCGGGCCCGGGAGAGGCCACGCGCCCCTGGGTCCAGGTGAGGCCACGTGCCCCTGGGTCCGGGTGAAGCTGAATCCTGGGTCTGGGCGAGGCCGTGTGCCCCTGGATCCGGGTGAGGCTGGGTCCCGGGTCCGGGTGAGGCCGTGGACCCCTGGATCCGGGTGAGGCCACGCGACCCTGGGTCTGGGAGAGGCCACGCACCCCTGGGTCGGGGTAAGGCCACACGCCCCTGGGTCCGGGTGAAGCTGAATCCTGGGTCTGGGCGAGGCCATGTGCCCCTCGATCCGGGTGAGGCGGGGTCCCGGGTCCGGGTGAGGTTGTGGGCCCCTGGATCCGGGTGAGGCCACGTGCCCCTGGGTCCGGATGAAGCCATGCCCCTGGGTCCGGCCGAGACCCAACCAGAGGGAATTGAACCTGCATTACCACCATTTGTCCACCATCCAGAGCTGAGGGGTCAGTGCCGACATGTACTCATAAGGAACTGGTGGACATTGATATTGGGTCTCAAAAGAACTGTTGGTCCAGAAAGAAACTCACTACAGACTGATTCATTTGCCTGTCAGCATAACTACTATTGCTCGTCGCACATTCAATTCTTATATCTCTAGTGACACATGATTTCGCTCATCTAGGGGAAATGATGAACAACATAGACTGATGAACAAGAACAGAACCAGAAACAAGGAGGCATCGATCGGACTATCGGGCCTCAGAGGGAGGATAGGGGAGGGTGGGGGGAGGGGGGAGAGATCAACCAAAGGACTTGTGTGCATGCATATGAGCCTAACCAATGGTTAAGTTCAACAGGGGGTTGGGGCATCCGTGGGGAAGGGTGTGGGATGGGAATGGGGGGATGAGGACAAATATGTGACACCTTAATCAATAAAGAAATTAAAAAAAAAAAAAGAACCTAACTGGGTCAACTGCGAAGGCAGAACCTAAGGTGGGGGCTGAGGAGGGGTTTTAAGGGCAACAGCTGTTCGGTATAAGGTGTAAGAAAGCAGTTCAATTTTTTAATGACTGGTTTGGCACTATAGTGCATATAGCTGGCTATCAGTCTAGATATAGGGATTATGTGTTTTTGTCTTCCAAGAGCATCTCCTTCTGCTGAAAATGGCTTTACCTCCCCACCCTATTTAAGCAATCCTATCCTATATAATTTATCTATACTAATAAAAGAGCAATATGCTAATTAGACAAGGTAGACTGGTCATCTTCTGGACATTTGACTCCTTTCGGACAAAGCCATGGTGGTGAGGGCCGAGGCAGAGGCAGTTAGAGGCAATCAGGCTGGCAGGGGAGGGCAGTTGGGGGCAACCAGGTCAGCAGGGGAGGGCAGTTAGGGGCGATCAGGCAGGCAGAGGCAGTTAGGGGTGATCAGGCTAGCAGGGGAGAGCAGTTAGGGTTGAGATCAGGCCGGCAGGGGAGGGCAGTTAGGGGCAATCAGGCAGGCAGGCAGGTGAGCGGTTAGGAGCCAGTGGTCCCAGATTAAGAGAGGGAAGTCTGACTGCCGGTTTAGGACATCCCCCAAGGGGTCCCTGATTGGAGAGGGTGCAGGCTGGGCTGAAGGAACACCCGCCCCGTGCACGAATTTTGTACACCAGGCCACTAGTTTAAAATAATGGTAATGATTCTCTTTAAAAATTTTCTTCATAGTCTTCCTATTAACCTTCACCAAATTTTAAATAAATGTTTGCTTTTAGTGTATATATTCTAGTTTTGGAAACAACTAAACATCCTATCTAATAAAAGAGTTATATGCAAATTGACCGTACCTCCACTACATCAACAAGCCACGCCCACCAGCCAATCAGGGGTGAGTATGCAAATTAACCCAACCATGATGGCTGCGGCCACAGAGAGAGCAGGAGACTTGGGTTTCCCAAGTGATGGAGGAAGCCAAGCTTTCAGCACACCATGGCTGGGCCAGGCCTCCGCTGAAGGTTACAAAGTTTCAATTATGGAAGATGAATAAATCCCAGATACCTGGGCCTCTGCGTGGGTTGCTGGGGGGCATGGCCAGCCTGCAAACCACCACAGGCCCCTCGCCCAGGCCACTCCACGCCCCAAGGGAATCCCCACCCTGATCCAGGACACCCTTCAGGGCAAAACAGCTGGCCCCCACCCGTGCACCAGGCCTCTAGCCTATCTAATAAAAGAGTAATATGCAAATTGACCATCACTCCAACACACAAGATGGCTGCCCCCATGTGGACACAAGATGGCCACCACAAGATGGCCAGCAGGGTAGGGCATTTGGGAGAAATCAGGCCAGCAGGGGAGGACAGTTGGAAGGGACCAGGCCTGCAAGGGAAGACAGTTGGGGGTGATCAAGCCTGCAGGGGAGGGCAATTAGGGGTGACCAGGCCTGCAGGGGAGGGCAGTTAGGGACAAACAGGCTGGCAGGGGAGCAGTTAGGCATCAATCTGGCTGGCAGGGGAGTGGTTAGGGGGTGATCAGGCTGGCAGGCATAAGTGGTTAGATGTAATCAGGAAGGCAGGCAGGCGAGCAGTTGGGAGCCAGCAGTCCTGGATTGTGAGAGGGGTGTCCGACTGCCCGTTTAGGCCTGATCTTACTGGGATTGGGCCTAAACAGGCAGTCGGACATCCCTCAAGGGGTCCCAGATCGGAGAGGGTGCATGCTGGGCTGAGGGACACCCCCCCCCACCCCCGTGCATAAATTTCATGCACCGGGCCTCTAGTCTAATCATAAAAGCAAAAATATAGGTTAAATGGTCATGTTAAAGAATTATATTTCCTTAGGGTTACCATCTACCTTGTCTTATTAATTAAGATTATAAATTAAAGTTGATGGGCTGCTTCTCTGACTTCTAAAGTAAAAATAACAGCAATTCCATGAAATTATTTCATTTTTTCTAGCAACAACTGGCTGAATTCTTGGGGTATCATTTCTAAAGCGCCTGATCCAGTTTTGAAGAGAAGCACACATGTTTAGTCACGTTTTAAAACTGACAGTCTCATTGGTTTATAGACAAGCCTTGTACACTTACTTGGTCTGTGTCTGAAAAGGGTATGAGGTACAGTATAACAGAAAATGAACTAGAAAAAGAAAAACTGCCAAAGTGATGGCAGTGCTTTTCTTGAGTTGTTTGAGAGAATGTTCACACAAATACCATGAGGTATTTTTTTACTACTTTCTGTGTGTATTTATGTTGTTCCTTGTGTTTGGTGTGGTCTTACTCTCTGCCCAACTCTTGTGTCACTTTTATCCAACATTACTGATCTCTTTTACTGTAATGAAGCTGGGTCATTGAAATTATGCAATATAGTGTAATTATTTGTGATATGCCTTTTTGTCTTAGATATAAGCAACTTAAAGCAGATAGTGCATGTTTCATTAATGTTTGTATCCCTTAATGTTCATCACAATATCAAATGAGTGAATAAATGAATACATGAACAGAAGAGATTCTGTATAAAATAAATTTACAGGGATGGCATGCAGTTGCATATGTAGTTCTATAAGTAATAAAATGAGAGCTATATTTTAGTTAGAAAGGAAAAAAAGGAATAATCAAGAAAAAGAGTCACAAACTTTTTTAAAATATATTTTTATTGATTTCAGAGAGGAAGGGAGAGGGAGAGAGAAATAGAAACAGCATAATCAACAATGAGAGAGAATCATTGACCGGCTGCCTCCTGCATGCCCCTCAATGGGGATCCTGCCCACAACCCAGGCATGTGCCCTTGACTGGAATCGAGCCTGGGACCCTTCAGTCCGAAGGCCGATGCTCTATGCACTAAGCCAAACCAGCGAGGGCAAGAGTCATTAAATTTTAATTATAAATGAACAGAGTATATTTTATGCACTGAGTTTGTCCTATCAAAGTGGAATTTTGAAAGAAGGAAGATGTATGTGTATGAAGCTCATGTAAACTCTACAATTCCTACACTTGTGGAAATGTTAAGCTCTGAAAGGCCAACAATCATGTTTTATATTCTGTAGAAAGATGTTTTATCATATAAATTAATAAATGGTATTTAGTAATTTTAATACTTTTCTCATTAAATACTATCATTTTTAATTTAAAATTTTACAGATACCTGCAGAATATTGGACACACAGATCCAGGATCCGTAAGACTTTATCACCTTGAATCAAGGATTTATTTGATATCCTCCTCTATCTTTTGTTCATATTAACTAAATTATTTTTCAAAAGAATTAACAAATTTGCCATAAGAGAATTTAAGAAAAATAATACAATCTGCACTTTTCAATTCTTAAGAATAGCAAGATGATAAAAAAAGAATTAGAAGATGAGGTTATTGAATCTGCCAAAGACCTTCTTTCCAATGAAGATGCAGCTGATGATGCTTTTAAGAAAAGTGAACTAACTGTTGATGTCCAAAAAGAGAAACATACAGATGCTAAAGGACTTAACATCAAAGATGAAAGACCAGGTTGGAACAATAGGCTACAATACATCCTGGCCCAAGTTGGATTTTCTGTAGGTCTAGGAAATGTGTGGCGATTCCCATACCTATGTCAGAAGAATGGGGGTGGTAAGTTTTATTTTTTTAAGTGATACATTGCTGAATAGATTTTAATTGGTTATCTCAAATAGCTGCTGTTGTTGCTGGAGTCTCATTATTTTAGAAACTATGGATTTTATTATAAAGCTAGGGAGATTCCTTTGTTGAAAATGAGTTTAACTGTTTTCAGAAGAGGTTTCCACAGGAGCAGATGGCTTGCTGTGAATACACAAGGATTGCTTTAAAGGTAATGCATTCTCAGGTTCTTTCTGTGGATCCTATTAAACATCTCTAAATTACTGACTTTTTAAACAAATGTTGCATCCCTTGTGCCTGTCAGTTATTCTCTTTGGAGAAAAAAACTAAAGTTTCTGGTATAAGGCAACATTTATGAAGAAAAAATGTTCTCTTTATGACTTATTAAATCTGAACTTTTTAAGTTGTTTTACTCTCCATAAAAACAAAAATTACATATAATTTAGAATGATTATAATGTTCAAATGCTGATCAGAACTTTAAAGATTTTAGTAGAAGGGATTTAATGGGATAATTATTGTACACTGAGTGGCCAGATTATTATGATCTTTGAACACATAATAATCTGGCCACTCAGTGTGTGTGTGTGTGTGTGTGTGTATTAGAGGCCCGGTGCATGAATTCGTGCATGCGTAGGGTCCGGCCAGCCTGGCCAGAGGGAGGGGACATGGGCGGTTGGCCGGCCTGCCTGCTGGTCGAACCCCTGATCAAGGGGACAATTTGCATATTAGCCTTTTATTATATAGGATATATAAAGAGTGGCCAGATTATTATGCTTTCAGAGATCATAATAATCTGGCCACTCAGTGTAATACCAGACATTCTTTATCCTTAAACTAGAGGCCCAGTACATGAAAATTCGTGCACTTGGGGGGATCCCTCAGCCCAGCCTGCACCCTCACACAGTCCGGGACCCCTCAGGGGATATCTACCTGCTGGCTTAGGCCTGATCTCCCGCGGGCCTAAGATGGCAGTCAGACATTCCTCTGGCAGCCCAGGGGGAGTGGGCCTAATCCATAGTCAGACATCCTTAGTGCTGCCAAGGAGACAGGAGGAGGCGGGAGAGGCTCCCGCCCCCGCCGCTGTGCTTGCAGCTGTCAGCCCGGCTTGTGGCTGAGCGGAACTCCCCCTGTGGAAGCGCACTGACCACCAGAGAGCAGCTCCTGCATTGAGCGTCTGCCCCCCTGGTGGTCAGTGTGCATTATAGCAACCTGTTGTTCTCAGTCGTTCTGCCGTTAGGGTCAATTTGCATATTACCCATTTATTATATAGGATATCATACATATTTGGTTCCCAATTTTGTAGTATTTGGGGACAATGTTTTGTTTTAAAGAAAACTTTAAAGAAATTAGAATCCTTAGTTTTAAACAAAAATATATACATCTACATGATACTGTAGTTGTTTGTATTTGTGCATATAAATACCAGGGGTTATTTAGCAAATATTTCTTAAAAATTAAGGGGGGTGGACACATACAAAGGAATAGAGTGTTTGTGTAGGACATTATCTTTATAGTTCACCAAAGTCAAACTGAATGTTAACTAACATTTAGTTTGAAGCTATATTATTTATATACATGGAAGTTGTTAAAATAGTGTGGCTAAAATCTAAGTATTTTATGTGCCTTATTTCAGTAACCAAAGGGTAGAAAGAATATTTTGTTATTTGACTCCAGTTTGTGATAGTTTTATTGACTGGACAAATATATGTTTTTATTTTTTATGTAATTGCCACCTACAAATCAAATGAAATAATATAACCATTCAATGTGGAATTTCTTCTTAGCCACTAAAGATAAAAGTGTTATGGTGACAAAATAAGGTTTAAAATCTTGCTTAGTTAATTCAACCAGGCACAAAATAACAGGTTTGAAAAATTAGCCTGTTTGACCAATCTTCCTGAGAGGTCGGAATCAATACATAGTCGATGATGCACTACAGATCACATCATTCCACGGAAATTGTGAGCTCCTTAGCTAGTCGGTAACATCACATTAATTATTTACCAAATCAGCTATCAGCAGCTGTGCACTACCCTGCTTTGGGTTTCTCACAAATCACTTCATTTGCCAAGACTTTGAGTAGATGAAACCTAATTTTCAGACCTCTCCCCTTATGAGCCTTATTCGTACTGTAAAAGAAGAAAGTTTTCTTGACTGAAGAATCAGGTTGCCTTCCATTTAATACAATTTTTGTCTTGATGAAGAGCTGAAAAAGTATTTCGTATTTAGTAATTAGCAAAATGGCTCTTCTTTCTAATTTTCATGTGAAAGTAGTCAAAATACCCTTCCTAATATTGTTTCCTTTCTTCATATCACAAATACTAGAGAGTGATATTACAAAATACCAGTGAACTTTTCTTATTTCAAGATGGCTGCTAGAGTACAAAAGATTTTGCTCAATATGCAGTATTTCATTGAGCCTTCTAGGTATTCAAGTAGTATCTTCTGGCTGCTGAGTCAAAGAGCCTCGCTACCCAAATCTTACTTATTCATCTTTTATATATATAACATATATATAAAATATATATAAAATATATATTATTGATTTTTAAGAGAGAGGAAGGAAGAGGGATAGAGTGTTAGAAACATCGATGAGAGAGAAACATTGATCAGCTGCCTCCTGCACACCCGCTACTAGGGATGTGCCCGTAACCAAGGTGTAGGAAGCAGTTATAGGGTTAAGCCTCGGACTGACCTGCTGGCAAAGCCGCAAACAAGTCCCAGCTTGGAGGGCACTGTCCTCTAAGCATAATTAAGCTTGATCTTGTAACTGCTCCCTAGATCTTTCCTGAGTAGCTAGTGGGCTGTGGGAGGGGCAGCAAGTGCTGCCAAAACAAGTGAAACTTACAAGAGCATTGTAAATTACCTTGTTTGTCCCTGATTATAAATAAACCATCAGCTTGCAGTCTGGATCTGTTCTGTGGCCTCAGCAAGGCACAGAAGATCCACCTAGACCCAGCTTTTTCTCTTTGTCTATCATTTGTCCATCCTTTGTTGCCCCCGCTCAGGCTCGCTGAACCCTTGGCTGTGTTGGCGCGGCACACCAAGGTACATGCCCTTGACTGGAATCGAACCTGGGACCCTTCAGTCCTCAGGCCGACTCTCTATCCTCTGAGCCAAACTGGTTAGGGCCTTATTCATCATTTGAGGCACTTTATAAATAATAGAAATAAAAAGTAACAAACCTAATGTAAGTTGATTTGTCTGAAAATATACTTAAAGCACAATGGTTAAGCTTAATAAGTGGTATAACATAGAAGCTACCAGTTCAGAGTTTGAAATCAATTTGACTCTGAAGCCTAGCTCTTTCAGACATTAGCCATGTGATCTTTTATAAGTTAACGTACTTTTTCTGGCTTATTTCCCACACGTATAAAATGAAGAAAATAATGGCACTTACCCATTGAATTCTTGTAAGGAATAAATGAGTAACTAACTACATTTAATAGGCTTAGAAATGTACCTGACAAATGGTATATAGTCATATTTTAGCCATGACTATTTTTAATTTGGAGACTAATATTAGAGTAATTTGAGTTAGAGAAAAAAGCTAAGTATCTAATATAATTTCTTGCATACATAACTGAGGAAAGATTTCCAATAAGTCCAGTCTTAATTAATTCTCTTTTTTCTCCCCTCGTCATTCACTCACACATAAACCCATTCATATTCTAGGATTTGATGCAGGTGTTAAAATGCACTTTCATTTCTTTTGGAAACATTTTCAGGTTATTAGTGTCTAAATATTACAAATCATTTTAGAATTAGAAATTTGGTAGTTCTGTTTTATAAGCTATGCATCCATGCTTTACAGTATATACTCCTTTGAACAATCAATTCAAGTCTGAAAGACTGAAAGTCAGCCATAATACAGTAATTATTACTGACCACTGTATTAGGAAAATTCTTGCATATGGTCATTATTTCAGCATTAGATAAATACTGAGATAAATAATTTGAAAAAATACTAATATATTAATATTTAACTCTTCATCCGAATACCCGAACAATTTGTATAGCTTCCCAAATCTATTTAATACCACTTAACACATTTTAAAAATTGGAAAATGTAATAAACGGCCTTTAATTTAAAAAGGTAATTGCTACAATTGATTGCGTAACTCACCTGACAGTATCTGGTTGGACAAAACTCCAATAAGAAATTTGAATGTAGGTCTTACAGGTTATTTAAGGAATGATTTGTATACATATTCTCATGTAGAAGTGAGTATAGGCTTCACATTTAACTTTGTCAAACTGGTACATTAAAAAATCACTATTTATATATTTTAATTTGCAATTTAGCTATAATGTATTTTTTAAGCATAGAAACTCTACTAAAAAGGATAATAGCATATATTTTATGATAGATATGAAATGTCTTTGTTTCTGTCAATCTCACCACCCCATCACAGAATTTTGGAAAAATAAAAAATTGCTTGTTTCCTAAAGTGTACTTTTTATATGAAGTATATATGGGAAAATGACATTTCTCTGTGTTAGAGGTTATTTAATTTTTTATATTTTTAGTTGAAGCAGCATTTCTTCTCCTTTGTTGTTATTTAAGAAGAAAAGTCAGTTTTACTAACATAAAATTACATTCATTTTAATTTATCTGATTTGCAGTACATGATTTAATATCAATAGATGAATTTGAATACAATTTAATAAAGTACTTCATAACCATTATGTGAATAAGATTTCCATGATGCCTGGTCGATGTGGCATAGTGTTTGAATGTCATCCTGTGAAACAGGAGGTCACAGTTCCATCCCTGGTCAGGGCACATGCCCAGGATGTAGACTCAATCCCCAGTGGGGGGCATGCAGAAGGCAGCCAATCAGTGATTCTATGTCATCATTGATGTTTATATCTCTCTCTCCCTCTCTCTTCCTCACTGAAACCAATAAAAATATATTTTAAAAAAAGATTTCATGAGTTTGTGAAACCTACTTGAGAAAATAATTAATGTTAAGGAGTCAACTATTTTTATGAAAAATTAACTTGTTTACCCTTTCATTAAAATGAAACCAAGCTATTCATTGATACTTTTATCATAATTATTTTTTATCAGAAATTCTTTGTAAAAGTCAAATTGAGGTTTCAAATACTAGAAAGTTTAAAGTAATGAAATTGCATTTTCTTTAAAGTCCTTTACACTTATTATATATAGAAGTTCAAATATAATCTTTTATGAGATAATGAGAATTAGTGTATTCTCTACTGTTAAAAATATAATCTATTTTATTTGTTCTTGTCTCTGTAGGTGCATATCTTTTGCCATTTTTAATATTGCTTGTGATGATAGGTATTCCACTTTTTTTCCTGGAACTTGCTGTGGGGCAAAGAATTCGGCGAGGAAGCATCGGTGTGTGGAATTACATAAGCCCTAAATTAGGTGGTATTGGATTTGCAAGTTGTGTAGTAAGTTTCCTGATATACTATAAGCCATATAATTTTTATAATGTTTGGATTTATATTATTTGTATTTAAATAAAATATTTGTCTGTGTATTTCTACTCAACTGTTTAATTATCTTTAAAAAAAACACTATAGGAGCTTTTACTAATATACAAAACAAGGTGAAATATATTAATATAGTTCAATCTTATTAATGCATGTTCTTAATACCTGTGAGAGACCTTTTTTTTAGAAGAGATAATGTGTTTTAAATGAAAATAAAATGAATAAGATTTTTTAAATGTTAAATGGGGTCATATACATATCATCTCATTGTTTCGAAGGAAGGGGCGTCAGAGGTTTAACGTAATCGTATTATTTTATTTTGCAGGTGAGCTTGTTTGTGGGTCTCTACTACAATGTCATCATTGGCTGGAGTGTGTTTTATTTTTCTCAGTCTTTTCAGTATCCTCTACCTTGGGATCAGTGTCCTTTGGTGAAAAATGCTACACATACTTGTAAGACATGGACAATATAATGTTTTTATATTTAATGATTATAAAGTTGGTAAAGAAATGAGCTTTTAAGATTTTAAAAAATAATGTAGGAAAAATTATTATCATAACAACTTTCCTCACATTTCGGATTGCCATACTCAGAGAGATAGAACTTGGGCACCATCTAAGTTTACTAGCTCTTCCCAAGTTACCTCTTCTCAGTTAAGTATAGTCAGTGTACAATATATTATTAGTTATATTAGTTTCAGGTGTACAATGTGGTGACTTGATATCTCTGTAAGTTACAATGTAATAACCCCACTAATTCTAGTAATCATCCATTGCTATGCAAACCTTTCACAATATTATTGACTACCTTCTCCTTCTCAAGTCGTTTTGTTGTGCCCCATGATATTAGGGTGAAATATGGTTAACTTTGACAGTCTCTAATTTTGTACACCTCTTTGGATGCTTTATAGTTTTTGTTAAAGTAAAACAAAGGACAAAAAAAGTTCTATTGAAGAAATTGTTTTTATTTCATAGTTTTTCTATCATTTGTTTTTATACCTCAGAATATAATAAAGAATATTTCCTTATAGTGACGTCCAGTAAATATAAAATATGCCTAAATTTTTCTTGTAGCCACATTAAAAAATAAACAGGTGAAATATTTTATTTAATCCTATTATCCAAAATGTTAACATTTCAACATATAATTAATATAAAATTATTAATGTAATAATCTGCATTATATTTATCATACTAAGTCTCCAAAATTCTCTTTGTATTGTATATTACAACACAGGTCATTTTGAACTAGCTTATTGCAAAAGTCACATATGGTCACCTGCCAGTGCATTTGACAGCTGTGCCCCAGCAAGATAATTCTGGGAGTGGAAGGGACTATAAATTTTATATGTTTTAATTACTTTGATAAAAAGCTGATGTGTTTTTATTAATAAATGTGTGATAAGAAATATCAAAGAGGATACATGTCTGTTGATATTTCACTTTTTTGCAGTTGAGTTTTTATTGTGAATTTAAATGCTTCTGTAGAATAGCAATACTTTCCTAGGAAATGTTGAGAAATGATTTATAGGCTTATTGGAAGAAAAATTCTTATTACTCTTTATAATCTGAAATTATTGTGTTATCTTTCTTTCTATAGTGGTAGAGCCAGAATGTGAAAAAAGTTCTGCCACCACCTATTACTGGTACAGAAAAGCATTGGATGTTTCCAGTTCCATTTCTGAAAGTGGGGGCTTAAACTGGAAGATGACCATCTGCTTGCTGGTTGCCTGGGCCATGGTTTGCTTAGCTATGATCAAAGGCATTCAGTCTTCTGTAAAAGTTAGTATGTTAGAGACCCTCCTGATTCTGCAATCTCTGCGGGCAAACTGCAAGTAGTGCTTCGTTCTATGTAGTTAATTAAAGATTGATAAAAAGTGGTGCTTTTACAATATGTTTACAATAATAAAATGACATAAGCAAAGAGATAAGTGTTTTATACCGAAATATAAAGTAATTTATGATCTTTTCTTATTTCATCAAGAGTTTTGAAATTTTTTGTCAATACCATTTTTTTTTCTATTTATTGAGTTTACCCTAATATTTTGGTTCTCTGATTATCAATTAGTTCCAAACATGGAAATTGGAGAAAGTGGTAGAATAAAAATTTTTTCATTTTAGTTGTCTTATATCATTCATTTTTCTCTATTGTAGTTATTCTAAGGAATACTTGCATAAGATATTTTAATATGGTCTCTAGTGTGGAGGGGTTCTTAAAGATCTGAGCAGCACTAGGTAGTTATGATAATCTCAACAACACACTCAGAGTAAATGTAAAAGACTAAAGGGCATGCCTTCCAGGGCAAATGGAAAATGTTAAATGGCTGTGGTTAAAAAAAGACATTAAGTGAATTCTAGAAACTTTGAATTCTTTTTTTTTATATAAATACATTAGGAAAGTAATTGTTATTCACTCTTTTGGTTTCATATTGCATTTTTAAATTATTATTGTCATTGTTTTAATGCTCTTATATCTCCTGGCTGGACCATAGCAAGAATTTATTATTGATTCTTCTTTGCCCTTAATAATCCATCTCTACTATTTTTTTTTCTTTCCAAAGCATAGATCAGATTATATATCTTTCCAGGCTAATATATTACCAATCACCAGCATATACCAGTAGAAGTGGAGATAATAGTAGTAGTGGTAATAAATGATGATGGTGAAGGTGACTCCCACAATGAACAGAGCAAGAACAATAACAGAAGCCAATATTTATTGCAAGTGCTTTTTGCTCTAGGAAATGTGATAGGTACTTTATATATTTTATCCCATTGAATTCTAAAGAAAACTCAAAGAATTAATTACTATTCTCAGGCCTTCTTTACAGATATAAAACAATTTTGAGAAATTAGGTAATTTGCCCAAAGAATCATGGCTAGTAATTGCTACCTGGAGTTACACCCAGCTCTGTCTAAATCTAGAGCCCATATTATTTAAATGCAACCCTATAATGCCTCTACTGCCATATTTTTTTACACCATATAGTTAACACTTTTAGGTTCGAAATCTATGTAATTCATCTTTGCTTCCTGTTACTTCATCTTAAATTTAAAATGATGATTTTAACTTGTAAATCACAACAAATTTTATATTTACCTTCCTGCTGGAACTCCCACACCATTTTTCCTTTGGAAAAATCAATGTGATAGATAACACATCTAAATATCATTTCATCTTTTTCTGAATGTCAATGTACAATTAAGTAAGTTCAATTAATTGGTTCAATTTGGTGTCTTCTACCATTCTGAGACACATTACAGTCATATTTCAAATAAAGGAATAGATTCTTAAGTCACATCTAACCACATTTACATATTTCTTAAGATAATGTCATTTGGAAAAAAGAGAACCAAAAGTGGTTAGCCAGAGAAGTAAAAAAAACAACTTTGTGCTGAGTCTCACTGCCACATTTTGTTTCTTCTTAATCTGAGCATGTCTTATCATTCTTTTTTAAAAAATTCATCCTTATCACAAAATTTTGTGATGATTTTTCTTATGTCATACAATATAACTTTAGAAAAACTTAATATAAACTTATATACTATATATAATTTATTATTTAAATAAGAAGGTTTCAATGGCTTTGGGGCATTATTTGAAGAAAGAATTCAATAGTCACAGATGAGGAAAAAGCTGTAATTTGAGCAAAGATATGAAAATTGAAATTGTCATAATTCCTCAGTCTGAAACAAGTTAAAATTAATAGGGAAATGTGTGCTAGGAATAAATATAAAGCTCTCTGATTGCCTGTGAAACAAAAAGAGCCTCCAAATAAATAATCACACAAGTACAGTATATAGAAATATAATTTACTAGTGACCTGGTACATGAAATTCATGCATGGGGGAGTGGGGGATTCTCTCAGCCCAGCCTGCCCCCTCTCACAGTCTGGGAGCCCTCAGGGGCGGGAGGCGACCCAGCGATCAGGGGAAGGTGATGTCCCCATCACACCTCTGCTGCCGCCACTGCCGGAAGTGCAAGCCTTGGTCGGCCCTGGTTACCTGAGCCTCGGGCAGCCCTGGGCGTATGGGCAGCCACCATCCAAGGCTTGCCTGCACCTCGGGCCGGCCCTGGGTGGCTGGGGGGCTGAGAGGCAGGCACACCAGCAAGGCTGAGGGGACTGGGTGCCACCTCTTGTGGTTGTGGGCACCGCCATCTTTGAGGGTGTGGCAGTCTATTAGCATATTCTCTCTTTATTGGCTGTGGGTGCCACCATCTTGTGATGGTCAATTAGCATAATTCCTCTTTATTAGATAGGACTAGAGGCCCGGTGCACAAAATTCGTGCATGAGGGTGTGTGCCCTTCAGCCCAGCCTGTACCCTTTCCAATCTGGGACCCCTCGAGGGATATCCAACTGCCCGTTTAGGCCCGATCCCAGTAGGATCGGGCCTAAACGGGCAGTTGGACATTCCTCTCACAATCCAGGACTGCTGGCTCCCAAATGCTCACCTGCCTGCCTTCCTGATTGTCCCTAACTGCTTCTGCCTGCCAGCCTGATCACCCCCTAACCACTCCCCTGCCAGCCTGTTGCCCCTAACTGCCCTCCCCTGCAGGCCTGATTGCCCCTAACTGCCCTCCACTGCAGGCCTGGGTCCCCCCAACTGCCCTTCCCTTCAGACCGGTCGTCCCCAACTTCCCTCCTCTGCCGGCCTGGTCACCCCTAACTGCCCTCCCCTGTAGGCCATCTTGTGGTGGCCATCTTGTGTCCACATGGGGGCAGCCATCTTTGACCACATGGGGACAGCCATTTTGTGTGTTGGAGTGATGGTCAATTTGCATATCATTCTTTTATTAGATAGGATAATTAATTGAAACTTTTTAGCCTTGAGTGGAGGCCTGAGCTGGCCAGGGTGTGTGGAAAGCTTGGCTTCCTCCATCACCGGGGGCAACCCAAGCCTCCTGTTTGCAGCCATCTTGGTTGGGTTAATTTGCATACTTGCTCCTGATTGGCTGGTGAGTGTGGCTTGTGAGTGTAGCGGAGTGATGGTTAATTTTCATATTACTCTTTTATTAGATAGGATGGGCAATATGGTTTAGAGGTAGTATATGAGAAAACCATTTAGAGAATTTAGCAGTTAAAAGAAGAATGTGAGTCAACTTGCGTTACACTTTGTGAACACACACACACACACACACACACACACACACACACCACAAGGACTAACTAGAAACTTCATGAGATAAAAGATGAGTATGATAATGTCAGTCTCCTTTGGGCCAGTAGGAATAACTCAGCTGATCCATGCCTATAATACTGGATTTTACTGAAATCTTTATTTCTCCCTGTATTATGGAGAGAAATTTCAGCCCTGTGATCGCAATCTTCACCTAGTTGAATAAAAAGAAGAATAAGGCTTAATCTGTGCTATAGAGAACAGAACCATGGTCAAATAGTGTGGATTATAGAGAGTGGTGGGGCAGTGATAAATCCTCAAAGAAAGGAAGACTTTCCAGGAATCAAGCCTAATAACAAGGAAACTAGATCTCTCAGTGGGAGTGAACATGTCCCTTCGTTACGGTCTCTGTTAAGGGGATACCTACCCCAAGACGAAGTATGTAAATGAGGAGTTCTAATTTTTCTTCTAACTCTAAGTTAATACTTTTTGGCCAGTACTACTTTGCCATTATTCCTTCTACTATGCTAAGGATTTTGTATACATTATCATGTGTAAATCTTTCTATCAATCAGGTGATTTGCATGGTTTTATCCTCATTTTCCTGCAAAGTTAGCATATTTAAGGAGAACAAATAATTGGCTATGAAGTCCTCAAAAATGACTTTCTCAAAGTGTGTTTATAATAAGCATTTTAATAATAAAAAACTAACAGAATGATTTCATATGTTCTATGGTCTTCATGGTTCAGTGGAATGGAAATATTTCCATACAATGTTTTTATTGGTAAACTAATCTCTTACTGAAAGACATTCCAGTTGTCAAGATCCAGAAGGTCTTAAAATTAGCCAAAGAAACATATTTCACTATTTCATTTCTCAGTTCTTAAAAGTGTTTATTTTCTGGAAGAGGTAGTCAATCATTCATCAAATCATTTAATACATATATATTGATTGAGCACCTACTATGTGCCAGGCACTGACCTTGTTCTGGAGATAGAGGGATGAACAAGGCAGACAAAACACCTGTCCTCACGGAATATCCAGTCTAGTGGCAGAGGAAGACAATAAACATATTTGAAAAATAATTTCATTTAGCAATGCATAAAATAAAGTGTTGTAAGGAGAAAGTGTAGACTTTTACATATAGTGAGGTAGATTAACCTATTTTTAATAATAGTAGGCAAATATGTTGTATGATAAGATTATACCCATATGATTAAAGATAAATAATTTGAGTTTAAAAACACCGTCTGGACACCCCTGTAAAGAGCTGGCTTAGGATTTATCTTAAATCTCAGAATTTAATAATTATTTTTTTGTTGTGTGTGTGTGTCTCTCTCTGTGTGTGTGTGTATGTTTGTTTTTTACTTAATACTACTTTAGTGTTTAAATTTTGGGCCATTATTTTTCTCCATGTCACATTAAATATAATTTTTTAAAAATATATTTTTATTGATTTCGGAGAGGAAGGGAGAGATAGAGGCATCAGTGATAAGAGGGAATCATTGATCGGCTGCCTCTTGCATGTTGGACCGATTGCCCTTAACCAGAATTGAACCTGGTACCCTTTGGTTCACATGCCGACATTCTATCCACTGAGCCAAAATAGCCAGGGCTAAATATAAAGTTTTATTGCTCCTTTTAGGAAGCTATGCTAGAGTCTTTTCATTGAATCCAAATCAGGGTCTTTAAGAACTCAAATACTTGTTGAAATAGTAAATGAAAATTGAAATGATTCTGACAATATAATTAGTTTATAATTTTAAAAATACTTTAGAATAAAGATGAGCTTACTTTTTATGGAATGTATGCATAAAGGAAAACTTAACTTTGTATAAATTCTGTACAATTTTTTGAGTATTTACTATATGTTAAGAATTAATGAATATGAAAATATGAATAGAGCACAGTTTTGTCCTCATGGAACCCATAATTTATTGGGTGAGATAGATAATTACAGCAGAATAAATGCAGTAATAGAGGTATATAAAAAATTCATGATAGGCCATGGCTGGGTAGCTCAGTTGGTTAAGAATGTTACCCCAATACACCAAGGTTGTGGGTTCAATCCCCTGTCCGGGCACATACAAGAATCAATCAATCAATGAATGCATAAATAAGTGGGACAACAAAAAATTGACCTCTCTCTCACTCTTTCAAACCAATAAATAAAAATTTTAAAAAAGAATCAACCAATGACTGCATAAATAAGTTGAACAACAAATTGACCTCTCTCTCTCTCTCTCTCTCTCTCTCTCTCTCTCTCTCTCTCTCTCTTCAAATCAACTAATAAGTTCAAAATTTAGAAGTAGTCACTGAAATTAACATGGATTTGGGGGACGTTTTCATAGAGAAGGTAACTTTGGGACTAGAGTATGTGTTTCAGGAGAACAAAGTAATGGATGCATGTATAAAGCCCAAAGATTGCTGAGTGCACATATCTTTTTGACTTTTACATACAACTTGTGCAGCTCTTGGGAGATGAAACTTGAAATGTAAGTTGACTTACATTGTAACAGCAAATGGACTGTTAGAATGATTGGCTGTTACATAACAAACAATGTAGACCATTTTAGGATCTTTAGCTGTGCATTGACACCATCAAATCTTTACTTTAGAGAGATCATTCTAGTGTAGTTGATGGATTTCCAGAATGAAGGGAAAATCTGGAGGTTAGGTAACCAGGAAATTATTATTACTGATGGAAACAATGAGATATATGTGTGAATTCAGTGGTAGAATCAATAATTTTGCTTGATGAGTTGGTTATGGAACATGGGCAAGAGGGACTTATTATGGGTGTGATTAGCCTGGACAAATAAAAGTACAGGAAGAGTCATTTCTTCTCTTAGTCTCTAACTTGAAGTTATATTAAGAACATGCTGATAATGTGTCACAGTTATTAAAAAAACCATAACCTATTCAGACTACTATATTGTGTAGCCTTCATTTTCACTTTTAAAGTAAGTCGAATTAATGAAAGTAAGTCACTTATGAGGCAGCAAATTTGAGTTCTGTTAAAAATAAACAAAACTCTTTTACAAAGTAAATTCTTACTTCTGGCTAGCATTAAGATTTTTGAAGAAAAATCATAAAAAAGAATAGCTTTAATTCAAGTGAGATCAAGACTAAAGTAGATACATAAACTGGCAAATTTAAAGAATGCTAAAAGTAGGCAAGAAGAATAAGAAAAAGTACTCCATTTGAAGGCATTCTGATCTCAAGTAATTAAGGAATTAAACCAATTTGAAATAATTATAAAATTATGCTTTATTATAACTAATTAAATTAAAATATCGATTTTTAAGTATGTTGGGATTTTATGCATAACTCGAGGCCTGGTGTATGACATTTGTGCACTAAGGGGGTGAGGGGTTCCCTCAGCCCGGCCTGGGACCTCTCGCAGTCCAGGACCCTGAGGGGTCCTTAGCACTGCCACAGAGGCAGGAGAGGCTCCCGCCTTCGCTGCTGCGCTCGCCAGCCGTGAGCCTGGCTTCTGGCTGAGCAGTGCTCCCCCTGTGGGAGCACACTGACCACCAGGGGCAGCTCCTGTGTTGAGCATCTGCCCTTTGGTGGTCAGCGCGCATCATAGCGACCAGCCGTTCTGCCGTTTGGTCAATTTGCATATTAGCATTTTATTATATAGAACTAGAGGCCCAGTGCACAAAATTTGTGCACAGGGAGGGGTGTCCCTCAGTCCGGCCTGCACCCTCTCCAATCCGGGACCCCTCGGGGGATGTCCAACTGCCGGTTTAAGCCCGATCCCTCAGGTGAACATCCCTCTCACAATCTGGGACTGCTGGCTCCTAACCACTCGCCTGCCTCCCTGCCTTCCTGATCACCCCTAACTGCCTCTGCTTGCTGGCTTGACCACCCCCTAACTGCCCCCCTGCCAGTCTGGTCTCCCCCTATCTGCCCCCGTGCCAGCCTGATTGCCCCCTAACTGCTCCCCTGCTGGCCTGATCACCTACTAACTGCCTCTGCCTCGGCCCCTGCCACTGTGGCTTTGTCCAGAAGGATGTCTGGAAGATGTCCAGTCTAATTAGCGTATTACCCTTTTATTAGTATAGACTAGAGGCCCAATGCACAAAGATTCATGCAAGAATGTGCCTTCCTTCCCCTGGCTGCCAGCAGCACCTTTGCTCTGGCCAGAGCCACCTTTCTGCCTTCCCATGCTGCCCAGAGGCTCGGAGCGGCTGGGTTGGTACAGAATGCCTGTGTATGCAAATTAACCCACCATCTTTGGTGGGTTAATTTGCATACTCACTCCTGATTGGCTGGTGGGCATCATGAAGGTACGGTCTATTAGCATGTTACTCTTTTATTAGGTAGATAATTTTTTCTTAGGGTGTTCCCTGTGCATTTAAATATAAGTGCAATAGAGGCATAGAGAGTTAGAAACATCAATGAGAGAGAAACATCGATCAGCTGCCTCTTGCACACCCCCTACTGGGGATGTGCCCACAACCAAGGTACATGCCCTTGACTGGAATCGAACCTGGGACCCTTTAGTCTGCAGGCCGATGCTTTATCCACTGAGCCAAACCGGTTGGGGCGCAAATTATAATATTGACTTGTACGTTATTTGTCTATAGTTATTATAGGATTCAATATTTCTTACCTGCCCTACACATATTTCTCCTCCATTCTTCCCACACTCCCTCCATTCCTTCCCTCCACAGATACATATTGTATACCTACTATGTGCCAGCAATTGTATTAGGTGTTTGGGATCTGATAGTGAACAGGAGATAAAAGGCCCCTGATCTCACAGAGCTTATAATCAAGTAGGAGAGACTGGAAATTAACAAGCAAACATAAACCAAACCAAAATATGAAACAAACATCATTTCAACAATGCTGAGTGCTGTAAATAAACAAAACAAGATAATGTCACAGAGGGTAAATGGGATGTAGGGGAGGGCATTTAGGGATATTGGATGGAAAAAAGTACAGCTGTTTTAGATTAGTCTGAGCAGACTTCTTGGAAAAGATAAAGTTGAGACATAAATAGCAAGGAGAAAACTCCTGTGCAGATACGGGAGATGACTGCAGCCCTGTCTGGCCTCAAGCTGAAGAGCTTGGTCTTAGGACAGGTAACAAGGGCCTGGGGGGCTAGAGTTCAGTGGGGAGTGAGTGGTGGGGCAGGCAGCTAGGGCTCTGCTGTAAGGCTTTGCAGGTCCGAGAGAAGAATTGGGATTTTATTTCAACTGTATTCAAAGTCCCTAGGATATGCTAAGCAGGGGATGAACTAATCCAAGTCATTTCTGGTTAAATGCCTGAAACCAGTTAGGAAAATATTACAAAAAGTGCAGGACTACTTCTGAACCTTTAATTTCAGAATTGGGTGGATGGTGGGCCATTTACTGAGATGGAGGTGAGAGAGGATGGGTCTGGGGGAAATTGAGAAGTTACCTTCTGAATCTGAAAAAATTTAGAGACCTAATAGGCTTCCCCTGGAGATATCAAGGAGGCAGTAAATGTCTGGATAGGACATTATTTTTCTGTAAAAAACATTTGCTTAACTTAAAGCAAAACTTCTGAAGCAGATGGTTATTTGTCTAAGTTCCTTGGAGGATTTAAAAGAGACCATTCTCTAGTCCAGAAGCTAGACAGAATCATAGTGAAAGTTTGGTTAATGGAAAAAAAAAAAGACTTTTTTTTTAACCTAAAACAATAAAGTAGGAATTTTTTAGGGAATTAGTGTCCATTTATTTCTCTTAAATATTGTTTACTTTATAAACTATAAGGAATCAACACTATTCAAGTTACACAATATCTCTGTGTAACATTGTAAAGGAGATTAAGTAGAACTTATTTCTTAGTACATCTCAAACAAGATCTTAAATAAGTCATTAAATCAAGACTAATAAGCCATTCTAAGATGACTATACAAGTTATTAATCATTTTATTAACCATATAAAAATAGTAACTGCCAAAGTATAGAACATAACACAATCTGAACTATAAAAAAGAATATATGTGTCTCACCTATTTCTGTTTTTTTTCTTTGCAGATTGTGTATTTTAGTTCTCTGTCTCCATATGTGGTACTTCTATGTTTCCTAGTCAGAACACTCTTTCTAAAAGGTTCAATTTATGGCATCCGACACATGTTTACCCCTCAGGTATGTACTTTGTTTCTATTTAAGGCTTATGATCTTGAAAGCATTATGTCTGATGTTAAAATTTTCCCACACTTTGATTCAAGGGATAATTGTTCTAATATATATACACTAGAGGCCTGGTGCATGAAATTCATGCACAGGGGCGGGTGTCCCTCAGCCCAGCCTGCACCCTCTCCAATCTGGGACTACTCGAGGGATGTCCGACTGCTCGTTTAGGCCCGATGCTACCTGGATCGGGCCTAAACGGGCAGTTGGATAGCTCTCTCACAATCCAGGACTGCTGGCTCCCAACTACTCACCTGCCTACCTTCCTGATTGCCCCTAACTGCTTCTGCCTGCCAGCCTGATTGATGCCTAACCACTCCCCTGCCAGCCTGATTGATGCCTAACTGCTCCCCTGCCAGCCTGTTTGCCCCTAACTGCCCTCCCCTGCAAGCCTGGTCACCCCTAACTCCCTTCCCTGCAGACCCAGTCACCCCTAACTTCCCTCCTCTGCAGGCCTGGTCACCCCTAACTGCCCTCTCCTGCAGGCTTGATCACCCCCAACTGCCCTCCCTTGCAGGCCTGGTCCCTCCCAACTGCCCTCCCCTGCTGGTCTGATCACCCACAACTGCCCTCCCTTGCAGTCCTGGTCCCCCCCAACTGCCCTCCCCTTCTGGCCATCTTGTGGTGGCCATCTTGTGTCCACATGGGGGCAGGATCTTTGACCACATGGGTGCAGCCATCTTGTGTGTTGGAGTGATGGTCAATCTGCATATTACTCTTTTATTAGATAGGATAGAGGCCTGGTGCATGGGTGGGGGCCAGCTGGTTTGCCCTGAAGGGTGTCCCGAATCAGGATGGGGGTTCCCTTGGGGTATGGGGTCGCCAGGGCGAGGGGCCTGTGGTGGTTTGCAGGCCAGCCATGCCCCCCACCAACCCAAGCAGAGGCCCTGGTATCTGGGATTTATTTATCTTCTACAATTGAAACTTTGTACCCTGGAACGGAACAAAGCCTTCTGCTTGCTCCGTGGCGGCAGCCATTTCTGTTGGGATTTATTTATCTTTTATAATTGAAACTTTGTAGCCTTAAGTGGAGGCCAAGGCAGGCCAAGGGCTGCAGAAGCTTGGCTTCCTCCATTGCTGGTGGTAACCCTAGCCTCCTGCTCTCTCCAGTTCCGTGGCTGCCACCATTTTTGTTGGGATTTATTTATCTTCTGGATTGGAGGCCTGGGCTGGCCAGGGTGTGGGGAAAGCTTGGCTTCCTCCATCTCTGGGGGCAACTCAAGCCTTCTGCTTTCTCCAGCTCTGTGGCTGCCGTCATTTTTGTTGGGATTTATTTATCTTCTATCATTGAAACTTTGTAACATTGAGTGGAGGCCTGGGCCGGCAAGGGAACGCGGAAAGCTTGGCTTCCTTCATAGCTGGGGAAATCCAAGCCTCCCTCCTGCTCTCTGTGGCTGCAGCCATCTTGGTCGGGTTTATTTGCATATTTGCTCCTGATTGGCTTGTGGGCGTGGCTGTGGGCATGGCTTGTGGGTGTAGTGGAGGTACGGTCAATTTGCATATTACTCTTTTATTAGATAGGTTAGGCTTTCAAAGTATAGCTGTTATGTTATCTAGCCTAGATAAACCAGAGCTTTTATATGTCTTTAATTATCTCCATCTAGCTCCAATTTTAAATGTCCCATTTTAGTTCTAGATTAAGGCTGTCACTATTGAAACTTTAATAATTTCTCTTTTATATTAAACTAGAGGCGCAGTGCATGAATTCATGCACAGGTGGGGACCCTCAGCCTGGCCGGCAATGGGGGCCATCGGGGCTGATCGGAGCGGGCTGGCCGGGGGGTGGGGAGGAACCACCGGAGGTTGGCTGGCTGTGGGAGGTTGGCTGTGGGAGTGCACTGACCACCAGGGGGCAGCTCCTGCATTGAGCATATGCCCCCTGGTGGTCAGTGTGTGTCATAGTGACTGGTTGTTCAGTTGTTTGGTCATTCGGTCGTTTGGTTGCTTAGGCTTTTATATATAGAGATTAACTTCCAATTTTTATACTTGTAAATTTTAGAACTTTTCAATCTTGATTTTTTTTTTCTCCTTCTATTTCAGTGGGTTCTTAACATTTTGTGGCATGGATCCCTTTAAAAAGGCAGTAATAGGAACTTCTTACCAGAAAACATATTCATTTGCTTAGTGTCTCAGGAGGTGGACAAAACATATACAATCCATGGACCCAGGTTAAATCCCTTCTCAGAGAAAATCAATCTTGTTTTGTTTTGAGATTTTTTACTTTCTAAAATAATATTTACCTGGTGAGTTTGAGAAGTTCTGTAATTTTTGTAAATAAATGTACATTTTAGGAAAATTCTCATTTGATTTCATAAAAGGCTCAGAACTTCGGTATGCTCTGTCATTCAGCTTAGAGCTGAACTCAATGCTGGGCACATTGAACTTGCACAGCAATCTTTGTGGACCCATTATTTTGATTTGACAGGAAAGGAAACCAAGTTTTGAGACGTATATTTATTTGGTTAGTCACTGAAATGAACTTATACCTCACTACTACTTTGATAATACTATTTAAGGCAGATACTGAGTTATAAAAATACAATTTCAAATGTAGGTCAGCAATTGGAAGTTATTTGAAGAATGATCATGGTGTGAAATTTGGGCAGAAGATGCTCGCTTCCCAAGAATTATTTGTCACTGCTGGTAGCTGCTTTGATACTGTGTAAAAGGGGCTGTGTTTTTTAGGTATCTGGTTCTAACTTGGTATTCATTCTCTAGTAGCGAAAATATTGACATTGGTATCTGGTGTTCTTGAGTGGTTCATAAGTCCTGTTTAACATTTATCATTGTTGGGACACTTCACTGAGTAACTAGTTAAGATTCATCAGTTTTAGCTACATTTTAATGCAAATCACCTTCAAATGGGACATAACTTAGTGATCAAAATTATTTATAATATTAAAAAAGAAAAGTGTTCTAAGTTTAAAACAACCAACTAGCTTTGGTATGAATTTCTGGCATATCAACTTTTTCTAAGTTGGCAATTGCTTGAGACATAAATCTAAATATTTTATTTAAATAGATATTTTGGAATTTAAACCCTTTGTTATGGCACTTTTTACATGGCCCCCATATTCAAATCTGCACTATTATTAACATTCTAAACCAGGTCTATGGATTACCTTAAAATATATTAATTCTTTGTTCAGCTCACTTTTCATTGACTGTAGATAAGATTCTGTGTTAGTTCACTATACAGGTGATAGTTGATATAATAACAATAAGAAGGTGTTAATTACTTTTAATTTACATTGCTTATATAAGGAAAAAGTACCTAAACACATGAAATATTCCCTAAACCGTGAATGTAGATTTATTTCCTGAATTAGAAGTATAGCAATCTGAATAATGTCCTTAGTAAATAAGTGCTTTCTGCCACCTAGTGGGCGAAGTGGAGATAGGCAGTTGATTGTAGTATTTTAGTAGATCAACACAGAATTAGCAAGATAACAATGGTCAATAAACAATATGCATATCTAAGATAATTATACATACATTATAAGTATAGTAATTATTATGCTATGAAAAAGTCATACATTTCAATAATAATAACTAAAATTAATTGAGCAATAAATTCTAATATTTGAGAGAACCATGGATTTTGTCATCTCTGAGTGTGTTCACATTTCTGTTCCACCCCAGAACTGCTGTGCAACCTTAGGCAGGTTCCTTAACCTTTTGAATATGTAGATAATAACAGCAACAATTTCATAGATTATTGTAAATATTAAATCAGATAATATATATAAAGTGCTCATCAATGTGCCTGCCACTGTAGTCTATATATGTTAGCAGTTTTTGAGCAGTGAGAGTGTGGTAGGCAATGTGGCAAGTTGTATGTCTTATTACTCCTATGATTCAGTTGAGGAAGCAGAAACAGAAAGGACAGGCCACTTACCCTAGGGGGCACTATTTAGACTATTTGGATTATTAAGTGGCAGAATCAGTATCTGAAACTGTCTATGGATCTCATGTTCTTACCTATATTTGGCATTGCTCCCACAAAAGGCAGTTTCATCACAATTGTAAAAAAAAAAAAAAAAGACAAAATGCCAGTTAAAAACACTACTGTTACTAAAATCCAATTTAACTATTTATTGTGGTCTTTGACATATATGGCTAATATTAATTGTTCCACTTGAAAGATTTGATAATTATTTAAGAAGTAAAGCAGAATTACTTAAAATACATGTTCAGCACAGATTCAGAACTTCAGAAGTTGGATCTGAAAGAGTCTTAGATATGATATGAGGTGTGGGCAGAAGTAGGTTTAATTTACCAGCCATTATTATTTAAAAAGTAAATCATAAGTAGGGATCTGAAATAATAGCAATAATCCTATCTAATAATAGAGTAAAATGTAAATTACCATCACTCTGCTACGCCCACAATTGGGCGGTGGGAGGCTGGGGGGCGGGACTCGGGGTGGCCTATCCGGCCATTGAGAGGCACGGATCCCCTGCCACTGAGGGGGGCAGGACTCCCGCCCCCTGCGACTCTCAACGGCCAGATCGAGGCCAAATCCGCGGCCGCTGAGGGGGCCTGGGCGGACACCCAGCTGCGCCTCTCAATGGCACGGTAGCCAGGTGTCCGCGGCAGCCCCCGTCAGCGGCCGTTGAGAGGCACAGGGGGTGGGAGTCCCGCCCCCTGCGCCTCTCAACAGCAGGGTAGCCCCCCTCAGCGGCCACGGACCATCAAAAGCGTGGGAGCTGGGTGCCTGTCCGCTCAGGCACCCAGCTCCCCGCGATCAAAAGCAAAAGTGTGGCAGCTGGATGCCTTTCCGCTCAAGCACCAGGCCTTTCAGAAGCCTCCGCCACGCCGGAGGCTTCTGAAAGGCCTGGTGCACCAGCGATCAAAAGTGAAAGCGTGGCAGCTGGATGCCTGTCCTCTCAGACACCAGGCCTTTCAGAAGGTGCACCAGCAGACAGGCACCCAACTCCCCGCGATCAAAAGCAAAAGCGTGGCAGCTGGATGCCTTTCCGCTCAGACACCAGGCCTTTCAGAAGCCTCCGCCGCGCTGGAGGCTTCTGAAAGGCCTGGTGCACCAGCGATCGAAAGTGAAAGCGTGGCAGCTGGATGCCTGTCCGCTCAGACACCAGCAGACAGGCACCCAGCTCCCCGCGATCAAAAGCAAAAGCGTGGCAGCTGGATGCCTTTCCGCTCAGACACCAGGCCTTTCAGAAGCCTCCGCTGCGCTGGAGGCTTCTGAAAGGCCTGGTGCACTAGCGGACAGGCACCCAGCTCCCCGTGATCAAAAGCAAAAGCGTGTAGCGGACCCTACACGTGCATGATTCAATCATGCACTGGGTCTCTAGTAATAATAATAAGACAAGTAAATAATACAATAATCCTATCTAATAAAAAGATAATATGCAAGTTAACCATCACTCCATCACAAAGATGGCGGTGCCCAGTTCCCTCAGCCCTGCCGGGGTCCCCGAGTCCTGGGGGGTGGCCTTTGAGAGTGGGCAGCGTGAGCGGCCTGGCGGAATGCTTGCTTCATCACTGCGGCAACAAGGCAAGCGTCCCACCCCTGCCGCGGAGGGCCTCTGGGCAGCACGCGTGCGTGGCCTTCTACATGGAAGCTCGGCAAGCAGGTCCCTCCCGGGTGTCCCTTAGGCTTGCTGCTTAGGTTGTCTTTCCTCCTGTGTCTGAAGGGAGGCTGAGGATCTGCCATTGCTGGGTGTTGCTGTCCCTGGGACCACAGCACCACAGGCTGCAGGGCGCTGGCACCCTCCGGAGCTGAGCGCTGCTGTGGGGAGCAGTGCCCACTCTCTGGGATTCACCTGTGCCCGGCATGTTCAGGGGAGGCAGCTGGGAGCAGACAGATCCTGGGCTCCGGGAGTAGGGGGTGGGTAGGGAGCAAGCCGGGGAAGAGGAGGTCAGGGCGATTCATTCCAATGGATCTCACTCCAAGGCTTCATTCAAATGCAGAAAGCTCTCCGGTGATGTCAGAGCCTCGGACCTCGCCTCAGGCTTCTCAGACTCCCCCACCCTTAGGCCGCAGCTCACCAACTTCGGGGAAGGAGGATGTTTGAGAAACTGGCCTATCTGGGTGGAAAAGAGTACGGGAGCATCCCTCTGTTCGCTTCTGTCTGTTTTCTCTTTGTAAATCCCATTTCTGGTTTTCTACACTCTTTCTAAGGGTGACCTGGCTTTTGACAGCAAAAACAGACTCCTCTACAGTTTCACAGCAGACCTCATGGGCTGATTCTGTTGCCTCGCTCTCAGAAACCAGCAGGTGTATACGTGTGTTCATGTAAAAACATTCAAACCAGTAGATAACTTTTATGAGTTTACTTGAGCCAAACTGTCCACATTTGCCAGGAAGCAGAATCTCAAGGGGTTGGGATAATGATCCAGAGAATGGCTGTTTTTCGCTTTGTTTTATTCGTTCTTCTTTTTTTAAATTTAATGTATGTTCATTGATTTCCGAGAGGAAGGGAGTGGGAGAGAGAGACAGAAACATCATCAGTGAGAGAGAATCACCAGTCAGCTGCCTCCTGCACACCTCCAACTGGGGATCAAGCCCACAATGAGGCAAGTGTCCCACCCTGGCCACAGAGAGCCTTTGGGCAGCGGGCGCGGAGCAGCCAGGCCCTGCATAGAGCAGAGAACCATGGGGAGTGGGCCTAGGCCATCAGGGCTCCCGGATTGGAGAAGGCTCCCTGAGGGCTCTCAGATTGGAGAGGGTGCCGGTCGGGCTGAAGGACCCTCCCACCCCCGTGCACGAATTTCATGCACCAGGCCTCTAGTTAATAAATAATGGCACAAGATTAAACTCTGTTTTGCATACTCACAACTATGAACCTACTTTTGTCCACCCCTGTAGGTGCATTTCTCTAATTATGAAAAAGAAGGCTTTCAGGAAAGTCTATTTGAATGAATGAATAATATATGAATTAATACATATGTGAATATGAAAAATATAAATAGTTTAACTCTACCATACTCATCATTAATATCTGCTTTGACTATTAGACTTCCACCAGAAAACACAAAATAGGGTTTTAGTTAAATAATTATTTAACTTTTATTGATAATCGATTTATTTTGCTTTGGATAGAAAACAAAGACATAAATAGGAAGTAATTGAAAATAGTTCACTTCTCTTTTAAATAGTCCTTTGATGATTTGTCTTAAAGTATTTAAAACAAATACTTTTGTTTTAAATTTAGATTTCCATGTAGATAGAAAATCTCTATGCAAGTAACATCTCCATCTGTAAGCTTGATAGTCTACAGTATTTCTTGTTCATATTCCTTGTTTCATTTTCAAATGAAAAAAACTATTTCTAATTAAGAACATATTATCTCCCTGATTTAAATATTATGATGATATATTTAACCAATACAACTAATTCCCTGTAGATTATTCTGAAATATTATTTTGAAGCTGATTTCTATTATGTTTCATTTTAAACAGCTTGATAAAATGCTGGAGCCCCAAGCCTGGAGGGAAGCTGCTACTCAGGTGTTCTTCGCCCTTGGTCTGGGATTTGGTGGTGTCATTGCCTTTTCAAGCTACAACAAGAGAGACAACAACTGCCAGTTTGATGCTATGCTGGTGCCCTTAATCAATTTTTTTACTTCTATCTTGGCCACATTGGTGGTGTTTGCAGTTCTGGGCTTCAAAGCAAACGTCATAAATGAGCAATGCATTGAAGAGTATGAATATTAATTTCCTTTAGCTTTCGATGGCAGAATTATATAAAAATTACCCCCCCCCAAAAAAAAACCCAAAAAACTCTTAAGTGTTCATTAACATGTTGTTCTCTTTTTCAGAAATACTAAAATGATTGAAACATTTTTGAAAATGGGCAGCATTTCTCAGGCTATTATTCCCCCTCACATCAACTTTTCAGCTATTACTGCAGAAGATTATCACGAAGTTTATGACATCATTAAAAGAGTGAAAGGGGAGGAGTTTCCTGCTCTTAATCTACAATACTGTCATGTTGAAGATGAGCTAAATAAAGTTAGTAGCTATGTTTAAGCAATAAAATAGGTATCATTCAGTTAAAATATTCATTCTCCAGAAGACATTTTTGGTTAGGAAAATGACCATTACAGTTTTAACATTCACATTCTTTATTTCAGAGGACAACTTTCTTAAATCATTAAAGGTTTCCTTTACTTTGAAAAACAATTTCATTGATTAATCCACAGTAATTTAAAATATGAATATAAATGAAGTGATTTTCATCATATAAAATGAAATCGGTCTGATACCTTTCCTTGTATAATATTTAATATAAAAATTATATCATGATTATCACATATTGCATGATTATTTTGGCACATTAATGATTTTTGGCCATTTTAATAATTGTGTTCAACAAGTTATGATTAAGTTCTTTTTCTTAGCCAGTATAATATATTTTAATAAATATAAAATAGGTGAACATTAATAAATATTCTTGTATTGCTTGTCACCTTCTCTCTGGATTGTCAAAAATAAAATGTCATAGAGAAATTACCATTCATCACTTGATTTAAGATACTTGAGACTTAAACATAAAGAATCATGTGCAGCATGATCTCGCTCATATGTGGAATCTAAATAACAAAATAAACTGATGAACAAAGTGGATCCAGAGACATAGAAGCATGGAACAGAGTGCAGAATCTGGAAGGGAAGGCAGGGGAGGGTGGATGGGTGGGAAGTAACAACCAAAGACCTTGTATGCATATATGCATAACCCATGGACACAGACAATAGGGTAGTGAAGGCTGGGGGTAGGGAGACTGGGTGGGCTGGAGGGGGTCAATGGGGGAAAAAGTGGGACATATGTAATACTTTCAACAATAAAGAATTATTTAAAAACAAACAAAAAATAATATACTCCTTGTTCGGCAGAGTGAAGGACACTCACAGCTGTGGGGTTGGGGGCTCCTGTGGCATGATTATGTTGCTTCCTAATCCCATGCAGCCCTCTCTCACAGAGCATGTAGCTTTGGGAGGGAGGGCTACTGTGGTCCGTGGTCCCCTGTGCCCTGCTGACATCAGGTCTCAGGCTTGGTCTGATCCACCTTTTCAAATCCCCTGTTCACTCCTAGTGATGTTCTGCTAGGACCCTGCTTCCAATATTCCTTGAGCCAGGCATCCAAGGATTGGCATGGGCAGAACTGTTACAGAGCTAGTCAGTCAGATATACATGTCAGGATAGGTCTGAACATAAAAAAAAAAAAAAAAGAATCATGCAGAAAATTATGGACAAAGCCATCTATATATATAAAAGCCTGATATGCTAAGTGTCTGACCAATTGGTCTACTGTTTGGTAGCTATGATGCATACTGACCACCAGGAGGCAGATGCTCTGACCCGTAGGTTGGCTTGATGCTGGGATCCAGCCAATCAGGACTGGGCAAGATAGGCTGGACTTGCCCTGGAACTTCCCCGTGGTCCCTCCCCAGCTGGCCAACCTCCTGTGTCCCTCTCTGGCTGGCCAGCCCCCATCGGCCTTGATTGAGACTGGGCAAGACGGCCCCAATCGGCCCCAATTGCTGGCCAGGCCGAAGGACCCCACACATGCACGAGTTTGTGCACCGGGCCTCTAGTCATTAATATAAAAATCTTGAATCCTGTATGGAAAGACAATTACTATCTTACCCTTTAAAGGTGTTTTGTTGTTGTTTTTAAATTCTGGTTTATTTTTTTTCTTTATGAGATAACACAATCAACTTGTTAGTTGAAAGGCACAGTTCCTTAGGAGACAATATGATTCTGCATGTTTATTTCCAGTCCCCCCAAGGCATTATTCAGAGTTCCTCTTCTTTGTAACTGATGTATGTAGCCATCACTTAAAATTGCTCTGTATTCATTTTGTTATTCTGTCTATTTTACAGGAGATTCAGGGAGTTGGTTTAGCTTTCATTGCCTTTACAGAAGCAATGACACATTTCCCTCTAGCTCCCTTCTGGTCAGTGTTGTTCTTCCTCATGCTGATAAATCTAGGCCTCAGCAGCATGTTTGGAGTCATCGAAGGGATCATCACGCCTGTGGTAGACAGTTTCAAAGTGAGGAAAGACTTGGTTACTGGTGAGTTTTTATGTATTTGACTTTCCATTGATTGATATAGGCCATTTTACTCTTGGTGAGAGACCAGAAGTGGAAATAGGAATGTGTTGTTTGGGGTTTTATTAATGTCTATTTGTAAATATGTATTGCTATTATTTGTTATTTTATTTATATAAATGTATAATCATATAATTATTTAATGTATAATTGCAAATGATAGACTTAATACATCATATTATTAGTGATTACTTATTATACTAGAGGCCCGATGCACGAAATTCGTGCACTCAGCGGCGGAGGGGTGGTTCCCTCAGCCTGGCCTGTGCCCTCTCAGCCTTTGGAGGAGATGTCCAACTGATAGCTTAGGCCCGCTCCGTAGCAGTCAGACATCCTTAGCACCTGCAGAGGCGGGAGAGGCTTCTGCCACCACCATGATGCTGCCTGGCTTCTGGCTGAGTGGAGCTCACCCTGTGGGAGCGCACTGACCACCAGGGGGAAGCTCCTGCATTGAGTGTCTGCCCCCTGGTGGTCAGTGGGCATCATAGTGACCATTTGTTCTGCGGTTCAGTCAATTTGCATATTAGCTTTTTATTATATAGAATTGCTCTTAATTAGTAGTTATGTCATCATGAATTACTGGCACTAGAATAAAGTCATAGATTGTTCATGTATTAATTTGTATACAAGTCAAATAATTAACTATAACAAGTCTCAGAACCAAAACTCCTTTTCCAAAAGTGTGTAGCTAAAATGGGTAAATCTAAATTTCTAGTGTAAAATAGCAATTGTGGTCTACTAGTAGTTCATAGCTCTAGGTAGGAAAGCAAATAAAACAACTTATCAATATCGATGCTTGTTAATAAGCCAATCTGCAAGCACTTAGTAAAGTACCAGTTTTGTACTGCATTTGAGGGATATAAAAGATATGAGAAATTATAACAGAGAAACAAAGATATAGGCAAGCCCCTTCTCAAAAAAATAATAGTATTGTTAATTAAAAGCAAGCTGGGTAGATAAAAAGACTTGTACCATGTAATATACTTATAGATAGCATAATAGAGACTTTACATGTTATACGAATTAAGAAGAAACAAAAGTCATCTAAGTATATGCTTGAACTGACAATGAAAAAGGTGGAAATTGAATTTGAAAGAGGAGAGGTCTTCTCACAGGTCAGAGGATGTAGCACATGTAGAGATAAAGTGAACAGTAAGGAAGCCAACCAGATCAGCGTGCAAGAATAGTGTCGGTAAGTGAGGCAAACATAAGTTGGATAAAAAACCTGTAGGTGATCTTGAATGCTGGGCAGTGGTGCATAAGCTTCCCGAGGCTCTGTGTTTAGCTCTGAAAGATCTTAGTAATATTTTATGTGTAAATAAGTCTCAAATATACACCTTTACCACTTACTGCTCTGCTAAGTGTGTGTGTGTGTGTGTGTGTGTGTGTGTAAAACAATTTAAGCAGTTCCTTAAATATTGATACTAAATATCCTCCACTGAGCTGAAAATAAGTGAGAAACTTCTTTATCTTTATCAAAAGGCAGTCTCTACTTCTTTAGTGTCTATTTCATTTAAGGCTATCGATATTCTGCCTGATGTGCAGGCTAAATAAGAGCCATCTTTGCTGCGTCCCTCGTCTTTGTCTCATATCCAAAGCCCGTGAGGTAAGAGGGCTTGCAAATTCAGGAGAAAGCAACAGTGTAGAGGGAAAAACACACACTGTAGTGTCTACTGCCTACTGAGAGACCTATTTGGGCAGAGCAAAGGGAATGTACTCTCTTCTCCCATTACCCGTCTTCAGGATCATACCTATATTCAAGTTACATTTGACCCCATGAAGCGTTCCTCCATCAACTTTGCCACATGTGTTTTTGTCTTCTCTAGTAGAACAGTGCGATTTAAATAAGCAAACTCCCATTATCTTTTCATCTCACATCTCCAGCAAAACTCTGCCTGTACCACCTAGAATACACTTTCTTCATGTTTGCCTTATACTGGGGTGTAATTAGGAGACAGTGAAAGTGAAACAGACTATGGTCCATATTCAAGCTCTGCTACTTCCATCCTGATACTTTTAAGTACAATATACTGTCACAAGCATTTAAACATTTCAATATATGATAGATTCCAAATATAGTACATTTTACTTCTCCTTTTCTACTCATATGTTTATATATATTTGTTTATGTATGGTGCAGCTCATAACCCTAGCATAGTGCTTCAGAGATGGCCTAATATGACCCATACCTGTTGAGATTGTTAGGAAACCCCATCTTCAAACCCAGGGATTTCTCTGTTCTTGCCTTCTTTTGCTTTTGCTCACCTCTGTTGACAACTAGAACACAGTCATCTTTTATTTTTTATTTATTTATTTGTTTACTGGGTATTTTATTTTATTTATTTTGCATTTTAATTTCTTTATTGATTGAGGTATTACATATTTGTCCTCATTGCCCCATTACCTTCCCAATCCCCACAACTCATGCCCTCACCCCCCTGTTGTCTGTGTACACTGGTTAGGCTTATATGCATGCATACAAGTCCTTTGGTTGATCTCTCTCCTGTACCCCCCACCCTCCCCTACCTTCCCTCTGAGGTTTGACAGTCTGATCGATGCTTCCCTGTCTCTGGATCTGTTTTTGTTCATCAGTTTATGTTGTTCATTATTTCCCATAGATGAGTGATATCATGTGATATTTACCTTTCTCTGACTGGCTTATTTCACTTAGCATAATGCTCTCCAGTTCCATCCATGTTGTTGCAAATGGTGGGAATTCCTTCTTTTTTAGTGCAGCATAGTATTCCATTGTGTAGAGGTAACACAGTTTTTTAATCCACTCATCTGCTGATGGGCACTTAGGCTGTTTCCAAATCTTAGCTATGGTGAATTTTGCTGCTATGAACATAGGGGTGCATATATCCTTTCTGATTGATGTTTCTAGCTTCTTGGGATATATTCCTAGAAGTGGGATTACTGGGTCAAATGGAAGTTCCATTTTTAGTTTTTTGAGGAAACTCCATACTGTTCTTCACAGTGGCTGCACCAATCTGCATTCCCACCAGCAGTGCACAAGAGTTCCTTTTTCTCCGCATCCTCTCCAACATTTGTCGTTTATTGATTTGTTGATGATAGCCATTCTGACAGGTGTGAGATGGTACCTCATTGTCGTTTTAATTTGCATCTCTCGGATAATTAGTGACTTTGAGCATGTTTTTATATGTTTCTTGGCCTTCCTTCTGTCTTCTTTCAAAAAGTTTCTATTTAGGTCCGTTGCCCATTTCTTGATTGGATTATCTTCCTTTTGTTAAGTTGTATGAGTTCCTTGTAAATGTTGGAGATTAAACCCTTATTGGTGATAACATTGGCAAATATGTTCTCCCATGTAGTGGTCTTTCTTATTGTTTTGTTGATGGTTTCTTTTGCTGTGCAAAAGCTTCTTATTTTGATGTAGTCCTATTTGTTTATTTTCTCTTTATTTTCCATTGCCCTAGGAGCAGTATCAGTGAAGAAATTCCTTTGGCATATGTCTGAAATTTTGCTGCCTGTGGATTCCTCTAGTATTTTTATGGTTTCCCTTTTTATGTTTAAGTCCTTTATCCATTTTGAGTTTATTTTTGTGTATGATATAAGTTGGTGGTCTAGTTTCATTTTTTTGCATGTATCTGTCCAATTTTCCCAACACCATTTACTGAAGAAACTGTCTTGATTCCATTGTATGTTCATGCCTCCTTTGTCAAATATTAATTGGGCATAGTGGTTTGGGTCAATTTCTGGGTTCTCTATTCTATTCCATTGATCTATATGTCTATTCTTGTGCCAGTACCAGGCTGTTTTGAGAACAGTGGCATTGTAATACAGCTTGATATCTGGTATTTAGATCCCACCTACTTTGTTCTTCTTTCTCAGGATTGCTGCAGCTATTCAGGGTCTTTTTTATTCCAGATGAATTTTTGGAGAGTTCTTTCTAGGTCTGTGAGATATGCCGTTGGTATTTTAATGGGGATAGCATTGAATCTATAGATTGCTTTGGGTAGTATGGACATTTTGATGATATTGACTCTACCAATCCATGAACACAGTATATTCTTCCATCTGTTTATATCTTCCTCTATCTCTTTTTTCAGTGTCCTATAGTTTTTTGCATATAGGTTTTTTACCTCTTTAGTTAAGTTTATTCCTAGGTATCTTAATTTTTTTGGTACAATGGTAAATGGTATTGATTTTTTAGTCTCTTTTTCCGTAAGTTCACTATTTTTGTATAGAAATGCCATAGATTCCTTGGCTTTAATTTTGTATCCTGCTACCTTGCCGAATTAATTTATTAAGTCTAATAATTTTTTGATGGAGTCTTTAGGGTTTTCTATGTACAGTATCACGTCATTGGCAAATAAGGACAGCTTTTCTTCTTCTTTTCCAATTTGGATGCCTTTTATTTCTTCTTCTTGTCTGATAGCAATGGCTAGTACTTCCAGTACTATGTTGAACAGGAGTGGTGAGAGTGGGCATCCCTGTCTTGTTTCTGTTCTTAGGGGAAATGGTTTTAGTTTTTGTCCATTGAGTGTGATGCTGGCTGTGGGTTTATCATATATGGCTCTTATAATGTTGAGGTATGATCCTTCTATTCCCACTTTGCTGAGAATTTTTATCAAGAAAGGGTGTTGGATTTTGTCAAATGCTTTTTCTGCGTCAATTGATATGACTATGTGATTTTTCTCCCTCAATTTGTTTATGTGATGCATCATGTTTTTTGATTTGTGGATATTGTACCATCCTTGCTTCCCTGTGATAAATCCTGCTTGGTCATGGTGTATGATCTTTCTGATGTACTGTTGGATCCGATTTGCTAGAATTTTGTGGAGGATTTTGGCATTTATGTTCATGAAGGATATCCTATCTAATAAAAGAGTAATATGAAAATTGACCATCACTCCAACAAACAAGATGGCTGCCCACATGTGGTCAAAGATGGCTGCCCTCATGTGGACACAAGATTGCCACCACAAGATGGCCAGCAGGGGAGAGCAGTTGGGAGGGATCAGGCCAGCAGGGGAGGGCAGTTGGGTGCAATCAGGCCTGCAGGGGAGGGCAGTTGGGGGGGACCAGGCCTGCAGGGGAGGGCAGTTAGGGGTGACCAGGCCTGCAGAGGAGGGCAGTTAGTGGCAAACAGGCTGACAGGGGAGCAGTTAGGCATCAATCAGGCTGGCAGGGGAGTGGTTAGGGGGTGATCTGGCTGGCAGGCATAAGCGTTTAGGGGCAATCAGGAAAGCAGGCAGGTGAGCATTTGGGAGCCAGAAGTCCTGGATTGTGAGAGGGTTGTCCGACTGCCCATTTAGGCCCGATCCCATTGTGTCCCATAGGTTTTGGATTGTTGTGTTTTTATTTTCATTAGTTTCCAGGATGTTTTTAATTTCTTCTTTGATCTCATTGGTAAACCAATCAATATTTAATAACATGCTATTCAGTTTCCAAGTGTTTGAGTTTTTGGGATCGGGCCTAAATGGGCAGTCGGACATCCCTCGAGGGGTCCCAGATTGGAGTGGGTGCAGGCTGGGCTGAGGGACACAACCCCCATGCAGGAATTTCGTGCACCGGGCCTCTAGTTAGCCTATAATTCTCTTTCATTGTGTTGTCTTTATCTGATTCTGTTATTAGGGTGATGCTGGCTTCATAGAATGAGCTTGGAAGTGTTCTTTCTTCTTGAATTTTTTTGAATAGTCTGAGGAGGATAGGTTTTAGTTCTTCCTTGAATGTTTGCTATAACTCTCCTGTGAAGCTGTCTGGCCCTGGGCTTTTGTTTGCTGGAAGCTTTTTGATGACTGCTTCTATTTCTTCCATAGTTATCAGCCTATTGAGATTTTTAGAATCTTCCTGATTGAGTTTTGGGAGGTTGTATTTTTCTAGAAATATGTCCATTTCCTCCAGGTTGTCTAGTTTGTTGGAATAGATTTGTTCATAGTATTTTTTAAACAATCCTTTGTATTTCTGTGCAGTCTGTTGTTATTTTGCCTCCATCATTTCTGATTTTGTTTATTTGGGTCCTCTCTCCTTGTTTCTTGGTGAGTCTGGCTAAAGGTTCATCAATCTTGTTTATCCTTTCAAAGAACCAGCTCTTGGTTTCATTGATCTTTTGTATTGGTTTTCTTTTGGTCTCTATGTCATTTATTTCTGCTCTAATGTTTATTATCTTCATTCTGCTCACTCTGGGCTTTTCTTATTGCTCTCTTTCTATTTTTTTGAGTTGTAGCGTTAGATGATTTACTACCATTTTTTCTTGTTTTTTGAGGTAGGCTTGTAGAGCTATAAACTTCCCTCTCAGGACTGCTTTCATTGTGTCCCATAGGTTTTGGATTGTTGTGTTTTTATTTTCATTAGTTTCCAGGATGTTTTTAATTTCTTCTTTGATCTCATTGGTAAACCAATCAATATTTAATAACATGCTATTCAGTTTCCAAGTGTTTGAGTTTTTGGGATTGTTTTTATTGTAGTTTATTTCTAATATTATGCCATTGTGGTCTGAGAAGATGCTTGATATGATTTCAATCTTCTTGAATTTGGGGAGACTTTGCTTGTGACCCAATATGTGGTCTATTTTTGAAAATATCCCATGTGCACTTGAGAAGAACGTATATTCCATGACTTTGAGGTGAAATGGTCTGAAGATATCAATTAAGTCCATCTGGTCTAGTGAGTCATTTATGATTGCTGTTTATCTGCAGATTTTTTGTCTAGAAGATTTATCCAGTGATGTCAGTGGTGTATTAAAGTCCCCTACTATGATTTTATTGTTGTCGATCTCTCTCTTGATATCTTCCAGGAGTTTTTTTATGTATTTGGGTGCTCCTGCATTGGGTGCATATATGTTTACCAGCGTTATATCCTCTTGTTGTATCAATCCCTTTAGTATTATGAAGTGGCCTTCCTTATCTCTTGTTATGGCCTTCACTTTGAGGTCTATTTTGTCAGATATAAGTATTGCTACCCCAGTTTTTTTTTTCATTTCCATTTTCCTGAAAGATATTTTTCCATCCCTTCACATTCAGTTTGTGTGAGCCCCTTGTTCTGAGGTGGGTCTCTTGTAGACAGCATATATATGGGTCATGTTTTTTTTATCCATTCAGCCACTCGATGTCTTTTGATTGGAGCATTTAGTCCGTTTACATTTAAAGTTATTATTGAAAGTTACTTGTTTGTAGCCATGTTTATTTTTTGAGGCTGTGTTCCTTCTTACCTTTTTGTTTCTTCTTTTTACAGCATTCCCTTTAGCATTTCTTGCATTGTTGGCTTAGTAGTGATAAACTCCCTTAGCCTTTTTTTGTCTGTGAAGCTCCTGATTTCCCCTTCAATTTTGATTGATAGTCTTGCTGGATAGAGTATGCTTGGATTCAGTCCCTTGCTCTGCATCACTTTGTATATCTCCTTCCATTCCCTTCTAGCTTGATGTGTTTCTGTTGAGAAATCATTTGATAATCTGATGGGGAATCCTTTGTAGGTAACTCTCTGTCTCTCTCTTGCAGCCTTTAAGATTCTCTCTTTGTCAATAACATTTGCCATTGTAATTATGTTGTGTCTTGGTGTGGGTCTTTTGGGATTCATCTTGCTTGGGACTCTCTGTACTTGTGTAACTTTTTTCTTCCCCATATCAGGGAAGTTTTCTTTCATTATTTCTTCAAATAAATTTTCTAAACCTTGTTGCTTTTCTTGTCCTTCTGGCAGCCCTATTATATATATATGTTATTTCATTTTGCATTGTCCCAAAGCTCCCTTAGGCTCTCCTGCTTTTTTTCTCTAGTTGCTGTTCAGATTGGGCTTGTTTCTGTACTTTATCTTCTAACTCACTAATTCAGTCCTCTGTTTCTTCTAGTCTCCTGTTGAAGCCTTCCATGGTGTTTTTGATTGTAGCTATGTCATTTTTCATTTATTCCTGATTTTTGCATAGGTTGTTGATTTTCTTGTCTATCCAGTGTATGAAGTGTATGACCATTACTCTGAATTCTTTTTCTGTCATGTTGCATGCTTCTGTTTCACTTATTTCCTTTCTTGGCGATTCCTTTTTTTCTTTCCTCTGGGGGTTGTATCGTTGTCTCCCTATTCTGACTATCACCAGAAGGTTCAAATGTCGAGTTGCAGGGGCCTGGGCTGTGTGCAGTGGGAGTTTTGCACCCCCCAAGTGTCACTGAAGAGCTCTGACACCAAGATGTGCAGCTGCTGTGTGTTGGTGGGAGCCAGGCTTGCCCCAGATCAGACTTGTGTGTGCACCTAAAGTCAGGGACCCTGCCTGCACCACGTTGAAACAGAGAACCCACTGGCATGTGCCAAAAATCAAAATCCCCTAGTGCGTGTCAAGAGTCAGAGGCTCTCTGTGTCCGCACTAAGAATCGAGTATCAGAGTCTCTGTTGCTTGGTGCTACCTTGCACTGAGAATCATGGTCCCTGTGTGCGCATGTGCCAAGAATTGGAGGGCAGTTGGGGGGGACCAGGCCAGCAGGGGAGGGCAGTTGGGGGTGACCCGGCTGGCAGGGGAGGACAGTTAGGGGTGACCAGGCTGGCAAGGGAGGGCAGTTAGGAGCAATCAGGCTCACAGGGGAGCAGTTAGGCATCGATCAGGCTGGCAGGGAAGTGGTTAGGGGGTGATCAGGCTGGTAGGCAGAAGCAGTTAGGGGCAATCAGGCAGGCAGGCAGGCAGGCAAGCAGTTGGGAGCCAGCAGCCCTGGATTGTGAGAGGGATGTCTGACTGCCCATTAGAGGGCTGTCAGATTGGAGAGGGTGCATGCTGGGCTGAGGGACACCCCCCGCCCCGACCGTGCACGAATTTCATGCACCAGGCCTTTAGTTTTATTATAAACTGCATTATTCTCATTATTAATGCAGAAATTCAGAGCTTCCAAAACAATAAAATGCTATTAAAAGTAGGAATTACCACCTAGTCAGCGTGCTCAGTGGTTGAATTCCCGGTCAGGGCACATGCTCGGTTTGTTGGCTTGATCCCCAGTTTGGGGTGTGCAGGAGGCAGCCGATCAATGATTCTCTGTCATCATTGATGTTTTAATCTCCCTATCCCTCAATAAAACATATTTTAAAAAACATAGAAATGACCTATGAAAATTTTCTGCTTGAAAAGGTCACTGCTCTTAATAAAGAGAAGAAAGGCATGGGGATTTATACTTTTAAAATCTTCACAGGTTTACCTCATTTATTATTTGTGCTTGGTAAGTAAGTTTACACAGACTAAGGGAGATAGTTGTATTACTGTCTAACAGTGAATTTATATTAAATCTGTGCTAAATCCAGGTAACTACTACCACTATGTAATATTCCACAATATTAGGAAAGGTATTGCCTTTGCATATTATTGACAAGTTATAAAAGTGAAAAAAAATGTATTTTGAATATAATAATTCATAATACAACTTAAAATACTTGATTCTGAATAAGGGTTTAATTTTTCATTTATTCCTTTTGTCCAGTTATCTGTTGTTTTCTGGCATTTTGTATTGGCCTGATGTTTGTGCAGCGCTCTGGAAATTACTTTGTTACAATGTTTGATGATTATTCTGCTACGCTGCCACTTCTAATTATAGTCATTTTTGAGAATATTGCTGTATCCTTTGTCTATGGCACAGATAAGTAAGTATATTTTCATATCTATTTTGGAAACACCAATTGACATTATCTATTTAATTTAGAAGGGGAGAAAAATGATTAGAGGAGAAAATGCCACAAATGAAATCTTTTGAAGGCTCTACTTTATTTAACAATTTTAATAAAGTATATTCGCCTATTAGGTAATTAGATAGAATTGTGTAGATGGTAATGTAGTCTAGGATTCTGGAGCTTTGATTTAATGCTGGTTGTCAATTAGAAAGGTCCAAGATCTAGTGGCTATTTTCCACAAACCTTATTGTTTTGAGTTATTATTGTTATCTACGTTTTACAGATGAGAAAACTCAGGCTCAGTGAGATACCAAGTGACTTGCTCATCGAACCTGCCCAGAGACAGACCTGGGACTCATAGTCATTTCTGCTTAGCTCCCAGCCTATGCTTCTAATTACTTTCTGACCTGTTTCATGAGAGGAATTTTATTTTTATGCTACATAATGCCTTGTGGAACAGGCCAATTTTGGGAAAATACAGTGTGTCCTCCAAAAATGTATACACAGTTTAATAGCTGATAGCTCAATTTTGAGAATGAAATGTATTTTAATAAACACTGCCTTTATAATTATTCAAAGTGTGTGTATACATTTTTGGGACACCAGATATCTGCTCTGAGATATATATGGCATTTGATATAAACAAACGTCATATTTATATGGAGTCATTATTTGGATTCACAAGATGCCTTTAACCTCTGAGTTACATACCTGCTTGATGTGAGAAATATATATACTTGCTGTGAGATGAAGCATTAGAGTAATCTCAGAAGAAAAATGTTCCTGGAGGCATTTTTGGCAAAATATTGTCCAATTTCTTTTTAAGTTGCTGTCTTTAGTGAACATGTATAGACTAAAACAATAAGATCATCAAGCTTGTTAGAGGTCTGTGTAAAGTAAGAATGTGTGTTAAATGAAGACCAGAGCCCTCTTACCCAACACAGAGAGGAACATATTAACATTGAATAAGCTTTGTGAGAATGTTTTTATTACTTTCAAAAGCTCCAGGTAGGGGACCTTCCATTTTATAGTCATGTGCTAGACAGCAATAGTAGCAATAGCTGTCTGACATGCACTGATTCTTAAACTTCATAAAAATACTCTGTGGTGACTAATAGCTTCCATGTCACATGGAGAATGTGCCCTGCCTGTACAGAAGGACTTAGTATATTAGTTGTAGAGCCAGGACTTTAACTTAGACTTTAATTTCAAAACCAGCCATCTGTACACTCTATCAAGCTACCCACAAGTTCTAACCTGCATTGTATTGAAATTTGATAAAGTATTGCTAATGCTGTGTTCATAGAGTAGGAAGTCATCAGTAGAAGGAAACATTTCAGTAGTTGGCTAAAGAGTGCTTTACCTAAATAAAAATTATAGTATGTATTTAACTGGTTCCATTTTACTTTATATGTTCTTAATTTATGTCATCTTCCAGTGTAACTTTTTGATAAGCATAAAATGTCATATGGTATCATGTCTAATTCCCTGTCAAATCATTGGTCTAATGCACATTTATAAGGTAATACATAAAATTGAGAGATAATTACCTTCTTTTTATTTAGATTTATGGAAGACATAAGAGATATGATGGGCTTTGCTCCCTACAGATATTACTACTATTTGTGGAAATATAGTACTCCTATAGTGCTATTATCACTGCTAATAACTACTACTGTGAATATGATATTAAGTCCTCCTGGCTATGATGCATGGAATAAAGACAAGGTAAAATACAAAATAAGGAAGTTTTTATCTTTTGCTTTATTCACAGTATATTTTACTATTTAATGATTGGTGTTGCTTTTATGCAAGGATCTTGAGATATATGTTTTGTTCATTCCCAAAAATATATGTTTTTTTTATACATTGTAGATTTTTATACATTGTAGATTACATCAAATACTAATTTGGTTCTCATTAAAGTAGCTTTATTCATGTCACCACGTAGATGAACCAATTATTATTCAATCTTTAACTAGAAAACATTTTGCTCAAACCACCGGAAATATTTTCCCTTATAAATGTATTAAATCATATACCAGATACTATTTTCTGATGAAAAGATGCATTAACCATATAGATATAATGTAAACAACTATCAAAGTAATATTTTGTTATAACTATTTAATATTAGCAATGACTATTTAGATTCTGTCGTCAAGCTGTATTACCCATATCATAATGCAACCATTACGTATACATGGGATGCTATAAAGTTAGAGTGCTTATTTTTCAGAAGTATCTCTGACCTTTATTCTATGATCAAAAATTCTATATAATAACAACTGAATTCATGACTGGGCATAAACAAGTCTGTTATCCCTCACCAAAACCCAGAAATGCAATAAAATTTAGATTTCAGAAAGTCAATATGGCATATGTAACAGGTATCTATTGCTTAATAACAAACTACCTCCTAAATGTCACAATTGAAAACAATGCTGATTATTATTTCTTGGGTGCTGTGGGTGAGCTGGATGAGTCTTCTTTTGGTCTTGCCTAAGCTAACTCATACAGTTGATTAAACTTGAAGAGCCAGTTTCTCTCTGTAATTTTTCATTCTTGGCTTGTTCCAACTAATATGACTTATGGCAGCATTCTATGAAGCAGAGCAGAAATTGCAAGGCCTTTAAGGTCTAACCTTGAAGTTGCTTAATGTCATTTCCACGCCATTCTGTTGGCCATAGTATGTCACAAGAACAGCTCGAATTCTTTGCTTACAAACCTGAGACAAATATAATATTTTTTCCATACTTGCAGGGAAAATCGATTATTAATACATATTTTGGTGTTAACAGGCATCTAAGGAATTTCTGAAATTTCCAGCGTGGGCAATGGTTATCTGTATGTCTCTGGTAATCCTGGCACTACTCCCCATCCCGACTGTCTTCTTCATTCGTTGCTGCAACCTTAAGGACAATAGTTCCGGTAATTTAGCCTCTGTGGCCTATAAAAGAGGAAGGGTACTAAAGGAGCCTGTAAACTCAGAGGGAGATGATGCAAGCCTCATTCATGGAAAGATACCAAGCGAAATGTCATCTCCAAATTTGGGTAAAAATATTTATCGGAAACAGAGTGGATCACCGACTTTGGATACTGCTCCCAATGGGCGGTATGGAATAGGGTATCTGATGGCAGATGTGGCAGATATGCCAGATATGCCGGAATCTGACTTGTAGCCGGGGGCGGGGGTGTTGGGTCAGTGGGTTTTATTTTAGTTAATTTCTATCAATCAACATTGGCTTCATGAAGAGAAGCCTTAGGCTTCACGTATCAGAGGGCGATCTCAGGTGTTCCCTGGCTGTGATCTTGAACACTAACAGTGTATGTAAATTCAGCTGGTGTATTCCTTTGTATTCTTCAGTTTACATCTGCACAGGAAGAGTGGCAGACAAAGCTTACAGCGACTGAGGTTCATGTTTGTCAGAATTTTTAAAAACACTTTTGGTGATTTTTCAAGTATTTCTTTCTCTAAAAAAACAGGTGTTACCTCGGTTTCTAGTAATTTCTGGATGTAATGGCATTTGCAATTCAAAAATGGTGTACGCACTTTAAAATGCATGTTTGCCTTTAGGGTAACTCCCAATATTACAATGAGCAGTTCTGTAAGTTGGTGCCTCTCAGCACATTTCTGTGACTGTTTTGTGTAGATAGGCTGTACTTATTTTGGATGCATTGCATTGCAATTAGTTGAAGAAAACTGCAAAATATTTTCTTATGTGATTGCTGTATAGTGCAATAGTATCAAAGAATAAGAAGGCACTAATGTTGGGATGAAAGGTTATATTTAGGATCATGTGTGTGATGGCTGTATATTTTGTGTGAAATATGTGTGAAAATGATGTAAGTGTGAGTCACTTAGCACTCTCAAGAATTATGCAGATTCTGCATTTTTCTATGCCATGTGCCTAAAAAACTTACTTGATGTTTATTGTGGATTCAATATTACTCATAGTATATTTATACAATATACTTGCAATGTATATAGATGTATATTAGTATTCTAAGTACTGATTTGAAAACTTGAAGCAAGATGGCATTTTATTTCATATCTTTATGTTTTGCTTCTGTTTTATGCAAATATGAATCCTTTTTTAAGTGATTGTTAAAATTCTATGGCATTACATTTTAAGCAACAAATAAAATTTAAAAATGATATTTGTTTTTCACATTGATTTTTCTTGTATCACTTGAACTGGATTACTTTGCATTTCATTCGGCACTTAGAAATTTCATCATAATTAGCCATCGTGTTTCAAGTAGGATCAATATATGATTAACAGAGTTACCACCACTTTGGAGACAACAGCGAAGTAGAGTATTATGGTGAAATGGTGTTTTGATGTGGTCCCACAATTGTTGAAAAAAATACTTGTAGTCTCCCAGGAAACCACATGTACAGTTGACAGCTTGCTGGTCAGTATTGCCTTAGAAGTATAAACATTATGATGATTTTTATGAAACTGTTGTATATATGAAATTAGATGAAGTAGGAGAACTCCACTGAGTACCATCTCATTAAAAGGCTTTTATTTATAACTATAAAAAATACATTAGTTATATTTTTTAAATGATGGATAAAGCAACAAAAATGGGAGATAGTACCACATCATATCCATTGATTTCTTTTTGCCAAATATTATTGGTTTGCAATAGACATATATTATAGACTGCATCACAGCATTTAAAATAGAATTCCACTGGTGATTAAAATTTTTAGTGTTTTGCTTTACATATTCAGTATATGCCGGAAACCAACCATTGTCTCACTAATAGAAAAAGGCTGGTCAACCTTGAAGCTCTGAAAGGTCAGAGCCAACCACTCCCTATCTAATTGAGACAATGGTAACTGAGGCAACTTCCCCATCTTGTAATCATGTAAATCCTTACTGATATGATAATCCACTTATTACCAGCCTAAGGGCTATGGGTGTATCCCAAACCTGCTTAAGGGTAATGGGTGTATCCCATAGTCTCAATAAAAGGCATAGCAAGGCCAGAGCCTAGCGGCAGTCCTCCCACTAGAGGTAGGCTCCCGCCTGGCCCCCCATATCGCCAAATTAAATTTCTTCTAGTCTCTTTTAATTTGCGTGCGGCCCTTCTCCAGAAACCGAACCCTGAACCTGAACCCTGAATCATGTGGGACGTGAAAGGGGCTCCCACAAGTATATTTTGTATCTCTTTAAAAATATTTTATAGTAGGCAATAATGCACATTATACAAATTCAAAAATTACAACAATGCAGTGTGAAGTAATTTTCCCCCTAAAACTTCTCCTAGCCTCCTAGTTCCCATCTTTGAAGGCAGCCCCCATTGCCAGTTTACTACTTATCCTCGTGGAAATGTTGTATAAACACACATTATATAATTGACAGGATTTAGTATTCTTTCTTCTGAATCTTATTTATTTCAATGAATAACTTATTTTGGACAGTGTTTCATATGAAGGCACATGGATCAGCTTCATTATTTTAGAAGTTGAAATAACATATATTTTATATATCTTTTGTGCTGAAGCAATATGTTTATAAGCTACCCTAATATTAAAGAGTTTATAGCAAATAGTTTATCTGCCAGCCTTTAACTTATCATGATACACTGCCAAATAAGCACCTTTTTTTTTCCCCCTCCCTCTCTTGTCACGTGGCTTTTAATTACAGTTTGGATACTTGCTTTCCACTAGGGAATTAGGTCTCCACCTGTCTAAGTTTCTATTCACAGAGTGATAAGAAGAATATAGGAATCCTATTTTTGAGAAGGAAGAGAATCTAAACTGTTTCTAATGCCCTCACTTGGCAGATGAGGAAACTGACCATGGAAGTTAAAGCTGAATAGACAAGGTCTCTCCTTTTTGTTTATTTTCATTAGTCAGTTCTTCAGCTATCCATTCATTTATTTATTTGCTCATCCTTTCTTTCAGCTTCTATTCACCAAGAATCTATCTTATTCTTAATGGTAAGCCATGCACCACTGTAAACAGAATATGAATTATCCATCTTTTCCCCAGTTTATCTCCTTCCTTGCGGACACCCCTTACCACCATTTCCTAGACAGTGTAGTATTTAATCAATGAATGGTAGTATAAATTATTCTTCTCTGCACTCTAAAATTTGAGGCTACTTGTTTTTGTATTACTTTCCACTACTTCTGTAAACTATGGTATAAACTTGCCCCTAACATAACAAAGCCAAGTATTGTGTATCTTCAAATATAAAGGCAGGCTGGGGAGTGTGCAGGAGGGCTGATAGAGTGTGCAGAGTGGAATATAAGGACAACAGAGAAAAAATTACTATTATATATTAGAATCATAATGTGGGAGTCTAACATATTGGTGCAATGAAGTCTTAGGATGTAATTTTATGAAAGTATATTTGCATTTCCATGTGTCTCTGTTTATGTGCATTTTTAGGCAGAAGTTTCTTTTTTCATCAAATCTTCAAATGTGTACATGATTGCAGAAAGTTTAAGGTCAAGATACAGTGTTATTAATTACTAGAGGCCTGGTGCATGAATTCGTGCATGGGTAGGGTCTGGCCGGCACACCCCAATCTGGGCTGGAGGAGGGGACGCAGAAGGTTGGTGGTTGAACTCCTGGTTGGTCAAACTCCTGCCCGAGGGGACAATTTGCATATTAGCCTTTTATTATTTAGGATAATTATGCTTTTGAGTCATCTGTGCCCTTTCTGCATATTTTAAACATACTGAATTGGAATCCTTTTAGGACATGAATCATGCAGGACATGAATATTTTAAAAAAACATATTGTAATGCTTATTTTTAGTTAGGTACCATGGATATGAAAAAGATAAAAAGAAGTACAAGTAAAATATGAACCCCAGTTGTCTTGAAAAAGAAAGAAAATAATGCGATAACTGTGATAACGGGGTGAAAATAATTTGGTGGATAGAAGCAGCTCCGACTGCACTGAACCCCAGTTCCCAGTGAGACCCTGGGGACCCAGGCTCATACTGGGGTAATCTGGCCTGTAAGGCGGAAACTCAGGGGAGCGGCGAAAGGCGGAGCTCCAGAGGCGAGCATGTGAATGCGCGTAGAGGACGGACTGTTGACTGTTGCGCTGGATTGCCCTAGCGGGAAGGAGACAAAAGCTCTGGACTGCGCTGAGCCCCAATTCCGACTGCACTGAACCCAAGTTCCGGGCAAGAATCTGGGAATCCAGATTCATTGGGGGAGAGACTAGACTGTCTTGCAGTGGGCGAAACTCAAGGGCGCCATTCTCTCAGAGCTGCTTGCAGCGAGTACTGAGGGATACTGAGACCCAGGAACCTCATAGGGCGGGGCTGACGGGAAGCCAAGGCTGTAGGCTCCACCCTGAAACTCCGCCCCATCCAAGCTGAGCACAGAGGCTTTTGCAATTTTGCAAGTCTAGTCGAATAAGGCTGTCTCCCAGCGTAGATACAGCTGATTCTCGCGGCCAATTGGCCTGGAGGTCAACTCCTCCCACTGATACCAACAACAATCAAGACTTAACTACAACAAGGCTGTACACACAGTCCACAAAGGGGTGCACCAAGCGTGTCCACCTCAGGTAACTGGGGAGGCCTAGCCACTGGCCCATATAGGACACCTAACACACAAAGCTACCCTACCAACTCAGGGAAGCAGCAAAAATGCGGAGACAAAGAAACAGATCACAAATGAAAGAAATGGAGGAAAACAAACGACTGGAGCTAGAGTTCAAAACCATGGTTGTAAGGTTTTTCAAGAATTTCCTAGAAAAGGCCGATAAATTTAGTGAGACCCTTGAGGATATGAGAGAGACCCTCGAGGACATGGAAAAGGACCAACTAGAAATTAAACATTAACTGACTGAAATAAAAAATATTATACAGACACCCAACAGCAAACTAGAGGAATACAAGAATCTAGTCAAAGATTTGAAATACAAAGAAGCAAAAATCACTCAACTGGAAAAGCTAAAAGAAAGAAGAATCCAAAAAGTTGAAGATAGTGTAAGAAGCCTCTGGGACAACTTCAAGCGTACCAACATCAGAATTATGGGGGTGCCAGAAGAAGAGAGAGAGCAAGATACTGAAAACCTATTTGAAGAAATAATGACTGGAAATGTCCCTCACCTGGTGAAAGAAATAGACTTACAAGTCCAGGAAGTGCACAGAACCCCAAACAAAAAGAATCCAAAGAGGACCATACCAAGACACATCATAATTAAAATGCCAAGAGCAAAAGACAAAGAGAGAATATTAAAAGCAGCAAGAGAAAAACAGTTAGTTACCTACAAGGGAGCACCCATACGATTGTCAGATGATTTCTCAACAGAAACTATGCAGGCCAGATGGGAGTGGCAAGAAATATTCAAAGTGATGAATAGCAAGAACCTACAACCAAGATTACTCCACCCAGCAAAGCTATCATTCAGAATTGAAGGGCAGATAAAGAGCTTCACAGATAAGAAAAAGCTAAAGGAGTTCATCACCACCAAACAAGAATTACATGAAATGCTGAAAGGTATTCTTTAAGAAGAGGAAGAAGAAAAAGGTAAAGATAAAAATTATGAACAACAAATACATATCTATCAACAAGTGAATCTAAAAATCAAGTGAATTAAAAATCTGATGTATAGAATAAACGTGATTATAATAGAATCAGGGGCATAGAAAGGGAGTGGACTGACAACTTTCAGGGGGAAAGGGGTGTGGGGAGTGCGGGAAGAGACTGGACAAAAATCGTACACCATGGATGAAGACAGTGGAGGGGGGGAGGTAAGGAAAGAGGATGGGATGGGAACCAGCTGGAGGGGAGTTATGGGGGGAAAAAGAGGAACAATTGTAATAATCTGAACAATAAAGACTTATTAAATTAAAAAAAAAGAAGCTGGAATTTATAATAAACCCTTTGAAAGTAAAATATCTTTCTCCTTTTGATTTTGTTCTGGTCACTGTGTTTCCTGAACAATCCCAAAGAGGTTCCAATTTATCTTGATTGACTATGAATAAAATCAATAGTAATTACATGAATTTTTTTCCATACACTTTAGTTGTAAATTTTTTGAGCCATAATGTATTGACAAAAAGGAAAAAAAACACATAAAACTCTAGAAAACTGTTGGAAATATTAAAGATAACACTTTCCATAAGCTATCCATTACTGAGCATAGCACATTTTTACCTTTATAACTGAGAACCGAAGTAAAATGTTCCATATGTTATTTTGCCTCAAATGACTGACTCCAAAATTGGCTGATTTACTAGTTATCCTGATATGCATTCCCACATAAAACATTGCCTTAAGAATGCTTATCATGTGGAGGTAAAAAGAGAAAAGGAGCTGAGACATTATCTTGTCCTAAAATCAATGTCTTTTGAATTCTACTAATGTTTTAGCATACCACAGTGATTCCTGGCACCATCATCAAAACACACAGATGTATGTATTACCATACTACCACTACCAAAAACAAAATACCTGATTTATATGAACAGCAAGAAATGTGCCATGTGGTGCCTATGCAATGCCATATGTGCCGCCATGTACATAAAAGGAGCCATGCCTGTAGATGAATGGTGATATCTCAGCTGCTATTCTGTTTCCACTGATGGCCTTTTCAGGGCATATTCAGTTGCGTACTAAGAAAGGTAAAGGTTCTTTAGAAGGGACTGACATATTTCTAAGAATACAATATTCTCAGTAAAAAAGAAACACATTAAAAGGGCTGCAAAAATATCTCATTTTACTGTTCTTTAAAGGAATGCTTATAAAACAAGCAAAAAAAAAGAAAGAAAGAAAGAAAGAAAGAAAGAAAGAAAGAAAGAAAGAAAGAAAGAAGCAGAACATGATACCCCAGAGCACCCCAATCTGAAATGAATGAGTAAAACTTACATTTGTGAGCATGGTAGCAATGATGGCATTCATTTTATCTGTTCATCACAAGCAGTTACCTATATTATTATTATTATTATTATTTTTAAAATGGGTTTTTATTGATTTTGGAGAGATGAAGGGAGAAGGAGAGAGAGATTGAAACATCAATGATGAGAGAGAATCATCTATCAGCTGCCTTCTGCATGTCCCCTACAGAGAATCAAGCCTGCAACCCGGGCATGTGCCCTGACCAGGAATCAAACCTTGACCTCCTGGTTCATAGGTTGATGCTCAACCACTGAGCTTCACTGGCTGGACTCTATCCACATTATTAACCAGATACACCAAATTCATAGATGCAGAGGCCTGGCTTATATTCTTTTCTTCAAAGAACTCTCTTTTGTCAGTAATATGTTTTTTCCCTTTCATTTTAAGGTTTGCTTTATTTTGGGTAAATTTTAAATGATCAAATTGGGAGAGTTGAGGTCAGTTAGATCAACAACTGGTAGAATTAAACAATGAAGATAGTTTTTCTGAGCAACAGAGGATCTGGATGGTCCAATCTCTGGGGGGAAAAAAAGCAAGTAGAAATTTATTGATTGTCTGCTTTCTTAATAGACATTTGGGTAGAATTATTTTAATTAAGCCTTTTTGTAAATCCTATATAATAAAGAGGTAATATGCAAATTGACCATCACTCCAACACACAAGATGGCTGCCCCCATGTGGAAACAAAATGGCCACCACAAGATAGCCAGCAGGGGAGGGCAGTTGTGGGTGATCAGGCCAGCAGGGGAAGGCAGTTGGGAGGGACCAGGCCTGCAAGGGATGGCAGTTGGGGGCAAGCTGGCCTGCAGGGGAGGACAGTTGGGGGGACCCAGGCCTGCAGGGGAGGGCAGTTGGGGGGACCAGGCCTGCAGGGGAGGGGAGATGGGGGAGACCAGGCCTGCAGGGGAGGGCAGTTGGGAGGACCAGGCTTGCAGGGGAGGGCAGTTAGGAGTGACTGGGCCAGCAGGGGAGGGTAGTTGGGGGCAACCAGGCTGGCAGGGGAGGGCAGTTAGGGGCAATCGGGCCAGCAGGGGAGCAGTTAGGTGTCGATCAGGCTGGCAGGGGAGTGGTTAGGGGGTGATCAGGCTGGCAGGCAGGTGAGCAGTTGGGAGCCAACAGTCTTGGATTATGAGAGGGATGTCAGACTGCCTGTTTAGGCCCAATCCCAGTGGGCAGTCTGACATCCCTCAAGGGGTCCCAGATTGGAGAGGGTGCAGGCTGGGCTGAGGGACACACACAACGCCCCCCCCCCCCCATGCACGAATTTTGTGCACCGGGCCTCTAGTAATCCTATAAGAGATTTAATCATCTGACTCTTTTTTTTTTTTTTTTTTTTTTTTAGTTTCTGTATAAAGTAATGCAATATTGATGTAGAATACCAACCAACAAACCATTTTAATAGGGGAGGGGCATGTAATAGATAAAGAATCACAGTTGTTTTATACTTATTCACATAGAAAAGAGATTTTTCTTACAGACCCTGGGAACCTGAAGGATGTGTCGCCAGAAGGAAATCAGGGGTCAGAGACAAATATACCTGAAAGCCCAGATGAGCTGGACAATTAAAAGAAGATACCTGTTATGCGCGGATCAAGGGTAGAACCTACCTGAGAGGAGGCAGCGTCCCGGGGCTGTCTTTGCAAGGACAATGATAGAAAGAAGGCCCCGGGAACTCCCTAGTTTTAGATTTTTTTTACCCACCCTCTAACCTTATAGAAGCACTGGCTTGAAATGAAATGTCAGAGCAGTCTTTTTAAAGTATTACACCTGCTGCTTTCTCAGATGGCCAGTCATCTGAATAATAAAAAGCACCACAAAGATTCAACCTTGTCTCTACTTATTTGACTCTGGTATTGATGGGCAGCAGGATCCTTTTGTGTCCAGTTTCAATTTGAAATAGAAGCATTTACTCCCATTTTTTTTTTTTTTAGCCAGGTGTGGTCACCAATAAACTGATTCTAGAACTTAGATTCAGTAGAACAAATCTAATTATTTACATAATATGTATTATCATATGGAATTTATTATATACTTTATTTTCACCTCGTAGTCATACCTAATATCCATACAGTATTGAGGGGATTTTTTCATTCAAAACTTTTTCACTTTGATTTTCCCCCCACCTCTTCATAAAATATTTATATTCAAACAAATCCCAGTTCAAACAAGTTACCCAAACAAATCCCATTTCACAAGCTACCTTCCTATTGAAGTTTATAGATGGATTACAATAACAAAAACAACACACTTTTTTGTCATCACTTTGTAGTTAATTTACTTCTTTTCTTTTAGAAACTGCAGTATCCTAAACTTGAATTTGTAAAATATTTTAATTTATTTAAATAACACTGTTAGAACGAGTTCTCTATTTTCAGGCAGTCAGTAAAATGCCTCTAGGATGGGATTGATTGATAGAATAATCACTTTTTTGGGGGTATTTTCCCCACAAAAGTATACTTTATAATACATACAACGATGATGAGCTCTAGTTTAGAGATTTTTTCCTTGATTTTGCCATGAAATGGAAAAAACAATAACAAACAAACAAAAACACAAAACTTGACATTTCACAAGCAGTTTGTTTCGTGGGAATTCAATTGTATATGATTAAGGCATAAGTATTTATTTTTTATGATAGAATAATTTCAGGTAATGTTAAAGCCATGAATGATATTTTTGAAATAGGGAGAGGATAATTTTGCACTAAATGATGCTATTTCTGAGTGAAAATAATAATGATGATTTGCCAATAGTCTGAACAGAAATTTGTCTTTACATTGTTGTTAAGGTAATCGAAAAGTAATTTATATGTTTATGAGTCTGTCTTTTAACTGAAAAAAAAAGTACTACCTGTATATCATTAATAAAAAACAAAGTGGTTTTAGTCTGTTCAGAGAAAATAGGGAGATATTTCCAGCAAAAGAGCTTACCTATGTGAACCGGACAGAGGACTGGACTGTGGGTCTTGCTTTAGCCTTCACTGATCAGCCAGGCATGGCAACCCTGTCTGCTCTTATTCATTAGCTCTCATGGCTGACTTGGAGCTTGTGTTGTCGAGGTTTTAGGTTTGTCCGGTTGGTTTCACACAAAGAAAATACTAGGACCTGTCACCTTAGAATGTAGCCAGCACTAACAGCAGCCCCATCTTCAAAAGCCACCAGGGAACAAGTTGAGAGAGGGTTAATCGCTGAGCATAAGCTATGGGAAATCTAGAAAAATGGCCCACACTTGTCATTCATGTTGTAAGAAGCATAGTATGTTTCAGGTACTATGGATTTGAAAAAATAGAGACTCGGCTGCTGAAAATTATAGTCCAAACTTTTGAAACAGTGAAATAATTTCATTTAAGAGCTCTAATTTTGAGGCCTGGGCAGCTAGATACAGAGAAGTTAGCTATTGCATCCCTAATTCTATTAACACCATTTAAGTTGGGTGTTTATAGGATTTACCTGGTTAGCTCTAAACTTAAAGTCAACTTGATTTCCCTTGGCTCTTTCCTCTCCCCTTGTCTACGTCCAGGCTGCAGTGGTCTCTAGCGCTCTTCTGTCCTCTTCGCCTTATCCTTAAGTCACATCTACTAGTCAAGGCATAAACGACTGGTAAGAGTTTTAGGTTTTTAGCTCTACTCTCAGGGACAACTGCCCCATTTGATAGAGAGTACAGTCTCAAATCAGTGCCCCCTTTTAATCCAGGGATCCCTAGTGTGTGTGTGGGGGGGAGAGGGGGGTAAGGGGGAGTGGCAGTGGAAAGGGCTTCTGCTCTACTCCATCCCCTTATATTCAAATTAAAGTGGATTCATTTTTTTAAGTTTTTAGGTTGGGTAAGATTTCATTAAAAATGAATCCCAAGTTTACAAAAGGCAATATGCAAATATTTCAATTTTACTTATATGAAATATATATAAAATAAGAACTCTTAGATCCTGAATTCAGATTTATATTTTTCTTAATATAAGCTCTACCATTTATTAGTATGTAACTCTGGACAGTTTATCAAGCCAATCTGAGCCTCAATTCCTTATTTGCAAAGTGGATTTACTAAGGGTATCTACCACCTATAGCTATTATGAGAATTAAGGAAGATAAGATAAAATGCTCAACATAGTTGCTGGTCCATATTAAGTGGTAATTATATTCAGGCATCCTTCAAATGCTGAAGGTGATCCTATACAATCTTGAAACTTTCCAAAATACTTAAAAATCAAACCACGTATAAGTATTTTCCTATATGTAAGAACAGCTGTGAGATGCCAAGACAAATTAAGCCTCTTAATTTATAAATGGCTAAGGCCTTATATCCTTCTGTTCTATTTCAAGTACATTTCCTAAGCCAATGCTACGTATAAAATATAGCCAATTAGAGAAGCCAAATATGTTACAGGATCTAACCAATGAATGCAGGGCTGAAGAAAGAAAATGTAGCCCAAAAGTCAAGAGTCAGAGAGTTAGGCCCAGCCTGCATGGCTCAGTGATTGGGCATCAACCCATGAACCATGAGGTCACTATTCAATTCCCTGTCAGGGAAATTTAGTTCAATCACCAGTGGGGGTGTGCAGGAGGCAGCCGATGATCAATGATTCTCTTTCATCATTGACTAGAGGCCCAGTGCATGAAATTCGTGCATGAGGGGGTTGTCCCTCAGCCTGGCCTGAACCCTCTCCAATCCGGGACCCCTTGGGGGATGTCTGACTGCCAGTTTAGGCCTACAGGGATCAGGCCTGAACTGGCAGTCAGACATCCCTCTTGCAACCCAGGACTGCTGGCTCTTAACCACTCACCTGCCTGCCTGCCTAATGCCCCCACCTGCCCTCCCCTGCTGGCCTGGTCACCCCCAACTGCCCTCTCCTGCCGGCCTGGTCACCGCCAACTGCCCTCCTCTGCCAGTCTGGTTGCCCCCAACGGCCCTTCCCTGCTGGCCTGGTTGCCCCCAACTGCCCTTCCCTGCCAGCCTGGTCACCCCTAACTGCCTCTACCTCAGCCCCCACCACCATAGCTTTGTCCGGAAGGAAGTTGGACGTCCAGAAGATGGCTGGTCGACCCGGTCTAATTAGCATATTACCCTTTTATTAGTATAGATAGATTATATAGGATAAGATTGCTTAAATGGGGGAGGGAAACCTTTTTCAGCAGGAGGAGATGCTCTTGGCAGACAAAAATACATAACCCCTATATCTAGACTGATAGGCAGCAATATGCACTATACTGCCAAACCGGTTATTAAAAAATTGAACTGCTTTCTTACACCTTATATGAAACAGCTGTTGCCCTTAAAACCCCTCCTCAGCCCCCACCTTAGGTTCTGCCTTCATAGTTCTGCCTTCGCAGTTCACCCAGATTAGGTTCTGATTGGTCCGTTTCTATGCCAGTCAGAGTTAAAAGCTCCACTTCCTAGGCAGCCATTGGCTCCTCTGAGAAATCTAGAATGATCCTGCCTTCACGTCGGCACCAGCCCTTCAGTCACGCCCCCAGTCCACTACTGGGTGTATCTCTGACTTCTCTGAGAAACGGCACCTCAGGTTTGTGCTGGTGGCAATTTTGAATTCTCATCCCTGACCTAACCTTCTTACAGTGCCAGCTCCGTGAAGGCAAGCATTTGTCTTCATTCTTAGTTCACTCATAGACTTTACCTGTGTCTATGCATCTATGCTAGCACCACATGGTGACGGGTTGAATGGTCATTTCGGTCATCATGGTCACTGCTTTCTTATATATATATAGATGTTTCTATCTCTCCTTTCTTCCTCTCTGAAATCAATAAAAATATATTTTAAAAATAAGAGAGTTAAGGAAGGAATCAGAAAAAAGAAGCAAATGAAAGAATGAGGTTTGAGGGACCAGAACTTTGTGAACAGAAATACCAAAATCTCCTTCATATGGGGGTAGAAATGGTTTGTTGTATTGGCTCAAAGGAATCAGATCAATGTGGACCCTCTTTGCATTCTATAAAGATAATATAGCCAAGATGACAGGTACATATATGGAAAGCAAGTTGGATAATATATGTTGACAAATTCAGATCTGAGAATCTAGAGAGCAAGAGAGGAGGTGGGTGACTGGGCTACATGTCTAAATTCATTCAAAATGCAATAAAAAACAAAGAAACATGTGCTAATAAAATAACATACAGCCAAAGGCCACATTCTGCTAACAGGCTGCCAATTTATAATCACATCACATACAATATCTCATTTATTATTACTATCATCATGGAGTCCATATAAAATCTTGGGAATGGCATGGTCATGGAATATTTCTTGATGCACTATTATCTCAGCAGGCAAATAAGAAGACATGGGAGTTAACTTATGAAAAATTTTGGGTGCTTAGATAACTGTATTTACCTAAACACATAAACATATAGACAATTCAGAATGGAGAAAATATGTAAAAATGTCCTGCAAAATACAATGACGTCCATTTTCATAAGTCAACTGCCTGGCCCTTGGTAAATTCTGGAGTGCTCTGGAGTGCTCCTGGTATGAAATCTTAAAGACAGAACAAGGCGGGAGGGTGTATTTGTTTTCTAAGGCTGCCATAACAAAGTACCAAAGACTGGGTGGCTTAACAAGAGCAGAAATCTATTCTCTCACAGTTCTGTAGGCTAGAAGTCTGAAATCATGTCATGCTGTCTCTGAATGCCCCACACCTTTTTCTTAGTTCTGGTGGTGTCGGAAAAATTTTGGTGTTCCTTGACTTGCAGATGCATCACACCCATGTCTAGCTTCATTGTCACATGGTACTCTCTCTCCACAGGCCTATACCTCTTCTTAGAAGGGTAGCAGTCTTTTGTATTAGGGCCCAACATGACCTTATCTTCATTTGATCTGCAAAAACCCTATTTCTAGATAAGGTCACATTCAGAGGTACCAGAGGTTAGGACTTTTATATATATATATATATATATATATATATATATATATATATATATATATATATATATAAATTTTTTTTTCTGGGGGGGGGGGGAGCACAATTCAACCCACTACAGGGGAGGTTGCACCTGTATTCCTTTGTGTTCAATTTTTTCTTGATGAAATTATAAATTATATATTTTACAATTTTCTTTACTTTCTAGAGGAAAATGCACATAACTGTAACATTTAAAAGTATAATTATGGTCTGACTGTTTTCTTAAATATCTTTCTAAGGCTCTGCATTTCCCTCAGGATAAAGTTCAAACTGCTTGCGATGATAAACCTGGTTTTTCACAATAAGTTTCTTCCTTACTTCTGGCTCATTTCTTCAGCATATTCTACACCCCAGCAGTGGGCAAGTGCTGTATTTACACTTCTTTGAATCTTAAATTTCTTCTAATTCATTTCTTTGCACATACTGTCCAGATTGATCTCCATTTCTCCCCAGCCCTTTCTTTATCTTTAGCTAGAATCAACACATTTTTCATTTCTCAGTTTAGATGTTATTTCCTTTGTGGGGTGATTTGCCCTGTTTTTGTGCTCTGATTATACTTGGACCAGCACCCATCCCACTATATTCAAATTCTCTGTTCCCCACATTAGCCAACGGTTAAATGCTTTGTTTTATTTAGAACTTGTGGGATCAGGCTGAAGTCGGCTCTCTGACATCCCCAGAGGGGTCCTGGATTGCGTGAGGGCACAAACCAGGCAAAGGAACCCCACCGGTGCATGATCTGGGCCGGGGAAGGACATCGGAGGACTCCAGGGCGTGTCTGGCCCATCTCGCTCAGTTCCAATCAGCTGGATCCCAGCAGCAAGTTAACCTACTGGTTGGAGCGTCTGCCCCCTCGTGGTCAGTGCACATCATAACGACTGGTTGACCAGTCAACTGTCTTCCCCCTGGTGGTCAGTGCATGTCACAGCAAGCAGTTGAGCAGCCTTAGCATATCATTAACATATTACCCTTTGATTGGTTGAATGGCCGACCGGATGACTGGACACTTAGCATATTAGGCTTTTATTATATAGGATTATATCTTCAGGACTTAGATAGGGCTTGACACAGAATGGTCATGCACATTTTTTGGGGGCCCAGGAGTAGGAAGAGGAGAGAAGGAGGTATTGAAAAGAGAAAAAGCATTAGAGGAGAATAAAAAAAGCCATGTCAGATGCCCACACTCTTATTAAGTAGGATCAAACTAGACTATCAATTCAATTTGTTAAAATGATCTAACAAGGAATGAACTGACAATATTTGGGTTCCTTTTAGGAGTCATGGATTGATTATCAGGTTTTTGGTGTTTTTTTTTTAATAAATTATCTTGATTAGAATACCAGTAGACTTTTAGACTGAGAAACAGGGAAACAGGTATCCCGGGTTCAAATGCCATCTCTGTAACTTAGTATCCAAGTGACTAATTCATATACTTCTCCATGCTTCTTTTTCCTTATCTGTATATTAGAAATGATATAGTACTTACCTTATATGTGTGAGGATAAACAAATCATCTTTTCTATCAAAAAGAAGTTTAGACAGCCACCATTTTGGACTGCGTAACTTGGCAGCCGCCATGTTGGCCGCATGGCTTGCAGCTCCCTGTGGGCCACCATCTTGAAACAGCAAAGGTCAACCCCTCCTTTTAAATTAGCCAATCGCGAAAGACTGTGCACCTGAGCTCCAATCAAGAGCAAGGGACAGGTCACGTGCGTCAAGGATTATAAAGTCGAGCAGCCTGCCAGCTCTGTGTGTGTGCTTCCAGACCATGTGTGCGCACCCTTGTACATAGAAATAAAGATGTTTGCTTTGCTGCCTGGCTCCCAAGTATGTTTTGTATTATACCAGGATTTGGGGGCTTGCCTTATTTCTAAAATATGATTGATGTGAGAATTCTGTGGGTGAGTATATGTAGAATGCTTTTTTACTTAGAACAATGCATATAAAATAGCGCATGTTATATAGAACTATTATTTCAACATTTTCTTATTTTATTCAGCTTTTTTCATATGGATTAACCATCTATGGGAAGCAGCTATCCTATATAATAAAAGGCTAATATGCTGGCGAGCACAGCAGCGGTGGCAGGAGCCTCTCCTGCCTCCCTGGCAGTGCTAAGGATGTCTGACTGATGGCTTAGGCCCGCTCCCCAAAGGACTCCTGGACTGCGAGAGGGTGCAGGCTGGGCTGAGGGACCCCCCCCAAGTGCACAAATTTTGTGCACTGGGCCTCTAGTTGTTTAAATACTAAAGTGAGAATTTTTACCCAGCATAAACTCAACTGTTATATTTTAGTGTTTCATGAAATATACTATTCTAACTCTGGTTCAAATTCAAAGAACACTATTTGAGAAATAAATTTGTGGAAATTCTATGTTGATTAATTTAAGGAGAAAAATTATACAAATAAAAATTCTTAAATTCTATTCTGTACTCAGGAAGTTAACTAACAAAAAATAAAACAATAACTACTCCAGCCATGAAGACAGAAAAGAAGCAGTCCAGAGATGGAATATGCCGACGTCGCCTTGCCATACTAGCAGTTAGCAGCTGTGCGTCACTGCAGGTTGCCCAGGACCAAACCAGAGAGAGTCGGACCGCATTACCACCATTTTTCCACCATCCAGAACTGAAATGTCATTGCTGACATGTACACATAAGGAACTGTTTGACATTGAAGCTGGGTCTCAAAAGAACTGTTGGCCCAGAAAGAAACTCACTACAGACTGACTCATTTGCCTGTCAGCATAACCATTATTGCTTTTCTCATTTTCGGTTCTTATAAGTGTGTTTCTATTAGCACATGATCTCACTCATCTAGGGGAAATAATGAACAACATAGACTGATGAACAAGAACAGACCCAGAAACAAGGAGGCATGGATCAGACTGTCGGGCCTCAGAGGGAGGGTAGGGGAGGGTGGGGTTAAAGGGGAGAGATCAACCAAAGGACTTGTGTGCATGCATATGAGCCTAACCAGTGGTTAAGGACAACAGGGGGGTGGGGGCATGCGTGGGGAGGGGTGTGGGATGGGAATGGGGGGATGAGGACAAATATGTGATACCTTAATCAATAAAGAAAAAAAAAACAATAATTGGACAGAATAGAATATAAGGAATTAAATCACATTTAAATGTTTTTTTCTCTCCACTTCGAGATGTATAAAAACCTCTGCGTGTCGTACAAGTGCCTTCCATAAGAGGGCAGTAGCACATTTCGATAACAATGCAAGGTTTTCAAGTATTTTCATTTACATTAAGACTAAGTAAAGTGACAATAATAATTGGTGCTTCAGATGTATATTTATGTAAAAATCTTGTTTTTATGGCTTAAAGCTGTATTTTTTACAGCTTTATTTGATGTAACTTTAAAAGAAAAAATATTTGTACGTAGAAATAAAATTTGTGTAAAAGATAAAAAGACCAACATAATTGATTTTTAAAAACAAAAATAAAAACAATAATTACAAATATTTTCTTTAATAAAAGCAACCATAAAATTAACATAATATATTGATATTCCAGTAGCAATTCTGAACATTAGTAAAATATTTTGAGAATACTTTTCTCTTGTTAAAATATAAGTAGCTAAAATATATTAGCCAATTTTCCCATCATTGTATTGACACTGAAACAGGAATTTTAGGGGGATATAGGCAGGCTTAAGGAGTTTTTAGAATTGGGGTCCATGGAAAAACACAGGGCTACAGATTTGGAGAAGGTACATCTCCATAACACGAGGAAGCCAGGTGCAGGGAGGGGCAACAGTTACATTTACATAAGACAAGGGAGCTGGAAGCAGACAAAAAGGTCTATATTTACAAAATAAAGAAGAAGGAAGAAAGCCAGAAAGAAAAGAACAATGAGGGAGGAGGGCATCACATGTCCCATGTGGTGTTTGACCTTTGAGCCCAGGAGTTACTATAGTAACCAGTCTAAGGGAATAGTGACCAATCAGAGGGGATATCAAGGCACCAGGATCTGCAGCCTTTATAAGCCATAGGGGAAAGAAACTCAGTGGGACCCTTTCCCCCTCCCTACGTGGGAGTCCATTCTGTGGGACTCTCCCTTTCTCCATGTGGGAGTCCATTCTGTGAAACTCTTTCCCTCTCCCCACGTGGGAGTCTGTACTTGTTCTTCAATAAATCTCCACATTTGCTATACCACTTTCTGTCCGTGGATTCATTCTTCGATCCCAGCCGACAAAGAATCCTCATTCCAGTCCAAAAATTCCGTTTCAATACTTATTGTGTGTGTGTATGTATTAGCAAGTGTAGAATGCCATGAATCATCTTTTGAAAATAAATAATTTGAAAATAAAGTGTACCTCTTTGTAAGAGATAATATAGCAAAAATAAATGTATTCACACTATATAATATGCTCACAAATATAATATGCAATATTTTTTATTGATGTAAACTCATAATGTTTCTTAAGAGAAATCTTCAGGTAGTATAATGATATTTGTACAATATATGATCATGATTTTGGGATACATACATTTTTTTTTAAGAACTTAAATCTGAGAAATGTAAGTGAATTGAACTTCATATCAATAATACTACCCAAAATACATTTAATCAACAACTAACATTTTTTTTACTAAGTGCTTATTTTATGCTGAATAAAGTTCACAGTAAGAACTTTGCATTTCTGATGTAAAGTTCATTCTTCACAACATCCATAGGAGTTAGCTATCTCAGTATTATGAGCCCCTTTTTATACTTAATGATTAAAATCTGCTGACCAAGGTCATAAGTCAGTAAGTGGCAGAGTCAGGTCTCCAGGAACAGAGATTTTAACCAGTTTGCTAAAATAAAACATCAAAATTTCACACATTTGTAAAAACTAGGTAGTCGATCTTATATTTCTACTTTTGATCTGTGTGTCACTGTGTAAAAAAGAGTCAATTTTTAATATGATTGCATTTGATCTAGGACCCAAGAATGAAATTGAAGTGATTAAAAGATACGGTGAGGTCTCCTCCTTTTTCCCCCCTTTTGATTTTTCTTTTCCTCCTTAGTAGGCAATGAGCTTTTCCTAAAACTGCTGGAATATTGATACATGTAAATTAGGGGGGGTGAAGAAAATAAGCAAATAAATTGAAGATAATGGAGTTACAAACATAGAAAGGGGTGACTAGAATTGGAGTTAGCAGTGTGAAATTATGATTTTTAAAATAAATTGTAGATAAGTAGGTATAGAAATAGATATAAATGTACTAGTATATCTATTTATAAAGGTATATCTCTCCACTGACCAGCCAATGAGTAATGATGTACCATTTAGCACAAAGAGCACTGAGAGCTTGATTTACAAACACTGTTCTCCACTAAAATGTACCAGGGCTGTTTAAAGAAATGGCTGTCTCCAGGGCTTGGGCAAGGAAAATACAAGATGAACTTGGGACAACTCCTTGGGCTGGGAACAAGGAAATGCTAAAAGGATGATGGAGATGTGTCAAAAGGATACAGCAACAACTTTGAAAAGGCTTCCACTGACCAACTTTGAGAGAATTTAACATCAAATAAATAATAAAAGTAAGAACTGTTAATACTTTGAGTAAACCAGAAATTCAAAATCCATACATACAAAAATAAATAAGTAACCATGCATTAAGTTGAAGAGACAATACGTTCTTTAAATAAAAGGAATGCTGAAGTTGGAAAATCAGCATTCGGCAACTTTCATACTGATAAATATGCAAGCATCATGAATGGATGCAAAAATTGATGAGGATCAGAATATTTACAGAGTATCAAACTATATTGCCACCAAATACCTTTAAATTATTATTAATAAATACATTAGGTACTTAATTCCATTGTGCAGAAACCAGGGAGTGTTTTGACCAAACAATAAAGGCTAACATCACCAGTGAAATTACAGTTAGCGATAGTGTACTTTCTAATCCTATATAATAAAGAGCTAATATTCAAATGGTCATCATGCCCTCACACCGTAATGCCTTAATGGCTCAGACACTCAATGTTGGGGAGAGAGGAATGGGGACCAGCCAGGCTGCGGCCCAGGAGAGGGACAAGCTGCCCGCTCCGTGGTCCTGGGTGCCAATGACTGGGGCTGCAGCCCTGGAGAGGGACAAGCCGCCCGCCCCACGGTCCTGGGCGCCAGGCACGGTCCCCTTTGGCTGTGGCCGGCCTGGGCGAAGCTGGCCCGGGGCCTGGGTGCCTGCGGCTGGCCAGAGGGAGGGAAGCCCGGGTTCCAGGTACCTGCGACCAGCCAGAGGAGGGAATCCTGGGTCCTGGGTGCGGGGTGAGGCAGAGGCAGTTAGGGGTGATCAGGCCAGTAGGGGAGCATTTAGGGGTGATCAGGCAGGCAGGCAGAGGTGGTTAGGGGAGATCATGCAGGCAGAGGTGGTTAGAGGCAATCAGGCAGGCAGGCAGAGGGGTTAGGGGTGATCAGGCAGGCAGGTAGGCGAGCGGTTAGGAGCCAGCGGACCCAGATTGTGAGAGGCAGTCAGACATCCCCCGAGGGGTCCTTGATTGGAGAGGGTGCAGGCCAGGCTGAGCCCCGCCGCCCCATACATGAATTTTGTGCACCGGGCTTCTAGTACAATATAATGAGAACATGCATCCATATGAAAGGTCCACAGGGTAACTGCTCTGTAGTCTTTAAACCTATCAAAGACATGAACTACAAGGAGAGACTGAAGAACACCTTCAGCTTAAAAAAGGCTAATGAGACATCAATTAAGTGCATCATAAAACTCAGGGTTGGATCTTAGTTCTTTACAGCAAATTATTATGGATTTTGTGGATTAGGTGATAATATCTAATGAAAATTTGGTAATAGTAATTTTCAGATTGTGATGATTTTACTGTGGTTATGAAAACAAGTGTCCTAATCTGGACAAAGTATATAAGAAGCCTTAATATTACCTGGTGATTTTTATGTAAATTAGAAATTATTTCAAAATATAAAGGTTTCATAAAAGCAAGAGGGAGGAATTTACTGGGGAGAGAGAACAGTGAATGCCAAGGTGCTAAAGCTGAGAAGGGAGGTAGAGATAGGAGGGCGGGGTGGCTGAGCATAGGGAGGGCAGGGGTGCACTGTGTACCAGGTAAGGCTTCAGACGTGTGCAGGAGCCCTATCTTCCTGGCCAAAGGCACTGGGTTTTATCACAGAAGAAAGAAGAAGCCCCGGAAATTTTACAACATGATCTGATTTATGTTTTAAAATTATACTCTGTGTGCCAAGTATAAATTGAATTGGGTGGGGGGGAGAAAAGAGGAAGAAGTAGAGAGCAGGAGTGAGGGGGCAGGTCTGTGGGAGATGATCATTGCTTAGCCAGAGTGGATGCAATGCAGATGAAAAGAAAAAGATGCATTTGAGATATATTTTTAGTTAGAACCTACAGCTAGAGGCTGATGGATTGAGTGAAAGAATTAAGGCTGACTGTGAAGGTCTCTGTAAAATAAGGGAACATGTCAATGATACATTTTGGTATGTCTCAAAGTACATGCATAGCATAGGGTCTTGCATATGTAAAATATTCCATGTATATTGCATATATGCTGATTGATACTTTTTATATCATTTGGAAATTATTGAAAGTGTGGACATAATTATAGGATACTGCTTCTATAGTGAATGTTTTATGAGGCACTTGTACCTTGAAGCATTTTAAAGCCCTAATGTAAGCTATCAATGTGATTACCTCTATTATTCTATCACATTTTAGATAATTTAATAGCAATTCCATAATGGTTCAGAACACCCACTCCTTAGTTGCTACCTGATGGTGCATAGAAGTAGCATTAAAAGTAATTTTACAAGTGACTACTAGACTCCTAAAAACAATACTGTATTTCAGTATTTTCTGACAACTGTTTATCTGATTATTCTCCAAGGATCCCAGGGACTAGGAAATCTTTGCATTCATTTCAAAGACTAATCAACAAAATATTGATCTCTTCTGCCATCTATTTTGCTTCCTTCTGCTTCATCCATCTCTATCATGTCACTTATGAGAAAAAAAGTATGGGATAGAATGGTGTATTATTCAGAGGTCATTCATTCTAGATTAATCTGATATAGGAAGGACATTTAGATGGATAACAAGAGGCTTTCCAAACCATTGCAAGAGCTGAGGATGTGGTGGTGAAGAAAGCACTTGCAGAAAATGAAATTAAAGAATGAATCATCACCAGTGACCTCAGCTGCCTGCAGCCCTGGGGTGGGTTATTTTCAGGAGGAGTCCAGGAAGCCCCAGGAAGCTTCCGTTAATGATCTTACAGGCATGGACACTGAAGTGGATAATACTCAGGAAGAATTCAGTGGTGCTAAAAATACCCTTCATGTGCTGCTTGCCTGCTGATGTCCACACATCTGGCAGCAGCTGTCACAGGTTACTCACGCCTCCTCCTTCTCTCCACCTTTCAGCTGGTGAAGGAGTCTCGAAAATGTGGCTTTTAGTTTCCTTCGCCTGAAGTCTTTGAGAAAGCTTTGAAAGGCAGGGATGACACAGAGAATCAACAAATGATACCTATCATAGGAAGGAGGTGTTATTCTTTCCTTGAGCTCAGTATACAAATTAATGGCTTCTTTCTCTGCACCTGCTCTTAGTCAGTTGAAGGTGAATATTTTCTCTTTAGTTCTCCAGAATCTCTTATAGCTGTATAATAAGAAGCAAAGTGAGGAATTTGGGAATATGAAATTAGGATTACTCATATTTTTGTCAAGATGCCAAAGTTAATTCAGGCACTTTTTGTTTTGTTCTACTTTGGCAAACATTTATGGGGAACAAACAATGGAATTTCAAACCCAAAGTCGTTATGTATGCCATAACTTAGTTCAGAAAACAGCATTTGGATTAATGACAAGTTATATGATTACCCTCGTAGATCAATTTTATTCTGGTAGAAAATACTTATTGACTACTTAAATGTGTCAGTAACTCTATTAATTTTGGGGGACACAAAATTAATAGTCACTGAGATTGTGCTACTGGCTCACAGCTGGCTAAAGTTCTTTACCTGGTAGTAATTAACATGTTGATTCCTGAAGGGTTTGAATCATGAGTGGACCTGACTCATTTGTCTGTTTGTGGGCTTGTTTATTTGTTCATGTATTTGCTTTGCTCTAATTTTCAATTGCTTTATGAAAATAATAAGAGGAGACCCTAGAGAATCCCAGAGGTTCCAGACATCTCCCCTCCCCCAACTGTATGGCAGCAACCACAGTTTATTCTTACTAATTATGATCTATCACCCTGGCCTATCATCTTTTGCCTCTTGTTTGCATGACATGAGGAATACAAAATGGCAGATGCTGTTTTAAAGGCCATTACTCTGAAGGCTGTGGTGCACTGGAGCAGATGCACATTGACTCCCAAGCACTGACTATGTGAGTTTTCTCAATTCTGTGTTCAGTGACATCACTTTGGATGATGGAAGTATTTACACTACAGATATCAGCAAATTCTGCAAGGCAGGGCCTGTATCAACTGCGGCTTCATGACTGATTATAAAAACAAGTACTGTATAGCTCTGCATGTTTTCTCCAGCATGTTGAGTGTGTGTGTTTGTGTGTGCAAACTTTGCCCCACTTTTATTCTCATCTTTATTATTTTATTAAGAATTGTCAAGGGTCATTAACTTTATGTGTTTGTCTTTAGGTTACAGAATATTCAGTGGGACCAGGACTGAATGTGGGGAGTATAGTAATTAATAATATCTAGTGATGAATTCTCTGGCCAACTGGATTTTGTGTTGCCCATAGGGTGTAGATGAGAACACCTTCATCTGTCTAAAAGATCACTGAATATTTTTAGGTGAAAGCATGAAACTGATAGAGTCGTTATATGGCATTCTAACATGCACCCTAAAAAGACTGTATATAGGGGATGAGTAGCAGAAAGGATTCACCTTGCTGGTAATTAATCTGTTCTCTGATCTGAGATGCTGGTGTTGCTCCCAACAGTCCTGTCCTAGCAATAGCTGCACACTCTGGGAACAGCACTTAGTTCCAGTTTCCAGCCTTTTAAAAACACATTTCCCCAAACAGCCTCATTCTGTCCCCTCGGATGAATCTGTTCTGGTTGAGAAGAAGTTTCTCCTTAGAGATCTGGGCTCATCTCTGCCAAGCTCTGAGTTCCTGAGTACCAGCATCAGCCAGGCATCATCTTCCATCCCAGGAAGGCCTAGGTTTCAGCTCTGCTGAGCCTCTTCTCCCTTCCTAAGAGGACTGAGAGCTCCTCAGAAATCTCTTTTAAAGGTTCTAGCTTCTAATACTCATTCACTTTTCCTTTCCCTAACTTAAGGATAGTAACTGGTAGCTGCTTACCCCCTTTACTATCTTTGTGATGTCTGCAAAAAATATGTATATTTTGAGCCCACCAATACTACTTTAACCAATTCGCTATATTAAATTATCACTATTAAAATAACTAGTGTGGTTTCTGTTTTCATAGACTTTTATTAACAACTAGAGGCCCAGTGCATGAATTTGTGCATGGCAGGGGCAGGGATGAGATGGCGGGAGGTTGGCTGGCCGGTGGGAGAGAGACTGAGGGAAGTTGGCCGGCCATGGGAGGTTGGATGTAGGAGCGCACTGACCACCAGAGGGCAGCTCCTGCATTAAGCATCAGCCCCCTGGTTGTCAGTGTGCATCATAGTGACTGGTTGTTCTGGTCATTCTGGTTGTTTGGTCATAATGGTTGCTTAGGCTTTTATATATATAGATACCATCAATAAACATATATCTGGAAAAATGCTGGACATTTCAATCCCTCATTTTTTTGTTATTATAAAATGAAAGATGTTATTAGGAATAATCACTTATGTATCTTTCTGTTACACAAGTTTATTGTGTGCCTCTAGGAGTCTTACACAGAGACAACAGTCAATAGTGATAAAAAAATAATAAGAAAAATGTATGCAATAGAATAAATTGCTTAACATAATTAAGCTGTATGGATTAGACAAGAAAATAATTACAGATGTAAAGAAATTGTAGAAGTGGATAATTAAAGAAATGAAGAGATGGAAACAGGCAAAATAAAGATTTTTAAAAGTTAGTGATCTCTAGTTTTTATTTTATTTTATTTGTTTTGTTTTGTTTTTGAGGGAACAATTCCCAAACTATTATAAAAAATAATAAAAAAAACATTAAAAATATTTTGCCATGCACCATCACTTCATTAAGAAAAGACATTTTAATACAAATGAAAAAATAACATGCTATCAGAATATAAATCAGTCCTTCCTTAGAAAAGACAGTAACTAACTTTACTCAACATAGATGCATGCAGACATACCACAGGTATTCTTTAAAGATCATTCTCCCCTACTATATTTGGGCACAAAAGTAATTATATCTTCAGCTAAGTAGATTAATTGAAAGCAGACTTCTTTAGTGTTGTTTCCCAAGCCTCCCACTTCTGAAACAGACTGCCACACATTGCAGCTTCTTTGCTGATGATGGTCTGAGTTTCAGGATCATTGGCCTCCCAGGATAATGCTACCACGTTTTCAACAGAGATGTGCACATGTGAGAGGTCAAACTTTACTGTCGGTATCTTTCTAGTCCCCCATTTATAAGACTCTATTGAGAAATGGTAGTAACTAGGACATTTAAGCATAAAAGAAAAAATACTGAACTTGCACACTGAATATGGATTCTTTCATAGTTTAATATGGGGAAAAATAACTTTTATGGGGTCACTGTTTTAGAGCTAGACAAAAACAGAGATGGGATCATTTCCTGGGATAGGACACATTGAGTTTTTTATTATATAATTTTCAAACATACAGAGGGAAGAGGTAACAGATATATATATAAAAGCCAAGTGACCAGAATGACCCAAACGACCAGAATGTGCACTGCGGCCAGCCAACCTGCCTGATGGGGGCAGGGCTGGCCTGCCAACCTCCCTCAGCCCCTCCACCCAGCCAGTCTGGCCCCGATCGGCCCCCCCACCCCTCTCGGGGGAGGGGCCAGCCGGACTCCGCCCATGCACAAATTTGTGCACTGGGCCTCTAGTGGTATAATAAACCCTTATGTATTCTGTTCACCTACTTGAATAATTTTAAAGGATTGGCTTATCTTTTTAAATATATTCCAGAACTACCTCTGCCCCGCCACGGAGTATTTTAAAGCAAATCTCAGACATCAGATAACTTTAATTTGATTCACCAGATTTATATTAAATATTCTATATTCTCTATAGGATACTTTGCCTATCATGTAGATACCAAAGTGTTCTCACTCAAATCTCTGCTCCTCTTCTTAATTCCAAAACTATACACCGAGGGTTATGGGTCAATGAAAAATAATGCAAATTGCTGTGCATTTTCCAAGCATCTGTCCCTTATGAGTATCTTCCTCTACAAAAAAAATCCCTTTGTAGAAAAACTAAAATATCACATTTACTTTCTTTAGACTATACAGAGGCAAATTAATGAATGAGGGTAATATAACAATTTATTATTTTCCTGCTCGTAGCAATCAGTTTTCCAATGGGTCAAGAATGAGAAAAGAGAGAGGGTGGTTTCTAAGTTCTGTACATATTCACTGCATTATCTTTATTTTCCCACCTTATTGTGGACAGAGAAGACATCCTCTTAGACTGAGTCATGTATGAAAGGTTTGCCTCTAGTATTAAAATTAGATGTGTGATGACATGATAAATGTTAATTTTTGCATATAAAAGTCTTTGAATAATATAAATTTATGCCTTTATAACAATTGTTTTCAGACTTTACTGTGATTAAAATTACTTAGGAAGCTTATTTAAATGATAGCTTTCTGATCCTTAGAAATGGTGATTTAATGAGTCTGAAATAGACTAAACAATCAGTATTATTTTTCACTAATATCTCTTACAATCTGAATGCAAATATTTGTGAAATTTACTGTGAGAAATATTCTTCCACAGATTTTAAACATATGAAATAAATTTTGACTCATAATTGAAAACGAAAAACAGTGTAGCGAGTATATATTATGTTTCATGAACTCAGATGCACAAATTATTTCACTCTACCTAATGCTTTTAGCTCCAAAATTCTGTGGAACACCTGGGTCTGAAGAATCTTTCTGCCTTAGATCCACCACACAGGAAGGAAGACATTTATCTTCCTTCCTTTTTCCCTCAAACTCTCAGTCTCTATACTCAATGAACTAAAACTTATGCTTGAGAGAAAAGACTGGCTGCTCTTGAGGCAGAGGAGCCCAAAGTCATGACTTGATAAAAAGGATTTAACTAAAATGAAAATACACAAATTATCAACTCGATAAATTTTCTTGCCAGCTGAGTAAATCTACTGGTATTAATATCCTTGATCATTATAACAATGTTCATACCACTTACAATTACCATTTGGCATAATTTTGAATTTTTTCTAGTTATGAAAGTAATTCATAAGCATCATAGAAATTTTGGAAATACTGAAAAATTATAAAAGTAAATAAAATTATTCCTAATTTCAGCATCTGGAAATTATGAGCTTTTTTCTAAACAGTCCTATAATCTCTACACCAAACCTTTTATATTTTTGTTTCCCAAGCAGAATCCTGAAAAAAACCATAGATCAAATAATCTCAGAGGAGAGACTAGTAAGAATAAACATGACATAATGGAGTCTGGAAAATAATAATTGCAGAGATATTTAGGTGCGGTTTTCTTTTTGCCTGAAATCATTCGGTTTACCACAGGACACTGGCATGAGTGCCCATTTGCACTTAGTGGTCAATATGGTTGATCTCCGAGATAATAAATGGCTTAAAGCAAGTTGGATTTAATAGTTTATTTTTAAAAAGCAATGCAATTTATCTATATTTTCAAGAAGTACCAGCACTTAAATATAATACTGGTAGATTTTTAGGCAATTATTACATATTATCTTTTATATTAGTCTGTTTGTTTATTGTCTCTTTAGCATGATCCTGTATTTTTGGCTTAGATCCTAAATCCTTATATCTAGACTAGCCCCATTCAAGTCTGTTGACGTCCTCAAAATTTTTTCCACTTCTGGAGTTTTACTGAATCAAAATCTGCAGGGATTAACTTTTAAATTCTGCACTTTTATTAAATAAAATGAGTAACTTTAGTGGCCAAGTTTTAGAATTACTGAAATAGTATACAAATATGTGGGTGTCACTAAGAAGTTGTTTCTCTTTAAAAATAGTTTTCAAAAGATTTAAACCTTCTTGTAAGTGACCCAAATTTGTATATTTCTGGTCTTGCAATGGCTACATTTTGAAGAAAGATTTGATAACATTGTTTAGAACTGCTAAAATAAGTCATCATTAATTAGTTTCTTATCTCCCCAATTTCCATGCAACTCAAGAAAAGTTACAACTCATATTTTTCTTTTACCAAGATAATTCACCAAAAGCTTTCCTTTTGCCTGAACTATTCAAACTACTTTAATACCATATTGAAAACCATTCATTTATTTTAATTTCTGCTATCAAAGCTGTGCATTAGACTTTTTGGTGGTTTTAGTTAAAATAAGGACAGTTTAACTTAGTTGTAATAAAAAAAATTCTGTAGTTATAAAAATGGAGGAATAGGGGCATTTCCTTTTGAATCTTATGTATGCCATTGAATAAATTTACAAAATTATTCTCTTCCTCCTCCTATGCCTCTGTACCACTGAATATTCAGAAAATGTGGAAAGAGCTAGAGAAAAGAGTTATTTCAGAAGTGTGCACATACAGATGGAAAATGGGTTTAAAATGGTTAAAGAGTATGTTTTCTGAGAGGCAATCTTAAAATTTTGTCTTTTTGAATTATAGCATGGCTGAAATAAAATATTGGACATAAAAACTCTCTAAAATGTAGAAAAATCATGAATTGTTTTTAAATAACACCTTTTACATGCAGTAAATTTTATCTGATAAAGTCAAGTTTGAGTTTCAAAGATGCAGGTCATTTTTAAACTCCATAACAGCATTCTAATGTTCTTTGCAAAGTATTTTGCTCTTCTGAACCAATTACTTGTTTTGTTGATTTGTGACTCAGTTAATGATTTCTCATTATTAGAAGTGACTCCTACCAGCAAGTGATAGTCTTTAGGATACCATACAAAAGAGGACTAAATGTCATTTAACAAATCAGCCTTGCCATTTTCAAATGAACTTTCTCCCATGGCACATGGACTTTTCATGGAGAAACACCATTAGCTTCAAAATTAGGTATTAAATAAACTAACCAGTTTTTCACCCTCCTGCCAGTGCAGAAAAAGATGTGAATCATTGGGAATGGCTTTAATTCATCATCAACCACAGAGACTATTGCAAGTTGCTATTTCTGCAACATATGCATTTTCAGATGTGATGTTTGAATCAGGATTATGTCATCTTTGTTATAAACCTAAAGAAAAAATTTTTCTTTGATATATTTATTTTGTCTCTTGGTGATAGTTTAGGGATTTGTGAGACATTACTCTGAAAGCTGTTGAAATTATGTGGGCATAATTACATATAGTTTTGAAGTCTATTGTTTTTGCTGGATATTACTGCCTTTAACACTACATAGTTTCAATATGTACATATACATGTATATTTTATATACATATATTCTGAAAATACCCTAAATACTTCCAATTCATTATTATTGTGTGTGTGTGTGGCTTAATCCTCACCTGAGGATACCTTTTCCATTGATTTTTTTTAGAGATAGTGGGAGGGCAGAGGAGAGAGAGAAAAAAAATATTGATGTGAGAGAGACATAACGATTGGTTGCCTCCCAAATGCGCCCTGACAGGGGCCAGGAACAAAGCTGCAACACAGGTATGTGCCCCTGACTGAAAATCAAACCCCTGGCCCTTTGGTGGGAAGTCTGATGCTCTAACCCCGTGGTCGGCAAACTGCGGCTCACGAGCCACATGTGGCTCTTTGGCCCCTGGAGTGTGGCTCTTCCACAAAATATCAAGGCCTGGGCGAGTCTATTTTGAAGAAGTGGCATTAGAAGAAGTTTAAGTTTAAAAAATTTGGCTCTCAAAAGAAATTTCAATTGTTGTACTGTTGATATTTGGCTCTGTTGACTAATGAGTTTGCCGACCACTGCTCTAACCACTGAGTACACTGGCAATGGCCTTCCAATTTATTTTTTAAATTAAAAATATTTTATTTGATTATAGGTTATTATGTACTTTTAAACATTTACATGTAGAAAGAAATTCAGAGCCCATAATATGTCAGGAGCCAAGAGTCAATGACAAATTAATTCTAACATTATTTTAGTAAGCTAATGAAACAGAACCTCATGGAAACTTGGTCCTCACCATTGGCTTACTTCCTCATGCCTGAGGACTAAGCATTCTTCGCATAGCTGCCCTTCAACCGCCCCATCCTTTATCTATAGTCAACACCCTTTACGACCTTAGCCAAATTATCTAAATCCACATGATCCGCTCAGCCCCTATCCCTCCTAGACATCTCCCCTTCTAGAACTTCCTCATACCCCCTCCCCTGCCTGCAGCCCCTGCTGGCAAGCACTGATAGGTCCACAGTTCACTCCCCGCGCCCCACCTCCCACTCCCTGACTTGGATATAAGGCACTGCTGTAAGAATAAAAATTTGAGGCTTGATCAGAAACCCATTTGTCTTGCCTCCATTCTCCGCGTCCCTTGTTTGTCTCATCTCTCTTAGGTTCGTCTCTAGCGACTGCGTTGTTGCCCCGCGGGTCGGGGCAAAATGGCGCCCAACGTGGTCTAGAGACCCTCCGACGAGAACATCCACTGGAAAGGCCTGGCCAGGCGACCTTCGGATTGAATTCCGCGACCCTCGGATTAAATTCCGCGACCTTCGGATTAAATTCCGCGACCTTCGGATTAAATTCCGCGACCTTCGGATTAAATTCCGCGACCTTCGGATTAAATTCCGCGACCCTCGGATTGAATTCCGCGACCTTCGGATTAAATTCCGCGACCTTCGGATTAAATTCCGCGACCCTCGGATTAAATTCCGCCCTAGATCGCCGCGCACCCGCCGCGAGTCAGATCGGAGTAAGGTAAGTAGATGATTTTACAAACAAGAATTTCAGAACATTTTCACCCCTCTCTGCTCGGCTGTTATTATTGGCTTTTCGGGTCAATTCCTCTAGCCCACTAATAAGCAGTCACCTCACCGTATTGGGGAAGAGTTAAGGGTACCCAGTCTTGGTAGTGACAACTCTGAATCACCTGACCTAGTATCCCTGCTTGATTTCTCTGTCGTGAATTTCTCACTGAGTAAATTTGCTCTCCAAACCTTGAGCTTGCTACGAACAAAAGGTCGTTCACCTCATAGACTCAACCACGAGGAGTTCACCTCCCCCGTTCCTAAGGGACGGGGGACATCAGGGATCTTCCTCGTCTATGAGGGTCCGAGTAGGCGGGTTATACTTACCGACTGTTTCACGCAAGCAAGGGAGTAAAGAGCAATATTGAAAGGTGAAAGTTCCGCTTTGATTTCACAGTTGGCGAGAAAAGTCAGGCTGACCTGGCGTGGGGTTTATACAGCCCGGAGGCTTACGTGGGAGAGGATAATTACCTAAAAAGCCATCCAGCCGACCAGATATGGGGCATTCCCTGGTTCCCCCTAGGAGGAACCATCAATCATAGACGATGGGTTAGAGTAGGAGATGCTTTACAAGATTTTTATCAAGCCTTTGGCCCTGAAAAAATTCCTGTAACGTACATGCTAAAAATCCACTCACATGACCCTGACATTCAAGAAGTTATTAAAACGGGGGAGGAAATTCTTAAAGAAAACTCCCATCCCCCTTCCACACGCCCTTCAGGATTATTATGAGACTTTTGGTCCAGAGAAAATTCCTATTTTAATTGGTGATGGCCTTGATTCAGCACAGGAGAGTTTAAGAATGTCTAAGTGGGGTGCAAGTCTCTAAGAATACCATCTGCACCTCTTCTGCCTCCATGTGTAAACTACTTGTAACCAAGTAAAAAAGAATAAAAGGAACTTCTCAGCAACGGCCAATAATTCTTTATCTTAAAAATCTTTTCTTTCCTTAAAAATAAAAATAAATAAAAATTGAAAAAAGTAAATAAAATAAAAACAGTAGATGCCAGACCAGTACTGAATCTTCCCCCTAAGAAAGAAGGAGGTGGGAGAAGGGAGACACGTGGTGATCCAATATGGACGCCACTCCCCAAGACAGCCAATTTGAAAGGCCTCATCTTTGTCATCTTTATTTATTTTCCAGCTAATGACTTAAAGCTTTTTACAAATTCATAAATGCATCCGGGATTTCTGTGCACATGCAAAGGGAAAAGGCCAGTTTAAAAACGAGTGCGCATAGTTTTGAGCTGGACTTGACCTTTTTCTGTGTACAGAATAAAAACCCGAGACTGTTTTGGCCTTAAAAATGGCGGAGATGAACCGGGGAAAGAGATATAGGGGGCCAAGGCTCTTTTGAAATTTCCCGCCCAGAGACACGTAACCACCAGGAAGTAGAAAGCAAATTTACATGTGAATAGCTATGGGTTTGTTTCTTGACTTCCTCAGCAGGAAAAATTCTTTAAAAAATTTAGTGGCTGTGCCAAGCCTATTGGCTGGAAATTTAAAACTTTTAAGTTCAAATGATCTAAATGTATTGAAATTTAAAATAATGAAATGTTGATCTGAGTATGCCTAGTATGAAGTCTAGATGATATAAGTTAATCTATTAATTGAATATGCCTTATATTTTATTTGAAATGTATCCTTAAAAATGTAAAAGTATTATTGATTTGAGAAATGGTAAGTATTTAATTTGCTACCTAAGATTTAAAGCTCTGAAAGTTTAAGGTCTCTTTCCTTGCCTTGAAAAAGTTTTTAAAGCTACACCTTTTGTTCATGGAGGGAGGGGTGGACACGCCCTTCCCCTAGCATGCAGGTAGGCTGGTTCCCCCCAGCAGCCATCTTAGAAGAATGTTAATTTGCATTTCAATGGCTACACCTTTTGCTAGCCGACCTTCCCAGAAAAGGTCAAGTGGCTAGGCCAAACCCAGCCAGAAAAAACGATTTAAAGTTAACTATTAGATTTTAAAATTTATTCTTAAAAATATAAAGGGTTATTAATAAAGAACTGCTAAATATTTGACTTACAAACTCTGGAAGTTTAAGGTTCAGATTGAATTGGGAGAACTTACATAATTGTGGTAACTAAATGCCTAGAGTATAGCAACTTAATTTTTGAGAAAATAAAATGTGTTTTCTCTTAAATAATTAGGAATTCAAAACATGTTACTTCTTGGTCTGATTTAAAAAAGAGAATTAATTCTGCGATACAGTTTAAATTTAATTGATATTCTTTAAGATAATTTAAGTATATAATCTTTAAATCATATATACATATATATATATTATATGTTTGACCTTTCCAAGGTATTTCAAGGTTTTGAGAATAGCTTTTAAGACATTTCACAGGCCCTTAAATGTATTTCAAAAGTCTATTCTCTCTTCATGGAAAGCTTTATAAAATAATGAAAGTTTTTGCCTGTAAGGAGGGCAAAAACAATATATTTAAATATAGCCAACATTTTCAACAGCAGTAAAATTTCTAAAAAGACAAAAGCCTCAAGCAGCCTGCATTTTTGGATCGGCTGGAGGTGGGACAGTGTTTATACTTTTGGATCAGAACAGTAAAGTATCAAATAAGTTTTACTGAATAGGTTTCTTTGCTTTTTAAATTAAAGATACCTACTTAAGTTACCTTATAAATTGGATTTTTAAAATATAATCAATGTCTCATATAAATTAAGTTACGTGAGAAGCCAATGTTTTTATAAGTAATTGAATCCTGACTCTTAGCCGCCAGCATTCTTAATTAAGCTAGAGGCGGGGCAACATTTGCCGCTTGTGAGGCAGCCGCCATCTTGCCTGCCTCTCTGGCCACGTGGTTACTGCCCACCATCTTGTAATAACAAAGGCCAGTCCCCTTCCTTTAAATAAGCCAATGTCTTTGTAAGCAATTTAAATAAGTTTTCTAAAAGGGTTACTGAAGGCTTCCCATGATTCCTCTGTATATTCAAATAAGCCTAAGAGGATACTCTCAAAATATAATTATAAATTTATAAAAAAGAAATTTTAAGATTTTAAATTCTATTTCAATAACATTTACAGTATAAACTGAAAATTGTTATTAAAATGTTAAATCTGAAAGTAAATTAGTAGTCAGCCTTACTGTAAGAATACTTGTAATATAGCTAGCTAGTCGCCTGAGGCTTGCCTTTCAAGCTGTAACCATACAGGTTGCTTGTTATAAAAAGAAAGACAGATATTTAAATGAAACTCTCTGTAACCTGAAAATTATTTTGGAAGGAAATAGAGGTTTCCTTCAAATATCATAGAGACTGTAATTGATAATCAATGCATTAGGCCTCAGAAGGTGGAGATAAGAAAAGATTAAATGACTTTTAGAAGTTATTAGGAGATTTTAAGTGGTTAAAACCTTTTGTGTATAAAGAAATTGGTAGCCAGTTTGAGATTGAATTTCCATGGCCTAGAAATAATTTTTGATATTTTACAACAGCACATTGTACAATTATCCCAAACTTACAAATTAATTCTTTGAATGTTTGGCAGCAATTTAAAAAGACATAAAAGAATTTAATCCCTTCCACTCTGTGGAAGGCCCCCTGGGAAGGCACTTGAGCATTCTATATTGGCTTCCAGAAATGCTCAGGGCTTTCTCAAGGATGCAAAATAATCCTTTCCATTAATATTTACTGAGTAAACTAAGATTGTTGTTATTTAATGAGTATTAAATTTGACAGTAAAATAGTCAAGTTTTCAGATTAATTTAAATTGGCTAATTGAAAATAAGTAAATATTCAAGAAAATGTAATTGTACAAAAGCTGTTCCTAAAGTATTAACCAAAATTTCTATTGATAGTTCATTTCATGGTAAAATTACTTAACATGCAATGAACCTAAAGCAGTCATATTTTGTGCAAAAATTAAAATTTAAAGTTATCAAGACTGCATTATAAAAATCTTCCAAAGCCTCCTAAAAATTAAATAAAAAAGGGGGATAGTGGAAAAATACCATGTAAGAAAAAATATCCTGTAAGTAAATTACATCAAGAAAAAATTTTTTACTTTGAAAATTAATTTTCACACAGCAGGACACCCATGAAAAACATATATGGTGTCAAAATAAGCCAAAGGAAAATTGTTTGGGCAAAAAATAAAGGATCCCAAGTAAAATTTATAGAAAAGAGTTCTCTATTAACCTTTGGTCGAGAATGTGTTTGTATATTTTCAGAAAACAACTCCTAGACCATGTGGATTCCTGCAACAGAGAGGAATTAACAGGAATGCTCCAGCCATGAAGACATTTGGCCCTTGGACATTTAGAAAAATAACCGACCTTGTAAAATAGCAAATAGATTCAGCTTTAGCAAAACCCATCCAGGTTCACTATCAACGCCTGGAAATGGCCGATAGGTGGGACTCGGTTTACCAAGAGCGCGAAAACCTCCAGACCCAGACTCGCTCCTTCCCTACGGGGACAGCATCTTAACCAGAGGGATGCTTACCTACGCTCTGGCCAGAGCCAGAGGTATGGGTATCAAACCGGGTGCAGAGCAAAGCATTGCAAGGGAAGGTTCAAACATTTTCAACCTCCTCTGGATTTCCCTGAGGGTATACCTGGTTTGCATAGAGGTTGACATCAATAAAAATAATGGCTCTGCCTCTCCTCCCCAAAAGATGTCAAGAGCCACACACGGTGGGCATACAAAGCCCACGGGAGGAACCAGGTCAATGTCTCCCCGGTTGGTTAAGGCCCACTCCCTTCTCTTAAACAGAGAGGGAGGAGATGTCAGGAGCCAAGAGTCAATGACAAATTAATTCTAACATTATTTTAGTAAGCTAATGAAACAGAACCTCATGGAAACTTGGTCCTCACCATTGGCTTACTTCCTCATGCCTGAGGACTAAGCATTCTTCGCATAGCTGCCCTTCAACCGCCCCATCCTTTATCTATAGTCAACACCCTTTACGACCTTAGCCAAATTATCTAAATCCACATGATCCGCTCAGCCCCTATCCCTCCTAGACATCTCCCCTTCTAGAACTTCCTCATACCCCCTCCCCTGCCTGCAGCCCCTGCTGGCAAGCACTGATAGGTCCACAGTTCACTCCCCGCGCCCCACCTCCCACTCCCTGACTTGGATATAAGGCACTGCTGTAAGAATAAAAATTTGAGGCTTGATCAGAAACCCATTTGTCTTGCCTCCATTCTCCGCGTCCCTTGTTTGTCTCATCTCTCTTAGGTTCGTCTCTAGCGACTGCGTTGTTGCCCCGCGGGTCGGGGCAATAATATAATACTAATGTCTACTCATTTAAAACAAAAAGAGGAAAAGAACAAAATAGAAAAAAAAGTTACATTGATTGCCAGATCCTGCGAGATATATACTCCCTAATTTTTTTTTCTGTATGAATTTGATCATATTCAAATTTTATACATGCAGGAGGGCCTGCTCATATTTCAAGCTAGGAGAAGAGAAATTTCCAATTTCAAGAAAGCTTCAGAGAAATATTTTTTAAATGTCTCACCAATGAATTAAAAAATAATATTATAATGGTATCAAATTACATAGAATTGCCATGATGGATTTCTGGTCACTATACACTATTTTACAAATTGTTTCCAGCTTATAAAAATACTGTGAGAAAGCAGAACAGATTTACACAAGAAGACCCATGAAGAGTTTCTGTTGGAGAGATTATTTTATTCCAGTGGCCTACATTTACTTCCAGCTAAGAAATGGGTTTGCAGTACTGGGATATATATCTGCACAGACTAAATGCAAAGAATTGAGAATGAAGGCAGTGATCTAAAGCAGTGCATCTCAAACTCTATGTGCATACAGTCACCTGAAGCATTTGTTAAAGTAGAGATTCTGATTCCACACTCTCTGATGAGTTCTGAGCTTCTGCGTTTCTAACAATCTCCGAGACAATGCTGATATTTCTGGGGCCACACGCTGAGTAGCTGGGATTTAGAGCAGTGGATCCTATAACTGACTGCCTATCAAAGTTACCTTAGTGAGTTTTTTTTAAACATTTACTCTTTTTTTTAAAAAATATATTTTATTGATTTTTTACAGAGAGGAAGGGAGAGGGATAGAGAGTTAGAAACATCGATCAGCTGCCTCCTGCACAACCCCCACTGGGGATGTGCCTGCATCCAAGGTACATGCCCTTGACCGGAATCGAACCTGGGACCTTTCACTCCGAAGGCCGACGCTCTATCCACTGAGCCAAACCGGTTTTGGCAGAGTTTTAAAAACAAAAAAGAGTCCCAGGCAATATCCTAGTTCTGAATCTGGGTCACCTAATTGGGCCTTTGCCATCTGTGATATTATTAAGCTCCACCAGTGACTGAGTCTCAGCCAGGATGGTGAACCACTGACTCAGAAGAAATGATTTATCTCGCAAGAGCACACATAGAGGGAGGGGTGTGTTGGGAGGTATGTGGATAGGAATTGAGGTGCAAGTTTTTTAGAGGTCAGGAGAGAGAAGGAGAGTTCCATTCTGAGGAGGTGAGCCTCCCGATCTCAAAGCTTCTTTCCTCCCAAACATAGGAAAACTGATTTGTGAAGCAAAATTATTTTGACACATTGTCACAGCCTCATTGTTCAGAACTAAATCCAAAGACTTCTGAAATCATCTAATTCTCTTTCCTTGCTGAACTCTGCTCTGGTCATACTGGCTTCCCTGCTACTAGTATTTCTGAAAATCCCTAAGAAACCACTTCCAAAATTTTGCAGTAGATGTTTCTTCATACTTACCCCAACCCTTGGCAGATCTCTTGCCTCTTTCAAGTATTTGACCAAATACTTTCTACTCAATAAGCCTTCCTGACACCCTATTCAAGTGACAACTTTCCACCAGCTCTTATTTGCATCACTTTAGTACATATCACATTCTATCATATTACTTATTTGTAATTTTTATTATGTTCTTTTAAAAATTTATTTTAGAGAGAGAGAAGGAGAGAAAGAAACATCAACTGGTTGCCTCTCGTATGCACCCCAAATAGGGATCAAACCCACAACCTGATTATGTGCCCTCACCAAGAATTAAACCTGTGATCTTTCCTTGTATGGGACACTCCAACCAACTGAGCCACACTGGCCAGGGCATGTTATGCTTACTGGTTATTTTTGGTTCTCACTCTCCTCCACTGTTATTAGAAGGTAGTGATGATAGGAATCTTTGTTCACAGATATCACCAAACTGCTAGAAAAATTCCTACCCCATAGTACATGTTTCATTAATGAATAAATATATATGAACTCAAGTATCACTTCAGAGAGATTTTCTGTGACTTACCTTCAAACTTCTTACTCTAATCACTCTTTATTATAGTAGTCTACCAGTGGCCCAGTGCACAAAATTTGTGCACGGGGGGAGGGTGTCCCTCAGCCTGGCCTGCACCCTCTCCAATCTGGGACCCCTCGAAGGATGTCCTACTGCCAGTTTACAGGGATCAGGCCTAAACTGGAAGTTGGACATCCCTCTTGCAATCCAGGATTGCAGGCTCCTAACCGCTCACCTGCCTGCCTGCCTGATTGCCCCTAACCACTCTGTCTGCTGGCCTGCTCGCCCCCAACTGCCCCCGGGTGCTGGCCTGCTTGCCCCCAAAGGGCCCCCCCCCGCCAGCTTGATCATCCCCAACTGCCCCCTGTGCCAGTGTGCTCACCCCCAACTGCATCCCCTGCTGGCCTGCTTGCCCCAACCTTCCCTCCCCACTGTCCTGCTCGCCCCCAACTGGCCCCCTTGCTGGTCTGCTCACCCCCAACTGCCCCCCCACTAGCCTGATCACCCACAACTGCCGTCCCATCCTTGCCTGATCACCCACAACTGCCCTCCCCTCTTGGCCTCTAACCACCTCTACCTCGGCCCTGCCACCATGGCTTTGTCCAGAAGAATGTCCGTAAGTTCTCCTGGAAGGTCTCCCAGTCTAATTAACATATTACCCTTTTATTAGTATAGATAGAGGCCTAGTGCACGGGTGGGGGCCGGCTGGTGTCCCAGATCAGGGTGGGGGTTCCCTTGGGGCGTGGGGTGGCCTGGGTGAGCGGTGTGTGGTGGTTTGTAGGCCAGCTACATCTGCATGGGGTGAGGGTCCTCGCTGGGGGGGCGTGGCCAGCCTGGGTGATTGGCTGAGGGCTGTTTTCAGGCTAGCCACAGCCCCTTCAGGGTGGGGGTCCCTGCTGGGGCGCCTGGCCAGCCTGGGTGAGGGGCTGATGGCTGTTTTCAGGCTAGCCAGGACCCCCAGTGGGGACTCTTACTCCATGGGGGCATGGCCAGCCTGGGTAAGGGGCTGAGGGCCATTTTCAGGCTGGCCACGACCCCTGGTGACCCAGGCCCCCAGCCTCTCCTTAAGCAGAGGCCAGGGTGGGCTGGAAGCTTGGCTTCCTCTGTCGCCAGGGTCATCCCAAGCCTCTTACTCGCTCCAGCTCTGTGGCTGCCACCATCTTTATTGAGTTAATTTGCATACTTGCTCCTGATTGGCTGGTGGGCGTAGCAGAGGGACGGTCTGTTTTTTGCATGTTTCTCTTTTATTAGTGTAGATTATATTACTTTATTCTGTATTTTTAAGCCCTCTGTCTCTCTATAGAACAAATACATATATAATTTTTATTTATTTTGCATTTATTATTAGAACATAAATTCTTTAAGGATAGTGACAGTTTTTCACAGGTATTGCTGAGTAAACATAACACCTCCTAGCACAGAGGATAGGGGTAATAAATATTTGTTGACTCTTTAAAAATCATCAGGGGGGGAATAAAGATTTCCCTGCATTACTATAATGTAGTGAATAATTTGTTTTACATTTCTCTGGATACAAAGCATTGTCTGATGGCTGATTTAGTGCTCTTTTATTCAAGTGAGCAAGGGCAAACAAATCAGTTAGACATTTATTCCCAGCATTTATGCTATGATCTTTTCACCAAGCAAAATTTAGAGTGTAATTATGTCCAATTGGTTTGCTTGCCAAAAAGCACCAGGTATTTAGATTCTTCCTCCCCCACCATCCCATGTTCTTGGCTCCGAAAGATGCTTATTCAGAGTTCTAATGAAGAACTGGCACCGCAAAAAGCCTGGTTCAGCTCAAGGCAAACTCACACAGCTGGCTAAAGTAATCACATGGTGAGATGCTATTTTACTACTGAAATATACTTGTGGTCCATCAGGAGCTCACTGTTTCATAGTTGTTTGCATTTGACCCAATGGGGGGGTCTATATTTTCCATTATACAGCACTTCAGCAACGCTGTAGCTGCAGCGGTTACCCACCCTGAGATGGCACACAGGAGGCACTGATGCCCAGATTTCCCGACAGACTTGAAGCTGGTATCTGTGTGCTCCTTACTGGCCTCGGTCATCCAGTTGTGAATGTGTTGATTTACTTACATAGTTCATGGCACAAGAGACCATACTCAAAAGACCCAAAGATAGTTGTGCATTTGTTGTTCCTCTTGATGTAACTATAAATACAAGTAGGTAGAAGAAAGGAAAAGAGCCTCCAATTTCAAATTGGAAATTCAATGGTATTAGTTTCTAAAATTACAATAACATTTAAATCAAAATATTAATTCTATAGTTGACAAGACAGGAGCTAAATACAGATCATTTTTTTTATCTCTTGCTAACCCTCTTGCTTAAAAATTAGTAGTCACTTTATTTAGTCATTCATTTATTAATTTACTCAAGAATATTTACTGAATTATATAATGTATACAATGTTGTGCAAGGCACTTTGGGACAAAACTTCAATAGTCCTAATTATGCATTATCTAATAAGAAAGAAAAAAAAACACAGAAAAAAGAAGGACTATGAATGTGGTGATTATAATACATTTAAATCCAATTTAACCAATATTTACTAAGGTACCTATTTTGTGCTCCCATTATCACCTTCACATGCACACAGATCATTATTAGTTGGTTTGATCAATTCTTAGCTGTACACTGTGTACAGATGAATGTTAAAGCTATAAACTACAGTTAGAAAAATCATAGAATATTTAAGTGATAATGCTGTGAAACCACACTCTATAGAACTATTTATTTACTTATTCATTTATTTATTTATTGCAAAGAGAGTAAATAGTAAAAAAGAGTATAGGGAAACAGCAATTAAAGTTTTGTATTTGGAATCTATTCTTTGCCAAATTGTGTTAGGATTTTGTTGTGTTTGTGGTAGAGGAGGGATTATTTAAAACAAGCTTATAAACCTTATCCTATATAATAAAAGCCTGATATGCAAATTGTCCCCTCGGGTGGTCGTTTGACCTGGAGTTCAACCACTTGCTATGATGTGTGCTGACCACCAGGGTGTGGCTTGGAACATAGCAGGTGTCTGTGACGTGCTGCTACCTCTTGCCGGCTACCTAGGGGCAGGGGTGACAGGGACAGAGGTGCGGTGAGCATGTGGGATGTCCACCAGGCTCGCTCTCACTACTCCTGCTACCCTCCCCCAGATGCCAGGGCTTGCTTGCCGGGGAAGCCCTCCCCCCCCCTCCCCCCGCTGTGCTCAGGTGCCAGGCACCTGCGAGGAGCCCATCCCACACCCACACGGGCTCCTCTGGGTGAGCTGGGCCACAGCCTCCAGGACCACAGGGGCTGGTTGGGCTCCCTGTGGGTTCACACAGGAGCCGGTCTGCGAGGCTTGCCAGGAGAGAGTGCGCTTCCTGCCCGGCTTCCGTGCAGCACCGCTGGGTGGCCCAGAGGCCCATGCTGCACCCCGGCCCACAGTGTCCGGCCACACTCACCGCATTTCCGGGTGGGGACTCAGGCACCATGACTCAGGCGGAGGGGGGTGCACGGGGGCCCAGGGTCCAGGTACTGCCCAGAGCACAGAGGTCAACTGGGACCTGCCCTTCCATGCCAGACGCTTGCGCTTTGATTGCCGGCCAGGCCTAGAGACCACACTGGGCCTGAAGTGGAAAGATAACTTAGTAAATACATACCACTTCTCAATGGACTCACCCCAAAGGCAGATATGGGAATTGCATCTCTTTTGAATTATGCTGCTAGGTGTGCAGAAATTCTTTTCAGGCTGACACGCATTCTGATACACTGTGGTTTTGTACTCAGGAGGATCAGAACAAAATCTCCTGGCCTGTCTGCCTTCCCAATTGTGTAATTATCAAGGAGAAGGTGGTTTATAAGCAGAATACTTAGCTCCTGTGGTCAGCCTGGATGAGGCAGATCAAATGTCTCATGACCCCCATCATTTAGAGAGCAGGCCAGAGTAAAGTTGGCCTCTAAATTTAAAACAAACAAAAACCAAACAAATGAAAGCAAGCCCCATTGACCTTACACTTCCCCAACAGTGGGATTCTACCTCTCCACCTTTTTGTCTGGAACATAATTTGGAAAACTGTGTTGGGGTTCTGTCCATGGTCTTTTTATCCCTCCATAGGAATACTCTTTTTCTTTCAAAGTAGACCTTGATGGACCATTAAACATTGTCTAAATATTTAGTTCCTAGAGAATAAGAAAGGGTCAGTCTGCAAATACTTTCCCATTACTAAGAAATGTGGCGAGCTGGCACTGCCATGGCATACTCAGCCCCAGGGTGCCTTATGTGCCGTGCCAGCTCAGCCAGGTTCGGTGAGCCTGAGAGGGGTTGGTGAAGGATTGAGAAAAGACAGACAAAAGAATGAAAGCTGGGTTCTCGGTGGGACGCTGTCCTCTCTTATGGAGAGCTAGCAACAGCGCCACGGACTACAAGCCATATCTTTATTTTATAGCCAGATGCCACGAGGCAAAGTAAGGGCATGGTCAAGATGTTTACAACTTTCTCATGGGTTTCGAACCTACTCAATTACATGCACCTGAACTCTATCAAGCCCACATCACTCAGGCACGTGGGGCGACGTGTTCGGACCATAGGTTCAAGCTTACAACCATAGCTGTTGGCTATAATTGTGCTAGGAGGGCTCTACCCTCCAAGCTGGGACTTGCATGTGGCCATGAGAGGACTGTGCCCTCTCATTAGTCTGAGGCTTGAACCTGTCCAAACACTGTAGCCGCTCTCCACAAAGAAATATTTCAGAGATTTTGGATTCTATTGGTATTGGTGGGATGCTTCTCCCAGTGTAAAATTAATCTTACTATTGGGTCTTTAAACAATCATATTAACTCCTGAGAGTTGGGCAAGATTGGAATTTTGTGAAGCAAGGTTTTGGTTGTTACTATTAATTTGTACTGCCAGCATTCAGAGACCTTCTGTCAGAGTGCTAGAAATGCTGGAATGTGAGAGAGAGCCCAATACAAAAAATAAGTTTACTGTGTCCTATGACTTAAACATTGACATCATCAATCTTGTAGATGAAAAATTCATAATTATTTGACACTAAGATCTCCCTCTATTTTACATATAAACACAAAAGGTTTTTTGCATAATTTTAATGTACACTGAATTTTATAAAAAATATAACTATTATATAAATCAAGGGGAAGTTATATACTGTTCTGTTTGGGAATTTATCAAGAGTATTTCATATTGTGGGAAAGAAAATAAATAATAGTAATTCCAATGATAATAGTTAAAACAATATAATATACACAGTATGGGTCAGCATTTGTGGTTATGAATCCACTGTTGTTATTCCACATACTAGAGGCCTGGTGCACAAATTTGTGCACAGGTGGGGTCTGGTCAGCCCACCCCAATTGGGTCCCATTGGGCCGGGCTGACAGAGGCGAGGGTGGGGGGGAGGCGCCGAGCTGTTGGCTGGCCATCCCAGTCCCTGATCAGGGTGTTGGGGGCCCATCGGAGGCCAGGCTGACCAGGGGGTGGCAGGCAGATCAGGCTGGTTGGCTGCTGCAGTGCACGTCATAGCCACAAGTCGTTCTGGTCATTCTGGTTGTTCTGCCATTCTGGTCTCTGGGCTTTTATATATATAGATAGGCATGAGTTTCTGACTACTTTGTACCATTTAGTATAGACTTGCCTGAGCATTAACATAGGGAAAGAAAGCAGTGCTTTATTATAATTTTAAAAATATTTATTTCACAAATGCCCAAATTCAGGCAATAGATTAATTTTAACTGTGTACAGGTAAGTTTATTTTATCTATGCATTTCATTAGAGAAAAGTAATGGAGTATTAGAAAATTATAAAAGGAAATTTTATATATCTGAAAAATTTAAAAAATCACTGTACTGATTCAGCAAACATGTTTTTTAAGTTCCATTTTCCTACTAAAATCATTGGAAAGTTCACTTCTGCTACACATAAAAATCCGATAGAGAATACATAACAATGCATATAGGTAACAATAAATTATGACAAAATAACATGTGTGGCTGCTATAAAGAAGGAAAAAAAAGGCTAGTAGAAGCACAAAGGAAAGAGAACCTGCCTTGAAGGATGAATAGGATTAACCTGCAGGGCGAGGGACTAGGAAGGAAAGGTCACAGGAAAGACCAAGTATAGGAAGTATTTAGGAAAAGGTAAATGGACTTAATTGAGAGTTGGGAGGGGGGAGGGAGATAAGTCATTTTGGTAGGTAAAAACTCAATTTTTTGCTTTTAAATTTTTGGATGAACACGGATCACAGACCAGAATAGCATTTTCAGCTTTTCAGGTAATAAATAAATAAATAAATAAATGCAGAGAAAAACTACTGGAAACGAGGTAGGTCATTTTCAATAGGACTAAACTACGTGAAAAGTGAACATAAATATTAGTTAGGTTCTTTAAAATTAAGAATATGTGCATGTTTTTGCAACATAGAAATAAAGAAGTTGTGTTTCAAATAATTGTATTTGATTAACATCCCAGGCCAATTGAAGGAGTAGCACCCCTGTTTTCTACATTTCAACTCAGTACCTACTGGGTTTATGACTAAAAACATATTTCAGAAACCCAAATTTGTCTGGCTTTAATCGTCTTGGTGCCTGGACTATGCAGAGACTTATTCTGGCTGACCCACAAAGAAACCAGCTGTATTATGGCCATGTTTATAAGGGTAGAGTCATTTAGTGGTTGAGAGTACAGAGTTGGAGCCTGTGGTAGGCAGAATGACCTCTCCCTCCCCCAAAAGACGATGACATCCTAAACCCCAGAACTTGTGAATTTGTTATATTGCATGTCAAAGAAGAAATAATGTTGCAAATAGAATTACGGTTTATAAACAGCTGCCTTTAAAATAGGGAAAATATTCTGGATTATGTAGATGGGCCCACTATAATCATAAGCGTCCTTAGAATTGGAAGAGGAAGGAAGAAATGCCAAGGAAGAGGCCAAGGAAGAGGTCAGATGAGATGTAATGTGTGAAAGACTGAAGACTAACAGAGAGCCAGAATGTCTGGGTTCAAATCCCAGAAATGCCTCAGGGTGACTGTGTAACTTTGGACAAATTGCTGAAGTTCTCTTTTCCTTTATTTCCCATCTATCAAATACAGAGGATGATGATAATAGTATATGCCTTAAACTATTGGGTTGTTGTTGGGATTTAGTGAGTTATTCAAGTGCACTTCTATAAATCTCTAAGGACTGTGCCTAGCACTCAGTAAGCGCTACCTAAATCATTATTAGGATTATTCTCTAGTGTTGTCCACCTACGTAATCTGTGGACTCAAGAGGAAATCTCTGGAGTAAGGGTCCTGGATTTCTTCTTATCTGCCTGGCATGTGTCTAGGAATCCTCTTGCCTTCTCTCTCTCTTATTTTGGGTCTGTGTTTAAATGCCACACTGCCACTGAAGCATGCTTGACTGCCCACTATCAGCATTTTCTAACTCCCTATCTCACATTTTCCCCATTGCATTTATCATTTATCTGCCATATGAAACATATATTTGTTTTTATCAATATTCCCCAGTAGAGTGAGGGCAAGGACATTTTTGTTCACTGTTGTATCCCTAATGTCTAGAACACCAGCTAAAATAGAGTGGGAACTCAAGCAATATTTATAAACTCATGAAAAACACTAATCTGATTTCTTAATGCTCAAGCTTTTAGATTGTATGCGGTGATTTTCAGATTTCAACTCCAATTTTTTTTAGCATCAGATTGCCACAGGGCAAGGACTTGCTTAACTAAATCACAAAATCCCTCCCTCATTCCCATCACTGCTTCTTTTGCTACTGCTGCTGCTATACATTCTCTTGGCTTCACTTGAACATTGAATTACTTTTGCTTGACTTGAATTGCCACATCCTGCACTCTACATCTGCTATTTAATAAGAATTACATTATATTTTGGCCACCTGGTCTCCTAAAATATGTCAGGCTTCATGCTTTTCTTTTTGATTTTTTTTTCAGGACTATAAGTCTCAGTGGCCACACATTAACCCTTTGGCTTGGGCAGTACTGCCTGTACACACACTGGAAAATCCATTTTAGTTTCACAGGCTTCGTAATCTATTCTACCTGCCTTTTGATATCTACTAAGGGAGATACTTTTTTTTTTTTTTTTACCACACTCTTTTTTTAAAAAAATTACTTTATTGATTAAGGTATCACATATTTGTCATCAAACCCCCTCCCCCCCATTCCCTTCCCAAACCCCCCTACACGCATGCCCCCCTCCCCCTGTTGTCCGTGATCACTGGTTAGGCTCATATGCAAGCACACAAGTCCTTTGGTTGATCTATCTCCCTTGTCCCCACCCTCCCCTACCTTCCCTCTGAGGTCTGACAGTCTGATCAATGCTGTTCTTGTTCTTCAGTCTATGTTGTTCATCTTTTCCCCTAGATGAGTGAACTCATGTAATACTAGGAATACACTTACAGGAACCGAAAATGAGACAAGCAATAATAGTTATGCTGAGAGGCAAATGAATCAGTCTATAGTGAGTTTCTTTCTGGGCCAACAGTTCTTTTGAGTCCCGGTTTCTATGTCCAACAGTTGTTTATGTGTTCATAACAGCAATGATATTTCAGTTCTGGATGGTGGACAAATGGTTTTACCACACTCTTATAGCTTTGACTGGGACAAAAAAAGTTCCCATGTAAAATTCTGCTAGAGATGGTTTCCCCACAAATAAATCACCATTTGTTTTCTGTAGTCTCTTTCTGCATCTCACTTTTACTGTGAAGGAGAATGTCCGTAAACTCTGGGTCCAACATTTTGGATTAGATGCCAGGCGCTGACAGCTGGGAAATCAGCCTATTGCAGCTTAACTTCATTGATCAGGTGTTCCCTTGGCTTGGGCCTGCTTCTTGTGCCCCTGTGGCTCATCTCTCTGCACTAGTTAACTCTCGATGATCCTTTGCGTCTCAGCTCAATCATCATTTACTCAGGAATGTCTTCTATAAGTCTCCAACTTCAGTCAGTTAACCCCTTAGAACACTTCCACATGATACTGCTAAGTTACTGGATGAATGAGATCTATTGATTTTCCCCAATTAGTGACCTTGATCAACATCAAGATTCTTCCTGAGTACCTGTTTGGTTTATTCAAAAGAAACATTTTCTTTTCTTCTTTACTCTATTGAGATTGCCATGGCTATTGCCTCTACAGCCCTTTAAAAATCAGGAGAGAATATTCTCTCACAATATTGGGCTTCTCTATTCAGTAGCCTCTCTTCATCTTAGATCTTAACCTGAAATTCCCAATTCCTAATTGAACCCAACATCCAAGCAAGCCTAGCTTGAAAGTTGCCTTCCATTCTTTTGCAAGAGTTTATGCTTTCTCCCCAGTGATTTCCAGGCTTTTCTCCCAGTGATTCAAAGAATAAGAACTGTATTTTGTCTTGTTTGTTTTGCCAGGTAATAATAGGCTCATAATTATTTTGTTGAATTAATAGATGAAGGACTCATAAATAACCACACAACTAGAGAGAACCCAGTCACCAAATTAACAAAGAACCAAATGGAACTAGCATTTCAGAAATCATTATATCCATCTAAGGGATCCCAATACTATCTCAGTTATAGTCAGTTTGAGGTAATGTGTTTGTTACAGATTGGGAAAAGCATAAATTGCATCTAAATATACATAATTTTTATTTAGTGATGCCTCTCAGTGCATGAATTGAATATTAAATAGAATTTTTGATCCCTTGATAAATTTAAAGATTTTATTTAATAAGACTTCTAAATGCATAGAACACATAAATTGCTATAAAATTCAATGTATAATTACAGTTAGTTACACAGGTTACTTACAAGCAGGCAAATACACTCAGGCAAAATTTGATGACCAAAATTTAGTGTGTATTATTATTACTAGAAGCCCGGTGCATAAAATTCATGCACCGGGTGGGGGGGTGTCCCTCAGTCTGGCCTGCACCCTCTCCAATCTGGGATGTCCAACTGCCGGTTTAGGCTGGCAGTCAGACATTTCTCTCACAATCTAGGACTGCTGGCTCCTAACCGCTTGCCTGCCTGGTGCCTGATTGCCCCTAACGACTTCTGACTGCCAGCCTGATCGCCCCCTAACCGCTCCCCTGCTGGCCTGATTGATGCCTAACTGCTCCCCTGCTGACCTGATGGCCCCCAACTGCCCTCCCCTGCAGGCCTGGTAACCCCCAACTGCCCTCCCCTGCTGACTTGTTTGCCCCCCCCCAACTGTCCTCCCCTGCTGGCCATCTTGTGGTGGCCATCTTGTGATGACATTGTCGTGCGATGCCACCTAGGCTTTTATTTTATTACATAAGATTATTCACCCAAGGATATTTTTTTCCACTGACTTTTTTTTTTTTTTTTTTTTTTACAGAGTGGAAGGGAGGGGGAGAGACAGAGAGAAGAAGAAACATCTATGTGAGAGAGACACATAGATTGGTTGCCTTCTGCATGCACCCTGACCGGTGCTGGAATCAAACCCATGACCCTTCAGTCCAGGGGCTGACACTCCAACCACTGAGACAAACCAAATAACGCTAGTGTGGATTATATTTAAAACAAAAAAATGCTTTTGAATATTATTTATAACATTTTTAAGAAAACAGCATATGTGCCTTCTCTTTAGTTCATATTTTCAGCTTTTCAATATTCCTGTTGTTAAAATTTTGTTTTCCCTTTCTCAGAACAAGAACAAAGCATCTTACTAATCATTAAAATTGGCTAATCTTTTTTAAAATTATTTTTGTTTTAAATCTGAAGCCAGCAACTGAAATACACTTTGCCATTCCTTTGATCTTGTAACAATAACGTGCTCACTGTTCTTATTAAAAATGAAAAATAATGTCTAAATCTGTAGATTTAGGTGACTTTGTTGAGGCAAAGGACACAGGGAATAGGGGCCTGAACTACTAAATTTTTCTTCTCTCTGTCTCTCTAGAGGAGAGAATAACTGAAAATTTGTCACATCTTGTTCTTGGGGATTATTGAGAAACAGGAAAGGGCGGTTGCAGTGATTAAACATTGGGCAATCTCTGAGTGAATCCTTCTGGAATCTAGATCGTGGAAAAATGGCTTTCAAAGGTTGCAGATGAGAGGGTGTCACACACAACTTACCTTTCTTCTTGGCCCATCCTTAATTTTAACTCAGTAGGCTTTAATATGAATTCTAGGCAAATGCATTTTGGAAAAAGATCCTGTTCATTCTGATATTCCACCACATGCCTCATCCTTCACTCTTGGATTGAAAGATCACATGCTAATAATGAGGACAGAAAAGTTGATGGTCCAGTCGGCATGGCTCACTGGTTGAGTATCGACCTATAAACCAGGAGGTCACAGTTTGATTCCCGGTCAGGGCACATGCCTGTGCTGTGGGCTGTGTGGGGCATGCAGGAGGCAGCCCATCAATGATTCTCTCTCATCATTGATGTTTCTATCTCTTCCTTTTTGAAATCAATAAAATTATATTTTTTTAAAAAAGAAAACTTTGATAAATAAGTACTCAATAGTTTGCCATATTTATAGTTTTTAATTGCAAGTTCCACTTCCTTGTGTATTATATACTAATCATTGTAATGGTAATACTATAGGAAGCACTGTTGTAAGCACTTTACACATACTAACTTTACAATAAACATATGAGGTAGCATTATTATCCCCATAGTATAGATATAAAGCTGTGTCATAAGGAAGTTAAATAATTTGCCAGAGTATTTGGAGATGGGAGTTAAACTAAAAAAGTCTGGTCCTATAGCTAAGTAGGCTTTTCTCTTTGCAACATTCTATACTATATATATATATATATATACACACACACATATGTATATATGTTGCTATCTATGCAATAGAATCTGTTAGAATAGTTAGTAATTTACATGCAGACACTTTCTAATTTTTAATAATAGTAATAACTTATTTTAATTATTACAAAAGAGAAAAGGAACATTTAAATACAATAATTTTTATTTTGTCTTTGAAAGTTTTTTTACCCTAGCATCTTCCTATGCTATATTTTCTTATCTAAAAGTCATACTGAAGAATAAAGCAAAATCATTTATTACATAGTTTATCTACTCTAGGTAATGGCTCTAAGGCAGATCCATAAATCAAATATAGACAGTACTTACTTGGAAATTTTAGGAACACAAGTGAAATGCCAAGAATTTTTTTTTTCTGGTGAGAACCAAAACTCTCTAAAGGTCTTTCAAAATGGAACACTTTTTGTTTTATTGTTTTCATTATTTGACTAGGTTTATTCACTTTTACAAGTTCAAGATAGAAAATTCCACTCAATTCTCTTAGGATTAGGAACGAAGACTTCTTTAATGTCACAGGCTAAAAATATATATATATGTATATATTGCATAATATAACTTCATTCCAAATATATCTTAACCACAGGTTCTCATGGAAAAAAAATAAAGTGTGTTTTTTATTTAAGTTTTATACATGAGACAAGGAAAATAAATATGTTATAATAAAGATAAACTTTGAAAAGCAACAAATGTCAAATGGTATTCTATCATATCTTTAGTGAGAGCATATCTTTACACTGACAAATTCCAATTTGTACTTTTTGGAAGAGGTGTATTTTAAGCACCATTTATTTCAACTTGTTATAAACCATTTACCTTTGATGGATATCTTTCAAAATTATATTCTAACCAATTTAATCTTAATTATTTTTCCAATTTTAACTATAGATATCTGCTTACTGAGCACTTACCTCAACTAGACTTCATATTTAAGTGGCCTGTGACAGGCCTTTAGATTGTTAGAAACATGTTCTGTAATGTTTTTCCTCCTTGCAAACTGTATTTTGTTTCATTCTGACCAAGCTGGTTCTGATTTGTATTTCATTTATTTGTATTTCATTTTTTTGCCCTTTAAACTTTTTAATCTCATAACTTCCCATTTTCTAATTCTTTCCAAATGCCAGTCTTATTGTTTTTTTTTTATATCATTTTTGTTTTTCTTTTTTATGGTTGTGTTCCATTTGTTTCTCTGTGTCTATCATTCTTTAGTGTTTTTTTTTTTCATTTTTAATAACTCTTCTTTGTATAGTGCCTAATCAGGTAGGCACTCAAAAATATTGACTGCTTGATAGAATTACTGCCAAAACTAATCCAAAACAACTTTTGTATATGTTAAAACATTCAGACATTTATTTAGCTATATGTGGAGAATCACTTTGTAAACTATATGATTATCTAACCACTGTGCTATGCAACTGAAACTAATACAAAATAATATTGAAAGTAAACTGTAATTGAAAAATAATTCTTTTAAACTGAGAAAAAAGCTAGGTTCAAAAATTCATTCATAATAATGTTCTCACAATGTTGTTTTGATTTTTAAAAGTTAGAAAAATATACATGTCCAATAATTACTAGTAATGTCTTGTTGAATAATTTGTGTTAGAATTCAATGATGGGGTAATTTTGAACACTTAAAAATAATGTTGAAAATCCATATTTTTGTTTGACATGGGAAGATGTTCACTATATAACATTATGTTTTAAAAATCAGGTTCAAAACAAACAAAAAGAAATTATTTTATTTAAGAAACTTCTAACAAATGATACCAAGAGAATGATAAATTACTAAACTAAATGTGCATATGCTCCTATTCTTGTAGTAAATAACTCAATAATTTATCACACATAATATTACAAATTTTAAAGAGTTATTTTTTTAAATGAAAAGTAGCCAAAGGGGAACATTATTAAACTTATTTTCATGCTATTACTTTAGTTATATTAACTTAAGATATTACTTAACACAAGATTTTTTTTATTATAGCATATTTATTTTCCTGTACATGTTAGTGTAAGAGATAATATAGGTTTTAGAAAGAGATAACGAAGGCTGCAGCCTGCAAGGTGAATTGGATTGGAAACAAAAATGTATCACAACTAGGCTGAGTAAAGGAAAATGATAAGAAGTGAGAACTACACATTCTGTATGCACCTGCACACCATCTCTATACACTAGACTCTGATCCCTTTGAAAGAGGGAATGGACTATCCATTATCTTTTTGTCCCTGGGGACTAGCACAGTGCATCACATAAGTGTCCAAAAGATGTTAAAGTGTTCTGAATTCTTACCTTTACTTTTCCAATTAAAAAATAGTTTAAAAGACAGCTAATTTATTGTATTAGTCAAGGAGATCCTGTTTTTACATTGTAGGAATGTATAATATACACCTTAGTGGCATAGATATCTTCCTAGAGATTCTCTATTGGAATGTACTATTTAAGTAGATGAAATATAAATAAACCTATGCCCTAGCTACCAATATACTTAATGAAAGTAATAAGTATATTGATAACATGGACTGAACATGTTAATGTTTTCTATAGAAGATAACATTTAAAAACAGATATCTATTAGAGAAAAGGGGAAACAAAAGAATAGGCTTACAAAATTTACTTGCCAATTTATATGTACTTTGCAAAATAATAATTTCATTTTTCTTTCATATAGCATAATAAAATGTTCTATTTCTGTGACATTTTAAATTTTGACAAAAAACCCACAGAATCTCTGACTATATACACACTAGTAGCCCATCGCACGATATCGCACACGGTAGGCCGCCCGCCACTCCCGCGGGAGCCACGCTGCTTCCATGGGAGCTGTGCGGCTTCTGCTGGAGGGGAAAGCGAGCCGTCGGTGCCTGCGGGAGCCGGGAGGGACCTGCGCTGCCTCCGCGGGAGCCAGGAGGGACCCGCGCCAATTCCGCGGGAGGCAGGCCCGCTGTATCCTCTCGGGGCCTGCATTCAGCCGCGGAGGCTGCGGGCTGGCCCCCTTGTCCCTGTCCGTGTCTGCTCTGGCTCTGGGGGGCTGGCCCAAGCCATGCACGGAGGCTTGCCGGCCCCCAGTCTCTGTCTGCATCTCTGCTCCAGGCCTCACTTGCATGCGCAACCTCCTCCTGTCTGGTCATGACCTGTTACAGAGTCCCAGCTTAATTTGCATATTTCCTCTTTATATAGATAGACTAGAGGCCCGGTGCATGAAATTCATGCATGGGGGTGTGTGTCCCTCACCTCAGCCTGCACCCTCTCCAATCTGGGACCCCTCAAGGGATGTCCAACTGCCCGTTTAGGCCCTAGGGATCGGGCCTAAACGGGCAGTCGGACATCCCTCTCACAATCCAGGACTGCTGGCTCCCAACTGCTTGCCTGCCTGCCTTCCTAATTGCCCCTAACCACTTCTGCCTGCCAGCCTGATCACCCCATAACCACTCCCCTGCCAGCCTGGTCGCCCCCAACTTCCCTCCTCTGCCGGCCTGGTCACTCCTAACTGCGCTCCCCTCTAGGCTTGATCGCCCCCAACTGCCCTTCTTTGCAGGTCTGGTCCCTCCCAACTGCCCTCTCCTGCTGGCCATCTTGTGTCCACATGGGGGCAGCCATCTTGTGTGTTGGAGTGATGGCCAATCTGCATATTACTCTTTTATTAGATAGGATAGAGGCCTGGTGCACAGGTGGGGGCCGGCTGGTTTGCCCTGAAGAATGTCCCAGATCAGGGTGGGGGTTCCCTTGGGGCGTGGGTCGGCCTGGGCAAGGGGCCTGTGGTGGTTTACAGGCTGGCCATGCCCCCTGGGACCCAAGCGGAGGCCCTGGTATCTGGGGTTTATTTATCTTCTACAATTGAAACTTTGTAGCCTGTAGCGGAGCCAAACCTTCTGCTTGCTCTGTGGCTGCTGCCATTTCTGTTTGGATTTATGTATCTTCTATCATTAAAACTTCGTAGCCTTGAGTGGAGGCCTAGGCCAGCAAGGGCAAGCAGAAAGCTTGGCTTTCTCCATTGCAGGGGAAACCCAAGCCTCCCTCCTTCTCTCTGTGGCCATAGCCATCTTGGTTAGGTTTATTTGCATATTTGCTCCTGATTGGCTGGTGGGCGTGGCTTGTGGGCATAGTAGAGCGATGGTTAATTTGCATATTACTTTTTTATTAGATAGGATATGCAAATTTGGCTGACTTTCAAAGATGATTGACACTAAGAAATACACTAACTTCTTTAAACTTACAATTCTACATTGTATTTTATCACACATAATATTACAATCTCCAAGAATGTGCCTAATATATTCACTCTCACAGTGCTGTTGTCTATTATTTCATACACAGTAGGCATTAAATAAAAAGTGGAATGGATAAATGAATGAAGATACTGCTTTTTGTTTAAGTCATACTTTCATTATAGAAGATGTGAATTGGAACCACATGTGTACAGAGATGATGAAATAAGTGACCTGTCTCTAGCTCTAGCTCGGTGCCCTCGTTCCTTGACACTGATGGGTACATTCCTAAGTAAATTCTTCCTTGAAGCCTAGGCCTCTTCTTTCCCAGTAGTGTTTGGAACAAATTTGATCTATCTTGTACTATATATTTTTCAAAACCATGATTTATTACCAATTCAGATATTTTCTTCTGCCCACATTTAAATGTACCTGTGATAGAAAAACAAAAGAACAGAGAAGGTTCTTAATGCTCTTAATATGAGATAATCTTGTACATATCCCAAGATAGTAGGGTTTTATTCCTGTACCCAATCAAACCTTCCTTACTCACAGCCCACTCATATAGATATTTCTTGTTTTATCATCTCTAAATGTTATTGACTTACTTCTACTTCCATTTCTTCTTCCAATTTGCTTATAGCTTATACCAATCAGAATTTGCTCAGGAAAGCAGATGCTATCCCATATGTTCCAAGATAAAAGATATAGTATAGCATTAGAGGCATGCACAAACACGGGCAGATTTGGGGTCAAGCTTAAGAACCTCGCTTCTAAAGGTCAGGGTCAGGGAAGATAGCACTCTAAAGCTCAGCAAATGATAATTTTACAAGAACTTTCCAGGAAGATCCTATTATTCTCAAGTCACAGTAAAATGATCTAATTAAATGATTTAAATGATCTAAATAATATAAAATGGGTTTTACCAAAACCCATTGTGAGTCAGTCTCACACCTCCCAGCATATCAAGCCACAGCTTCCTCCAGAGAATAAAGGCATCCCTTCTCCCAAGTGTTGCTGAGTTCTAACCCACAACCACACAGGGAAATAAATTCTGGAAAATGTAGTTCCTGGATCTCTTAAGTAATACAGAAAAGACATTAAAAAATGAATAAAGTGGATGATAGTAAGTCCTGCAAGTGATGCTGTGGCTTATTAACTTTACATACTTTAAAACTCTATAAAAAGCTAAGAATCATATGATTTCACTCATATGTGGGATATAAAACTGAAACTTATGAACACAAACAGCAGTGTGATAGTTGCTGGGGGGTGGAGGGAAAGGGGGTTCTCATCTGAGGTGACAGGAGAAGACTTGACTTTGGGTGGTGAACACATGGTGCTATATACAGATTCTGTAACTTAGAAATTCACACATGAAACCTATATGTTCATGTTAACCAATGTCACCCCAAAACAATTTAATTAAAAAAAAAAAGCAACACTACTTTTTATTCTGCTTAATTTCAATATTACCTGGTCTTGTTATCAGATTTTTATGCTTCTTTCTGCCTCTTCTTTCCATCACAGCATCCAAAATTTGTGCAGGTGTATCTTTATTTCCAAAATTTTGCAGGGGTGCCTTTATATTTATATACTATTCGCCCGGTGCACAGATTCATGCACATTGAAAGAAAATTAATTAGAAGAAAGATTCGTGTGGTAATTATGTTACTGAAAAAAATTACATGTCAGAATAATATATATATATATATTATATATAACATTATACATAATGTATATAATATTATTTTATATACTAGAGGCCCAATGCATGAAGATTCGTGCAAGAATGGGCCTTCCTTCCCCTGGCTGCCAGCACTGCCTTCGCTCCAGCTGGAGCCGCCTTTCCGCTCTGGCCCAGAGCCACCTTTCCACCTTTCCGCCTTCCCACGCTGCCCAGGGGCCTGGAGCGGCTGGGGCGGTGTGGAATGCCTGTGTCATCACCATGGTGATGATGCAAGTGTCTGCCCCGACCCCAGACGCTCGGTGCCTGCATATGCAAATTAACCCGCCATCTTTTTTTTGGGTTAATTTGCATACTCACTCCTGATTGGCTGGTGGGCATCATGACGGTATGGTCATTTTGCATCTTACTCTTTTATTAGTGTAGATAATATATATATGTATATAATATACTATATATATATATATATATATATATATATATATATATATATATATATATTATGACGCACACTAACCACCAGAGGGCATGTGTTTAATACAGGAGCTGACCCCTGGTAGTCAGTGCACTCCCACAGCCAACTTCCCATGGTTGGCCAACTTCCAGCAGTCCCTCCCTCTGGCCAGCCAGCCCCAATCAGCTCTGATCACTGGCCAGTCCGAGGGACCCCACCTGTGCAGGAATTCATGCACCGGTCTCTAGTAATATTATAAAATTAAAACATGCGATTGGTGCCAGCAAGAGCTTTATATGTATCATGCATGAGTGAGTCAACATTTATTTTTAAATTGCCAGTGCGCATCATATGTACCAGTCGGTCAGATGGTTGGATGTACATATGGTTGGTCACTTAGCCTTTTATGTATATTAATTTTTGTGTAACTCTAAATTAATTGCTTACTTTTAATACAAATTCAAAAATATTAAAACGAGTTCTGTTTTCATGATTATGTGAGTTTTAGTTACTGCAGATAACATCTGTTTGGTTTGGAATTGCTCTTTGAAAGAGAATGTTTTTAGAGTTGAAGTAAAAGAGATTATTTTTCTTACATCCCATTGTCATTTAAATAATGCCAATTTATTTATTTTTTCATATTTGGACCATTGTTTTGTAAACATTTCTTTTCTTTGTGAAATTTCAATTTTTCTGCCTGGTTTCTTTTTCTTTCCCTATCCTCCTTTCTCTTCACCTCTCTTCCTCTCCCCTCCCTTCACCCATTTCATCCCCTTTCTCCTTTTTTTTTTTTCTTAATCTGGAAAAAATAACTTACTATTTTCATTAAATAACTAATATCTCTAACTTCCTATTCATTCTAGTATCAGGAAAAATGGTAAGGAACTTTGCAGTGTGTAAAAAAGATTCCTGCAAGTACCATCTTTCTCACCCTTAGGGGTTATCTATGCCATTTATTGTTTTTTAGCTTTTTTACAGCTCCAAGTTGTAGAAAATGTATAGGAAAGCAAATAATTCATGTCCATAGAAATATAAATAGATTTTGTTACATGGAATGCAATCAATTTATTATCATGTGGATATTGAACAGTTTTCCATTTTGAAATTAATATATTTTAGCATTTTTAAAAATATATTTTTATTGATTTCAGAGAGTAAGGGAGAGGGAAAGAGATATAGAAACATCAATGATGAGAAGGAATCATTGATTGGCTGCCTCCTGTGTGCCCCACAAGGGAGATGGAGCTCACAACCCAGACATGTGCCCTGACTGGGAATTGAACCGTGACCCTCTGGTTCATAGGTCAATGCTCAACCACTGAGCCATCCTGGGTGGGCTATTTTAGGATTTCTGATTACCTATATTTATGTATTCTTTGAATTAGTTGTTAAATTTTATTGTTTACTCCAATAATTAATTAGAAAATACAATTGACATACCTTCATTTTATGGGAGTTAAGTGTACATTTCAGTTGATTGGGTGTCAACCCTTTCATCGAAAGGTTGCCGGTTAAATTACCAGTCAGGTCATATGCATGGTTGTGGGCTTGATCAATGGTAGGGGGTGTGTAGGAGGCAGCTGATCAATGTTTCACTCTCACATCAATGTTTCTCTCCCTCTCTCTTTGTCTCTCTCTAAAATCTTAAAAAATATCCAAAACATTATTTGACACTATCAATTTATTGATATCTATTCCATTATCTTTTATGAGGATACTGTTCTTGTATCCCACCAAATACTTTTTCTAAATTGGAATGACTCTAGACTCACTGCACAGCTGTGAACTTGGATTTTTTCTTTATTTCCTTGAATTTTATTTTTTCAGTTTTTTGGGGGGGGGAGGTTGGAAGGTAACCACTTATGTGCATCATCTTTTTTGAAATTGAGATTGAGTGCACTATTTGTCATAAAAAATGTTTATTTTCTTCTTCTAAAATAGTAGTTTTTCTGAGTAGACTATTCTTCATTCAAAATTCATTTCCCTCAGAGCTTTAGGCATTGATCTAATGTCCTCAACCATCTGGTATTCTGTTGAGGGCATACTGCCAATTTGATTCTCATTGCTCTATCATGATCAACATTTAACTTTTCTCTCTCTTTGATAGCCTTTAAAATCCTCTATATTTTCTTTATAGACTGATATTTCATAATGATGAATCTTTTATTCATTTAGGTTGCCACTGTAGGGACCCTTTAAAATATCCAGAATCATCATATTTCTAATTTTGGAATATGTTCTTTAATTATTTTTATAATCTTCCCAATTGTGTTTGTTCTCTCTTTTTAGAATTTTTAACTCCCAAATTGTTGCTTTAAAGTGATAACATGTTTCTGTTTTATGGGACAAAATAGTCTGACCTGAATATCCCCAAGGATGCTTTGATTTTTTTTTAAGTTATTTTTGTTCCTGAATTATTTATTTTGTATAGGGCAAATTGTTATATCATTTCAATACTTCATACTTCTGGTTTTCTTCATATGCCTAGTGATCTTTAATACTTTCATGACATTTAGAAGAACTTTAGTTGATTATTCTTGGTGAAGGCGTAGGTTTCCATTGCAGGTGTGTAGCTGTCATTTTTTTTTTCTCTACACAATGCAGAGCTAGCCTTTTCTGTGATGGAGACCCAAGTACCTGACGGGGGAAGCTTTGCCCTGAGGCATAAAGGCTCTGGTTTTCCCCATGCAGTTTCTTTCATTTCTTTAGAGAACATTTGACTGAGAGCAAATACTCAGATACTTGTACCTAAGAAGCAAGGCAGTAGAGTAGATGGATTAGGGAAAGAAAGAAGTAGAGACACCACTTGCCTTTTAAACATACTTTCAATTTATCCTCTTAATGTTTTATTTCTTCTAATTCTCCAATGATTTCAAGTTCAGAGTTCTTTAAAGGTGACAGGTTCACTCCTGTTTTTTCTAAAGGCCCCTCCTGTACTTTTTTTTTCTTCTGTTACCTCATTCACTCTATTAAATTATCAATAGAGTTCTTTTTACTATTGATTCTCTAGAATTAAAAACAAAATCTCTGCTACTGATGATTTCTGTGTTGTCTTTATTATTATAGGATATATATATATATATATATATATATATATATATATATATATATATATATAGATGAGGGAACCAACTTGTGTAGTGGTTAACTCACTCAAGGTTATCTGTGTCTTTTTATCTGCTTACAATCTTTTCCTTTTGGGAATTGCCTCCTTAACCTATTGGAGTTTTAATCTAGTATTTGGATCTATGTCACACAGGCCATGCACATCATTCCCATTCATTTAACTATAGTGATTGACTTCAGTGAAGAACATATAACAAGTTTCAAGCCAGAGTTATTCCCAAGAAAACATTTCCCTTACTTGTAGAAATAGTGTCAGCCTAGAGCAACTAGTGGCCATTTTTTGATAACATAAAGAGAGAAACTCTCTGAAAATAGATTTTGCAGGAAGAAGAAAAACTGGAGGATGGAGCCAGACAGAGTTCTGGTGATTTTGTTTGTGTCCCTGAATACGGTAATATCTAAATCTATGTTTTGTCTTTTATAGTTCCAGGAGTCAATTAACTCTCTCTCTTTCTCTATAAGAGCATAAGTTGGGTTTTTTCATTTGTGTCTTATGAGTTCTGACTACCACTGTTATACATGTAACAAATAAACATTAGGATTCAAGTAACCTTACTGAATAACCTATATTTTTATTCACCATTGAATATGACTTTTTCTTGGGACAAATAAAGTCTCAAAGATAGCAGAGAATTAAGTAAGCTGATTGGTTAGTTTGTCCTAAAAATTTCAATTAATCACACTTAAAAAACTGTTGCACATATATATTTGTTCAAATAATACAAAAAGAAAAATTCTCTCTTTTCCTGAACTACTTGATTTACTCATACTTATTTTTTAATGTACCCAAGATATTGATTTCAACAACCCAATCTAATAAAAAAGAAAAAGAAACAAGATTCAATGTCATTATGTATTTCATAACTGGGTACAGATGAGCTGATGGAAAGCAGCTAAAACACTTGTCTGGTAGCAGAGTGTTCCCATAGGAAAGTTATATTGAAAAATCATTCTGTGATATATTCTAAAATACGTGCACACTTGCCCCCCATTGATTCAATTTTAAAGAAAAATGAAAATATTTCCAGCTAACTATAATAACTTGGAAAAAATTGGGTATCTTGCCATTTAAATAAATAACTACATAAATGTTTGGCAATTGGTCTATCTCAGTATATTGAGGGATAATAAAAGCTATATGTAAAATCTCTAACTTTTAGTTTCTTTGGACTTTTCTTATTTGTTGACTCAAAACATCATAGGTAATAAAAATAAAACCTATTTTTAAATGAATGCTTTGGGTACCAGGAGAAAAAAAAAACTTAGGTAACTAATGATTAATAAAATAAACTTTCTATAGGGAGCAATTGGTTTCTAAACCATAGACATACAGGTAATCAAGTGAAGACAATTTTTTAGAATTTTTTTTGAAGTATTGAATTTTGGCATGAAAGATATCTCGTGGGGAAACATATCATTTAATTAACCAAGTTACCAGGAAAAATAAAATGAATTAATTTTTAAATATTCTTGTGAACTAAAAGAGCAAACTAATTAAGCATCATCCCTGAGCCGTCCTAAGAAACTGAACTATTATATAGTAAAATTGCTTCTGCTTTACCAACTTAGAATAAATGTTTGCATAATTGTATGTAGCTAAAGTAATTGCAAATTAATGCTCTGGGTTCATGCTCAATTTATATGACTGTGTCTTATTTCATATTGTGTAATAAAATTCTCATTTTATTCCTCATCAAATTTAAAGATATTCTAGCTTAGAACAAATGGAAGAGTTACATTGTCAAAAGCTGAGCCCATCTGTCACCACCGGAGGTCATCTGGCTTCATTATTTATTCTGCTGAAGTGTGTGAGCCAAAATGTAGGTTTTTAGAACTTGAAATAGTTCATATATATTTATTGTTGGGACTATATTTATAGTTTTCATCATTCTTACATTAAAAAACAGCCCTAATGCTGGTAACAAAAGGGTATCTTCTCCTTGAAGTATAGATGTATATTTTTAATATTTCAGAAAAAGAAGTTAAATCAAAGGGTATCAAGAGTACATATGATACATGGGTCCAGGATTTTATTTTCTTCTTTGATTTTTTTTCTATTTAAAGAGGCTTTGTCCTTAAGTAAAATGTCCCTCTCCATCTACTCTATTTTTTTTTTTAAATTCAAGGGCTGGCCCGGTAGCATCAAAGGTATAGTTTTAAAGAGAGGGTTTAGTAAATGATTACATTATTAGATGGTTATAGTTTTGTATATTTATTAATTCATGAATATGTCATAAGAAATCACCTGAGTCATATATAGTCATCATAGTTTGGCATTTCTGTGATGATTTTCCAATATTCCAGTGATAACAGTTACTAATACACATTCAGAAACCTTGCTGGGTCAACATTTACTAAGCAAGTCTAAAATACTTATCACAAGATAGTAATCTTGGGGGAAGGTCAAGATGGCAGCTTAGGTAAATGCAGTAGTACTCAAATCTTCCCACAACAACATCAAAATTATAACTAAACTGCAGAACAACCATCATTCAGAACCATCTGAAATCTGGCTGAATAGAAGTCCTGCAACTAGAGAATTAAAGAAACCACATTGAGACTGGTAGGAAGGGTGAAGGCGAGGTGTGGGCTGGTTTGACATCGTGTATGGTGGGTTTTGAATCTTGGGTGCGGAGGTCCTTCCTGAAGAGTGAGGGGTACCAGCCCCACTGTAGACTCCATCAGCCCAGGGTTCCAGTTTCACGAAGAAAAGTACCCATAACTTTGAGCTGTAAAAACCAGCGGGGATTTAGGCTGAGTGACATGGAGACTGCTAGGGTCCCAGGCAGTTTCTCTTAAAGGCCCAAACAGGGATTTACTCAGACTCACTCCCTCTGAGCTCCAGTGCTGGGACAGCAGCTTGCAAAGAACCAGGACATACAGAAGGGAGTTAAAATGTCGGGCATCAAGACAAGAGCTGGGGGCAAAGCTTTCTCCCAGATAAAAGTGCTGGCAGAGCTCATTGTTCCTTTGCTGAGACCCCCCTGCCACAGAGCTGACAGACAGGCACCACAGCTGAGTCTCCATGAACCTGGCTCACACTGTTTGCCTTGCCCTGGTGATTCCCTGAGACCCTGCCCCTCCCATCCAAGCTGCCAGATGAGAGGGGGGTTTGGGTGAAGGGTGAAAAAGGTAAATAAATTTAAAAGTACAAATTAGTAGTCACAGTGTAGTCATGGGAGTGTAAAGTACAACATAGGGAATATCATCAATAGTATTCTAATAACTTTATGGTGTCAGGTAGATATGATGATTTTGGGAGATGATCACTTAATAAGTTTTATAATGTCTAATCACTGAGATGTATACCTGAAACTAATATAATATTTTAGGTCAACTGTAATTGAAAAATAAAGAATGATTTAATAAGCTATAAATATGTTAAAATATATTAATCTCACTTTCCAAGTCCAAGTGTAAAAGAAATGCTACTTTCTAAATCCATCACGTCTGTCTGTAGTGTTCCCTTGATGTCAGTAGTTCCATGCTTTCACACTACTTAAATTCATGGGCTGCCCCTGTAGCATCAAAGGTATAGTTTTAAAGATAGGGTTTAGTAAATGATAGAAATCTTGGGGGAAGTTTGATTTGAGATATGAAAACTTTGCACCCAGGAGTTACTTATTCTGTTTTGGAAACCAAGGTTGGTTTTTAAAACTATCACCTCTTTCAACCCAATTCTATGTGGTTTGAATAAAATTTATTTTACTCTTAAGACCCAGAAATAGACATATTACCTTGATCTGGCCAATCAACACAACACATTTCTATGGTTACAGTAATTGGTTCATAGATGAACATGTGACAAAATGAATTCTAATGGGGGTGTAATGAATAATATTACTATTTCTTTTAAAATATGAAGCTCAGAATATGTATAGTTTGGAGCTGTTTGAGCTATCATAAAACCAATAGGAAAGAGCTTTCTGGAGAATAGCACTAATATATTGTGAGTAGAATTAAAAGACCGAGAATCAGAAACTGAATCCTGGGACATTATTTCAATGTTGATCAAATAACTCCTTAACTTTTCAGTCGTGTAAGCCAATAGATTGTCTTTCTGTTTAAGCTTTTGAATCTGTTTTTCTGTCCTTTGTAACAGATATGACACCTACCTAAATATATCAGACAACCATATCTACAAAGGTGGAGAAATGTCCCTCTGTTCCAATAGTGTTTAGATTCTCATTGGGTATGCAACTAAGATTCCTATCTCCCAATTCGTAATCCATTTTCTCTGCCTCCTTGATTCTGAACGATACTCTTTCTTCCAAACACTGCCCATAGTATCTAACATAGTCAACACTCCTATAGGTCTATTTTATCCCCCACTTAAAATTTTTAAGATAAAAATGTATTTATGATATCACTTAACTTCTAAAGCTTTCCACTCCACCAATATCCCTGGACTTTCCAAGCCGGGCTACCTAGTTTGGTGGAAGACAGTAAGGGTGGCAAAAAAGTGAAGAAAGAAAAGATAGAGCAAACAGATGCTAATATTTAGATATAGTGGCCTGATTCTCAGATGCCAATGAATTAATTAACAATTGAAATTTTTTACTGGCATACAGAATTAAATAGTTTGTGCCCATTAGTAATTTTATTATATCTGAGAAAGACAACCTATGTGTTTATCTGAGAAGGTCAATCTTGGGGTCAAGACCCATGATTTTTTTTTTTTGGTGCCGATACTCAACTGGATAAAGGTTTCTACCTTTGACTGAGGACTGTTACAAAAATTTCCAGGAAATCTTGGAAGTTTAGCAGGAAGAGTTGATAATCAGTTCGACCATAATGTAGAGAAAATTTAAAAATAAAGAACCCCAAGGAGATCAGGAAACAGATCACAAGTTCCTTCGGGAAGACCTATGTAGGTTCTTGGAAACTACATAAGGATCTCCTTGATGGGAAGGAGATGATGATGTCACCAAATGACCTTGGATGAAGTGGAGCTTCTACCTTCCCCCACCCTCCCTCTTTCTCGTTCTCTTCATATTAGTTTAATAGGACTGCCATAACAATGTCCCACAGACTGGATGGCTTAAACATTTATTTTCTCACAGTTCTGAAGGTGAAAAGTCTGAGATTAAAGTGTCTTTTAACTATAGGATTGATTTTTCTGACTTCTCACTCCTTAGCTTGTAGATGGCCATCTTCTTTTTCTGTTTTTTTTTTTTTTTTTAACATGGTCTTTCATCTGTGGATATGCATGTCTGTACATAATTTCTTCTTTTAATAAAGACAACAGTAATATTGGATTAGGACCCAACCTAAAAACCTCATTTTACTTAATTAGCCTTTGAAAGATCTTGTCTCCATATATGGTTATGTTCTGAAGTACTGGGGATTAGGACTTCAATATATGGATTTGGGGATGGGGATGACACAATTCAACCTGTAACACTATTTTACTCTGTTATTTTCTTCATTTGTTGTGGCATAAACTTCACACCTCATTCTCTGTAAGACTTTCCCATTATATTCTCTATAGCTATTTTTTGAATTCAAAAAAGCTGGACAATGAAAGTCACTGCTTTATTTACTATGACTTTCCTTTTACTTCTAACATTTGCTGACTGATCAGACTTCTTTCTTCCCATCCAGCTCCATATCCCCACATTTAACATTGACATATTCATATTAAAGCCTTATCAATATCTTGTATCTCCATAAACTTAAGATCCTTACATGGTTCAAATAGAATTTTCTTTGACTGCTAATATGTGAGTGGTTAAAATTGTGTTTAGTTATTTTTATTTAATCAATGTAGCTTCTTAAATTGATAAAGCTACAATTTATAGAAAAAGTGTAAAATCAAATGAAAACTCAGTTGTAGCTTTTTAGAGGAAATCTATCTGTTGACCATGTGCTCTACTAATCTTTCCACCTACCCAGTTGGCGTTGGTGGCATTGCATTTTTAGTGTCACCAGGAATAAACAATCAGCCACCAGTGGAATTGTTGTCAAAATAATACTCATTCTTTGATGGGAGATATCAACTTAATATTCTGGTACTGAATCTATTCTTGGAATTTATTAGTTACACACTAAGAAAGTACAGTGCTTACTATCTATAAATTAGAGGTGAAAGGGAGCTGAATATGCTACCCCAGAATATACCACTTTGGCATATTAATCATATTGAATTTAAATTTACTTAAGAAATAGCAAGTGCAAGGAAGGACCCTCTGATCTGCCTTTGTCCCCAGGAAAACAGGAAATCAATCTCCATGTGAAGGTACTTTCCCCACACCAGGAGAATAGACAACATCTTATCACCAGAGACAAAAAAGCCAGGGCCCAGAAGGCTGTATAAACAAACCTTGTTATTTCTTCACTAGTTAGTTACCTAAAGTCCAATTTCCCTTTTTAGTTAATTCTTCACAAGTTGTGTGTGTGTGTGTGTGTGTGTGTGTGTGTGTGTGTGTTTGTTTTTTGTCTAAAAGATATAAAGGCTACCTGCTTTAGTCACTTTAGGTCTCATTTCTATGAGTTCCTATAAGTAAAAAATTAAATTTGTTTTTCTCTTGTGAATCGGCTATGTAAATTTAATTATTAGAAAAACAAACAAACAAACAAACAAACAAAAAAAAAACCCATAAGGGAAGAAGGGAAATTTTCCTCCTCTACGGGGAAAATGTGTAAAAAAAGAAAACATGTAGAAAGGAGTATTTCTCACAGGGGCGACTTAAGGAGATCTTTACAATTAATAAAAAAATTCTCTGGTCATGAGTCAGTTAATAGTAGTGTTATAAATTAGACCATATTGTTTAGGAGAAAGGAAATAATTTTGCATGCTATTTAAAGTGCTCTCCACAATTTAATTGTGCCCCTACTTTTCACCCTGCCCTATTATATTCGTGTTCCAAGAAAAGCTGAAATTATTTATTAAAAAATAATATGCACTTAATAAGCACTTTATAGGCATTATTTAATCAAGTCTCACATAAGTATAGTGTGGTATTATTATTATACTATTTTTAAAAGTGAAAAAAAAATTCAGGCTTTAGGAGTTAATAGCTTGATCAAAGTCATATGCTATAAGTTGCAAAAGCTGAATTTGAAACCAGCCTGCTTGTGTTTAGAGCCTTAGTTATGAACATAATCTTGTTGCCTTTTAGTTTTATTTGATGTCTTAAAACAGCATTATTTAAAAAAAGGTAGCTACTATGCAAGTTAATTTTTTCTTTATAGAATGACATCATAATATTGCCCAAAGCTCATGATAGTGTAACCCATTCCAAAATTAATAGCACCTTATAAAGCCTGGCACTGTTGTGTCAAGAAAAATGATAGTTTTCCAGTGCATATACTTTGTATGTTGCTCAGCTTTTAAAATTTTCACCTGAATAAAAAATGATAGATAGCTGTTTAGAGAAAAAAAAAATAGTTGCTTATTGATTTGAGCTGCTCTAATGATAGAGACACCAAAACATTCTTACCATTTTTCCAGTTATAAACTTCAAACAAGTTATATGCGACTCTGTAGGAGTCAATAAATGTTCTATTATCTTAAGACTAGCGGCCCAGTGCACAAATTCATGCACCTTGAAAGGAACTGTGGCCGTGGGGCTGCAGTGGGCACAGGGGTGGGTTTTGGCTCATCCTCCGTTACCCCCTTCCCGGCCCCTCCCACCACAGCCTCTGGTCCCCTGTCTGCTGGCAGCCCCGCTCCCACACGCTGATGATGCGGAATGATTGGGGCCAGCGCCAGCAGCTGGTGCAAGCGGAGCCTGCACTGTCAGCAGGTGTGAGCGGTGGCTGCTGCCCCAATAGCCCCTCAGGAGCTGCGAGAGGTGGAGAAGCCCTCATGGGTAATCGGGGCCTGCAGCCTCCACTCGCACCTGCTGACAGTGCCGAGCAATAGGGACTGGCGCCGGGTGCTGGCAGTGGGTGTGAGCACTAGCTCTGGCACCAGCTGTGGGTACTAGCGGGGCCGGCGCTGGTAGCGGGTGCGAGTGGTGGCTCCGGTGCCAGCAGCAGGTGCAAGCAGGGTAGGCACTGGCAGCAGGTGTGTACCGTGGGGCAGGACCACAGCGCACGGGAGCAAAGAATTTTCAGTAACCACCAGAGGCTTGCCCTGATGACAACAACCAGCACCCCGCCTTGGTCTGGTGCCCCTGCTCACCTGCTCTACCATCCCACTGCGGCCGACGTCTGCCATGTTCCACGCTCTGCCACCTGCTGCTGATGCCCACCATGTTCTGCACGTGCCCCCTGGTGGTCAGCGCATGTCATAGTGACCAGTTGTTTGGTTGTTTCACCATTTGGTCTATTTGTATATTAGCCTTTTATTATATGGGATGTAATGCTTGAGAATCTTGTAGTTCACATACAGTTCTTAATCTCAAGGTGTTGATTATTAATAATGGAAAGAAATCTGAATTAGAAGACTATCATGGATCAAGTAAATAAAAGCAGACAAAATTTTATAGACAGCTCAGTTTTTTATAATCTTCTTGAGATACATTTATATTTTAGGAATTTTTTTCTTTTAATTTTTGAGAAAAATGAATCATGTAACAATATCTGAAATGAGTGCAGTTATTACTAATTAATAAATTTAACAAAAGTAAAGCATGTACTGTGTTTAATAACTACTTCATCCAGTATAACACATGCCAACTACTACTGTATTTTTAAACATGGAAAATAAATGTCATGTTGATTGATCATGAATGATCTATTTGAGGCTCATATAGTTGATGCTTTCTTGCCTACTGCCCTTAAGTTCTTAATGAATCAAAAATGCCATGTTTACACAGGTTCTTCTTTTTTTTAGCTTCTTTTTAGATTTTACTTATCTTTATTGTTGAAGGTATAAAAACAATCCCATTCACAGGTTCTTTTATATCAACTACCTAGAGTAGCACTGTAAGAACAAACAACCTCTCCTCTTCACTGCCTTCAGCTTGGCAGTTGCAAGCAACAGCCATGTGTGAGTGCATCTCCATCCATGTTGGCTAGACTGGTATCCAGATTGGCAATGCCTGCTGGAAGCTCTACTGCTTAGAATGAGGCATCCAGCCCAATGGGTAGATGTCAAGTGACAAGACCATTGAAGGGGGGGTGACTCCTTCAATATCATTTTCAGTGGCAAGCATGTGCCTAGGGCAGTGTTTGTAAACCTGGAATCCACAGTCACTGATAAAGTCCACATTGGTACCTATTGTCAGCTCTTCCATGCTGAACAACTCGTCACTATGATGTGTGCTGACCACCAGGGGGCGCATGTGGAACATGGTGGGCATCAGCAGCAGGTGGCAGAGCGTGGAACATGGCAGGCGTCGGCTTCAGCAGGATGGTAGAGCAGGTGAGCAGGGGCACCAGACGAAGGCGGGGCGCTGGTTGTTGTCATCAGGGCAAGCCTGTGGTGGTTACTGAAAATTCTTTGCTCCCGTGCGCTGTGGTCCTGCCCCACGGTACACACCTGCTGCCAGCGCCTGCCATGCTTTCACCTGCTGCTGGCGCCGGAGCCACCACTTGCACCCACTACTGGCGCCGGCCCCGCTGGTGCCAGAGCTAGTGTTCACACCCACTGCCGGCACCCGGCACCAGTCCCTATTGCTCGGCACTGTCAGGAGTTGCAAGCAGTGGCTTGACAGGGCACCTCAGGCAGCACCCCCTGCCCTGGCACCGGGCCAGGGGTCCTGAGGCCGTGCCCTACACCCAGTGGGGCTTGATGGGGGAACTTAAGCTGCTCCCTCCACCCTAGCTCCAGGCCAGGGGACCTCAGGCCGTGCCACCCACCCAGCAGGGCTTGATGGGGGACCTCAGGCTGTGCCCCCTCCCCCCCAGTGGGGCTTGATGGCAGACCTCAAGGTGTGCCTCCCCATCCCAGTGCTGGGCCGGATAACCTCAAGCTTCTCCCCTTGCCCCGGGCTAGGGGACCTCAGGCTGCTCCCCCTTCCCAGCGTGGCTTGATGGGGAACCTGAGGCTGTGCCCGCCTCCCAGTGGGGCCTGACGGGGGACCTCAAGGCACGCTCCCCGCCCCAGCCCGGGCTGGGGGACCTTAGGCCGTGCTCCCCATCCCAGCGCCGGGTCAGGGGACCTGAGGCTTCGCCCCCCACCCAGTGGGGCTTGACAAGGGTGGGACCGGCCGGGTCTGGATCTAGCCCAATGGAGGTGGGGCCAGCTGGGTCTGGGTCTCTCGCTATTTTGAGGCGCATGTGGGTGGGCGGGGACTTGACTCTGGGTCCCGTGGTGCACCTCAGACTCTGACAGGAGGAAGATTTTCATATACATTTTACTAATTTTCTTTCATCTCTGACACTTCTATTATAGAGAAAGGGAAAATAGCAATATTAAAATATTTTCTCTAATTAATCCCCTTTTAATGTGCATGAATTTCGTGCACCGGGCCACTAGTATTAACTATAAAATAAGAAACTGCAGAACAACAACCACAAAACACAATTAAAATTATATAATTATCTTTAGCTAACTTTCCCCAAATTATTTGGCTATAGGACTTCAACAACCCCCCTTACTTTTTGTGTTAATATTACTGGCTACATTTCTGCTTTAATAGTCTGGAGAACACATTTTGTAAACTTCTGTAGAATTTACCAGAAACTATAAAGTGGTGGTGCTTTTATTGTTTCTACTTAATTTGAAATAATTAGTTGATTTGAATAAATTTGGTCAGGTTTATTCTTTATTACATATATTTTAAAGTAATTTTTATTTATTTTTTGTTAATCCTTACCTGAGGATATTTTTCCATTGTTTTTGTTTATTTGTTTTTTTGTTGTTTGTTTTTTAGAGAGAGTGAAATGGAGGGGGAGAAGCACAGAGAGAGAAACAACAATGTGAGAGAGACACATTGATTGGTTGCCTCCTGCACATGCCTGACCAGGGATCAAGCCTGCAACCGAGATACATGCCCTTGACAAGAATCAAACCCAGGACCCTTCAGTCTGCAGGGCAATGCTCTGTCCTCTGAGCCAAACTGTCTAGGTCTTAAAGTAATTTTTAAAACAATTTTTCTGCCCTTGCTACAAATGCCCTCAATTCCCATAGTTCCAATACAAATAAATTTTAAAAGACTATTTTATGCCAGACATATGTGAGGATTAATCATTCACACTGAGTCATGTACATATCTGATTCAAGTGTTGAATGGTAGATGACTTATGGGTCAATATTAAATTATACATGTAAGAAGTTCTCAAAAATTCTTGACACACTGAAGAGATAAGAAACCAGGCTAATGGAATAGAAAATAATACTTTAGATATTGGTTGAGCATTATAGAGCAAACTTTAATTTTCTTGCCATGCCAAAAATGACAGCTCTATGCTCCTTATATTTAAGCTTGTGTGCGATAGTGAACACAATATTTTCTGAGATGAAATCTTGCCTGACTTTATCATGATCTAGGGTCAAAGCTATGAATAAAAGTATTGCTTATAATGAAAAGATACCCAGTTAAATTTTACATGAGAATTTAAAAATTGGTTATTTTTTTGTAAATTCTTTTTAAAAATATCATCTCTGACATTTATCTGGGAATCTATCAGGCTTTTCATAGATTTACCATTTAAGGTCTCTTGATTTTGTAAGCTTGTATAATTATAAAATTTGATTTTGGATCAAAAGTCAGGTCTAAATTAATTTAACACTAAATGATTAAAGTAAGTGTAGACAAACAGCAAAGAGAATTTAAACCTCTTACCAGAGGCTTATTACTCTTAGCAGAATAAAAACATTTGACCACAATCATTAAATTATATTTATTTAACTTTTATTAAGCATTAATGCCTATTACTCTAGTTGAGCCTATGTAGCTGAACTCACATTCACTCAATAGCATTTGAGGGAAACAGGCAATACTACATAACATTAAAATCTCCACTTAGTTACTAGTGACTTAGTAGTCATTTTAATTGAAAAAATAATAAAATTTTGAGATCTAGAAACTTATTCTTAAATATAATTAGGGATGCGCTCTCTTAGAAGTAAAAATGTCTAAACAGTATTATTTACAAAAATCAACAAATGAAATACTAGAAATCATAAAAGTCAGATTTATTGTGATACTAGGAGCCCGTTGCACAAAGTTTTGTGCAATAGACTTTTCCTTCACCTGGCTGCTGGCACCAGTTTTCCGCCAGCAGCAGTTTTCCTCTGGCCACCCGCTGATCAGAGCGCCTCCAGCCAGCAGCAGTTTTCCTCTGGCCAGCACCATCAGCCACCCCGAGAGGAACTACCATCGGGAGGCACTCCGATTGGCGGGTGGCCAGAGGAAAACTGCTGCTGGCGGAAAACTGGTGCCAGCAGCCACGCAATCGGCCAACCCGAGTTCCGCCACCAGCGTCTTCCGCCGGCCCCATGGGTCCTTCTGCAGCGCTGGCCGTTTAGGCGGGTGGGAGGAGCAGGGGTAGGGGACTCGCGAGTCCCTGCCCCCCGCTCCTACCGCCAGCCAATCGGCCACCCTGAGTCCCGGCCCCCCCCCCCCCCCCCCCGCGCGCCTCCAACCGGCCCAATCGTGGGCGTAGTGGAGTGATGCAATTTGCATATTACCTTTTTATTATGTAGGATAGTTAGAGAATGAAATGCCACATATCCCAAAACCAAAAGTGTTCAAATAATATTAATGGCATGTGGAAATTCTGAGGGTATACTTTTTAAAAATATATAGTTTTATTGATTTCAGAGAGGAAGGGAGAGGGAGAGAAAGGTACAAACATCGATGATGAGAGAATCATTGATTGGCTGTCTCCTGCAAGCTCCCTACTGGGGATTGAGCCTGCAACCCAAGCTTGAGCCCTTAACCAGAATCGAACCTGGGAGCCTTCAGTCCCCAGGCCGACACTCTATCCACTGAGCCAAATTGGTTAGGGCTCTGATGGTATACTTTTAAAAGAAGAAAAAAGATAATAAAACTATACATAATGAAAGTCTCATTTTTAATTGCGAAATGATTATGTTAATAGAGTGGATACTTGATATGCAGACACTGAAAGGCCAGTGCCCAGAGTTACTGCTTCATAGTCTTTCAGAGCGGATGCATTCTGCTGTGGGACCCCCAAGGAAGAGAGAGATAGAAAGAGAGAGAGAGAGAGAGAGAGAGAGAGAGAGAGAGAGAGAGAGAGAGAGAATCTTCTTTGTTCACCTGGAGTTATGTATTCTCAGGCTTGGGAGGAACCAGAAGCTTTTTCAAAATGAACAATTAGCTTCCCAGACTTTCACAGGCTTGCATTGGTTTCACCCCCCCCCCCCCCCCCCCGCCCCGCCCCGATCTTTTCCCCAGGTTAGACTGGCAGGCCTGTATGGTCCAGCACCTCTCCCCGTGACATTTTGACTTCATTGCACATGTGCTTACCTCCCTTCTGTTCTATTCCTTCCCCATGTGTTCTGGGGGAATGGACTGGTGGTTTCCTGGTAAAGTGTTACACAAGATCAAAGAAATACCAAGCAGGCTTCCTAGAGAAAGGGAGAGACCCCATTTATTAACACAGGTGGACTCCGGGAATAATTTCCAAATCAGAGTGAAGAAACATGCAGAGAGCCTGTCCACATATATCCCGCTGGGGTCTTTGTCCTGCAGATATGCCCCCTGCCCCCTTCGTGGCCCTGCAGGAAGGCCCCCATGTGTCAGGCCACATCCAATGGTCCAGCATAGCAAACTCCCCCCCCCCCCCCCCCCCCCGGCCAGGGCAGTGCACTGTTCACAGTTCCATGGCCTCTGCATTTAGATAACAAGTTCTGCAAAGACCAGTTTCCTCCTCAAAAGCAAACAGTCCTCTGCTTCCCCGCTGAATATGCTCAACAATATATGACTTCCCTCCACTCTCTTTTCTTTATTAACTAGCTAGCTATGGTAGAAACTTCACTTAATATTAAAATAAATCTTTTGATACAGGAAAAGATTCTAAACTCAAAATGGTTTTAAAAATTCAGTGGCATTCCATATGAAGAAATGCTTATTTTTACGGAGATGACAACTTATATTAGAAACTTATATCATAGCTCACATTTCAAATTTAAAATTCTGCACCAGTTTAACCTGCTCTCATTGGGATTGTTTTTCTCCTCTATTATGCAGGTTTCATTATATTTTCCATTAGTGAAGCAAAGCAATGACCCAAAGAATCCATGCATCTCAGACATATAATTTCAGAAAGCAGAAACTACATCATTGATTTTCCTTCCCAAATGATGTGCTATAAAAAGAGAGAAGAGGATATAGAGATTCTGTATAAAATAAAGACATGTTTTAGTGTATGCAACAATTTGCTCTCTGGTTCTCACCAAAGATAGCTTATTCATTTAAAAATAAATTTACCCCAACACCATTGTTACAGAGATTCAGAACAATCAAACAATGCAGGAGAGGTTGGAAAGATTCACTTTAATCACTGCGGTGGGCCTAGAGAAAAGGAATTCAAATTCTAAGCCAAGCTACAAGTAGAACTTCCCTTTTTATTAAGGAGCCAGCCCTATGTGCACTTAGTGGTTATCTCGCTGCTGGCCTTGAAAACAACACAGTTCTATCCAATTAAAAAATGCACCTGGCATGGCATAGAGATTATGGGCATATCTAGTGTCTGGCCTACAAGGTCAGGCAGCTAAGTTTATCTTCAAAGAATTCCAAACAGTAGTTTTACAAAATAGGAGTTTTCCTTCTCATTCCCTGCTCCCCCCTTGTCCCACAAGCTTTTCAGCCCTGTGGTACAATAACCACGGGATGTTATGGTGAACAGGGGTGTCAAAACTCTTTTAGTTACTAAGCCCCTGGTACCACAGTCCACATCAGTACTGTCCACACTGAAGTCCAGTTCCTCTCCTGCAGGTGTCGAGTCTCCTCCTGGCCTGCGTGGAGCCCAGGCTAGGGATCTCACGGGTGAGGGCGCTGGTTGCCAGGATCCAGGCCGTTTCCTGGTGCAGGAGCTGGGAGTGGTGTAGCCAGGTCTGGATGCCATCTACTTCAACAGCTGTGGGCGTGCTCAGGATAACAGTGTAGCGTCCCTTTCAGGTTGGGGTGAGTCCTTGGGCAGTGAACTTTACCCACACCGAGTCTCCAGGCTGGAAGGGATGTACAGGGTCTGCAGTGGGCACTGGCAGAGCATCTCGAACAAGCTTATGGGTGGCCCTCTGGGTATACTGCAGAACCTGTAAGGACTTGAGTAAGGGAATGGTTATAAATTCCAGCTTTTAGTTTCTCCCTGGCCCTGGGAAGAGTGGGGGAGGTCTACCATACATGATCTCTAAAAGAGGGAAACCCCTCCCGGTAGGGGGTACACCTGGCCCATAAGAGGGTGAAGGGCAGGAGGTTGGTCCAGTTTTCACCGCTTTCTAGGACAAATTTAGTTAAATTCCTTTTTAGAGTCCTGCTCATGCTTGTTCTAAGGCTTGAGCTATACTTTGAGATACCTTGGCTACAAAGGCGGGGCTGTTGTCTGATCCTATGACTACTGGCAGCCTGAATCTAGGTATAATCTCCTGGAGTAATTTCTTGACAACTATAGAGGTAGTTTCTGTCTTAGTGGGGTATGCTTCAACCCAACCGGAGAAGGTGTCTATGAGTACTAGCAGGTACTTTTACTCTGATGCTGTTGGCTTAATCTCTGTGAAATCCACCTCCCAATGCTCTCCTGGGGAATTTCTCTGGGGCCCGAATTCCCAGGAGGACCCTCTTACCTTGTTTAGTATTTACCTGTGTACAGATAGTACTTCTAGTGACTATGCTTCTAATTACCTTATCTACGCCTATGTGGGTAGCCTGGTGTAACTGGGCAACTAATGTCCGACCTAGAGGCTCTGGGACCAACAGTCTGTCATCTGGTAGGGTCCACCAACCATCTGGTCCTTTGATGGCTTGCTTCTGTTCTGCCAATTCCTCCTCTTGTTTGATGTAGGAGGGGGTCCGTTGTAGGTCGGAGTCCCGCAGGGTTACTAAAACTTGTAAAGGCCCCACTGTTTGTTTGTTTTTTTGTGTTTTTTTTTTGTTGTTTTTTTTTGCGGCTTCTTTGGCAGTTTTTGTTCTGTGGCTCTATTTCCTCTGGCTTCAATTGTCTCTCCTTTCTGGTGTCCTTTGCAGTGCATAATTACAACTGCCCTTGGGAGCCAGAGGACCTCTAATAAGGCTAATATCTTTTAATGTCCTTTCCGGCTGAAGTTGGTAACCCTCTTTCCTGGGGGATGGCACTGTGTCCCCATCGAAGGGCCTGGATTAAGGCCAAAAGTTCAGCTTTTTATACTGATTTCCCCCTGTTCAGAGACTGTGCCCAAATGGTGCGGTCCAGGGTGACTACCGCTGCCCCTGCATATCGGATGCCATCCTAAACATAACTGCTCCCATCCATGAACAGTACCTCATCTGGTGATGATAGCGGGGCATCTGTCAGGTCTGGGCGAGCTGTTTGTACTTCGTCTGTTACCTCTGTGCAGTCACGAATGGGTTCCTCTGGATCATCATCTGGAAGCAGGCTGGCAGGGTTGATGGCCAGTGTCTTATGGAACCGGACGCAGGGCTGGTCCAGGAGAAGAGCTTGGCACTGGGTGATCCTGGTGTTTGACATCTATCTCTCCGGAGCACCTCGAAGTAGGGCCTCCACACCATGGCGTGTTGTCAGGGCTAGTTCCTGGCCCAGAGTCTGCTTATCTGCCTCCTTCACCAGCAATGCTGTGGTGTTCACTGCCCAGAGGCACGCTGGCCACCCTGGCTGCCACGGGGTCTAGCCTCTTAGACAGATAGGCTACAGGTCTCTTCTAGGGATCTAGAGTCTGAGTGAGAACCCCTTTGGCAATGCCCCTTACCTCACTCACGTGGAGGTGGAAGGGCTTTGTGACGTCTGGCAAGGCTAGGGCAGGTGCTGAGATGAGAGCCTTCTTTAGCTCTTCAAAGGCCCGTTGTTCTACTTCGGTCCAGTTCAGCGGCTGCATTCCCCCAGTACTTCAGTATAGAGGTTTAGCAATCTCCGCAAACACCAGTCTACAGTCCTCTTTGATGTTCAAGGAAAACAGGCAATTTGTCCGGTGGCTCCCTGGACTGATGTTTTCTTAGAGGTTACGGGTCCCATCGGCTCCGTCAAGACTGAATAGGCTGCCCCAGTGTCCACCAGGTAACTAACAGGTTTGCCCCCCCTCACTTGTAAGGTTACCCTGGGGGCTTAATGGAAAGGAACCCCGGTCCTGTCAGTCCTTTTCCTCTAAGTTAAAGACCCTTGGAGTCTGAGTCTCCCCTTTCTGCTTCTCTAGCTAACCTGCCAGGACATTCTCTCTTCCAGTGCCCCTGCTTCCTATAATAGGCATACTAATTCTTTCCTATTTGCTGATGGCCTTTTCTTTCTTTCTCTGTTCCTCTTTCTCATCACATGTATAACCTTTACAAAAATCTTCATAATTTCAAATTAACTTTTAAACCTTTTATTATTTTAAAATATTTAGAAAAAGGCAGAGGGAGGAGGGAGCAGGCCTTGTACCCTGTTCCCAGGCCTCCAGCTGCTTGAAATTCAAAATGCTATATTCTTCCTACAGAGATAAGGATCTCAGATTCTGATAAGCCTGAAAAGGGGAATGGGGGAATTTTTAGCTGTGCCTTCTTTAAGCCCCCTTAACAGAACACAGTGAAAAGTGTCAAAGGAGTCGCCAGGGGTTCTTGGGTCTCATTGAGGCGCAGGGGGTCACAAGGGAATTTCTCTCCTCGCCATGCCTCCAGCCACTCAAAACAACCCCTGAAGGGGATGGACACCGGGTGGACAGGAGGCAGGGAGCGCCTCGCGGGTCCTAGGTGGTGAAGGAGGTCTCCCACCGAGGTGTTTTCATCTGGCAGTCCACTCTCTGTTCTCACTGGGAAAAGCGCTTGCCTCCTACCAATGAAGGTGGCATGGGGGAACCAGTGACCCCTACACTGCAATCAGACTCCCTGACCTTTCTGAAAAGCCACTCTGCTTGAGTGTGTTTCTATTAAAAATTACTGATCTTAAAACTATAACTTAAGAGATGACATCCACATACAAGGAACAAATGGCCCACAAAATATTTTTCTTTTCTTCTAAAGATTTTGCAATGTACTGTAATCATTAATCACATCAAACTTAAATGGCCAATTGAGACAAACACTTCTGAGGCCGTTTCTCCACTACTGATTAAGACTGGGTGGCGGCAGGTGTCAGAAATAAGATTCATTTAGTTTTTGAGCTTGCTGGGCAGACGTGGTGACTTTGCCAGCTCCGGCTTCCTTCTTGTAAATAGTTAACTTTAAAATTTAGTCCCTGCTTTAAACCTCTTTGGACTACAATTGTTACAACTTCATACCTTCAAATTAATAAACATAGACAGAAATGTTGTTAGGCAGGCCGATTCCCCCTCCAACAGAGAGAAAACACCCCTGGGAAAAAGGGATCCCAGTGGCCACTCAGGAGGGTGCTATCTGTCAGAGCACTCAGCCTTAAACAAATTAAATGTGTTTTGTTTTTTTCTCACAGACTTCTACATATAAACAAATAATTATAACCAGGCAGACAAACAAAATATCAAACAAACATCTGTACTTATACCATTTCAGTAAACAAGTATTCTTACAGTCTTGGGATCTGAGTAGATAACAGGAACACTGCCTCTAAGTCCCCTGATGGGGGCCTCCCTTTTCCACATCCCAGGACAGGATTCTTTTTTTTTTTTTTTTTAATGAATCTTTATTGTTCAGATTACAATTGTTTCTCCTTTTTCCCCCCATATCTCCCCACCACCCAGTTCCCACCCCCCCTTCTACCCTTACCTCCCCCCCGCTCTCCTTATCCATAGGTGTGTGATTTTTTGTCCAGTCTCTTCCCATACTCCCCACACAGACACCCCTTTCCCCCTGAGAATTATCAATCCACTCCCATTCTATGCCTCTGATTCTATTAAGTTCACCAGTTTATTCTGTTCCTCAGATTTTTAATTCACTTGACTTTTAGATTCACTTGTTCATAGATATGTATTTGTTGTTCATAATTTTTATCTTTCTTCTTCTTTTTCCTCTTTTTAAAGAATACCTTTCAGCATTTCATATAATACTGGTTTGGTGGTGATGAACTCCTTTAGCTTTTTCTTATCTGTGAAGCTCTTTATCTGACCTTCAATTCTGAATGATAACTTTGCTGGGTAGAGTAGTCTTGGTTGTAGGTTCCTGCTATTCATCACTTTGAATATTTCTTGTCACTCCCGTCTGGCCTGCATGGTTTCTGTTGAGAAATTAGCTGACAATCGTATGGGCGCTCCCTTGTAGGTAACTAACTGTTTTTCTCTTGCTGCTTATAAGATTCTCTCTTTGTCTTTTGCCCTTGGCATTTTAATTATGATGTGTCTTGGTGTGGTCCTCTTTGGATTCCTTTTGTTTGGGGTTCTGTGCGCTTCCTGGACTTGTAAGTCTATTTCTTTCATCAGGTGGGGGAAGTTTTCTGTCACTATTTCTTCAAATAGGTTTTCAGCATCTTGCTCTCTCTCTTCTTCTGGTACCCCCATAATTCTGATGTTGGTTCGCTTGAAGTGGTCCCAGAGGCTTCTTACACTATCTTCAACTTTCTGAATTCTCTTCTCTTCATGCTTCTCTGGAGGAGTGTCCTTGGCCTCTTTGTATTCCAAATCTTTGAGTTGATTCTTGTGATCCTCTAGTCTGCTGTTGGGTCTCTGTATAATATTTTTTATCTCAGTCAGTGTATGTTTAATTTCTAGTTGGTCTTTTTTCATATCCTCGAGGGTCTCATTGAATTTATCAGCCTTTTCCATGAAATTCTTGAAAAACCTTATAACCGTGGTTTTGAACTCTATGTCCAGTCGCTTATTCTCCTCCATTTCTTTGGTTTGTGATCTGTTTCCTTGCCTCCTCATTTTCTCTGCTTCCCTGAATTGGTAGGGTAGTTTTGTGTACTAGATGTCCTATTGGTTCAATGGGTCAGCCTCCCAGTTACTTGAGGTGGACACTCTTGGTGCACCCTTGTGTACTGTGTGTCCCCCAGCAGGAGCTACAGCAAGAACTAGTTTTCTCCTCCTTTGCTTGGGCTTTGGCAGTTTTGGAGCAGTCTGACTGGAGCTGCAGTTAATTTGGTTGAGCTGCCACAGAACAGGCCATTTATATGCAAAAGCCGCTGTGTGGAGCCTGGGCGGGTTTGTAGAATGTGCGGGGCGGGTCTCAGGGCGGGGCGGGGTCTCAGGGTGTCACTAGGCTGGGGCGTGGCCAACGGCAATGGCTGGCGTCAGCTGTCTCTGCCTTTCCACGTTTCCAAGTCCCTGCGCCCCGCGCTCCAGCACAGTAAACAATGATTGCTGGGCGCACCTCTGCAAAAAAGTCACTCTCACTTTCTGACCCGATGGCCGAGAGTCCAGCTTCTCCCCGTAGGTGTCTGGGTCCCCCATGTGTCCCCAGAAACTGGATTTCAGAGTGATCGGGAGCTTGTCTCCCTTCGGGTTGAAAAAAAAGCAGCGCGCCCAGTCGCCCGCCACCAGCCCGATTCGCGCGCCTCCGTACCTCAGCTTTTCAGCGTTTGTGCTCCTTTCTCTCCTTAGTTGTAAATCTTCCACTCAGCCAGCTTTCCCGTGGTTCTGGGTGGTAGACGTTTTGTCTTTTAGTTGTATTTTTGAAATTGTTGTGTGAGGCAGCAGATTAGTTGTTTAACTATGCCGCCATCTTGGTTCCTCCCGAACCTGGGACCAGGATTCTTTTTTTTTTTTTTAAACCCTACAATAAACCTGTTTTGTTTTGTTTTTTTGTTTTTAATATATTTTATTGAATTTTTTTTACAGAGAGGAAGAGAGAGGGATAGAGAGTTAGAAACATCGATGATAGATAGACATCGATCAGCTGCCTCTTGCACAACCCCTACTGGGAATGTGCCCGCAACCAAGGTACATGCCCCTGACCGGAATCGAACCTGGGACCCTTCAGTCCGCAGGCCGACGCTCTATCCACTGAGCCAAACCGGTTTCGGCGCAGGACAGGATTCTTGACCCATGTTTCAGCAAAACAGAAATGGCACTCATGTTGGACAAAGGAAACAAGATTAATAAACTTGCAAACTCTGCTGCCACCGCAGGAGAGAGGGCAGGACCAGTGTGTTGAAGGAAAAAAAGTTAAAACCACTCCTGGAGTCCGCCAGAGACTGTGAAGGAAAAGTCATCCTGCAGTCCAGCTCGGAGAGGGACAGGTTACACATAGAGCATTATTCCAGGAGAGGCAAAACCTTGTAAGGAACCTTGATAAAAAGTTCAGTAATCCAATCACACAAAGGTTAAATAGGAAGGGAAGAACCACTCAATGTCCTCTAAGAGGATTTCAACTAACTGACAACAAACTGACAAAACCTTGACAAATCAAAACTCAACAAATAATACTCATATAGGGCCCAAATATGACAGACAAACACAAGACAAAAAGACAAAACAAACAGTCCTGACACCAACATGAAAAAAACACACCACAAAACAAACACCTGTCGAGAGGAAGAGCCTCCAGCCCCTTCTGGGGGGTCCCTCTCTCCTCTCGCAGGAGGAGATTTCTTACGAGCTGAAAGCCTGGATGGCCTCCTGAAAGAAAAGATCTTTAATCCAGTTACAGATGCTATTAGAATCAGGATGAGAGAGGAATTTTTATTAGCTAAATAGGATGATTCCCTCCCAATGTGGTAGAGAGCAAACGCCTCTGAAAAAATAAATCAGCAGCGCTGCTTAAGACATTTGCGGACCATCACAGTAGGTCCTATCTTTAAACAAATTAAACAATAGAAAGAGATAACAAATACTCTCATGTGCATAGCCATATAGCACAAAGTAGCTTTCACTTCACACAGACCAGTTAATGAACAGATAATTATGCCAAGACAGACAAACATCCATACTCACACTCTCTCAGTAGACCAGCCCAGATTGGAGCGGAAACAATGCCCAACTCCCCAGACGGACTTGGGGGGCTCTCCAGGCACCCATGCCCCAGAACAGAATTCTCGACCAATGTCTTGGTGAGAAACTACCGGAGGAATTAAGACGGTGTCCAGTCCCCCCTTCTCGGTAACAAATTGGCTAATCCCACACACAAACAAACAGCAGAGTGAACTCATAATTCCTTCATCTAAAGAGCCTTCCCAGGGCCAGCCAACCCCGAAGGCTGGCCGTTCTACTTCACAGAATTTCCTCAATATTTCAGACTTCATTTTAATTCCATAATCTCTATCAAATCCCTTTTTAAAATTTCTCAACATGCAATTGAGAACAGTGGGTTTACTCTGTCCCGACCCCATGATGATCGGTGGCACGAGACAGACAAGGGAGGGGGTGACCTGTTTTCACAGATCCTCACTCAGATGCCCGCCTGGCCCCGTCCCTTGGGAGCTTAGATTCGTCTTAGCTAAGGTGCACCCGTATAAACCCCAGGCCTGGTTACCTCCACATGGGGGTGAGTCACTGTTATGCCATATGACTATTCGTGGAACCGCAGGTTGGTGCCCACTCGGACTCCGTTACCGAGTTGTGGAGCCACACAAAGGAGAGGAGAGGGCAGGCCCTCTGCCTCCACACTCACACACTTTCACCGGACATTCACTCAGAGTTTAAACAACAATCCACCCAATTCCTGATTAATTTGCCTGAGGAAGCTCTATGGCCTCCGGGGAGGTGATCAAGCTCCCCCTTCCACTCACTTGGAGTGGGCTGAACTGACGGGGCCCCTACCTTACAGATTCTGTCCACAGGTCCAGAAGTGTCTGTCCGCTCTCTCCAGATGCTGGCCGGGTCCTGGGCTGAGGTCCGGGAGCGCCCAGAGTCCCCCGGTTTAACTCTGCTAATTCAGCAGAGCGGCGCCTCCCGGAGGCCTGTCCAACGCCCCCGGGCCCCTAACCCTGTCCACTCACCAGAGGCTAAAGAGCCAAGCATGGGTTGGTTTTCCCGAAGCAATGCACCAAATTATGTTACAGAGATTCGGAACAATCAAACAATGCAGGAGAGGTTGGAAAGATTCACTTTAATCACCGCGGTGAGCCTAGAGAAAATGAATTCAAATTCTAAGCCAAGCTACAAGTAGAACTTCCCTTTTTATTAAGGAGCCAGCCCTATGTACACTTAGTGGTTATCTCGCAGCTGGCCTTGAAAACAACACAGTTCTATCCAATTAAAAAATGCACCTGGCAAGGCATAGAGATTATGGGCATATCTAGTGTCTGGCCTACAAGGTCAGGCAGCTAAGTTTATCTTCAAAGAATTCCAAACAGTAGTTTTACAAAATAGGAGTTTTCCTTCTCACCATCTCTTTCTTTCTCATTCGCTCACACATTGTTCATTCTTCGTAAGGAAGGGGAAGTTGTTTCTCTTTCAAATCCTACAGTTCCCTCAATTCATAGATTCTTTCTATTCTCTTCAAATTAGACATTTTTTCTGTGCTCATCTCTCTCTCTCTCTCTCTCTCTCTCTCTCTCTCTCTCTCTCTCTCTCTCTCTTTTTGTAAAAAAGAAACCTACACAGTACAAACTTTTAATATCCAAACTTTTAATAACACAGTGTCTGTTTCTTAGTTACCTCAGGTATTGAAGTTTACCAGATATTTTGCCTCTGAAGGATATAGAGCACTGTCTTTCCAGTCTTTGATAACAGTTTCCTTATGCCCACCAAGTGACCACTAAATCAGTGTAGTAGTGAGGAGGCTAAAAGGGGTAATTCCAATGTAACCATGATATTTAGAGGCTAGTGATCTGAATCCAAGCCAGCAAGCTCAGTGTACATTCCTGATAACCTATAATTAAGTCACTACCTCTTTTCCAGATACTGGTCTTGCAGAACCAGTTACAGAGACCATTGGGCTGTGGACAGTGCACTGCCCAGAGGGAGGGTTATTAATGATGACACCAGGCCAGATCATCAGATATGGCCTGGAGACCCCCAACACCTGGGGGCCTTCTTGCAAGGCCCACGAAAAGGACCGGAAGCATAATCCATGTTTGAGGGACAAGGACCACAGGGAGATATAAGGGAGGGCTCCATGCATGTTCCTTCACTCAGATTTGGAAGGCTGTTCCCTGAGTCGGCTGGCGTATTAAACTGTCCCTCCTTTTTTTTCTCAGAAGCGTCCTTGGTTTTCTTTGGTCTTCTGCAACAGTAGTTTAAGCTTTTCTTATATAGTACTGAATGTTTATGTACCAATCTCAACTGTCAAAATGAGATAAGTTAAAATGTGGTAAAAGAATCCCCAAATCTCAGTGGTTTCACACATATACACATATGAACTTCTACACACAAACAAAAATTTGAAGCAGGAATTTTAGGGGAATATAGGCAGGCTTAGGGATTTTTTAGAAGTGGGGTCCAGACTGGGAAAAGGTACATTTCCATAACACAAGGGAGCAGCAACAGTTGCATTTACAGAAGACAAGGGAACTGGAAGTAGCCAAGAACGATCTATATTTACAAAATACAGAGAAAGAAGCCCTTCATTCAGATAGAAAAGAAGAAAGCCCAGAGGAATGGAAGGACTATGAGGGAGGAGGGCCCTAGGAGTTACTATAGTAACCAGTCTAAGGGAATAGTGACCAATCAGAGGGGATAGCAAGGCACCAGGATCTGCAGCCTCTATAAGCCATAGGGAAAAGGAACTCAGTGGAACCCTTTCCCCCTCCCCATTGGGAGTCCATTCTGTGGGACTCTTTCCCGCTTCCCACGTGGGAGTCTGTACTTGTTCTTTAATAAATTTCCACCTTTGCTATACCATCTTCTGTCCATGGATTAGACTCCGGCGGACAAAGATTCCGGTTTGTAGTCCAAAAACTCCATATCACTAATATGTAACATTAAATGTAATATCCTCTTCTAATTCTAAAATATAACATACATACAGTTGACCACATATACCAGCTCACCTCACATGCATGAAACAGTGATTGTGGGACCATCATCTATGATGTGTTCTGAAGTATGGTAGTAATCATCTCAGGTAGAAACTGCAGTTTTTTTAACCTTAACTTTAACCCTGCTGTTTGGCTTCTGTAATTATTTGCTTGCTAAAACAATAGAAAAGTTATTTTGATTTTTTGAACTTATGTATGCTATCCCAATCGATTGAATACTTCATTGATGGTGGTTTGAATATCCCATTGATTGTGATCTCACTGGTTATCGAAGCACATTCTTCTGGGAACCAGGACAGCTCAATTACCCTAAATTGTCTCAGTAGCTACAGATAATGAGTTTTGGTTGACTCAGTGGTCCCGGAATCTGGACAGCACAATTATTCTAAATTGCCTCGGTGGCCTCAGATAATGTGTTTCTGTTGATTCAGTGATCCGTAGACCCAAAACTATACTTAATCTTTATAGATAACTAACTTGCTCAATTTCACTTCTGTAACTGCTTTGTGCAAACCAGGTTCCTCATTCCAAACCCAAAGATGTAATTGATACCTTTGTGATATTCTGCCAATATAAGCCAGATGCGGCAAGCTTTTCGGCACTGCAAGATCTAGAGCACTTTTGCTCCTCGTATGCCGCTGGCCTTTAATAAATGACTCCATAATTCGACTTCTTGAGGCGTCCTTTGTGAGATTCTGGGTACAATACAACAGTTCCTCTGGGACATAAGGTGAAGCAGCCTCTATTATCTGGCCATCACCAATTGCCATGACAGATGGTAAAGAACACATCAAGGCATATACTAAGGTTTGAGAAATACAGCCATATTTTGTGTCCATTTTAAAAAATTTATCTTTATTTTGAAAGTATTACAGATGTCCCCTTTTTCTCCCATTAACCTCTTCCTCCCCACTTCCACCCCCTCCCTAGGCCTTCACTGCACTATTGCCTGTGCCCATGGGTTATGCATACATGCATATAATTTCTCTGGTTAATCTCTCCCCCAGCCCTTCCCTCTGAAATATGTCAGTCTGCTGCATGCTTCTATGTCTCTGGATCTATTTTGTTCATCAGTTTATTTTGTTCATTAGATTCCATATATAAATGAGACATATTTTGTGTTCATTTTTCTTCTTTACTACACAAGTTGACTATCAATGGGTATTAGTATTGAAGCATCCATCTTGTATGAAAACTGCTGTTTGAAATTTTAACCCTGCTAATTGGCTTCTGTAAATTCTTGCTTGCTAAGACCACTCCCACTTCAGAGGGGCCATTGAACCTTCCCCAGACAAGGTTATCAGTGCTGGTGCCAGGCCAGGCCTCTGGTTGAGGTCTCAAGGCCCAGCACATACGGGCTCTTTAAGAACTTGCAAAAGGGGCCGGAAACACTCCATATTTGGGAGACAAAGAAGGTAAAATCATATAAATAGGGAGAATTCCTGTATGTTGGGGCCCAGAATTTGAGATACATTTTCCTCTGGACCCGTGCGTAATAAATGTAACTGCATCTCTCTAAGTCAGTGATGGGGAACCTATGACACGCGTCTCAGCACTGACACACGTAGCCATTTCTGATGACATGCGGCCGCATGCCGAGGATGAAACGTTTGCTGCTCCTGAGGATGAAACATTTGCGACCAGAGTCTTGGAGTTAGTTTTTTCCTCAAAGTGACACACTACCCGCGTTACGCTCAGTTTTTTGGCGAAGTTTGACACACCAAGCTCAAAAGGTTGCCCATCACTGCTCTAAGTATTGCTTTGTTCTTCTTCAGTTTTCTGTAACAGTATTTGTAAGAGTCAATAAATATCACTCTAAAATTGAGTTTAGAAACAATTGAGCCATAAGACATAGGAGTATGATTAGAAGAAATGGTTCAACATAGGGTCAAAATCACACTCCCTAATATGTGTCCCTAAACTGAAAGTCTGTCTTTCCTAATAAGCTTATAACATAGATTAACAGGAATGCAGAAGAAGATAAGTATTCTCTCCTAAGAGTAGAGAAAGCTGTTGTGTTTTTATTGTTTTGTTTTTATATTATGTTAGTATATAATTTCAGCAATTGCCCTTTTCAAGACTATGTAGGAGAATTGTTCTAGAAATGTAACCATGCAGAAACTCCATTACTTTAACGTGACCCTTTTTCCTTAATGTTCTTGAATTCTCTTCCACAATCATTAAGCCCTCAGGACCATCAGATTCTGGTCAGCATCAAATTGTTTTAAGAACAAAGTCTTAGGTCTGTTGACAACAGAAACAGAGTTTCATCAAACTAAAGATAACATCTTGAGAGCAGTTGTGTTTCACACCCCCACCCCCCTCCCACCCCCCCCCACCCCTGGGTCTATGAAAGGGTAAAGACCCTAGCAACAGCACTCTCATGAAACTAGACAGAACTACGCCATAGTTGACATCAGGACCTCATACGAGGATCAACTACTCCTTACCCTGGCCCCAACCAATAAGTAGAGTCTGTGTCCCAACACCCTTAATCACTATGATTAATACTTTTTCCCATATATAACTCATACCTTAGAAGCCATCAGAGAACCAGGTTTACCTATGCTTCCAGGTTTGAAACCATTTCCTTAAATAAACCTCTACTTTTTTGGCTGAAAACTCCTGTTTATATTTGATTGGACTTTGATGCATGCAAGTGAACATACCCCTTTAGTTCGGTAACAGAAAAATCTTGTGAAATGGTTTAAGGATCAGAAGAACTGGCTTTAACTCTCATACGCACAAGTAGTTGCTTGGAGACTATAAATGAGTGGGAAGACTCAACTGCTGTGATGTGTGGACAGAGGTATATAAGCATCCTGAACTAGGGATGAGGGAAAGTGCCTTGGGGGCCTCAAGAGATCCTTGCGGGGTGATTAGAAGAGCAGACCATTAGTAAATAGAATTTTTCCCTGCCCTATAGATAGGTCAAAAGAGGTTATCTCTGATAATCTCTTATGGACAAGGCTTCTAAATCAAATTCTTCTAGGTAGTTAATGGGGAGTGGGCAGAAGTTTCTCTTGAGCCTGAAGCTAAATTTGCTTTTAGCTCAAAACCATCTGCATACCATACAGCCACAGCTTGGGTGACTCTTTTGGAACCCCACAGTTAAAATCTGTTATGTCACTGACTAATTGTGAACATTAGGCAAGCTATGCTATTTAATTTCCCTTGAAAACAGTCAGCTGTCAAGATTGATTGCTTATAATATGACACTATGCTTCACATCTTATGGACATTATCTCACAACCTTATACAAATATATCCATTTTTGCAGATGAGAAAATAAAGTTTATTGAGGGCAAGTTATCTTCTTGAGGCCATAATCTTAGTAAATTTCAGAATTAAGATTTAAATTAAAGCTGATCTGACACCAATCCGATTTGGGTTACCAGCTGGGACCTCGGTTCTTCTTGAGGGCGCAGAAAAGATTGTAAGGTCAACAAAGATGCAAGTAAAGCAAAGTGGGATTTGTTGAAGATACACTCCAAGTGAGGAGTGGGCCAGTTGAGAGAGACAATACTCCTGAGTTATATGGTTTAAAAGAGGGATTTTCTGGGTGGAGACTTTCATTTGCATTTATTTCTTCTTATCCATAATGCATACAGAAAAATCCACAGTGGGTGGGGATAGCAAAACCAAAATGCAAATTTTATTATAATTAGTCCAGGAACCTAGTAAGGTCACATTGAGGTCATGTCCTTTTCCTCTGAGCTTACGCCAAGAACCACCTGGATCTGAACCTGTCTGCTGGCTGCTGAGCCACCCATAGAGTGGTGGTCTGAAGGCAATGTTGGTCCGACCCCTGATCAGGACCCCAGGGCAGGCCCCACCCCAGCCGTTCATGTTTAACTTCCTACCTAACATTTCCCCCCTCAAGTTATAGGAACCCAATTCTTTGGGGACTTTTGGATGAAGACCACTCTTGCTGCTTCAAGCTGATCTAGGGTCTTTGTGGGGCTTTGGGTTACCATATTTGCTAGATGTCGGCCAAAGGAGGTGGTTGCCAATGTCCATCCAGAGACCCAAAATAAGAAATGTGTTTCATGGGAATTAGGGCTTGTTATCCTTCAGACAGTACCATTTGGAGTTGTATGGCTGCTATATAAGAAGAAATTAATTGTTTTAATAAATTGAGTAACATGGGTCCAAATATTAGTAGTAGTATTGATACCCCAAATGGCAAGCTGGGACTCTCCTCACAGGTTCTTGTCCTACAAAGTTTGAAGAATAAAATCCATGGACTAAAAGATTTTAAGCAAAAGTGTGGAAGTTTATTTCAAGAATATACACCCACCCCCCTGCCCTGGGAGGGGCCCCCAAAATGGGAGAGTCCTGCTCTCTCTCCTCCAAAATGGAAAAATCCTGTCCAATCAGTCTCTTTGTCTATGGATTTATAAATGCTAGCAGCTTCTTTGCCCATTTATTCCACTTTCTAATTGGACCCTTCCCTATTTTATGTCCCCCCTGCTTTTCCTAATTGACCACGTTCCCCTTTTTTTCTGCATGATATCAGTTTCAAAGTTTCAAAGCTCACCTGGTGCCCCCCTCTTCTTCTCTGTCTCTGGATCTGTTTTTGTTCATCAGTTTATGATGTTCATTATATTCCATAAATGAGTGAGATCATGTGATATTTATCTTTCTCTGACTGGCTTATTTCACTTAGCATAATGCTCTCCAGTTCCATCCATGCTATTGCAAAATGGTAAGAATTCCTTCTTTTTATAGCAGCGTAGTATTCCATTGTGTAGATGTACCACCGTTTTCTAAACCATTCATCTGCTGATGGGCACTTAAGCTGTTTCCAAATCTTAGCTATGGTAAATTGTGCTGTTATGAACATAGGGGTGCATATATCCTTTCTGATTGGTGTTTCTAGTTTCTTGGGATGTATTCCTAGAAGTGGGATCACTGGGTCAAATGGGAGTTCCATTTTTAACTTTTTGAGGAAACTCCATACTGTTCTCCACAATGGCTGCACCAGTCCGCATTCCCACCAGCATTGCATGAGGGTTCCTTTTTCTTCGCATCCTCGCCAGCACTTGTCATTTGTTGCTTTGTTGATGATAGCCATTCTGACAGGTGTGAGATGGTACCTCATTGTCATTTTGATTTGCATCTCTCGGATGATTAGTGACTTTGAGCATGTTTTCATATATCTCTTGGCCTTTCTTATGTCCTCTCCTGTGACTTTTCTTTATCCTCTGTTAATGTATGTCTCCCTCCCCGCTTATCCTGTGGCATTTCTCTATCCTCTGTAAGATAAGCATTTTGGTGTCTCCAAGCCCCATCTATGCATTCCTCTCCCATGGAACCTCTTTATTCCCTAAACTTGGCTAGTTTGTCTCTAAAATTCCTTTCAATAGGGTTTACTAGGTGGCTGCAAATTGCTGTTTAACCATCTATCTCAGCTTCTCCATTCCACTTGTCCTGGAATTTTCCTAGCTTTTACTGTGCTATAACAATCCCAGTGCTATCAACGACCATACTAAAAAGAGACAGTTTTCTTGATCGGTAAGTAGAGGAAGTAGCCCTTGCCAGTGTGGCTCTATGGATATATATAGGCCAGGGAACTGAAAGGTCAAAGGTTGGATTCCTGGTTAAGGGCACATACCTGAGTTTCAGGTTCAATCCCTAGGCCCCTGTCGGGGTGCATGCGGGGGGGTGGGGGGGGGGCAACCAATCCATGTGTCTCTCTCAGATCAATGATGTCGCTCTCTCACTTTCTCTCTCAAAAAAATTAATGGAGCCGAAACCGGTTTGGCTCAGTGGATGAGCGTTGGTCTGCGGACTGAAAGGTCCCAGGTTCGATTCCGGTCAAGGGCATGTACATTGGTTGCGGGGATGTGCAGGAGGCAGCCAATCGATGTTTCTCTCTCATTGATGTTTCTAGCTCTCTAACCATCTCCCTTCCTCTCTATAAAAAATCAATAAAATATATTTTTTAAAAAAATTAATGGAAACAATATCCTCGGGTAAGGATTAACAACAACAACAAAAAGTGGAGGCAGTAATTGTAAGCAGAAGAAACTAAGGTTATAATAGGAATATGTTTGGGAAACTGAGGATGTATGAAAGACTGACTGGAGCAAATACTCGGTTACTGGAAATATTTGTAAACTGCTTTTAGGTATGGATTGTCTATAAAGAGATGCTCTGTGGTAGTGATGCCCTTTTATGCAGCTGGGGGAGTTAGTCCTACCAAAGTAAGCTTTCAGGCTTTACAGGAAAATGATGCATAGTTTATAGTTAGGGCTCCTTCCACCTGGGAACTTAGCATTTAATTATGTCTAATACTCCCAGTCACCGTTTGGAGAAGATATGCTTTCCATACCCTTCCATCATTTAAAGGTGAGGGAACTGAAGTAACTGGTGGGGTGGAGCTTTGGAAAGATAGCCTGGGGTGACTGAGAGCAAAAACAAATTCTAATGCAACTAACTGTACTGGATTATGTCAACATTATGCTGATCATTTTATACATCAAATTGTCTTATAAATCAAGTTGCCTTTATCTCATTTTAAAAGAAACTTCAATAAAAAAACTCACTAAGCCACTGAAATTCACAAACCCTTGCCTTCTATCCTAAATTCTATACTTAACACTTATAAATTGAAATGAAGAAAGAGAATGGTTTTCTATCAAAGCTATGTAAGTGGATGATATATAAACTTGAAGTCAGGAATGGAATTAAAATATGCAATTCTAATTTAGAGAAAATTTCCATTAATGACCTAAAAGGACATTTTTAATGGATTATACACCTAGCTCTTCCAAATTAAGATATAAAGCACATAATTAAAATGCAAAATTGCCTCACTAGAAAGTCACTGAATTATAAAGCATTCACTTTACATGGTACCTGTTTTCAATCTAAATTCTGAGAGAATATTCTTGCTTCCAATTTTATTCCAATATGCTATGTCTTTAGAGCAATATTCATATCTCATATAAAAATTAACAATCATGGAGAGGGACCCACCCCCAGAAGTCATGTAAAACTGAACCAATACTAGTATTAGCCAATTCTGCCTTTTAAAGAGATGAAAAAGGTAGTGATTACATAATTCAGATCAGTGGAGTAAATAAAAATATTTTTACTAACAGAGCCTAGTTGTCATAGAGCCTGGTTATCAGAGTAGATTATAGGTCTGACATTTTAATGTCTTTACCTGTATGGGATGCTCAAGGTTGGCACCTGGTATAGGTGATCCATAGTTTAATAGGACACATTAGTGAGTCTGTGCATCCAACTATAAGAAATGGAGAACTAAACTTCTCCTTTAAGTAAGTGAGAGAAGTAAGTGTGTGTGCATATAGCAGAATTGGTCAATGGGACAGACTCAGAGGAATGGTGGTACACAGTAGAGAGGAAAGAATGCTGAGCAACAGGGCAAATAGTTAGAGCTCAGGCACAAGATGAACTAGAAAGAAATTTCTATTGGTGAAGTGGCAGAGTTTTAATTTTCTTAAATTAAAAAGTAACATTTTTATAATGGAAAATATCAAACATAGGCAAAATATAGAGAATACATTAATGAACTCCCTGTGCCTGTCACCCAGTTTCAACAATTACCAATCAGTGGCCAATCTTGTTTCCTGTACAAACCTGCACACATTCTTCTCCACACTCCTTGAATCCTCTTAAATCAAATCTCAGTCATCATATAATTTAATTCATTAACATTTTAGCTCTAAAATATAATGGCTTTTCTAAAATTTACAACCATACCATTATTATGCTCCCAAAATGAGCAATAAATTCTCAAAATTATTGAATATCCAGTTGCTTACATTTTCCCAAGTGTCTCATAATTTCACTTTTTAACAGTTTAAAATTGGTTGTATGTCCAAAGTTTTATATGTTTTTCAATCTTTCTCTTTTCCTTTACTATTTGTTGAAGACAAGGTCATTTTTCCTTAGAGTTTGCCACACAACAGATTTGGCTGATTGTATATCTTTGGTGTTATGTGCTTAAGTTCCTTCTATTTCCTATAAATTGAAAGTTAGATGCAGAGGCTTCATGAGATATAGGTTTGATATTTTGGTCAAGAATAGCTCACAAATGGTATTTTGTTCTTCTATCAGTTGACAACTATTCTACTGTTGACTGTTTTCTATGTTAGCAGACATTAATATATATATTTCTTACATTCACTATTTAATTAAAAGTTGCAAAAGGATGATATTCTAATTCTATCATTACTTCTCAATTTATTATCAGGACTATTTCTTTAAAGAGAAACTTGGAAAACATAAGAACTGTCATTGTGGACATTCAATTTTTCTTGCACATTTAATAAATTTAATAATATTTAGTAAAATTAGTATCAGTTAACTGATATTTTGCAAGGGAGGTCAAAAAAAGTTTACCATGTTCTATCTTTGTACAATAGAACCCAATAGGAGAGATAGTGACATGATTCATAACTAATATTTTAGCAAAAGGAGAAGCTTGGAGACAAAAAGACTAATGAAAATTAAAGCCAAATTTGAGAGTCCTCCAAGACAATGAAAGGGCAGTGAATATAGTGTGTTGCTTGATGTGACATAATTTTAAATGTAAAGGACATGATATCTTGGTAAGAAAGTCCAGAATCAAAAAGAATATTTTCCAAAGCATAAGTGTTGATAGGAATTTTTATATTTTCATGTTATAGTGTTAATTTGTATTTATAATTAAAATCCTCAAGTGACCAATTGCTTTTGGGGTCCTAAAGATATATAAAACTATACTAATTTATTAGTTGATTTATTTATAAAACAAATATACTAAGTACTTAATAATGTACACCTTTAGCTCTACTATGCTTTTAAAGTATTAATATTAAAATTCTTACAAGTTATTTATATATAATAGCTATATTTTTGCCCTTTGAGAAATTCAACCACATTTTGACCATTGATATTTCCAGCTGTGACACCAAAGCAGAAAATGAAGACAGAATAACTTCAATTTGGTTGGTTCAATTGAAAGCCCATAATAAGAAATTCAGAGATGTGGGATATTACCGTATTTTCTGGCGTATAAGATGACTTTTTAACCCAGGAAAATCTTCTATATGCCCAGTCGTTATGTGAGTACATTTATTTTCACCTTATTTTTTAAGATGTTCCTTTAGAAGACACGTGTTCATTAAAAATAACAACAACAATAATAAAAATGAGGTCTGTGTCTTTAGGCTGATTGGAATAAAAATTTCATTATAATCTTGAGAGATCATGTCCCTATTTCAAGTCCCTTTATGGAGAAAATGAAATGATTATTGATTATATGAGTAAAAAGGATACTCTACAATATCTTCATAGCTCAGTTAAACACATTATTTGTAATGGGCTGTACGAGCCAGAGGAAGGAGGAACTTCTTTTGTCTATTTTTTACACTTCACCATAAGTTATTGTCTCCTCCAGTGAAGTTGAAGTCTCCAGGGCTGCTGAAAGAAGGGCAGAATTTATATCTATTGGCATGTGAGTAGTGAATTTCTTATCCAAAATCCTATCACTATATACCATTGCCTGCACAGTGCTAATATTAGTTCAATCCTTTTCCCCATCATTGATCATATGATATTTTGCAACATGCCTGTCAAATGGTAAAGTAAAACATCATTATTTACTCACTGAGTCACATGTTTCTGTATCTATCATGTAACAACTCCCCTACTAAAACTGATTTCTTTTCTAAAGGATCTTGTATGAATGCAATTCATTGGGTTAATTATCAAGAAAGAGTTATATGTAGAGGTGTAAAATAAATAAATTAATATATAGGTAAGGCACTTACCCATGATGAGGAGATAACCAGATGAAGAAAGGGAGCAGGAAGAAGCAAACCATTCTAGGAAGAGAAAGTAGCACATACGAAGTAAGAAAATGTGTACATCAGAGGATCTCAGACGTTCTTGTTTGGGCACTCAAGACATTGGTCATTTGTAATATGACCAGTGCTTCCTCCTTACTGAAATACATGGACTCAATAAACTGCAACCAGAGAAGATGGGACCACATGGACTGGGCTATTACATTGCTAAGAGACAATTCATAGAATTTCCAAGTGGAAGAATCAGAAAGCGTGATATGTGATATAGTACTTACATTTTGTGGAATATCATGTGCTATATATACATGCTGGTTAGTTTTCATATCTCTAGGAGAGAAACTGGTAAATGAGCACACAAACTTACTCAGACTCACTTTCTCTGATCTCCAGTGCTTGGGCAGCAGCTCCAAAGGTGACAAGGACATAGGGGGATGAATATATGGCTTTGGGTGAAGGTTGGGGGGTGTATCTTTCTCCCAGACAGAAGTGCCAGCGAAGGTCATTGTTCCTTTGCTGAGCTGGCAGTCAGGCATCATATCTGGGTCTTCACCAATTTGGTTAACATTGTTCCCCCTGCCCTGGTGATTTCCTGAGACCCTGTCCCATGCAACTTCGGGGTCCTACCTAAACCGTTTCCAGTGGCTTTTCTATATAAACAGCCTGTCTTGGCTTATGCTTCAGACTTTCCTAAAATATGCCAAAGGTTCACAAACCCACAAACAAGTGAATCTGGCCTCTTGCTAAGTGGCCACAGGCCCAGCACTAGAGGCAGCTGACCTCGATTCACAGCTTGGCCTGTCCTGTGCACCTCCAAGCCTGGCACAAGTAGCAGCCACCTGCAGATCATTTTATAGCTCATGCAAGTGGCCCTCAGCAGGGCACAAATGGTGGCTGACCTTGACCTGTACCGCCTGGGAGGCCCCAGAGCCAGCACACCTGGTGGTGAGCTTCAGACCATATCGAAGCACCGTTCAACTACTTCCACAATCAACACACTCAAGAGTTGCACTCATCAGGCACCAGAGCCCCACTGAAGCCAGTCCTGCTCCATGGGGTCAGCCCCTGCACAGCGCCTTCTCAGGCAGAGTCACCATAAAGTCCCCCAAAAAGACATTGATAGAATTGCATTTGTTCAATATTTTTGAATATATAGGGTGTTTTGATGGAGAAAATGATCAATACCTATGGGACAACCCAAGGGGGAGGTCTGTTAAGCAGTTTTAACTTTATTATTATTTTTATTACCTCTGAAGCAAGATGTGGATATAAAGAAGTAAGTCAATTCAAGATTAATTGACTTACTCAATCATACAGTTTGCAAAAGTTGCATGTGGTCCTCCAACAAACCCCTTTTACCTTTAGAATTTACCCTCAGTCATTTTATGGCACTCTCACCACAGAAAAGGTGCCAGATGAAAGGTTTGCTGCTGCAGTTAGGAAAACATATATAGAAGGCATAAGATTGTGAGAGATTTGGAAACAAAAAACATTTTATCATTGAGTGACAATCTTTATGTGCAATAGTCAAAGTTTTCCATTTTTCTTTCTGAAATACTTTTCAGTTCCCTGGTTTTTTGTTTTATTTTGTTTTAAGTTGGAGGTGCTGGTATATATACTTTTGGGGATTTTGTTGTGCCATAAGAAACTATTTCTGATATAGTTAGAGTTGAATACATAGATGTTTATTAGGGTTAAAGAGGTGACATGCTCATGTGTATGTTTGTATGTGTATCCCTCATTTCAACAATATTTATTGAAGATCTAATATTTTCCAAGTCTTGTTCCAAGTACTGAAAATAGAGTAATAAACAATAGAAAGAAAAATCTCAGCTTAATTAACACTTGCCTATAGGAGACAATCAATAAACCTTGGACTCAATCTAGAGGTTGCACTTGCCAGCAAAAGAACAGAATTTAAATTTTACCATACATTGCAATAAACTCTGGCAGATGAGAGAAACAGCTGAATTATAGACATATACAAAGGGATATAAGACAGAACACAAAAAATTATTGAATGTTCTTATGGGTCTATAAGTGAGTAAAAAATAGCCCTTATCTTGAAGTATTTATGAGGTCACAGGAGACACAAAACAAATAGTTTCAAAATTATATACTAAATGTTACCCTAGAAATAAATTAAAATGACCTGTGTAGTCATGTTCACAGAAATGTATCATACCTTCCTATTAAGTAACTAGCAGATGGCACATTTCAGATTTCTGTGATAGTTTCAATAAACAAGTTAAGCTAAACTTTTAGGAAATATAAATATGTGTCAGGCTTTATGCAAAGCCATTTACATGTCATCTCATTGAGTTTTTACAGCAGACTTTCAAGAGTTTATATATGTATATATAAAAATATTAAATATATCATAGTATATATAAAACCTTTTTAATGATGAGGAAATAAAGACAGAATGGTTTAGCCTCTACTTCAATATTAAACAACTAATACTTAGAAGGTCCATTTAACTCCTAGATTCTTCTTTTTCTACCACAAAAATCTGCCTCTCTGCAAGGCTTTTTTATTCTCAGGCTAAATTTTACTATTTTATTTAAAGAAGAAGATAATACTAAGGAATAGATGAGAGTCTTTCTTTTTTTCTTTTTAAAATATATTTTATTGATTTTTACAGAGAGGAAGGGAGAGGCATAGTTAGAAACATCGATGAGAGAGAAACATCGATCAGCTGCCTCCTTCACACCCTCTACTGGGGATGTGCCCACAACCAAGGTACATGCCCTTGACCGGAATCGAACCTGGGACCCTTCAGTTTGCAGGCCGACGCTCTATCCACTGAGCCAAACCGGTTAGGGCGAGAGTCTTTCTTATTGAGTTCACTGATACTCATGCTTAAGAGCTAACAGTTTAGTAACTTATATATTGTTTTCATTCTATAACAGGAGTTTAATCATTATTAACAAAATACGGTTATTCTTTTTATAAACATATTTATAAATTCTATAAATCACAGGAAATAGTATAGTCTGATATTCTGTCTGAAGAATCCCTACTGAGTATTTCAATGAAAATGTTGGGGTTCCTTTGGGCAGGTGAAAGTAAGAGTCCTCCTGAAAGAATACTGTCTTAACATGGAGTGATTCTGTCTCTAAACACTTCATTTCACACTGGAAACCTAAAATAAACATATCGCTTAAGACTGCACTGATAACAGAAATATTTATTCCAGTGAAATCAACTTATTTGGTGACTGATGGATATCATCTGCTAGCTGAACATTTTACAAGTGATGAAATGTAAGTTTCCTTCTGCTAGAAAGACAAATGCTTATCAGTTTCTAAAGGACTGAATTCCTTTGAAGCTGTATAGTCTGTTTACAAAAAAAATACTAGATAAATTTTAGGCACAGTTAGGTTAACATAGTTCTTGGTATTTCCTTCTCCTGGTGGAACCTGAAAATATAACGTTTTTTGTTGTTGTTTTATTTGTTTGATTTTTTTTTCTAAAATACATTATCTATAATAATAAAAGCATAATATGCTAATTAGACCTGACAGCCAAATAACCTTCTGGACGTCATTCCGGACTTCCTTCTGGATGAAGCTGTGGCAGTGGGGGCCGAGGCAGAGGCCTTTAGGGGTGATCAAGCAGACAGGCGGAGAGTTAGGGGCATCAGGCAGGCAGCAGAGTGGTTAGGGGCAATCAGGCAGGTAGACAGGTGAATGGTTAGGAGCCAGTGGTTCCGGATTGCGAGAGTGATGTCTGACTGCTGGTTTAGGCCTGATCCCACAGTCGGCCATCCCCCGAGGGGTCCCAGATTGTGATAGGATGCAGGCCGGGCTGAGGGAACCTGTATCCCTGTGCACAAATTTCATACACTGGGCCTCTAGTAATACAATATTAACCTTTTACACTCGGATGTTGAGTGTGACTCGACAAGGTTAGCATCGGTAGCATAGAGATTAAAATTGCAAGTGAGTACAAAGGGTTAAGCTAGTTTGATTTACATTGAGAAATATACAATAGCATATGTCATGAGTCATACTGCTTATTAACAAATGCTAGGTGTATTGGTTAATAATGCAAATTTTGTAATCAACGAAAACAGGATAATTTTAAGAGAAACATCAAAAGTGCTTTATTCAAAGTAATGTCCATCGCTAGCTACACATTTCCCCCCATCTTTTAGGTAATTTGTGAATACCATCCCAATTGAACTTTTCTTGTTTTGAGGCAAACCATTCAGAGACCCAATTTTCCACTTCTTCGTACGTTTTGAAGTGCTGCTCAGAAAGTGCATGTGCCATCAATCAGAACAAGTGGTAATCTGAAGGAGCAAGGTCTGGTGAATACAGTGGGTGGGTTAACACTTCCCAGGCAAGGTCTTTTAATGTGTCTTTAACTGGTTTTGAAGTGTGTGATGGTGAGTAATCATGAAGCAAAATTACTTTGCTGTGTCTTTTGGCACATTCTGGTCATTTCACGATCAAAACGTGGTTCAGATTGATTATTTGTTGTCGGTAGCTCAGTATTAATGGTTTCACCTGGTTTTAGAAGTTCATAATACACCACACCTTCCTGATCCCACCAAACACAAAGCATTGTCTTCTTTCTGAAGTGATTTGGCCTTGCAGTCGATGTTGATGGTTGGCCTGGATCAACCCATGATTTTGTGCATTTGGGATTCTCAAAATAAATCCACTTTTCATCGCCAGTCACAATTAGATACAAAAAAGACTTTCTTTCATGCCTTTGAAGCAACATTTTACTGATGACTTTTTGGTTTTCCATTTGTCTTTCGTTCAGTTGATGTGGCACCCATTTTCCTTCCTTTAAAATATTTCGCATTTCTTGTAAATTATCTGAAATTGTTTGCTGAGCAACGTTTAATCTTTCTGCAAGTTGTTTTTGAGTTTGACATGCATCTTCATCCAATAATGTTTGTAATTGTTGGTCTTCAAACATTTTTGGTTGACCTGGACGTTCTTTGTCTTTCACATCAAAATCATTACTTTTCAAGCATTTAAACCAGTGTTCACAAGTATCTTGAAATGGAGCATGTTCACCATAAGCTTCCCAAAATATTCAGCAGCACTTTTCTTCAAAATAAAGTAATGAATTAAAACTTCCCACAAATGCTCTTTTTTTTGGCATGAAATTCAACATTTTTCAGTGTAAAAATATCTATAATGTTAACACCTTTAGCAAATTTGACATATGAAGTTTTGAAGCTTGTTGTCAATACAACAAAATATCATACATATCAAATCGCATATATATCAACACTAGAGGCCCGGTGCACGAAATTCGTGCACAGGGTGTGTGTGTGTGGGTGGTGCGGGTGTTCCTTAGCCCGGCCTGAACCCTCTCCAATATGGGACCCCTTGGGGGATGTCTGACTGCTGGTTTAGGCACAGGGATCAGGGCTAAACCGGCAGTCGGACATCCCTCTCACAATCTGGAACTGCTGGTTCCTAACTGCTTGCCTGCCTGCCTGTCTGCCTGATAGCCTCCTAACCGATTCCCTGCCAGCCTGATTGATGCTTAACTGCTCCCCTGCTGGCCTAATTGCCCCCTACTGCCCTCCCCTGCAGGCCAGATTTCACCCCCAACTGCCCTCTGCTGGCCTGATGGCCCCCAACTGCCCTCTCCTGCAGGCTTGGTTGCCCTCAATTGCCCTCCCCTGCTGGCCTGTTCACCCCCAACTGCCCTCCCCTGATGGCCTGATCATCCACAACTGCCCCCCTGCCGGTCATCTTGTGGTGGCCATCTTGTGATGACTTAGGGCGGACATCTTGTGATGACGTCGTGTGAATCCACCTAGGGTTTTATTATATAGGATATGTGTAACTTCATCTATTTAAAAAAATTCGCATTATTAACTGGTACACCTAGTATTATTTCTTTTGCCTTTCCATTTTTCATGTTAGCAAAGATAAATTTTATAGACAAATTGCCTCTTTCTAACCAATGCACTTTAATAGAAGATTAATTGTGTTGTATACAATGCAAGTACCAATTTAGGGGGCATGGAATTTAGAGAAGTGGGTAGAAATGTTCCACTGACAAAGCCCTAAAATTGAGAAAATTGTGAGAAGTCAGTTGTTTATACAAAATTTGTACATTAGTGAACGCAAGTTATTTCAACCTGTGGTTGGCAAATGTTTGTGACAGGATCATTGGTATTCTGCCTACAATAGAAATATATATTTAAGGTAGAAAAAGCATGATAGCTAAATTTTATGTGGTTTGTATTTTTATCTTGTCTATACATACCACCCAGACATTTTTTTTTAGGAAGAATTTTTCAGGAATTTTGATTAAACTCAAATATAAAAAAATACAAATGACACTAGGTAATTATAAAAGTAAATAATAGAACTTTAAATTACTTTCATAAACAGAACACTTCAAAGGGAAGTGAAACAAGATTAAATACTTAGAGACCACTAAGGGAAAAAAATGATTATAACACATGAGTTTTGGCTTACGTGGTAGAGATCTCATTCATGAAAAGCAGTAATATAATACCACATTATAAAGGGAAAAATGTAGGATATTCCTGGTAATTTTTTTAACTGCCCATAGAAGATTTCAATGTAAGTATAAATATACTGGTGAGTGCAAATATACTCAGCACCTACAATGTTCCACATGCTTCTCTCATTCCCACAATGACTTTTACTAGAAGCCATTGCTGTTCCCATTTTATTGGGTTCCACACACAATAGGCACTTGGTAGGAAATGAAGATGCAGGACAACTGAGATAGTCAAGGCCACCAACATTGACACTGCAAATAAATTGGTTATTTCTTTGTCCTCATTAATTGACCTACTATTTAAATGCTCCTGCTTTCTTTGAAGTCTTGTTCTCTGGATTTCTAAGATAACGTACTCTCAGTAGACTCCTTCTTAAGCCTACTTTTTATGATGCTTCTTCCTCTTCCCCAACTCTAGTGCCCCAGTGCTGAGTTTGTAGATCACTTGTCTGGCTATATTTTACTCCTATATGATCCTAGTCAGTTTTAAGCTTTAGAAATCATTTTTTTAATATAAATATATATTTTATTGATTTTTTACAGAGAGGAAGGGAGAGGGAGAGAGAGTTAGAAACATCGATGAAAGAGAAACATCCATCAGCTGCCTCCTGCACACCTCCTACTGGGGATGTTTCCGCAACCAAAGTACATGCCCTTGACCGGAATCAAACTCAGGACCCTTGAGTCCACAGACTGACGCTCTCCATTGAGCCAAACCAGCCAGGGCTAGAATTCATTTTTTAAGCAAATGGTTCCTAATTCACATATCTTTTTATGACAACTTCTCTGAGTTCCAGACTTGTATATCTACCTGTATACCTGTGGTTTTAAAATGATATTTATTTCTATCTCATCCATATTAAAGACGAATTCTCAGTAACCCAGGTGCTATATATATATATATATATATATATATATATATATATATATATACCATGCTACTCCACCATTCTCAATAAATGGACTAACATGCTATTCCAGTTCCTACAAGCATCTCCACATTTTACCCAGAAGGACTGAGAAATGTGAAAGAAAAATTTGCTTGCCTTTAAGCATACTTTTGGATGTTACATGCACTTCTTCTATATTCCATTGTTCAGAACTTAGTCTGTTTTCCTCCCAATAAGGAAATTTATTCTTGGCAACTACATGTTCAACTAAATCTCAACTAGTTCTACTAGTAAGAAAGAAGGAAAGAACAGAATATTAGAGAAAGCTAATAGTACCTGCCATGATGAGTAATATAGGTCTTGATGTTATCCTGTAAAACTGTTTCTTTTCTAGTCTTTTGCATGACACCACTAGTTTGTCAAAGCACAGAACTTGGAAATGATCTTTGATTTCTCTCTTTGAGATGCTTTTCCATTGAATGTATAAGGAAGTTAAGTTTCTCTGTACCTCCCTTGTTACCACCCTTTTTGAGGCAACCATCACTCCTCATCTGTACTATCATTATTACCCTCTAACTGCTCTCCAAGATTAGACTTTTCCAATCAATTATCAAAAAAGCAGTTGACCTAAGAAAATGTAATTCAGATAAGTCTTTCTAGACTTAAGTTATTCCAATGGCTCCCTATTGCATTTATAATAAAATTCAAGCTCCTTAACATAAGCTATATCCTGAAGGATCTGCTCCCAACCTTTTGATATCTTCTTGTGATTTTCTCAATTGTATAGAGTAGACCTTAGCCACTTTACTTTTTTATTTTTTTATCAGTTTCATGAATTAACTACATTCAATCTCACCTTCGAGCTTTTTCACATGGTGCTCCCTCTGCTTGGAATGTTCATCTCATTTCTTTTCCTCATTCGTTGTTTTGGCAGCCCTAGTAAATTAACGAAGCATATGTTATCCTTTTTACTCCTAAACTAACAAATCAGTTAAAATACTAGTACTTCTCAAATTTGACTTGTTGAATTTTTTTCTTTATTACTGAGAGTATTACAGATGTCCCCTTATTTTTTCACCACTGCCTCCCTCCACCTGGCTCCTGCCCTAGCTCAGCCTTCATTGAATTGTTATCTGTGTCCATGGGTAATGTATACAGTATATGCATATAAGTTCTTTGGTTAATCTCTTCCTGTCCCACCCTCCCTTCCCTCTGAGATTTGTCACTCTGCTCCATGCCTCCATGCCACTGGATCTACTTCATTCATAGTTTATTTTGTTCATTAGAATCTACATATAAGTGAGATAATGTGACAGTTGTCTTTATCTGTCTGGCTTATTTTGCTTAGCATAATAGTCTCCAGGTCCCTACATGCCTTCTCAAATGGTAAGATAACCTTCCTTTTTATAGTTGCATATGTAAATGGACCATAACTTTTTTATCCATTCATCTACTGATGGGCACTCTGGCTGTTTCCAAATCTTAGCGTTGATATATAGCAGTGCTATGAACATAGGGGTGCATATATTCTTTTTTATTGTTGTTTTCCTGCCTGGAATAAGCAAGATTCACTCATACTTTTCTCCTCGCTTCTCCTTTTGCTTATTAGGTCTTATATACAATATTCACCCTCAATTGTCTTTCTGATTGGGATTACTGGGTCAAATGGGAGTTTCATTTTTAATGTTTTGAGGAAACTCCATACTGTTTTCCATAGTGGCTGCACCAGTATTCATTCCCACCAACAGTGTACTAGGCTTCCTTTTTATCCACATCCTCACCAGCACTTGTTTGTTGATTCATTGATGTTAGCCATTCTGGTAGGTGTGAGGCGATACCTCATTGTAATTTTAATTTGCATCTCTCTGATGATTACTGATGTTAAGCATTTTTTTCATATGTCTCTTAGCCATCTGTTTGTGGGTTGCATTTGTTTAATATTTTGTATAGGACAAAATTATTCTTATTTTATTTTAATAAATTTTTTTAGCACCTATTTTTTTTATGGATATGTTGAAAGGATACTGCTTATCATGCTTCCCCACCCTCTATTTCTACACATTTGTTGTGAGGTTACATTTCTATAACATCTAGAATGTTCAAAAACACATTTTTGGCATCTACAGTAGCATTTCTACTGTAACTGCTGAAAAACAAAACTCCATTAAGTAGGGAGAAATCCAGAGTAGTATTAACAAATAAAATTGTATCATACGCACAGCTTAGATTTGTCCAAAACAATATAGATTAATAGAGAAATAATATGAAGATTCGTGTATTTTTCATAAGAAAAGTACTCATGGCTGACATTTATATTTTTCTCCTGCCTTTTCCATTTTGCTTTGGTCTGAAGTTTTGCTCTATCTGTGAGCCTAAAACTCCTCACCTGACTGAGGCTTAATTGCCTCTTGCAGTTAAGATTAATTACCTATTTAATACCTTAAAAGATGAACCCCTGCTGCTAAGTTTTATGAGTTCTTCCTCCACCATATCATCATACCCTCCTCTGGGAGTGTGGATAATTAAGCCCTTAAAAAACTGCCTTATTATAACCTATTTCAACTAATGCCTTATTTTTCTCTCCTTTTAAATCAAAGTTTATTCTCAGTGGGATTTTTTTCTAGGTGTGTGTCTATTGGCATAGGAGAGGACATTATCTTTTCCCTTTTGGGAAAACAGCTCTAGTCAACTAGGGTCTAACTAGCTCTTTTTGTTCTCCATTGTGCTAGTCAGATAAAATATAATTTCTTCTGATCATAAAGTTATATGGTCCACCTTAAATTTTTGAGCAAATCTCAAATACCACCCACTTAACATGCATTTCTCTGAGTCTTCCCATTTTGACATCTCATAAATTTACTCAGCCAGCAACAGAGACAACATATACTGCACTCTCTCTCTCTCTTTTTTTTAATTTGTTTTATTTTATAGAGAGAAAGGGAGAGGGAGAGGGGGATAGAAACATCAATGATGAGAAAGAATCATCAATCAGCTGCCTCTTGCATGCTCCCTACTGGGGATTGAGTTCGCAACCCAGGCATGTGCCCTGACCAGAAATCGAACTGTAACCTCCTGGTTCATAGGTCGATGCTCAACCACTGAGCAACACCGGCTGGGCAATTGAGCTCTTTTATTGGACTACACAATAGGGTTTACTAGCTAAAGATGATTGAGACATGGCTTCTGACCTTCAGCAGTTCACAGCAGACTAACAAATAATTTATCTTTTCACAATCTTCAAATAACTTTAATGATATAACCTTTTAATTATAAATGTATACCAACTACCAACCTTGCTCAGTTTTCTGTGATCCAGGCAAAAACTATACATTTGGTATTTATTGCTTTAGATGAAGCTTATTATCCCTGCAGAAAAGCAAGGAAAAGGCAATTACATTTTAGAAGTCTAGACATTAGGATCAGTGGAAGGAACTTGAGGTAGAAGACAAATTTGGAAGGATTTAGAGGACAGAAATTTAGAAAGACCATTTCTCAGCTAAAATAGCGGGAAACCAGGTGAAAATTGATGGTCTGATACTGAGAAAGCGTGGGTTAAGACTTGAACATGAATATGAATACAAGAACTCCAAAGACCATAGCAGAAAAGGAGTCAGCTTTAAGGCTACCCAAGGTCCATAGAATCATCTACAGAAGATAACATGTGTTGGACAGGCAATCATGACCTATTAATTAGCCCAAATTTTAAGTTAATATAGCTGTCATTTCTTGTGAGTGCCCCACGTTGGGCTGCCAGTTGCGAGTGCCCCCCACCCACGTCCCACGTGGTTCAGGGTTCAGGTTCAGGGTTTGGGCTCTGGAGGAGGCCGCACACAAATGAAAGAGACTAGACAAGAAAGTATAAATTTGGGAATATTGGGGGCCAGGCGGGAGCCCAACTCAAGGGGAAGGACTCCACCCCGCTCTGGCCTTGCTATCCCTTTTATTCAGATTGTGGGATACACCCATAGCCTTTAGGCAGGCAATTCCAATAATAGCCAATCAGCAAGAATTTACACAAAACTAAAAGGTGGAAGTTGCTTTAGCTACTCTTGTCTCAACTAAACAGTGGGTGCTTGGCTCTGACCTTTCAGAGCTTCAAGGTTGACCAGCCTTCCGGGTTCCTTGTCCACACCTCTCTGCTAGTGGAGGCAATGGGCGGCTTCCAACAATTTCTAACATCAGATGTCTTCTCAAATTCCAATGAGAAGCAAATTCCATTTAGGGGAGAATAATTTTTTATTGATTGATTTAGAGAGAGAGAGAGAGAGAGAGAGAGAGAGAGAGAGAGAGAAACATCAATTTGTTGTTGCACTTATTTATGCTTTCGTTGGTTGCTTCTTGTATGTGCCCTGACCAGAGATCAAACCCATATCGGGCAACACTCTAACCAACTGAGCCAACTGGCCAGGACAGGAAGAATAATTCTGTTGGGAACTTACTTAATGACCATGAAGACATATGATAGATATTCAGATTTGGAATTTAGACATTCATAGTTTTGCACATTTAATCTATAACGAGCAGTAATTTGGAAATTTATCCAAGCCCAATTCTGAATCACATTTTAGTGTTGGCTTGAAAATCAGGGAAATGATTATAAAGGGAATTCTGTATTGAGAGATGGAGCCGAATTAGTTATTATTATGAGTGATTGTAGCAGGCTATGAAGGCAGGAGTAGGCCGGGGGACAGAGAGGTCAGCAGACAGGTCATTTGCCTTCTCGGAATCAAAGTGGCATTAGAAACATTAGATTTAGAGATAGAGGCAGAGGCAGAGACAGGTAGATCAGAATTGTACTTTCTAATAGGGCAATCTAGTAGCTTCTACATATCAACTCAGTTTTATTAATGACAATAGTGATCATGTTCTAAGTGTTTTGCATATTATACAAATTCCCCTTCACAACAACTGTATTTGGTTGGAAATATTGTAATATTCATTTTACAGACGAGGACATTTAGGTATAGAGAGGTTAAATGGCATTGCTAAGATGGAGTGAGAATTAGAAAAGTCTGACTCTGGAGTCTGTGCTCTGAACCATTACTCATCTAATTATTATTTTTTAGTTATATTTTTTAGCAGATCATAAGCCAAGGATAATGTTACTTATCTATTGAGGGATTGCTGAATATATTTTTTTCATATTTCAAAAGTTCAGTGTATGTTACTCTGTTTCTGTCTCAGTTTTGGTTCTTTCAGAAGTGCACCCTGAAACCAGGACTCCAATGCCCTCTCAGTAGGCAGTGAGACCATGGGACAGTGAAGGGGTGACTGCCAATAAACCATATGTGACTAGACCTTAATAAAAGCAGGGAAACTCTGGTAAAGGTGTAAAGCACACATCCCAGAATTACTTCCCTGGTGGGAAAGGTATTTAGACACTAACTCCTGTCCAATCATTGGTCAATAGCTTCCCCAAGGCTGGGTGGGGGTGGAGTGGGAATGGGAGTTTGTTAGTTCCCCCGTTCTTAAAAGTTTTATTTGGAAAAAGTCATGAGGAGGGTGCTGGAGTACTTACTTGTAAGGGGATATGGGAAGACATCGACAATGCTTTGCTACAATGTCATTATTGATGGAGTAAAGCACCTTAGTGATTCGAAAAATAACAGGAACCAGTTATATTCTGCTTTAGAAACTAGGTAGCTCACTTGATAAGAATAAAAATTACAATATCAGCTGACATCTATTGAGCTCTTACAGCATGCCAGGTTCATTTCTAAGAGCATTAAAGGTATTAACACATTAAATCCTCATCACAATATATAAAATAGGTATTATTATTACTTCTATTCTGCATAGAATGACCTAATGGACAGGGCTAATAAATGGTAGAACAGAGTTGGGAATCCAGCATGGGCTTCAGAGCCCTACTCTCCACCACTCAGCTATCCGACCATTTGTTCTCTCGTCATGTTCACCATTAAAACTAGATTTACTTATTCTACTCGCGCTTTGGATGTAAGGAAGGAGGTAAGGAAACTGATAAAAATTTATTCCTTTGTCTTTCCAGCAGCTTCCCGCAGGCTTGAAACTCTGAAGTAATCAGACAACTGTTTGATATTGCTTTTCTTTGGAGTAGCAACAGTTATAATGCAGACTTTCGACTTTGAAGGGAATATGTGTTTAGTCAGTCTTTTATTGTACTGATTGGTTTGAGTACCAAAAATGGAAACTATTTGTCAGAAAAAAAAATGGAATAGGGTAAATGTGATTATTTCTATCATGATCTGTTGAATAATGAAGTAGCTAAAAGGAAAGACTAAAATGATTTGACTTATATCCTTCAGGTAATAAACCCTGGCCATACTAAAAGAACTGATACCTATTTAGTTTGGTACACATTGACTCCCATGCCTTTTTATTTTTTAAGAATAATCAGCTTTCATTTTCTTTTTCTCTGCACCTACCCTGTCCATATGAATAACCTAGGAAGGAGTCCTTCATAATTTGCATTTTTATCAAAATCATGTTATATGTGTATACTTATAGTTTATAAACATGAGTCTATATGGGAGGTCTTATTTTCTATGTAATTGGTTACAATAACTAGAGGCCCTTTGCATGAAATTCATGCACTCGGGGGGTGGAGTCCCTCAGCCTGTATTGTGAGAGGGCTCAGGTCAGGCTGAGGGACCCCACTGATGCAGGATCAGAGCCGGGGAAGGATGCAGGAAGTTGGCCAGCTGGGGAGGGACTACGGGAGGGCTCCAGGATCTGTCCATCCCATCTCGCTCATTAAACTGATCGGCTGGACCCCAGCAACAAGCTAACCTACCGATCAGAGTGTCTGCCCCTGGTGGTTAGTGCACATCATAGCGAATGGTCGACTGGTCGAATGTCTGCCCCCTGGTGGTTAGTGCACATCATAGCGAGCGGTTGAGCAGCCTTAGCATATCATTAGCATATTACGGTTTGATTGGTTGAATGGCCGACCTGATGACTGGACACTTACAGTATTAGGCTTTTATTATATAAGATGTATTTAACTATTTCTCTATTAATAGATATTAACATTGTTTTAATCCTTTTTCATCTTGTTTGATTTTGCCCTATTCACTATTGAACATTCTGCAATAAACAGTCACCAGCACCTTGGCCAGGTAGCTCAGTTGGTTAGAGAATTATCCCTGATATACCAAGGTTGTGGGTTCAATCCCTGGTCAAGGCACATACAAAAAGCAACCAATAAATGCATAAATAAGTGGAACAGCAAATTAATGTTTCTCTCTCTCTTTCTCTCTCTCTCTCTCTCTCTCTCTCTCTCTCTCGCCAATTAAAAAAGTATTTTGCAAATTAAAACACACACACACACACACACACACACACACACACACACACACACAATCACCAGCAAGGTTTGAGTAAATATTCTGCAAGGTGAGACTTTTATTGTCATTACCTATCGTCATACAAGGAAGGTCCCTTTGTGTTTGTTACCAGCCTTGCTGTAGCTTTCAGGACATTTTCTGTAATCTTACACAGGACCACTTAGGAAAAATTTAAACCAGAGTTCAGCAGGAAGAGAAGTCACAGATCCTCAGTCCTTAATATCACTGCTAGAGACTCCTGCCAGGGATAGAACAGCTTGCTTAATACACTATATAAATGTTCTCAAACAAGGACTCACTTCACTGTTACAACCTGGTCAGGGGAGGAATAAATATCCTAGTTCTTGATAGGTAAAGGAGATTTTATTATGGGATGTTTACACTTATCTGAGAAAACCAGCTGCTCAGCATCTGGAGAACTTGAAGCCATTTGAAATTTCTTCTGATAGTGGTTGAAGGCAGCTACTAGTCCTGTGGGAATCAGGGTTTGGGTGCTGGCACCCAGATTAGTTTACAACAATTCTGCTTGTTGCTTCACCGTTTGCTTTTCCCCTACATCTCAGCCAGCTAGAGATGTTACTGTTCTCTGAAACATTTATTTGCCTGTCAGATGAATACAAACATGTTCTGTTATCTTCTGCTCTGCAACAAACGTTAGAGAGTTAGCAGCTTGAAATAATGACAGTTGCCGTGAAAATATGCAGTATGGCTCGGACTTGATAGGGATTGCTCATCTCTCCTCCTCCAGCTTCATTTGCTCTTGTTCAAAGGCTGTGGCCTGGAATCATCCAAAGCCATGCTCACTTACAAGCTGTCAAGTTGTTGGTGTTTGTTGGCTGAGACTGCAGCTGGGGCAGTGGCCAGAATACATATACGTAGCTTTTCCAAGGGCTGTTTGGCTTCCTCATAGTATGGTGGCTGAGTTCCAAGGGCAAGCATTCAAAGAGAGAAAACTCGGCACTCCCGGAGAGTCATTTAGCATCACTTCCACCTCATTATATTCATTAAACGTCAGTCACTGAGGCCAGTTTATATTCATGGAGAATTAGACTTCACCTTTGGTTGGAAGAAATTTCAAAGAATTTTTAGTCGCATTTTAAAACTAGTGCAATAAAAATAACTCATTTCTTTTCAATTTCTATTTTCCTCACTATCTATTTGGAGCCTCTTTTTGTGTGTTCATGTATTACTTTTCTACTGTAGCATAACAAATCACCACACACTTTGCAGCTGAAAACAATGCCCATCTCATAGATTCTGTAGGTCAGAAGTTCAGGCATGGCTTAGAAGAGTTCTCTGCTTTAGGGTCTCATAAGACTGAAATCAAGGTTTTGGCTGGGCTGCAATTTCATCTGCAGGCTTGACTTAGGAAGGATCTGTGGTAAGTATCCTTTGGTTGTTGGCAGAATTTATTTCATGTCTGTATAATTCATGTTGGCTTCCACCCTCAAAAAAAAATCCAGCAATGGAGAAAATCAGACTCTACCGCCTGAAGTCTCTAACTTCAGGGAAGGCCTACACGCTCTTAGGCTATGTAATTAGGTCTGGTCCAGCCAAGATAATCTTTCATTTCATTAACCTGAAGCCAGCTATTTAAGAACCTTACATACCGGTGAACAACATTTCTTTGTCTTAGACATAGTCTATTGTTTAAAAAAAAAATCACAATCACACCTCTACTCAAAAGGAGGGATAGGTACCAGGGAATCACGAGGGCATCTTAGACATTTGATCACCACAATTCGCCTTTTGTATTTACTCTTTGTAAATTTTTCTTTATTTATTTCTTTTATTGTATAGCTTTTTGACTACTTGTGGCCAATTTGTAAAAGCTCCTTGTAGAGTACAGATATCAGCCTTAGTCTTTATTATGCATCAAAGATATTCTCCCTAAATCTATTATTTGTACATTGACTTTGTTTGTAAAACTTATATTTTAAAAAATTATCTAATTTTTCTTGAATTAGCCTTATAAAGAATTAGCCTAAACCTGTGCTGTCTAATATTGTATCAGTTAGTCACAAATCCTTGCAGTTTAAATTTATATCAATTAAACTTAAATACATGGGGGAATTTTATTTCCTAACTTCTACTGACCACAGTTCTTGTAGCACATCAATTAGGGACTACTCTAGTAGACAGCAGAAATATACAATATTTCTACAATCATATAAAGTTCTGTTGTACAGTTCTAGTCTAATGGCTATGTGTAAAAAGCTCCTTTAGGCATTTTAATTTTTAATTTCTTAAATTTACATTTTAATCATATTAATTCCTCTTTTAATTTTTTTTTTATGGTTCTCAAATTGTTTATAGGCTGAGTAAGAACTTCCTTTCTTTCTTTTATTCTATTATTTGTTATCAAAGTCACTAAGGCTGTGCTTTTACTTTTGAGTTAACTTTTTCTAAGTCTCAAAATACAGTTTTCTGATAGAATGATTATATAGGTATGAATTTCATCATACTTAAGGTGTTAAAAGTTTTTATGATTTATTTTCAATTTTACTGGCTCATCAGATGGCATAGAACTGTATAAAAATAGTTTTAAATTGTAAATGTTTGTGATAAATAATTATAAATATTCTATATTTATACAAAAATAATGCATATTATTTATTTACTTAATAGAAAATGCTAGATAGATAGATTCAGTATTTTTATTTTATTATTTAATTCTTATATGATTTTATTTGTTTTACTTTTTTCTATATTTTCCAATTTGGAAAACATTGTTTCAGTAAAATTGTATTGTTATAAAGAATTCTTTTAGTAATTTTTGCTTGATTTATTGGTTTCTACTTTATTTGATTCACAAAAATAAATGTCTATTGTATACTTTATTAGACAATTGCATAATATTTTGATTTATTTTTATTATTTTATACTTAAATTCAACTTTAACTAATATTAATAATATTTTTAATTTGCTTATTATTGATTTATCTATTATTCCTTGGTTTCAAACTTTCTTATTGTTTTTAAGTCATTATTATTTTGTTACTAGCAAAGAATCTAGATAATTTTATTGTTGTTACTGGTTTTTAAACCTAACATAACTATCTTTACAGTCTTTGGAATGAATATATGTAATGTAATGTTCATTACAAATACTATCAACACTAATAAAAGAGAAAGATGCAAATTGACTATACCTTCTCAACGCCCACCAGCCAATCAGGAGTGAGTATGCAAATTAACCCAATAAAGATGGCAGGTTAATTTGCACACGCAGGAGCTGAGCGGCTGGGGGCAGGGCGCTGCACTGCCCCAGCAGCTCTGGGCCTCTGGGCAGCATGGGAAGGCAGAAAGGCAGTTCCGGCCAAAGCGAAGGCGGTGCCAGCAGCCAGGGGAAGGAAGGCCCATTCTTGCAAGAATCTTCATACATTGGGCCTCTAGTATATTTATAGTCTTGTTTGCTGCCTATGTCTCTTGCTCTTAAAACCATCATATTCTTTTAGTCATCTTCACAAGTACATCCATATATAGTTATGCACAATTATGCACCGAAGGCTGTCATTTCAAATTTGCTCTCCTGTCACCGCAGTTATACTCACCTTGCTTGCAGTTGGCCTCTGCTACTCAGAGATTTAATTGTCCCCATTGTTACTAGGGCCTCAGTCCCATAACAGCATCTTCTAACAATAATTCTAGTAAAAAGAGGAGAGTCATGAGTTATGACTGATCATTTTATCAGTGCTGCTGCCCACTCACAGTGCATTTATTTTTATCTTCAAGTGACAAGTCACAGGCCTCCTAAGAAATACACAGCTGGTTCAGTGTATGATCTTTTATAATAGAACCATTCTGGCATGCCCACTTTTCTCCACAATCTACTATGGCAGTTCTGGTATCTTCTTTACTTAATGTGGGCAATCTGTTTCTGAGTGTACCAACTCCATCTCAGCAACATATTGGAATATTGGGATTGGCTGCTGGGCCTAAGGTCAAGGTTTAAATTTTATCTCATGAGTTTACTCATATTGACAATCTTATTCTTTCTCACCTTGATGTTCTGCCCACCTTGATTCACCTCCTTTAGGATCTGCTCCCAGTTCTATTCTCCCAGTTCTTCAAGCTACCTCTAGGCAGATGTAGCAGCTCCTTTGTCATGTAAACTTTTCTCTCTTAGCATGCCTTGCACTTCAGTTGGTTATGTTGTGATTTGATTTATTATGCAGAAGGGGTTGTAGGAGGATATATTGAAGGAGATACTCATTGTTTAGTAAAGCACCTGCCACTTTTGAGGGTTTCCCATCCTCCTGAAGCAAAAGGGTTATGTTATCCTTTATCAAAAGCAATGTGCTACTTTTTTAGGCATAGACATTTCTGGGGATCTGGACTCTCAAGGTTTTTTAGTTCATCTACTGAATGTCCCCATCTCAAGTCTCAGGATCCCATGTATTTCATAACTGGACCCCAAGTTTCATGTAGGAGATTTGTCAAGATGAGTAATCAACATTTCTTCTATATTTTGCTATTCTTTAAATAGATCTCTATGCCTGATTCTCAACATGATCAGCCTGCTCATTACAGAAAGTTATTGTTTTTTTCAAATGTTGCTAAGGAAGCCTCTGCTTTCTCATTTTTTATTTAAATTATTGGAATTGATGTTTAATCTCCCCGAGTCTGCTATTTTCTCTTTTCAGAGAACCAAATGTTGCTCACCAACAGCTATCTAATTTCCCAATTAATATTATTAGTATAATAGCCATACTTCTTAAAGGCCAGAGATATTATATCAAATATCTAATGCCAGTGCACCTCATTTCAACTGTAGTTTAGCCAAATTCATGGGAAGTGAAAGCCTTAAACATTGCAGACTCACAGAATACCAGCGACACCATCAATTTCCCAAATACTATCCAAGATGGGAACCTAATTCCAGCCGGTCACCTCATGTTCAACTCCAGAATCCCATCCTAGGGTTGGCTTCCTCCTTACGTCACTTCCCTAGAAGGAGTGATTGAGACAGAGATTCAGATATATGTGATTTATTGAGTGAGTGCTCTTTAGGGATATTCTTAAAGGAATGAAGAAAGCAGGGCAGGGGCTGGGAAAAACTCGAGCAAGGATGTACACTAGTCTTGGTCCGATACATACAGAGCATAGAGACCTTTCTGAAAAGTAAATTACACCACAGAGTTGTACTACATTGAGGCTAAAGGACATGATTTTGCGTTTTTTTATAGGTCAGTAAACGGGGAGTGGGTGGTATAAATGCCCAAGTGTCTCCATGCAATTCTTCTGAGAAAGTCACCGTTATAAGCGACTAGCTTCAGTACTCACAGCAGATAGAGGATGGCTGTGTGAAGAGCTGTTAGAGGGAAGTGGGGTGAGGCATTAAGAACTTTTGCCATATACTTGCAGTGTAGTTAAAAATCATGAGTGTCAACAGACGATGAGAGTGGAATAATTCAGACATAGAAAGGTATCAGAAAGGTAATTTCATTAAATTTTAAGTATTTGATGTTAAACTTAGGTGCTTTAAAACTTGTGATAATCTGATTTATTGGAGACCAACTGTATGTTATGAATCTATTTATGTCCACAGAGCTACAGAAGCAACATAAGGCAGAATGCTGCTCTCATGAACTTTATTAGGAGTTGCCAACATTTCAATATACTATGTACAAATTCCTATAATAATTCTTATAATCATTACTAGTGCATGCCAAGGGACAGAAAAATCAATGTGATATCCATTTTCCCCAATAAAACATCTCAAGCACTCAGAAGAAAAACACTTGCAGTATTTTTGTTCTCTTTCTAATCAGTAAAATTGTAAAAATATCTGTTTTTTTTTAAAGAATCAATTTGATTTTTTAATGTAATCTTCCCTCGTAGAGACATATAAAGGGAACAGTAAGATTGGGCATTTTGGTATGGCTTTGGAAAAGAACGGCAATCTTTGCAGTTTTAGTCTAAACAAATAATGATCACATCGCCATTACCCACGTCACTTTCCCTTCTTACAGCAGTCAGTGTTGATTTTTTCAGCTAGGCTCACTCAGCAGTGGCTAGCCACAGATGTTATTAGACAGCAGCTCTTCTATTTAAATCCTCTTTGGATGGGAGAGAGGCTAACCAGACATCAGTTAGGAATTTAGTTTTGATCAAGAGCAAGTGTCAGAACAAATTAAGTGACCAGTATCACACATGGTGAAGATTAGAATGAGATGACATGAACTGAAAGCTCTTTTCTCCCCAGCTATCCACAATTTAAAGATTGATTTTAAAATTATTCCAGATTATATGCAACATAAACAACAAGGCATTTATGTAAAAGTGGGAACCCTTCTTGGTGTCAAATTTGTTATGATATTTGCAAAAGAGTCTAAGAAATGAGGTAAAAGTTCAGGAAGATACATTCTCCATGCTCTTGAAAAGTTTTTTTGTTTGTTTTGTTTTTATTGATAGAGTAGTGTATTACACTGGTATTTTAAGAAAACATTTTCCAAGATTTGTTTCCCATCCCAAACAAGTTGCTATGGTTGTTTTTGTTTAATATACTGTTTCTAAGCTCAGATAAATTTAGGAATTGGCAGTTAAATAAAATAGATTATATTTACCACAAAATTTCTGGACTAATTTAACATGCTCACAGGCACTATGACTTTCTAATTGAAAGAGAATTTCTTAAGTTATTGGACCATAGAGCACATTACATGACTGATTCTGAGAAACACTTTTAAAAGGAGCTGCTTTAAGAAAAATTATACAATTACATTTTTTGTTGTTGTTACTCCTCGTCTGAGGATATTTTTCCATTGATTTTTAGAGAGTGGAAGGGAGGGGGAGAGACAGAGAGAGAAGGAAACATCAATGACAGAGAGAGACACTGATTGGTTACCTCCTGCACACGAATTGAGCCTGCAACCTAGGTATGTGCTCTTGGCTGGAATTGAACCCGGGGCCCTTCATTTCACATGCCGACGCTCTATACATTGAGCCAAACCAGCTAGGGCTACACTTACTTCTTAAATGTCCTTTAAACTTGATAAACAGTGCTTTAAAGAATGTGAATCAGTCAGGGTCTGATCAGGAGAGAGAGCTACACAATAGTTTGAGCAGGGCAAGTTTATTATAAAGAGTTGTAAAGTGTAGTAGGGATTTGGTTAATGATGGATAAACTGGGAGAACACTAAAGAATATGAGAATAACAGATATAAGGGTCAGCCACTACCTCTAGGCTGAGAGAGAGCATTCCTGGAAGAGCCGCTGCCCGCCACCCTGCCAAAGCTGAAAGCTACACCTTGTTGGAGAGAACATGGCCATTTCTCACGGAATGGCGAAGTCCTTTGGATGAGGCAGTGATGGAACTTGCTGGCAATCTTCCCTCTGGAACTTGCTGGAAATCAATTCTCTACGGTGCAGAAGAAAGCTGTTCACAGGATGGTGTCTCATGGAAACAGTCTGCTATGGAATTATCTGAGGGGGGCTCTGAGGGAAGCTGCTGGCTGCTGAAGTCGCCGGAGGCTGTGCATGGCAGGAGCTGGAGGAGTTGTGATGCACTGCAGGAGCCTGGTGACAGAGAAGCTGTGTGTGCTCCCCGAGCCGGACACAGGAAACGGAGACGCCGCCCACACGAGGTTCCTGGTGCCTGTGCAGCCAAGTCTGTTGCACGAGCCAGCCGAGGGAGCTCACCTGAACCAGGGAGGAAGAGTTTTTCTCCTGCAAAGCCTCTGCAGCACCAGCTACTGACAAAGCTTCCTGCCACATGGCAAAGCAAAACTATATGAGCTTCAAGTGTCAGATCAATTTCCACAGAGCAAGCAAGGAAAGGCAAATTTCAAGGGTAGAGGCATTCCGTGGATGGTAAAACATACCTTAAATATTTAAAAGAAAACAAATTCTTGATGTCTCCTGTTATGCTTTCTCTGTTTACTTTCATGGTATTTCACAGATAGTACGACTTGGTCCCAAAAAAATGGGTTTCTTTTAAACAATAAAAATAATCAGAAGTAATTATAATATTTAGCGTGTGTGTCTTTTGTTGTTGTTGTTTTTTAGAAAATGTCTTGAAACGTTATGTCCAGATTCAAGGCAAATTTGATTTGAGTAATGTGCAATTATTTGGTTAATAATTGCACATTACTCAAATTGGCTACAAATAACATAATAAATTACTAATAGACACATGAACAAATAAGTGATGATTATTCTCACATGAGCAAAAGTCTTGAGATAAGCAGCTGCCGGCATTAGTTTGTTGGGTCATCCACTTCAGGGCTGCCATATTGTGTTTCTCTTGGTCTTTTCCTCATGTATGCCCCATGGCTTTCCATCTCTAGGAATCTTATCTGTAACAGAGATAGAAAGAAAGATTAATGTATGAGAGAAGCTAGGTCTGACCCTTTTGAAAGCAAAGGGAAACTGGTTTTTAGAAGCCCACAGCAGGCTCATTCACCAGAACTATGTCACTTAGCTACTCCTACTGAGGATTCTGGCTGGGAAAGCACTTTTTAACCATGTCAGTCTTCACCATGGAGACTGCAAGAAGATTGGGGTTTGGTGATCTTTATTTGGAAACCCAATGGATAATATATTCTTCATAAAGGTTTCTTCATGATGTAAATATATTGTTAAAATAGTGTAGTCAATGATTTTAAATGGAATATGGTAAAAACAATGGGGGTGGTGATTTAGTCGACAGGGAAATAGTTGCTTCTAAAGATGACCATGACCTAATCTCTTCAAACTGTGGACATGTTAGCTTACATGGCAAAGAGGAATAAAGATTACAGATGCAAATAAGATTCCTAATACATTGGCCATAAAGTAGAGAGACTATCCTGGATTGTTCTAGTGGACATACTGTAATCACAAGGGTCATTATCATTGGAAGAGGGAGGCAGCAGAGGCGAACCACATGGTCATATATCCGTGGAAGAATGTTAGAGATGTGGTGTTGCTGAAGATGGAGGAGAGTGACTATAGCCAAGGAATGTGGTCAGCTTCTAGAATCTGGAAAACACAAAGAAACACATTCTCATCTAGAGACTGTGTAGAATGGAATGCAGCTCTGTCAACACCTTATTTTAGCCCAATAAGTACTGTGTTAAGTTTCCTACCTACAGGACTGTAATATAATAAGTTTTTGTATGTTTCAATCACCAAGTATGTGACAATTTGTTTCAGCAGCAATAGAATGCTAGGGAGAAACACGATGATGCAACATTGAGATAGACTGAATATTTTCAACCTTTCAAACACATATTAGATGTTTCTTTTAAAAAAATATATTTTATTGATTTTTTACAGAAAGGAAGGGAGAGAGAGTTAGAAACATCTATGAGAGAGAAACATTGATCAGCTGCCTCCTGCACACCTCCTACTGGGGATGTGTCTGCAACCAAGGTACATGCCCTTGACCGGAATCGAACCTGGGACCTTTCAGTCCGCAGGCCGATGCTCTATCCACTGAGCCAAACCGGTTAGGGCTAGATGTTTCTTTATGATGTTTTCCAGAAACATTTATTTATTTATCAGATAAATACAAAGTTCAGTTGTGGCCAACTGAAATTCTGGAACTGTATTAAGTCCATTCACAATTATTTTCCGCTAGAGGCCTGGTGCATGAAAATTCATGCACTGGAGGGGGGGGGTCTCTCAGCCTGGGCTGCTCCCTCTCACAGTCCAGGAGCCCTCAGGGTTGGGAGGTGACCTGGTGATCAGGGGATGGCGATTCCCCATCACACCTCTGCTGCTACCACTGCCGGTAGTGCAAGCCTTGGCTGGCTCTCGTTACCTGAGCTTTGGGTGGCCCTGGGCAGCTGCACAGCCACCATCCGAGGCTTGCCTGCACCTTGGGCTGGCCCTGGGCAGCTAGGGGGATGAAGGGACTGGGGGACTCCAGAGGCAGGCCTTGCCATGCACCTGCCATCTGGCGCCGCCATATTTGAGGGGACTGGGCGCCGCCATATTTGAGGGCATGGCAGTCAATTAGCATATTTCCTCCTTATTGGCTGTGGGCGCTGCCATCTTTGCAAGGGTGTGAGGGTCAATTAGCATATTCCCTCTTTATTAGATAGGATTACAGATTCAGATAGTTTCTCAGTAGTGAGAGAATAAGGGAAACATATGAAACAATGGCCAATGACAGGCTTTTGAAAAACTATTTTATTGTTTTAAAACTCAGATTCCTTATCTTAATAAAAGGAGAAAATAAAACAAATGTGATGAATTTTAGTGATCTAAAAGAAGAGTATTGGAAACTCTCTGAGGAGGTACATTAATTTGCATTAAGGCTGCAATATGTTTGGAAAGCAGTAAAACGCATTATGTTTTAACCAATTTATAACTATTAGAAACATGGAAGGAAAGTGAAACTCCTTTATTTCACCCCCAAATTATGTAAATTTTAAAATAGGTTTAATACCTGGCAAGTGTGTCTCAATGGCTGAATCAGGAGGTCACAGTTCAATTCCTGGGTTGTTGGCTTGATCCCCAGTGTGGGGCATGCAGGTGGCAGTGGATCAATCATTCTCTCTTAGAGATCAACCAAAGAACTTGTATGCATGCATATTAGCATAACAATGGACACAGACACTGGAGCAGTGGGGGCTTTCCCGGGGTGGGAATGGCTGGGGGGGGGGGAGGGTCAAGAGGGGAAAAGGAGACATATGTAAAACTTCAGACAATTAAAAAAAAAATTCTCTCTTATCATTGCTGTTTCTATTTCTCTCTCCCTCTCCCTCTCTGAAATCAATAAAAATATATTTAAAAATAGGTTTGGAATGCATAGGGGCATCTTCAGGAAAACTTGAGAATATATCTTTGTGGAAGTAAATTGGGAAATGTCAGAAAATTTATCCCCATATAAATGAAATTGCAGCACCATTTGAAGCGACCTACACAAAAGACTTTTCCTGCAGAATATGTCTCCTTTGTATTCTGTAATAGTGTCGTTCACCTAACTCAAAGCTACCAATTTTGTACTATCTTTGTGAAGTGGATAAATGACCTTATAGAACCAAACTCATTCAACAGTTTGAGATATGAGCTCCCATTTCCAACACTAAAATGCTAGTACATTAACCTGGTAGAGTTGTCTTCCTTTTCTTTAAACACACTTGTAGTGGTATTGCACAAAAGTAATGTGCCAGTATTCTTTAAAGAACATTATTTTTTAAAGGAGGAAATATGAAATATCATATAAAGATCAACCAAATAGAAATGTTTTTGAGGTGAATATCTAGCAAAAGCATAGCATTTGAAGTTTATCTTAAAATGTGATCTGAAGCTTACATGTAAGCAATGATTTTTCAACCCGTGCTAGTTTTCCTCCTAAAATTTTTCTTGTTGAAAATAACCTGTAATAGAGGGAAGGCAGGATTAGGTGAGTGGGTGGGGAGAGATCAACTGAAGAACTTGTATGCATATATGCATAACGCATGGGCACAGACAATAGGATGGTAGAGGACTGGGGTGGGGGCAGGGGTGGGCTATAACAGGTCAATGGGAGAAAAAAGGGGACATGTGCAATACTTTCAACAATAAATATTAAAATAAATATATAAAAATGCTCTATAAAAATTTGCAGATATAAACTTGAAGGAATTTTATGCCATTACTAGAGGCCCGGTGCATGAAATTCATCATGGGGGGGGGTCCCCTCAGTCCAGCCTGCACCCCTTCCAATCCGGGACCCCTTGGGGGATGTCCAACTGCTGGTTTAGGCCCAATCCTGGGGATCGGGCCTAAACCGTCAGTTGGACATCTCTCTCACAATCCAGGACCACTGGCTTCTAATTGCTCACCAGCCTGCCTGCCTGATAGCTGCTAATTGCCCCCTCCCCCCACCAGCCTGGTCGCCCCCAACTGCCTCCCTGCCAGCCTGGTTGCCCCTAACTGCCCTCCTTGCCGGCCTGGTTGCCCCTAACTGCCCCTTCTGTCTGCCTGGTTGCCCCCAACTGGTCCACCCACTGGCCTGGTCACCCCTCATGGCCTTGATCTCCCGGCCTGGTTGCCCCTCACTGTCCTACCTGCCGGCCTGGTCACCCCCAACTGCCCTCCCTTCGGGCCTGGTCGCCCCACGCAGCCTGCTGTTCAGTCGTTTGGTTGACCCTCACTAACCTCCCTGCCGGCCAGGTCGCCCCGCACAGCCTGTTCGGTCATCCATTCAGTTGTGATGGTTGCTTAAGCTTTTATATATATAGATTGTTATATATATTCTATCATCTATGAAATTTGTAAAGAAACATTGCATGACTGGAAATTAGGACTGCTGGGGAAAGCTTAAACCATGTGAGCCAAAGTGAAGAGAATTTTATAGCACTTCTCAGATTGCAATAAAAAGTAAGAATAATTCTGGTTATCAATTGCTAAATAAATCAGGCACAATAAGGGCTTAAATAAAACATTTTAAAATAAGGTCTGGAATAAATTTATGATTATCCTTTAAAAAATCATTTACTTATTCTGTGTACAGTACTGGGTTATATCACCCTCCTTTGTTATAATGCTTATTGCCCTCATTAGAGAAATTATGCACTTGTCCTATGGATAAAAGAAATACCATGATTCATGACACCATTTCTAAGAAAGGCTTTCAATTTGAGGAGTATGAAAGAAAGACAGCCCCTGTCCTTATGAAACTCACATTCAAATTGAGAAAACATGAATATATATATATATATATATATATGATTGATTTTAGAGAGAAAGGGAGAGGGAGATAGAAACATTAATGATGAGAGAGAATCATTGATTGGTTGCCTACTGCACACCCCCTACTGGGGATGGAGTCCACAACCTGGGCCTGTGCTCTGATGGTGAATTGAACTGTGACCTCCTGGTTCATAGCTCTATGCTCAACCACTGAACCACACCAGCAAGGCAAAACATGGACTTTTTTACTTGGCCAGGAGAATAGAAATTCTATTCTCTAATTTAAATCTAAGGTGGGATCATAATGAAAATCAGTTCCTGGTTTCTGCTGACATCTCTTTTAGTGATCAGTTCTCGGTTTGGTGAGAAAGTTTATTTCTCTGCTACACACTGATATATTTTTGAAAGTTTATTTTTATTTGAGCCAAATATGTTTCAGTTATGTTTACCTTTTTAATCCTAATTTTATCTTCAGAACTAGGACAGAATTAGTCAATTAGAAAAATTTTAAAAACAATAATATAACTCTAGCCCTTAGCCAACAACATCTCATTTCTAACCCACACTTGGCCAGATGGTCTTATTAGCACTCAGTTCCTTCAACCATTATGTTCTATTACAGTATTGCTTAAAAACAAAAACAAAAACAAAAAAACCCACCTCTGGATGTCGTTTCAAAATATTTTCTTTTGATATGAGTTCCAAAATGAGACAATGCCCTCTGAAGCCTTCATAAATTAAGATGTTAATACATATAGTCTCATCAGACTATTAGCTTACCTTAAACCTGTGGCTAAATAAGCATCCATTTATTTTTTTAATTTAAACTACTATATCTTCATTATGCTACCTATGCATTGAATTTTGAAGCTTATCAATGTAATACTTTATAATTTTGCTAAAACTCTTGACTTCAACCCAGTGACCCTGCATAAATTCTTGAACCCATAATTTGTTATTCTCTTCATCCCAGCTTTATTCATCTGAAAATCTAAAGCTTTTTTTCCCTTAATTACTCAACTTAGGAGACTGGATTTATAAAAGGAGTATTATTGGTTAGTATGAATAACGTTTTAAATATACTGTGTTAGCCCTGCTGGCATGGCTCAGTGGTTGAGCATCGACCTATAGAAACAAGGCGTTTATGGTTCAATTCCCAGTCAGGGCATATGCCTGGGTTGTGGGCCTGATCTCCACAGTGTAGAAGGCAGCTGATCAATGATTCTCTGTCATCATTGATGTTTCTATCTCTCTCCTGCTCTCCCTTCCTTTCTGAAATAAATAAAAACAGAGTTAAAAATAAATATATTATATTTTAAGTATTTAATGGTAGTCAAAGACAAAGATGGCCCTTTCAAATATCTCTACTTGTCTTGGACTGGGTGAGACTGTGAAGTTGCTAAAAGCTAACAGCTGCTGGGAGGGTAAGTTGCAATATCAAGAATGGAAGACGTTAGCCAGAGAGCTGCTCTCACTACTGAGTGAGAGCAGACTGTGTAGAGTTGGTGAACCTGAGACAAGTTAAGCCAAGGATGACTTGATAATCCTATCTAAAGCGACAGCCCACCATGTTGAGTTACTTTTTTGGCACTTCAGAGGGAATTCACCAGAAAGAGGCCAAAGAGTCCTGTTCCTGCTCTCCCCAGAAAGCTGTTCTCCAGATTTAAAAGAGATACTTTAGCTCTGATGAAGTGACAAGCTTGGATGCAGAACAACAGACGCCAAAGCTGTAAATGGCTGATCTGGGGCCCTGAATGGCAAGGGTCCGGCTCCTTTGAAAGTTAAAGATTTTTCTACGGAAGAATAAGAAAAGCCAAGTTTTTGTCAAACTTATTAAATTAGGAGTGGTATAAGTTGAGACTAGTTCTTTTAGATCTTATTTCAAACTATCTTCTTATATGTATATGCTCTAAGCAGTGTTTAACTTACATTATATAAAGTTATAATACCTCTCTAAAAATCCATCTTAGGAATTCAGAAAGCTATTCCTATTAAAGAAATATGGAGTTTGATAATGTTTTAAACCTATCAAGCAACACCACTCTCTAGTGTCAATTAAATTGCAGTGAGTATATATAGTGTGCTTTCTCAGAGGGTATAAGTAATTAAGCAATACAAGTTTATAGAGAGCCTAAAGACTACATCTGGGATTAGGAAATTGGACTGGGAAAGTAGTTTAAATTCTATAAATGATTTTAATATAGTTTTTTTCATAAATATATGTGCAAGCCCAACTTGTTCTTCGTTTTCTTTCTCAGGGATCGAGTATATATATATTCACTACCTTCAATAAAAAATTGCTTGAGAAATGTGGTACAAGAAACTATTTTCTAAAATAAAATTTTTGAGGTAGAAGAGAAGGACAATACAGAGCATCTGGTCCATTTTATATTTCAGATGAGAAAAGTGAAGCCAAGAGAAGTAAAATTTCTTGTACAAGGTCTCATAAAACAGATAATTACAGGAGTGTCTGGGATTTTAGTTCAGTAATAGGCCCAATGAAGAATATAGAAGTTTATCCAAAATATTTAACAACCACAACAAAAGGCTTGCTAAAACTTCTAAAGTGCTTGTGATAAAACATTTGCATTTGAGGCACTTAACTATTTGAAAAAATATATTATAAATGTCCTTTGAGATTCGAAGATCATTATAAATCCAAGTTGCCAGGAGTTTAAAGACACATGTGACTGAGTCCCAAAACTGCAATCCCAGGTTTTGTTAACTCCAAGTCATATGGAGTAAAATTTCCTTCAGGGATGGAAACAGTATGGCACTTCTCACTTTTTACTTATTTTGCTCAATACCTTATAAAATAATGGAAAACTTTCAAGCAATTAAAGACAGGCCAAACATCCAATGAAAGACAGGTGTGGGCGAGTTAGAGTTGGAGCGATAGTTGTGAGGATGAAAGAGTTGACACTACTTCTCAAAAGTTGATTCTTTTAAAGAGACTTATTTAGTTTTTCAGACATGATGCTTTAATGAGTATGTCAACACCTGGATATTTTTCTCTAAAATATGTGTTTTGATGAAATTAGTCTTCTAGCTTTTGCTTAATCTAAAAATGTATGTTGCAAAATAACCTAAAAGTGTAATTTCAAAGTTTAAAGAAAATCTAAAAATAAGCAAACAAAATATCTTACATTCTGTATTATATGTAAATATATATATGTGTATATATATATATATATATATATATATATATATATATATCCTATATAATAAAGAGGTAATATGCAAATTGACACTCATGCCCTCGCACAAGTTGGCCACCCCCATGTGGTCAAAGATGGCCACCACAAGATGACCAGCAGGGGAGGGTAGTTGGTGGCCATCAGACCAGCAGGGGAGGGCAGTTGGGGGCGACTGGGCCAGCAGGAGAGGGCAGTTAGGGGTGATCAGGCCAGCAGGGGAGGGTAGTTGGGGCAATTGGGCTGGCAGGGGAGCAGTTAGGCGTCAATCAGGCTGGCAGAGGAGTGGTTAAGGGGTGATCAGGCAGGCAGGCAGAAGCGGTTAGGGGCAATCAGGAAGGCAGGCAGGCAAGCAGTTGGGAGCCAGCAGTCCTGGATTGTGAGAGGGGTCCCAGGCTGGGCTGAGGGACCCCCCCCCCCCAGTGTACAAATTTCATGCACCGGGCCTCTAGTGTGTGTGTGTGTGTGTGTGTGTGTGTGTGTGTGTGTGTGTGTGTGTATATATATATATATATATATATATATATATATATATAGAGAGAGAGAGAGAGAGAGAGAGAGAGAAATGAAAAGAGTAAATGTGATCAGAGTCCAACTACCAAGTTATTCTTTATTTGAAAACAAGAAGGGTTTTGTTGAAAATGTGGTTCTGGTATAGGCAGCATTAGTACTATTACATTGTTAAAAAAATTCTCTGGTTCCAGCCCAGATCTACTAAATCAGAATCTCTGGGAATCAGGAACCTGTTTTAACAACCTTTACTCATGACTTATATGCATGCTCAAGGGTGAGATGCACTGGTGCAGAGCACCTGACACTGTTTTTGTTTTGTCCTCGGTAGGAGTGTATTTATTGGGGCCAGGAGATAGAAACAGAAGTAAAATAAAAAATCCTTTTGCTACAAATGCAGGCAGTTGTCGGGTTACGTTGGACTCAATTTATGTCATTTCATGGTTACGTCTCCATCTCCCATTTACAGTATTTATATATAAGAAAAGTCTCGTCATTTCAACTTATGTACATATGTGCTTTATGTTTTTTATTATTTACCACAAGTAAAGGTCAGGAATTGTTATCTTTCTTTTAAACTTGTTTTACTGTTTCACTTCATTACTGCTGTGTATGTGCTCCATGCGAGTGATGTAGGTGCTTATGTAGGTGGGTTCCGACTTATGGCGAAAACCACGTTACCTCGTGCCGTAGGAACAGATCTCTGACGTAACCCGAAGGCTATCTGTGGTGATTTTGAAATGAATAGGTAAAATGGTTCTTTGTGGGGTATTTCTGATACCACCACATATAGAAATATAATCTAATATATTATGAGAAACATTTCATTAAAAAGCAGGTAAATTGCAGCATCAATTCATCTGGGAGGGAACTTTAAGTGTAGTAATGTATGTTTCATTCAAAGAAAACTCTTTTTAATAGAAGGGTTTTCTTAATTATAGAACAGTAACAAAATCAACATTTATTTTTGTTATAAGTTTTATATTTTATTTATGTTAAAACAATAACTTATTTTAATTTCAAAGTGTGGCACCACCTTTGCCATCTGCTCTACTTGTATCATTATGCCTCACAATTTAGTTTGAATGTAATCCTTTAATTTAAACACAGTCTCTATGCCGCCTTCTTCTTCTCTGTAATTGGACTATAATGTAATTATATTTAGGTGAAATAATTTGGAAATGCTTCAAATATTCTACCATCTGCTATGATAATTAAATTCTGAAAAAAGAATTAATATAAGAATATTTTAATTCTAGGGTTTTAAACAATGGCTTTGAATATCTTTAAAGTATCTGATTAGGATAAACCTTAGCACATATATTAAGCTATTATCCATTTGGTATCTAATAAGAGTCAAATGCTGTTTTCGTTATGGAAAAATTCCAATAAGAGTATTGCTGTCTACATGGCTGTCTGCATGCTCTGCGTTCATGTTGAGGGGAAAGGATGGGACGGACAGGGTTTCTGTTTTTTTCAGAACAAAGACAGCCATTTTACCTTTGGTGTAGTGTAGACCTTCAGCAGCACAGCAGCTGTCCAGTTGCCTCTACTCCTATAAAGTGAGGATAGCTTTTGAAAGGGAGGTAGAGGACCACTATGCGAGTGATAGTGCTCTCTATTATCACTATGCTGAGTTGCCGCTCAATTCTGAATTGACTGCCTTAAATTAATCCCCAGAGGTAGATATAGACAGGGTCCCATGTACAAATGATTTATTTTAAAGGGTGTTTGCAGAATAACCCAGCAAGAGAGTGGGAGAAGCAGGGCAGAGAAGGGGAAGAAATGGTGCAAATTCAGGAAGAGTTTCACCCTGGGCTCACACAGGGCATCTCTGGAGTGTAAGTGATGTCTCAGAGTTTGTCATGCCTTGAAGAACAAGATGTGGACTTTCATATTCCCCACGAGTCAATATTGGCTAAGGACACAACTGGCTGGCAAGGAGTGCTTGATCAAACCTCTAAGCATTTAGAGTTGTTTGCATGTGCGGACAGGAAAAGCTGCTTCAGTAGAGTAGATTAATCCTCCAAAAAGATTTGCAAGTATAAGTTCTTAGAATCAATGGACAGAGGCTGAGCAGAGGTGAGGGGCACACAGACAGTTAAAGGGATTCAGGAGACCTGGGAAGGGCACCCAGAGTCTCTAAAACATTGGCTTTATACTTGAATTTCAAAACATTGTGGCTGTTTCTTAAACCAACATGCTCTTTTGTATATAATAGACATGTGCATTTTTAATACATATTAAATCCAGTCTAAATAATTTTCTTACAGACATTCTAAAACACCAAAGTATTACATGTGAAATTATTTTAATCAAATAGTAACAAGATTTAGGTATTACTGTTTTGCTTCTGTGTATCTTTAAAGCATAAATTGGCTCATGCATTATTTTAAATTTGACACCTTATAAAAGGGGAATACCTATATCAATTTGGGTAATCAAACTCTACAATTGGAAGTTCACTTATGCAAGTTTAAATCCTAAAGCTTTAAAAACAATGTGTTCCAATAAGTGCTATTTAAAATTAAAATACTTGTAATAGTCAAGGTTATAAAAGAATAATAAAAAAGCTTTCAGAATGGAATAAAGCAAAAAAAGTAAAAGGTATTTGGAATCAGAGTGGGATTTTTTTGTAATCATCAAATAAACTTCATCATTTAGAAGAATATGTTGCATTTAAATGAAACAAACACACACACACACACACACACACACACACACACACACACTAACAAGTTAACCTAAAGCTATCAGGTTAGTCTTAAAACTTTATTTAAGATTACTTAGTGAACTAAATAATTTATATAATATGGTAAATTATTATAACATGCATATAATATGTCAATGGAGGAAGTATTTATTCAACCTTAAAACTGTATTTCAGTTTAGCTATCAAATTGAAGGTTTAAAGTTTCATAAACATCATGTATTATGTATTATCACATAATATATACATACACAGTAACATATATAATATATCACATATTATATATTATTTAAATATAATATATTTAACATATATTTAACATATATTATATTTAAATAATATACATCTATATCTATATAATATATTATATATCAATAGAGGAAGTATTAGTTCAACCTTAAAATTTTATTTCAGTTTAGCTATCAAATTGAATGTTATATGTATCAATAACATTATATGTTATGTACTATTCCATAATATATAAATATATAGTAATGTATATAATATACTAGTGGCATGGTGCACAAAATTCATGCACGGGGGGGGGGGGTGTTCCTCAGCCCGGCCTGCACCCTCTCCAATCTGGGACCCCTTGAAGGATATCCTACTGCCAGTTTACAGGGATTGGGCCTAAACCAGCAGTCAGACATCCCTCTCACAATCAGGGACTGCTGGCTCCAGCTGCTCACTTGCCTGCCTGCCTGCCTGCCTGATTGCCCCTAACCACTCTGCCTGCCGGCCTGCTCGCCCCCAACTGCCCTCCCTGCTGGCCTGCTTGGCCCCACTTTCCTCCCCACTGGCCTGCTCACCCTTAACTGGCCCCCTGCTGGCCTGCTCACTCCAAACTGCCCCCCTCCCGCTGTCCTGATCACCTCCAACTGACCCCCACTGACAGCCTGCTCACCCCCAACTGGCCCCCCTGCTGGTCTGCTTACCCCCAATGGCCCCTGCCATCCCATCCTGGCCTGATCATCCCCTGGTGACCCAAGGTCCCAGCTCCTCCGTTTTTTCTTCTTTTTCTTTCAGCGCCTCCTTGGGCGGAGGCCAGGGCTGTCTGGAAGCAAGTATCTACGATTTATTTACCTTCTATAATTGAAACTTTGTAGCCTTGAGCGGAGGCCAGGATCGGCCAGGGCAGGTGGGAATCTTGGCTTCCTCCAAAGCCGGGGCAACCCAAGCCTCCTGCTTGCTCCAGCTCTGTGGCCGGCCGCCATCTTGGTTGGGTTAATTTGCATACTCACTCCTGATTGGCTTGTGGGCGTGGCTTGTGGGTGTAGCGGAGTGATGGTTAATTTGCATGTTTCTCTTTTATTAGTGTAGATCATATATATTATTTACATGTATTATATATTTTATGTGTAAATAATATATAACATATATATCAATAGGGGAAATATTAGTTCAATCTTAAAACTATTTCAGATTAGCTATCAAATTGAAAATGTTGCCCTGACTGGTTTGGTTCAGTGGATAAAGCATTGGCCTGCGGACTCAAGGGTCCCAGGTTCAATTCCGGTCAAGGGCATGTACCTTGGTTGGGGGCACATACCCAGTGGGGAGTGTGCAGGAGGCAGCTGATCGATGTTTCTGGCTCTCTATCCCTCTCACTTCCTCTCAGTAAAAAAAATCAATTAAATATATTAAAAAAGAAAAAGAAAGTGTTATGTTATATATAAACATATTACGTACAATGTATAGTATCACATAAATTATATATAGTATGTAATGACATTAACTTTGTATAATATATATTATTTATTATATATTTCATGATATATATGTATATAATATATTATTCTCAAAGGAGGATGTATTGATTGTATAAGATACTTATCCATTTATTTCATTTGTCAAGTTGTCAGGTATGGAATAACATTTTACAATTTACAAAATTAATCATACTATTTAGTATTAGCAACTTACAGATTGGAACTTGAGACATTGAGAAGTCAGAGACTTTCCAGTATTACCCAACTAACAAAATCAGACTAGCATACTAATCTCGTCATATCCAGATTTTCATGGCATACTCCCCTTGCCTGCCGATGCACTTTTCATGTGGATAGAATTTTAGAGGTGTTTACCTTACTTTCCACTGGGACAAAGAGACTCATTTATTCAATCTGTACAATCACTCGGAGAACTCCACTGGCAGGGTATTTAATTAAATGCATTCTAATGTATGTTTGTGGAGAAACTTTAAGTAACCCAAAAAGGTATACAATAAAATAAGGTTAGATCCTTAACAATATAAGTTAGTGATGTTTCCATATCAGATCATATAAATCTGCCTCACTCTTTTTAATCACTGCATAATATTTAATTGCATGAATGCACCAAAATTTATGTATTTTTGTCACCAGGCAGGTTAAAAACAAACTCGGCAGGCAAACTTCTACTTTTGAAGTAGAATAATCCTTTGAGTCGACAAGTACTCCTAGGGATAATAACTAGAGGAAACTGATGTATAAAGTTATCTCTCAACAACAGCAGACATGTGTAGAAGAGTTGGGACTAAAGTATTCCAGAGAGGGGAGAATCACAAACAGATAAGCTGATGATCGCACCTGCTTTTCCTTGGATGGCATTAGCACTTTGTGGAAACAAGCAAGTATCTGAAAGTAATTTCCACACAGAGGAACCACGCTGGGGAACAGGTGACCTAAGAGTAGGTGGTCATCAGGGCTAACATCAGGGCTTTACAAAAAATAGGAGTAGAATCCAATCAGGAACCAGTCTCAATCTAGCAACAACTTGTAATCATCCAAGGATATATAAAACCACTATGAACAAATGCATCTTTTATAACATTGATATTCATTAAAATATTCTGTACTAATAGTCTTTTAATTGATAGGGTATCAGTTATATTTGTAATAACTTAATCCAGAAGAAAATATGTAATTTTGATCATTGGATCATTGGAGGATATCAAATGTTGATTTAAACTTTTGTGTCAGAGAAGTGTGATAGGTGATCAATAAAATCTTTCTAGGTATCAAAACGTATTCTAGAACATTATATCAGAGAATTGGACTGACATTAAGAAAAAAATAACATAAAAGTTAATAAAGATAAAAATAGCTTTTTTATGCATTTTAAAAATGTGTGATTATAGGAATTAAATGACTATGGTATTTGGGAACTTCTTAATTAATATTTTAAAGTCTTGAAACTGATATCTTATAAAAATAAATATTTACCATGTTTGGAAGTCAGTTCCTTAATTAGACTTTAAATTATAAAATTTTTATGCTAAAATTTGTTAGGAAATAGATTGCTTTAGAAACTCAATTTAAAGAAATACTGGCTGAAAAAGTTGAGAACTCCTTTCCTATAAATTTGGTATTATTCAACTAAGTAGAATAGAGTAAATTCTGAACCTTTCCTCAGGATTTGGTATTTATTTGACTTAATTGGATTTCATGAGAAATGTGTAACCTGGAAGTTTGCAAAATCCATTTAAATTACTCTGAGTTTGTTTTTTAATGAAGCTTTTGTTATGGGACTAAAACCTTTTGCTTTCTAGACCTAAATTTGAATCTAATATTTTGGTGAAAGACTATTTATTGTCTCTTCCCAAACAGGAAGCTGTACTAGCTGGATCACTACTCACAGGCTACCTGATTCTACTCTGACTAAAGGAGCAGTCCAGGAAAACTGTATCTGTAGTGCCAATCTTGTTCAATTCTGTGGATTTTATTTAGTGATAGAAATATAGAATTTTTTCTTCAGAATTTTTCAAACAGTTTTTCTTTTCATATGAAATGTATTAGAATCATTATAGAGTTTAGAGGCTGGCTCAGACGTTATTTTAGTCACTTAACCCTGGTAAAGTAAGTGCTCAATGAATAATAGGAATCATTATTAAGATTTAATTTAGAGGGTAAAGGGCTAATATGTCCAAGGCAGAAACTTGACAGGCTAGCCTCCCAGAAAAGAGTTGAGTTCCCTCCCAAGCTCCATAGAAACCAACAGTGGCTTGGTGTTTAAGGTAATCAATTTTGGATTACTACAGGACTTGGACACCAGTACCACCCTTACATCATTCACACCAGGGCAGGCTGTTTCCTCTTCAAAAATCTCCTAGCTTAGAAGTCACACAGCCCAAATTTGAGGTCTTTCTTCCAGAATCTGACTTCTGGAGCTGCAAGATCACTGTGCTTAATGGAAACCTGAACACTTATTTTTGTTCTAGACTCTGAGCTTTCCCCAGTAACTGCTGCTCCATTGGGCCTGATGTGTGTGCACCCTCTGGCCATATGCCTTTGTTCAATCAACACCCATATTCAATCCATGCATTATAAATGCATATGTGTATGAGTGAAAGAGAAAAAAATAGACAAAGTCACTCAATTACAAATTATAATGCTGATGCCACCATAGAATAATTCGTAATGTCCCAACTTCAGAAAATGCATTTGTGAAATTTCACTTCATAGGGCTAATGTGAGGATTTCATGAGATACTGCTTATAAAATACTTACCAGAGAGCTCAGTGTTCATTCATTCATTTACTGATATATTTATTCATTTATTACTAATGTATAGAATATATATAATAAGCCAGGAAATACTCTAAACACTAGTAAATTCTTAATAAATACCAGCCATTATTTTATTAACATAATTTTAACTATTTACATTCCTTTTATTAATATTAAGTTATTATTTTAAGCTATGCCTACACTAAAATTAGCCATATTTTTATATTATTTATATATTTAAAAATTTACTTCCCTATAAGCAGTGTGTATGAATGTGCATGTGTGAGTGCGGGTTTGTGTGTGCTAGTTTTAATCTTTATTATGCTATATGGACAATTGTCAGATATCAAAGTTTCCTAATTTGCAATGTATATAGCAGGGGTCATTTGCATTAATTTGAAAGATGTACTCAAAAGCCCAAACCCCAGAAGTCTAATACAAACATGTAAATTCATCGTTTTATCCTATATAATAAAGAGTTAATATGCAAATTGACCCTTATACCCTCGCATCACAAGATGGCCACCCCCATGTTGTCACAAGATGGCTGCCCCCACGTCATCACAAGTTGGCCACCCCCGCATTGTCACAAGATGTCTGGCAGGGGAGGGCAGGTGGGGGAGAACAGGCCTGCAGGGGAGGGCAGTTGGACATCCCGCAAGGGGTCCCAGATTGGAGAGTGTGCAGGCTGAGCTGAGGGACACCCCGCCCCCCCTCTCGTGCACGAATTTCGTGCACTGGGCCTCTAGTATCTCATAAACAACAGAGGCTGGTTAATTATAAGCCTAATAAAGATTAGAAAATAATTTTAATGAAATAAGTGACATTTAAATGCTGGATGTGGTGAGTAACATCTACCCTTGTTTAAAGAGGGCATTAATATTCTAGAAAGCTGAATAGTCTATACCCTTTAGAATGTCCTTGGTTTAGCATTCTGCCCTAATTTATAATTTGTCAGAACATTGCTGCCACCTCACACAAACTAGATATTAGCTAAATGTTTATTCATATCTTGTCACACGACTATTGTTGCAACTGCCTTATGTTGTTTGAACACTTAAAAAGGACCTAGATGTTCACCAAACTTACACAATGGGCATGTTTCTGCCCTTATGTTTATTTGTTGTGAAATAATTTAATAAGAGACTTGATATTGCTATAACATCCTGACATGTGAGATTACCTCACCTACTTCTCTCTGCTAAGGCTTATTCAGCAAACTAAATCAAATCTGAATGAACAAATTAGTTTAATGTAAACCTACTATGTAAATCAATGAATAAATAAAAATGAATTATATTTCTCATATTGTGCCATGCACATTAAAAGGTGCTTCCAAAATTCTTGAAGAAATGTAAAATGTGTTTGGTTTGTATTATTATGGTTACATTATGAGCCCCCTCCCCGGTTTATTGAGGTATAATTTTTAGCTAAAATTTGTATATATTTAAAATGCACAATGTGATGATTTTATATATGTATATATTATAAAATATTCACCATACTCAAGCTAATATCTATCATTTCACATAGTTACCATTTTATTTATTTTAATTTTATTTTTTGTAGTAGTGAAAACACTTAAGATCTATTCTCTTAGTAAAATTCAAGTATACAATAAAATATTGTTAACCTAAGCCACATTGTTGTACATTAGAGATAAGCAGAGCATTCCATTTTACATAAATGAAAGTTCATACCCTTTGACTAATATCTCCTCATTTACTTCTCCAAGTCCCTGGTAATCACCACTCTTCTCTCTATTTTTATGAGTTAAACTATTTTCAATTTTTCATGTAAGTGATATTGTCTTTCTGTGTCTGGCTTATTTCACTTAGCATAATGTCCTCCAGATTCATCCAGTTTGTTGCAAATGGCAGGATTTTGTTATTTTTAAGGCTATAATATTCCATTTGTGATATATCTATATCTATTGATTGATATGAATTGATAGATACAATTATAGATATCACACATCACATTTTCTTTACCATTTATCCATTCTATGAACATGGAAGTGCAGATATCTCTCTGAGATCTTGATTTTATTTCCTTTGGATATATACACAGAAGTAAGAATGCTGTACTATAAGATAGTTCTCTTTATAATTGTTTGAGGAACATCTGTGCTATTTCCATAATGGCCGTACTACTAATAATATTTTAAAAATTTGCTCTTTATAGCAAGGACAGAATTCAATCAGCAAATCCCTATTCTCTTATAATAAAGAAACTGAATCTTAATCTAAAAAAGTTGTTCTTTAAAACATAAATGAAAATGTCTTTCCTTTTTATCTTATTTTGTGATTTTAAAAGCATCATATGGATACTTTAGAGAACTTAAAATACAGAGATGAACACTAAGACACGTATATAATTATTCAAAATCCACAACCCAAACTTCACTAATTTTAAATATTATTTTTCCTGCTAATACATTAACTATAGTTTTTGTCATAGATATTTTATATGAAAACAATGTTAGTTCTACTGCCTATAGCTTTGAGGACAGAAAAATAGTGTAAACTATTCTTTACTTTAATTCCAAAATGGTTATGTGTATGGCAGTTATGATTGAAAAAGTTAAAGGGTGCCCTAGAAATTGATTTAATTACAGGAATTCAACAAAAATTTATTAAATGCATGCCTAGCCACTGTCTTGGGCGTTACAAAGATGACATACTAATTATAACATGGTCCTAATTTTGAAGGACCTCAAAACCTAATGAAAGGGAAGGCAAAGACACAAATACCAAAATGTTACTCTGTGCAAACTTTGGTATAATAGATACAATAAAATGTACAGTCGAAGCATAAATGAAAAGAGTGCATTTGAGAGGACATGGATTAATTCATCAGGCAAATGGAGCTCGGAAAGCACAGTTGTAGAAAATTCTTGTTATATTTTTTAGCGTATGCAAAGACACAGACACATGAAAGGGCATATTGAAGAACTTAGACAGGTTAGCATTGCTCTCGTGTGGGTGTTAGTTTTGCCAGGGCTGGATGCTTTAGGTAAGGTGGGAAACATAAATAAGTGAAGACAGCTGGATGAAGGCAATAACAAGTGGTGGAGGATGTGGCAAACTGGAAAGCATCTGAAACATCCAAAAGGAGCAGGCCATCACTAACACACATGTGCTTGCCAGATGTTTCCCTTAGCTACAAGTTTGCATGCTAGCAAAATAGGTAGGGAGAATGGTAAGAATATTTCGTTTGGGATGTATACTAATTTGGACTTCATCCTTTGGTTAGAGTTTCCCAACCGCAGCACTATTGACTTTTTGGTCCCGATAATTCTTTGTTGTGGAGGGCTCTCTTGTGCATTGTAAAATGTTTAGCAGCCTCCTTGGCCTCTACCCACTAGATCCAAGTTGTCCTCCTCCCTTCCCCAGTTGTGGCAACCAAAAGTATTTCCAGTCATTGCCAAAAGTTCTCTGGGAGAGAGAAATTGCTCCCCAGTTGAGAATCACTGGGTTTGATAATTTATAAAGGAATTCCATGTAATGGAATTATACGATGAAATGTAGGCTCTAGAGAGAAAATTCTGGTGGCAGGACAAATAGGTAGTGTGTGAAGAGTGGAGGAGTCAGAGAGAGATGTTAATGGTCCAACTTAGTTAGAAGCTAGTGTAATAGCTTTCTCCATTCTGTGAAAGAGGATACTTTGATAAGCAAAACAATAATGTAACCAAAGCAAACATTTAACATTTTCTAAAAATGTTAACCTACAGGTTGTTTTTTTTTGGTCATTGCCTAACATTTTGAATACAAATATTATTGCCAGTTAGATTATATTATCAATCATTTGTGATAGTGCCTAACAAGCAGCTCTTGCGTGTGCATCAATATCTTGTATATTATATCTGGCTTTTTTTTTAGACACAACTGTCCTAAGTGTGGTACTTCTTATCTCTGTTAGTAATTGTAAAAACCAAGGTTTGATTACATTGGAAATTAAACATAGACATACATAGAAATGTATCTCAGTTGGGATTGTGAATATCATAATGAAAGCATGTATCATTGGTATCTAAGAGAATTTATTTCTTTACCTTTTTTATTTAAAAATTTATAGGATAAACTATATGCCAGGCTCAGAGTTCGGTTCTGAGGAGGCAATAATGAGTAATAGGGATGTATTTGCCCTTATGAGCTTGGAGTTCAGTGGAAGGATCAAATTTAATCAAATAATCATGCAACAGTGAAACTATCACTACAGAAAGCACTAGGAAAAAGAAAGTAGAATAGCACTTTTAGAATAACTATGGTGCTCATATTAACTCCAAGGGTTATAATCACATTCCAACATAATTGCCCAGAGTGACATGTTTAGAGCTATGGCTGTGGCACAGGGATATACTCTTGCTTTGTGTGAAAATGCATTTGGACTACATCTGAACTGATTTATTACTTTATAATTTTTAAAAATATATTTTATTGATTTTTTTACAGAGAGGAAGGGAGAGGGATAGAGAATTAGAAACATCAATGAGAGAGAAACATTGATCAGCTGCCTCCTGAACACGTCCCACTGGGGATGTGCCCGCAACCAAGGTACATGCCCTTGACTGGAATCGAACCTGGGACCCATTAGTCCGCAGGCCAACGCCCTATCCACTGAGCCAAACTGGTTAGGGCTATAAATTTTTGTTTATTGTTTTATATATTCTATAAAAACAAATTTGATATACATTCAATTCTATGAAATGAGTAATTCTGTGTAAATGTAACCCACAAAACTTTGGTAATTAATTAGCTAAACAGCTATAGATAGAGTGGAGGTGTATGCTGTTATATGGGAAGAATTTTATATGAAACAAGACCAAATTTTTGCCATAACTAATCCCAAGAGCCATGATGCAAAGTTTGTATCTAACCAATCGCTTATTCCTTAGCACATGGTAGGTAATCACTAATATTTGCTGGAAAAATAGATAAATGGATTAAAAATACCTGTATAAAAGGTACTGTGAAAAGCATGACTCTGACTTCAAGAATCTCAAAAAATAAGAAGAGTAAGATAACTATACTCATGCTAAAATTTATAAAATTGCAAGTATGTAATAGAGGGTTTAACCCTTTGCACTCGCTTGCTTTTTTCTCGAGCTGCTACCGATGCTAACCATGTTGAGTCACACTCGACATCCGAGTGCAAAAGGTTAAAAATGTCCTAAGGATCTTGGGGCAGAGAACGATGACTTCCTGTGAAAGGTAGCAGGTGTATCCAGGAAGAGGTTTTGAAGAGGAGTTAGCACTTGAATGGATCTTGCAGCATGGAGAGTATTTAAAAGGCAGAATTGTGGGGAAAGGACATTTCTGGCAGAGGTAAAATTCAAAGGCAGAGTGATGATGTGGCTAAGCAGCCAAGAAGGAGAGCCACTGAGTTTTGGGGACCCACAAAAGTGATGTGATCAGTCTTTAGGGCGGACTGTCTGTCAGGGGCATTACAGATAAACAGCAAATGAGAAAGCACAATTCCAGGAGGTGGGGAAAAGTGCTTAAAAGTACATGACAGTGATTCTATGTCAAGTCCCTTTATAGCAGTAAGAATGTAAAGGAGTATATTATTGAAGACAACTAAGGACTCATTTTTATAATTTACATCAATAATAGACATTGACATGAGGAGACTTTGAAACACTTAACTCATTTAAGAATAACCATAATAAACAATTTAATCCTATCTAATAATAGAGTAACATGTAAATTACCATCACTCCGCTACGCTCACGATTGGGCGGCTGGAGGCTGGGGGGTGGGACTCAGGGTGGCCTATCCAGCCATTGAGAGGCATGGATCCGCTGCCACTGAAGGGGGGCTACTCTGCTGTTGAGAGGTGCAGGGGGCAGGACTCCCGCCCACTGTGCCTCTCAACGGCCAGATCCGCGGCTGCTGAGGGGGCCTGCCGCGGACACCCAGCTGTGCCTCTCAACGGCAGGGTAGCCAGGAGTCCCGCCCCCTGCGCCTCTCAACAGCAGGGTAGCCCCCCTCAGCGGCCCTGGACCATCAAAAGTGGGGGAGCTGGGTGCCTGTCTGCTCCGGCACCAGGCCTTTCAGAAGCCTCCGCCAAGCCAGAGGCTTCTGAAAGGCCTGGTGCACCAGCGGACAGGCACCCAGCTCCACCGTGAAAAGTGAAAGCGTGTAGGGGACCCTACACGTGCATGATTCAATCATGCACTGGGCCTCTAGTGTTAAAATAAATAACATGTTTTATATTCCAAGTGAAAATAGTGAGAATATTGGCATTATTTTCTATTTTTGCAAAGCTAATAATGCCTGGCTTAATGGAAGACTCCACTAGATATTCACATATTTGCTTCTGCATTCAACCTTTTGCTCTATGTTGTTTTGATTGAAGTATATAAAGAAAATCTTGCCTTTACCTATATGTAGTTAGAAAAGGGAAAATCATTGTAAGATTCTTGTGGATGGATAATTATAGATAGTATCCTTTAATAATAAAGCAAAACTTGACAAGCAGTCATTTCTTAAATGTTAGTGGCAATGGGGAAAATGATTAATAACAGTTTTGCATTAAAATTCATTGCTCTCTTTTATACTTTAACCTTTTATCTATACATTATTTTGTAACCCTTTATATTGGTCCATTAGAAAATATTAATTCATTGACTTATGCAGTTATTATATATCTTGACACACTTTATTATACAATACTAGAGGCCTGGTGCACAAAATTCGTGCACGGGGGGAGGGGTGTCCCTCAGACCAACCTGAACCCTCTCCAATCTGGGACCCCTCAGGGGATGTCTGACTATATTAAAAAAAGTTATATTATTTTAAATGCTTTAAATTATACAGTACATATTCAACCTCTTTTACCCTGTTTTTTTTTTCTTTTTTCTTTTTTCTAAATATATCTTATTGATTTTTTTCATGGAGTGGAAGGGAGAGGAATAGAGAGTTAGAAACATCAATGAGAGAGAAACATCAATCAGCTGCCTCCTGCACACCCCGCACTGAGGATGTGCCCACAACCAAGGTACATGCCCTTGACCGGAGTCGAACCTGGGACCCTTCAGTCCTTAGGACGATGCTCTATCCACTGAGCCAAACTGGTTAGGGCCTTCCCACTTCTTTTTTTTTTTCTTTTTATATTATCCACATTTGTAGATATGACATTAATTCATTTTTCCATTGATTTTTAGAGAGAGTGGAAGGGAGAGGGATAGAGAGAGAGAAACATCGATGTAAGAAACATCCCTTCAATTGGCTTCCTTAGGAGCCCTGACCAGGGATCCAACTGGAAACCCAGGTATGTGCCAGGTATGTTCCCTGACCTGGAATCGAACCTGCAACCTTTCCGTGCACAGGACCATGCTCATGCTCAACCAACCTATCCACTTCAGCCTGGCTGTTATACAATTTCTGGAATTTTATTTCAATTAATTCTCACAAAGTCTGTGTTTTAGGTAATATTCACATTTTGCTGATGAGGAAAAAAATAACAAAAAAACAAACAAAACAACAACCTCTTCGTTTTGAGACATTATTCTTCCCTCATTGCTGCATTTTCCTGCCAGCCCTAGAAAGGCTCTTGACAGCAGTTTCACTGGGTATCCAGAGTCAGAAGCATTCTCCTCACCACTACCCTCTCCAAAGCCTCCTATGCACTGGTACTGAGGCTGTCCTGGCGGGCGCAGAGGTTAGGTAAGGGAGACAATGACAGGATTTGGACCACTGGAGCCACTGTACCCACCTCTCCTCTCTCAGCCTTTCTCCACTGTGCTGGAGAAGGCGGGGCCAGCAATTTCCAGCAGCACCGAGCTTCCGGATAGGCCAAGGTTTGCAGCGCTAGCTCTTTGGACACCAGAAGTGCTGCAGGCGATGGAACTGCTATTCTTAGATACTTTTAAACACCCCAGTGCTGAGGTAAAACTTCGCTTCTTGATTCTGACTGTAGGACATGTACAAAATATCTTTAGGCATGCTTCACTTTCCCTCCTGCTGGTGGCCTTAAATTCTGCACATACACACCCTCTCCCCAACTGGGTGTGGGCACCACGTCTGCAGGAGAGCATCGGTGGCCAGGACATTTCTCTGCGTTATCTTAGGCTCCTGCGTCTTTGGTTGAGTTGGCTGTTCTGCTTGCTTTGCTCCCCTGCCCTCTTACCCCTGTCAACTTTGGGCCTTGAAAATACCTTGGTTCTCAGGTTTAGCTCAGGTGGTGCTTGGGAGGGTCTCAGACTGCCTGTGTTTGACAGCAGTTACGGAGACCGAGCAGGTCACGATGGCTTCATGATTCCTAAATCCCTCCTCCCAGGTCCTTTTTCTAACGGGAGTTAGGTTGCCCAGATGTGAGACTCATTTGGTTTAGGATTCACCCATTAGGACATGACATATTTGCACGGAACCGCTTTTGCATGGAGGATACCTGCGAGGAGGGGAATCAGTGGTGAAAGGAACCAATGGTGGATTTGGAACCCCCAGACAGGGAACCTCGCTCACTCCCCACATGTCTCCCCACTGCACTCCCTGCATGTCTACCTTAACAGCTGGCCTGGGCGTGCAGGAGGCTTGGCTTCCTTTGTCACCTGGCAATGAAGGAAGCCAAGCCTCCCTCCCGCTTCACCAGCTCCATGGCTCCAGCCCACGCTGCCATCTTTGTGGCTATGGGCGCTGCCATATTTGTGGCCATGGGCACTGCTATATTTGTCATGGAGTGACGGATAATTTGCATATCACCCTTTTATTAGATAGGATTATGACACTTGAGGCCCGGTGCACGAAATTCGTGCATAGGTGCGGTCCCTAGGTCTGGTCGGCGATTGAAGTGAGAGCATCTGGTGTGGAAGGGCAGGTCCCAGCTGACCCCAGGCCCCCATGCACCCCCCTCCACCTGACATAGAGCCCAAGTCCCCACGCAGAGATGTGGTGAGCGTGGCCGGACGCCATGGGCTGGAGCATGGCGTGGGCCTCTGGGCTTCCCAGCGGTGCTGCACAGAAGTCAGGTGAGCAGTGCGCTCTTTCCCAGCCGGCCTCGCAGACCAGCTCCTGCTCAAACCCACGGGGAGCTCAACCAGCCCCTGCGGTCCTGGCAGCTGCAGCCTGGTTCACCTGGAATAGACCAGGCTGGTGTAAGGTGGGCTCCTCATGGGCGCCTGGCAACTAAGCACAGGGGCTTCCCTGGTGTGTGAGCCCTGGTGTCCCAGGGAAGGGTAGTAGGGGGAGTGAGTGCAAGCTTGGCAGACACCCCACATCCTCACCGCACCTCCATCACCATTACCCCCGCCCCCAGGTAGCCAGCGAGAGGTCGCAGCGCATCACCAATGCCCATCATGTTCCATGCTGCCCCCTGGTGGTCAGTGCATGTCATAGTGAATCCAGTCTCCCGGTCGAATGACCGCCTGAGGGGACAATTTTCATATTAAGCTTTTATTATGTAGGATATTTATTATACAAAAATTATCATATATGCTAATACCACCACCAATATCCTCAGAGAAGTCTCTTTGTGTTGGAACACTGTCAAGCTCATGGTGGTGGATATAATTTTTGTAAAAGTACGGTTTTTTCAAAGTTACAATTCTTTAAAATATATTTTTATTGATTTTAGAGAGGAAGGGAGAGAGAGAGAAGAGAAGTAGAAACATCAATAATGAGAGAGAATCATTGATCGGCTGCCTCCTGCATGCCCCACAGTAGGGATCAAGTTCCCACCCTGGGCATGTTCCCTGAATGGAAATCGAACACTGACCTCCTGATTCATAAGTCAATGCTCAACCACTGAGTCATGCTGGCTGGGCTACAAAGTTACAATTTTTACTTGAAAGTCAAACTTAATCACTGGTTACTACAAATACTGTAATCTCTTTATCTGAAAATGACAAACTCACTTTTGTAATTTTTGAGAATATATCTGCTAAATACATAAGCCTAAATAACCATAGTTTGTCAATTGTTCTTTCAAGTACAAATGCCCCATGGGAAAAGTTGCAAGTTAAGCTCACTACTCAAATACAACAGTGCCACTCCTGGAGAAAATCATTGTACTTCAGTATAAATAAGCATTAGGCAGAATATTCAAAAGATGAATACTAAACTGTTAATATTTAATATAAATTAGTATTTATTTACCACTTCATCAAAAGCATGCTTAAATAAATCTTATTTTTTTTTTTAACTATGAGTGCATGGTGGGTATTAAAGATTAGTTGACTATTGCAGTGTGGTTCCATGGCCTTGTTTTATGCTCAAGTACCAGCAGTTTTACCCACCATCAGTGTAATGTCAATGTATGAAAAAGGCAAAGGCAAAACACATCTTATAAAAATAATTTTGACTGTGATGACCTCATGAATGTGTTCTAGGGACCTCAGGGTCCACAAACCACACTATGAAATTCTAGTCTATGACAATAATAAAGTAACGACTTGAGCCCAGCCGGCATGGCTCAATGGTTGAGTGTCGACTTATGAACCAGAAAGTCATGGTTCCATTCCCGATCAGGGCACATGCCTGGGTTGCAGACTCGATCCCTGGTGGGGGGGCGGGGGTACAGGAGGTAGTCAATCAATGACACTCTCTCATCATTGATGATTCTCTCTCTCTCTCTCTCTCTCTCTCTCTCTCTCTCTTCCTCTCTGAAATTAATTAATTTATTTTATATATATATATGTATATAAAATATACATATATATGTATATATATATATATATATATATATATATATATATATATATGCAACTACTTGATTTTATAAATTCTGGTTTTATAATGGTCTCTAATAAGCTCAATTTGTTTTATTTCTTTTGTTGACTTGAGGTTGACTTTCCTACTCTGATTTTTTCTTATGAATGAATATATATATATATATATCTCCTATATACATACATATGTGTATATCCAAGATATTGATCTATTTATTGGCTAATGTATTGTGTCCACAGTACCCCTCTATTTCAGTACATGCTTTTAAGAGTATTCTGACCTATCTAAAATAGTAGTTTATATTCAACATTATAATTTGACAATGGGGTTCAGGACATATTATCCACAAACATGGCCCCTTGGTGTATTGAATATTTTAAGTTGAAAGAGTTTGAGAAAACAGCCTGAAACACTATAAAACTGTCACTGAGAGGTTCCCACTTTATATCCAGAGGAAAGGAGTATCCTTATCTCTACAGACAAAGAGGCCATTGACAAGAATCCAAACAAACAAGCCTTGTAAAACTTCCCCCAGTTTACTGCACTTACATCATATTCCTTGACCTATCCTACACGAGTGTCCACCCTTCATCAAACCCAGCATAAAAATCTCAGGTCTAGCTCTTTCTTTGGGTTCTCATTTCCTGTGAGGCCTCCTATGTCACATACAATTTACGTTAAATAAACTTGTGTGTTTTTCTCCTGTTAATTTGTCAGTGTTAGTTTAAGTTTCAGATCTAGCCAGGTCCCTAAGAAAGTTGAGGTAAACTTTTCCTTCCCTTTAACAGCAAATATCATATAAGCAAATGTCACAAATAATCACAATTGGACTAAAAATTTTATACTTTCGGCATATGGTATAATGCATTACTATGAGCAATTAAATAATGAGAAAAATATCAAGGTACAAAAGTTCTTGAAACAATGTGATATAAGAATTCAAATGGAGGAGAAAATCAAGTAGATTTACTTTGAAAAAGGCATAAGTATCATTGATGTAAAGATCAAGAGATATAGAATCTGACATTTGACAATTGTTTAGTAGCGCATTTTTCCTTTTGTTTATTTACCTGAGAAACTATCATCTATCTTACTCTAAGTAACATTTTAAGTTCTATTGTCTCAAACTATATTGTTATTATAACAATTAAAATAGCCTTTTTATTTTTTTAATATATTTATTGATTTTTTTTTATTTTTTTTTTTTTACAGAGAGGAAGGGAGAGAGATAGAGAGAAACATCGATGAAAGAGAAACATCGATCAGCTTCCTCCTGCACACCCCCTACTGGGGATGTGCCCACAACCAAAGTACATGCCCTTGACCGGAATCAAACCTGGGACCCTTCAGTCCGCAGGCCAACACTCTATCCACTGAGCCAAACCAGTTAGGGCTAAAATAGCCTTTTTAAATCCATATATAATTGCATCACTTTATGACATGAAGCTGTTTGTTTTTTTTAGTGGTTTGTTTTTATTCCCTCATTAGTTAAGAATTTTATATTTCTGATTATTTACTTCAGAATACTTTTGTGCTCCTGAATTAGCTGTCAATGGGAAACACATGGTTAAGCACAGATAAATTAGAATGCATTGCTGATGTTGACAAAAATGATTATAGTAAATGAATATTTTGGGAATAAATAACTACATAAGGTCACCTTATGGTAGTGTTTGCCTTGATCATTATATGTTTGTGATGTATGGCTTTTCTTAACTTTCACAAAAAATAGAGAAGAGAGTAAATGTTTTTTATTATTTATTGTCTAAAATTTTACATATGTCTCCTTTTTTTTCCACTTGACCCTCCCCACCCCCAGCTGTTTCCACCCTGGGCAAGCCCCCACCGCCCCAGTGTCTGTGTCTATTGGTTATGCTAATATGCATGCATACAAGTCCTTTGGTTGCTTTCTAACTGCCCCCACCACCCTCTGCCATTTGTCTCTGGATCTATTTTTGTTCATGAAATTATGTTGATCATTATATTCCACATATGAGTGAGATCATGTGATATTACTCTTTCTCTGACTGGCTTATTTCACTTAGCATAATGCAAGAGAATAAAATTTTTAAAAATTGGTAATGTTTGGGTCTTTTTGCCTCTTCTGCAAAATGAAATGTTTATTTAAGAAATTTCTTTTTAAAAATAATTTCAGGTCCATTATAATATACTAGAGTCCCGGTACACAAAGTTCGTGCATGGAGTGGGGGTTCCCTCAGCTCAGCCTGCACCCTCTCCAATTGGGGACCCCTTGGGGAATGTCCAACTGCCGGTTTAGGCCCGATCCCACAGACATCCCTTTCGGAATCTGGGAACGCTCTTTCCTAACTGCTCACCAACCTGCCTGCCTGATTGCCCCTAACTGCCCTCCCCTGCTGGCCTGGTTGCCCCCAACTGCCCTCCCCTGCCGGCCTGATCTCGCTCCCAACTGCCCTCCTCTGCTGGCCAATTTGGTTCTGATTGGTCAGTTTCTATGCCAGTCAGCATCAAAAGCTCCACCTCCTAGGCAGCCATTGGTTCTTCAACAGCACCCACATTTGGTTCTGATTGGTCAGTTTCTATGCCAGTCAGCATCTCCAGGCCTATCTCTGGGCCTGATTGGAGAGGCAGGGCTTAACAGCAGCTCCTGGGGAGGCCGGGAAAGAAAGAAAAGCCCAGCTGCTGGCGAAGCTTAGAAAGAAAGAGGGAGAAAAAGACAGAGGCAAGTACTGATCCACAGCTGCCACTGAGGCTGTGGATCAGATCCTGCCTCTCTCTCTGGGTCTCAGCCCCCTGAGCAGTCAGTGCTGGGTCGCCCTGGCAACCCTGCACTGACTGAAGGACTTCCGGGTTGGTCAGCCTTCGGTCATGATTGGTTGTTACAACCCTGGCCTTTTATATATTAGATTTTAAAATAGATTATAATTATGATTCTATATTTAAAGAATATTTTAATTGCATGCAGATTTTTATACACCATTTCGTTTGTTGTAAATTTAGTTACATTTATTGAGCATTTAATGAACACCTACTATATGCCAAGATCTTGCTTGAAAAGAAGGTGTTTTGTTAAAGGGAATACAAAGTCAAGGAAGAAAACCAGACATGCAACTTAATTAAACTAAACAAGTATATCTTAGGAGTTAGGTCTGCATAGATTTATATACATATTATTTTATATTTATATACAGAAATATTGTTTTATATTTCAAAAGTCTCTCATTTACAGACATTTTCAATTAGATGTTTAATTTTAAAACCCAAGCAGGATTTTTAAAAAATTGAACCTAGATTATACTAGTGATTTTCAGGAAGGAAAGTTGGACGATGGGCCAGAACAGTGTAGACTTCATTTCAGTTTCTCACTTGCATTGTGATCTTGGGTAAGATCACCCCTTGGCTTGTTACAACATCAGTAAAATAGGGATAATAATATTTTCTCCTTTCAGGAAAACTGTGAAGAGAGGTTTTGGTTATATCTATATTATTTTATCTATAAAATAAAATGAAGTGTGGCAAAACACTTGAACTTGTAGAGGTATATAGTTGCTTACCATTCTTTCTCTGTGTTTGAAATATATATTTATGCCCTGTATATTTTCAAAAAGGTGAATATATTATGTAACAATTTTCTCATTTATTAGATCATGATTTCATTGTTTCTGAAATATCACATGATAATATTCTACAGTGCTCAATTAGGTAAACACTACAATATCAAATCAATATGAAATTAAAATAATGATTGGCAGGCAGTGTTATATGTAAAAATTAGATTAGATGGCAATACTTTGTAGTGAAAGGGCAGAGCAGGACAGCACAAAATGTACTGTACCCTCCATCCTGTGTAACTATGTATATGACTCCTTTTTCTTAGAAAACCGCGAGAATTTAACAGTTGCAGAAACCTGCCAATAGGAATGTAGAGAAGTGGACTCAGTCCAAATTAGGCAAGCTGCACAGTACCCCTGTGTAACCAGACCCCTGCCCCTGCCCCCTGACCAATCAACGGAGCCACGAACGTTCCCCCCGCCCACTGCTTTGGACCCCCTTTAAAGCCTTTGTTCTCCCAAGGCGCGCTCTCTCTCTCTCTCTCTCTCTCTCTCTCTCTCTCTCTCTCTCTCTCTCTCTCTCGGTGATTGCTGGAGATGAGAGCTCGTGCTAGCACGAATAAAGGTTCTCTTGCTTTTACAACAGGCTTGGATCCTTCCTGGTGGGTCTTTGGGGATTCTGAACTCTGGGCATAACAGTACCACAGCTCATTGGCATATTTTACTTTTTCAAATATTATCAGTAGCTTAGGATTGAGCACATGAAGATTTTTAAAAATTTGTTATGATCAATTGGGTCATTTACCAGAAGGGAATTCAAACTCCTACAAGAAATGACCATATGGAATAAGAATTTTTTCCTCCAGAATGTCCTTTAAATCGAAACTTGCTGACTTTAAATAAAAAGCAGACTGAAGTAATTTAATTTTAATGGGTAGTTTGAATTTATCTCAAATGAGATGTTTGTAATGATAGACTTGGATTTGGCACACAAAAAGTCATTTTGTGTGCCATTGACAAAGGAAGTCAGATGGTTAAACCCAGTCTCTATGGGGTGGGAAAGTATATGCTTCCCACAGAAGTTACTGTTGGATACATAGCAATTGGCAAAGATATATGATCCTCTTACAAGGAGGGAGAATAAATAGTTAGAAACCATGGTGATCCTCTCTCTCCTAGACAAATATTTACTGCCTTTTTTGCCTGCAAAATTCACTCACTCTTCTAAGGAAAGCACATTTTTATGTGCAAATTTTTATCCAATCATGATCATCTCTATATCAGATTAGACGTGGCTTCTCTTCTATTAGATAACAGAGAACCAAATTGTTTAAAAATAAATGAGTTTAAAAGGTATCTTTCTCCCACATAGGCAACATACAATAGGACACAGGTACATCATAACTGCAATATATTCTCTAGAATCTAGTGCATAAAGGGGAAGAATGGGAGGCACCTAGTAGCTGCTGGTTAACAGCAGTTCTGAAATCCTCTGGTCAAGTATTTTGCAGACCCCTTCCCTGGGGTAGAGGAATGTTCCCTAATGAAGACTCAATTGTCTTCCTTGGAACTAGTTTCTTCATGGTTCTTAGACTCCGCCTCTATGAAGACAGTCTCATGTCTTTAGAGGTGATAAACAAAATACCACAGACTGGGTAACTTACAAACAACCAACATTTATTGCTCAGAGTTCTGGAGGCTAGGAAGACTAAGATCAATGTGCCAGCTTAGTCTCCTCTGGTGAGGGTCCTCTTCCCGTCCAGAGCTAGTGCCTCCCACGGAGTCTTCACGTGGTGGGAAGGCTACGGATCTCTCTAGAGCCTCTTTTATGAAAAAGACCAATCCCATTCAAGAGGGCTCTACCCTCATGACTTAAATGCCTTCCAAAGGCCCCAGTTGCTAATACCATCACATAAGGCATTAGGATTTCAACCTGTGAATTATGGGAGGACACAAACATTCAGACCATAGCAAGAACTTTCCTTGGCCATATCTGGGAAGAACATTTAGCAATACACTGTCCTTGGGAGTTGAGTAGCATTTTCAGTTTGCTTTTTCTCTGTCAATACTTGAAATCCTAAAGTTTTTCTATCTCTTCAGTCATCCCATTGACTCTGTTAGTGGTAAACTCTGAAATTCTGTTTGTGCTTTATGTACCAATATTCACAACCACAGTTGATTGGAAAAATACTTTTTTCTCTAGACTGAATACAATAACAAAAATCTACCTCATCTCCCTTTACTAGATAAGGCGGCTCAGCTCCTCTAGAGACCAGTCACAGTGTTACCGGGAAACCCCCGTTTGGCTCGGGCTGCCTGTTGCTGTGTCCAATAACAAAGGCTAGCCAACCTAGAAGACAGGGCACTTACAAGCATCAAATCCTGTCTTCCAGCAAGGTGCAGGGGACTGTATTATATAGGGGAAGAGGCTAGGGTGAGGCCAGGAACGGACGTCAGTTATTGGCCTTTAGTCATCAGACAATGAGAGGATGTTGACAAGATAATGTTGACTCCTGGTGGGTCGATCCAGCTCTGCTTATTGGTTCTGCTTCCTGGATTCACAGCTGAGTCACCTCCTCAATCACTTTACACAGGCCTTGAAAAGGAAACTTTAAGAAAAACTTAACCCCCTATTCATATATAAGAAACTTAACCCCCTATTCACGTAAGAATATGTGTTCTAAGATTTACAATAATATGATTATTTTTCAGATTAATTCAGGTGCTCTATCTATCCGTTTATAAGCCCACCCCCCTAACCCCCATCAACAACCTGTTCTCATTTCTTCCTTTGTATGTTTCCAGACAATGGGAAGCATCTCATTAATGCTTCCTTTACTTCCTTTACACGAGTGATTCTATGTTCCTTGTATAAAGGCCCTATTATTTAAGTTTAACTTTTGTAACTATGAAATTAGTTTTAGACTATAGTGGGTCTAAGGGGTTTGGTTCCAAAGTAGTTACAATAGACAGAAATTTTTAAGGCACTAGGTAGGCATGGTTAACATGATTGATGGTAAAATCCACATTAGATAAGACTAACATAAAAAAAGGAATAATACACTAGCAAAATGGCAAAAGGTGAGAGACTGAATATTTTAATGAGGATAAAGACAAGGCTGTGTTGGAGTGAGGGAACAGGGGAGATTGGAATAATGGATGGTGGTAGCTAGAATAAGAATTTTGGAACTCAGAATCAGAAATATTATAAGTAACCTGTACTCTGAAGAAAGGAAATAAGATTTAGTGCTTAAGTATTCCTATTTAGCTTTATTTGGAATATATTGTAGCTAAAAGACTGAACACATAATAAAAACCTACCTAATAAAAATGTTATTTCTTGCACATTTTCTCAGAAAAATATTTGACATGCATGCCATCTGTAACATGTAAAAACAGGGGCACAAAAATAACTTTATTGAATTCACATATAATTTCTAAGATAAACATTAAAAGATTTAATGTCATATGCCATGATAGAAAAAGAAACTGCTAATACATGCATTTTTCAACACAAAAATTATTTGATAGAAAATATGATCTCAGTTTAAACTAACGTGACATATAAAAACTTATTAATATAGTTTCTTTCTAAATAAAACACTTGTGGTACCAAAATCTGAATCAGTGGAAACAATGGGTGAGTAATTAATTAAATTCTTAGACAGAAGAATTACGTTTGCCATGAACTTGACTTACCTCGGAGGTTGGTCTTTAAACTAATCAAAGTTTAATTCACATAGCTAAGCATTATTGTAGAAATATATTGTTCACTACTTTTTCAGGCCAATAAAAAGGATTTTCTACAAAAAGACATCACTGGATGACTAGATTCTCACTTTGGAACTTATAAGTAAATTATAATTGATCCTACACAACTCTGTTATTAAAAACAATGATAAGATTAATGGGGAAAATAAAATCTACTATCATTTAGTGAGAAAATCTTTATGAAATATTTGGTCCTTTTGTAGAACAAAAGGTCCTTTTGTTGAATGCATAGAGAAGCTTTGGGAATGAGTGTTCTGAAATGAGCACTATAATTTGGTGATTTATATTCAATATTCCAATTGTATTGAGATACTTATTTATTCATTCTTTCAAAAGACACTCGATGGAGATTGGAAATACAAGTCTAAAGGTCCTTTCCTGACCTTTTGAAAACCAAAGCACTGGCTTCATAGATAAAAACCTCAAGAGTTTTAATGTTCAAAACATTATTTCTTATAATCTCCTGAGCTAGAAAGGCTACCTGACATGGGAGAAGGGGTTTTTATTAATCAAGTGCTTCTATGATCTTCCCTGAGATTATGCAAAAATGTCGAATTTATTTAAATGCTTTGAGGAAACTCATGTTATTGTCTCATCTACTTTAAAGTCAAAGGATATGATGTGAATATATTTCAGAAATATATTAATAATTTAAAATTTTAATTGAACACCTGGAAATGCAGATATGTACTTGGACTCCATGTTGATTTTTTTTGTTATTTCATTTATTTGTTAATCTTCCCCTGAGGATATTCTTTCCATTGATATTTAGAGAGTGGAAGGAGAAAGGAAGAGGGAGAGGTAGAGAGAAAGAGAGTGATAGAGAGAAAGAGAGAGAGACATTGATGTGAGAGAGACATTGATGTGAGAAAGACACATCAATTGGTTGACTCCTGTAAGTGCCAGAACCAGGGTCAGGAATGGAACCTGCAATCCAGGTAAGTGCCCTTGACCTGGAATCAAATCAGAGACCCTTTGGTGGGTGGGCCGGCACTCCACTAGTTAGGTTTCACTGATGGTATGTTTCAATATAATATTGAGTAGATATGATTTTAAATTTTTTTACTAAAAGAATATTATTGTATTTCATTGATTCTAAGATGCCATGAGTGGTAAATACATCTTTAATTTAAGTGCAATTAAAAAAAACCCTGCAAATGACATATAGATATTGGTAAAAATCTTTTAAATATCTTAAAATGGAAAAAATAATATTGAAATCAAGAAAATCAAATATACAATGAGTGGCCAGATTATTATGATCTCTGAACGCATAATAATCTGGCCACTCAGTGTGTGTGTGTGTGTGTGTGTGTGTGTGTGTGTGTGTGTGTGTGTATTAGAGGCCCAGTGCATGAATTTGTGCATGGGTGGGGTCCGGCCAGCCTGGCCAGGGGAAGGGGTCATGGCGGTTGGCCGGCCTGCCTGCTGGTCGAACTCCTGGTAGAGGGGACAATTTGCATATTAGCTTTTTATTATATAGGATATAAACTGAGTGGCCAGATTATTATGCATTCAGAGATCATAATAATCTGGCCACTTAGTGTATATATTACACACAAATACACACATAATTTTTCTTTTCCTCATTTTTTGGTAAATGTAGATTCACATGCAGCTGTCAGAAATAATTTAGACAGATCCTTAATCCACTTTAATCAAATAATAGCATCTCTCAAAACTACAGTACAATATCCCATTCAAGAAATTGACATTGCTGCAATCCACTATCTTATTTAGATTTCCCAATTTTACATGCACTGATCCGTGTGTGTGTGTGTGTGTGTGTGTGTGTGTGTGTGTGTGTGTGTTGGGATATGAAAATTTTCACCTGTATCTATTTGTGTATCCATAATCACATTCAAGATATGAAACAATTCCATTACAGCCATTACAGCCATGACATCTCATTTTGCCCTGTCCTACCTTCTAACCCTATACATCAAACTTAACCCCTGACTACTAATCTTTTTCTCATTTCTATAAATTTTTTAAATTTCAAGATTGTTATGTAAGTGCAATTACATAGTATGTAATCTTTTGGTGTTGGCTCTTTTCAGTCAGCATAATCCCCTGGAGATTCATCCAAATTGTAGCATGTACAAAAGGTTCCTTCCTTTTTATTATTAAGTAATATTCCATGGTATAATGTACTGCAGTTTAAGCATTCACCTGGTAAAGAATATCTGGGTTGTTTCTAGTTTGGGGATACAACAAAGAAAGCTGTTCTAAAGAATCATGTACAGATTAATATAATTTTTTGTGAACATATTTTAATTTATTTGGAATAAATGTCTAAGAGTGCAATTGCTGGGTCTTATAGTAAATACTAGGGGCCCGGTGCACAAAATTCGTGCAGGGGTGGGGTCCCCTCAGCCCAGCCTGCCGCCCCCTCTCACATACTGGGAGCCCTCAGGGGATGTCCTACTGAGGTGACTGGGCTGATCAGGGGAAGTCACCTGCCCCATCACCCCGCTGTTGCTGCCACTGCCAGTCACCACAGCCACCAAGGTGTTTTCATCAACACAGACTCCAGTCCCTTCACCAAGAAAAAATGACAACTTTCTTTAGGCATTTTCAACATGTGTCTTTCATAGGATATGACCTTTCTTTCTTTCTTTCTTTCTTTCTTTCTTTCTTTCTTTCTTTCTTTCTTTCTTTCTTTCTTTCTTTCTTTCTTCCTTCCTTCCTTCCTTCCTTCCTTCCTTCCTTCCTTCCTTCCTTCCTTTCTTTCTTTCTTTCTTTCTTTCTTTCTTTCTTTCTTTCTTTCTTTCTTTCTTTCTTTCTTTCTTTCTTTCTTTCTTTCTTTCTTTCTTTCTTTCCCCTCACCTGAGGATATGTTTCCATTGATTTTTAGAGAATGTGGAAGAGAAAGGGAAAGACAGAGAGAAACATCAAAGTGAGAGGAACACTTTCATTGGTTGCCTCCTTCATGAGCCCTGACCTGGGCCCCAGCCAGGGAGGAGCCTGCAACCTAGGTACATGCCCTTGATCAGAATCAAACCGGACCCTGCGGTTGGCAAGCCTAGGCATTATCCACTGAGCCAAACTGGCTAGAGCAGGATATGACATTTCTTAGCCCTCCAGCAGCGGACCTTTGTTTTTTCCTCCAGCAGTATGGTGGAAAAACCCTAGATCACCTTTTTGGATTCTTATTACCCAAGTTACTAAGAATATTACCAGTGGCAAACAGGGAGCTTAGCCAATGAGCGGTCAGAAAAGATATTTCCTCTGTAGTTCACACCAATCGCCTCCAATCTCTGGCTCCACCCCTGCCAAGTCCTAAAGCCTCTGGGCCTGGGCAGGGGACCCCCAGCTCCCTCTGATCACCTGGCTCCACCCCTGCCCAGGAGCCCCCTGGCTCAGGCCCTTCCCAGGTTGCTCAGGACCCACCGGGGGCCTACCTTGGAGTGATCTGGGTACTGAGAAAGTTTCCGGGACCCAGGCTTCTAGGTGCCTATGTATGCAAATTAACCTCCATCTTTGTTGGGTTAATTTGCATACACACTCTGATTGGCTGTGGGTGTAGCCGAGGTACGGTCAATTTACATGTTTGTCTACTATTAGGTATGATATGTTTAATTTTATAAGAAAGTTTCAAACTGTTGTTCAGCATGAACAACAGTTACCCGTTTTTAACATAGGATCTCACCATCATTTTGTGTTTTCACTATTTTTTTTAATTATAGCCATTCTGATAGTTATATAGTGATATATTATTGTTTTAATTTGTATTCTTTAATGGCTAATGATGTGGACTATTTTATGTGCTTGAATTGTGTGTTTTTTTAAATGCTGAGCTCTGAAAATTCTGTATGTATTCTAGATACTAACCTTTTATTAAATATGCAGTTTGCAAATACTTTCTCCCTATGTGTAGCTTTACTTTTCATCCACTTCACAAGGTATTTTGCTAAGCAAAAGTTATAAATTTAATAAAATACAATTTATCAATTTTCCCTTTTATGGATTTTTATTTTGGTGTCAAGTATAAGAGCACTCTTCCTAGCCCTTGATTTAAAAGATGTTCATGTTTTTTCCCTTAAAGTTTTGTGATTTTGCATTTATGTCAGTGATTCACTTTGAATTAATTTTTCTGTAAAGTGTAAAGTTTAGGTTGAGATTTTTTGTTTGTTTTTTTTGCCTATATGGATGCCTAGTTGCTGTAGTAACATTTATTTTAAAATCTATCTTTTCTCCTTGGAATTGTTTTTGTAACTCTGTTGAAATGTTTGTAAAACAAGTATGTATTTTTGAACTTCAAAATAAAATAACATTGGTCTTTTGGCCTTAGTGCTATTTTTTATGTCTGACACAAATTTAGCAATTTAATTTGTAAGTTACTTAATCTTTTTACATTTCAATGTTATTTTCTATAAAGATAAAGGCTTAGATTTTATACTTTCTACATTGCTTTAAAAAACTTCATATAAGTGAGACAAAAGCAAATAATTACAAGTTTGAAAAATGTATGTTGTCTTTTGTCACAAGATTGCATGTATTAAATAAATAATAAATATCATAATTCTAGACATATCAGAAAGTTATATGAAGATTTCAAACTATGCATAGAAGCCATTTACGTCCTAAGAATGACTGAGATACTAGCATCCCTTTACTTATGCTTAATACATTTTTCCCAAACAATGGCTATATTTAGAGAAATGTGATAATCAAAATACTCACTTCATAAAGCCTCTAGGTTCTTCTGTAAAAGATTCAAGTTCAAATTCTCCTCCCACAGTTGGCCAATTATCTCAGACATCAGACTATACTTTTTTAGAAAAGGAGGCTACTAAACATGAAAAGGATATGATATAAACTTGTACTTATATAGGAAATACTCAACTTCTGAAAAAGGTGTGGTCAAAATTTCATTTATATGTCAAGACTAGGTTTTAACTTATAAAAGAACACTCTCACCTACAGTATAGAGCACTTTGGGTTTGGAGGCCATTCTATGGAGTGACTAGAATTTAAAGCATTATTATTCTCATCTGTCATGAACTTTTGTGGGTCCTGAAATTACTCATATAAGTTCTACCCAAACTCTATTCATTATAACCTAAAAAATATTTTATGCCTACAAAACCAACAAATTCCATTTGGAGTAAGCAGTGAACATGTATAGCTTGTTTCAAAGAGTTATATTTTACTCAAGGCATGAAAATCACTCTTCGCAACTTTTAGCAGAAAGGAAATTTTTAATGACTATGTTTTCTAGGCTTGTGTATTTGGTATGATATTCATGTCAAATAGCATCCTCATAGGTTCTCTGACCTCAGATTTTCATGAGAAAATGTCACCTTGTTCAAGAAGACCTTATTTTAAGGCTAAATATTGAAAATACATTTGGACAAATGTATATATTTATTTGTCTTTAGAATTGCAATTCCTCTTCCTAAGCTTTCAATGAAAAATTATTGTAAAGAACCATTCTTCAGTTATTGGAAAGCTAAATCCATTGTTAAATTTCCTGAATTACTCAATTATTGCAAAAAAATCCTACAAAGATTGCCAAGGGTGATGGTAATGAATGAAATTGATCTAATCTTGCAATATGAAAAGAATTTCTTGGAGTGAAACACTTGTTTCACAGATAAATCTTCAGGGAAATAACTGGCTAAAGCATCCTTTTTTTTCATGGAAGGAAACTTATTAAAATGATATAAGAGAAAGTATGGACATTTTAAATCCTAAAGCAAGCTTGTCGATTAAAGTCTCACTATAATACTGGCTTTGAGGGAGTTTGTAACTATCTTGAGAAATTAAAATGTCACAAATCTTGGCTCAGTTATATATGTACATTCTTGGCCAGGTTCTTTTAATTCTTCACGTGTCGTAATGTGAATTTTAATTTCCTTTATGATCTGTCAGGTGCAGGTTTCAAGACTTGTGAGACTACTAGGCATCTTTGATCTACTTTAAAGCCTGGCATCGATAAATGACACTCTGACTTTCCTTCAGAAAGCAAAGCTACTCCATGACAGTATTGGACCCAGTGATGAAGTATAGTTCTATGATACTTAACAGCTTTTGAAGTTCTTTCGTATATATTTGGTTATTTGAATACTGTAGTGACCTCAGCAACTGTTATAACAACTGTGATACTTCTTTAATTCATTTTGTCAGCTATTCCATTTCATGAGAGCAGGTGACTATAGTTAAGGAAAGAAAGAAGGAAAGAAAGAAAGAGAGAGAGAGAGAGAGAGAGAGAGAGAGAGAGAGAGAGAGAGAAAGGGAGGGAGGGAGGGAGGAAGGAAGGAAGGAAGGAAGGAAGGAAGGAAGGAAGGAAGGAAGGAAGGAAGGAAGGAAGGAAAACATATTGGCTGATTTCACTTTGTATTTATGACCAGGAATCTCAAGTGATTCCTTTGCACTACCAGGGCATTCTACTATGTGTCCCCAGTCCATTTACTATCCTACGTTTTACATGACACTTTCACAGCTCTTCCCTTTCCTACCTCTTATATAATAACATTGCTTCTCAATTATTGAAATAATAGATGCAATTATAAGTGAGTTTCTAAAAATTTTACCATTAAATCTATCATTCCAGCTGAGTCTATACCTACATATTTTACTTTACTTTCAATTATAATGGAGTAGAGGCCTGGTGCACGAAATTTGTGCATGGGGGTGGGAGGGCTGTGTGTCCCTCAGCCCAGCCTGCACCCTCTCCAATCTGGGACCCCTCAAGGGATGTCTGACTACCCACCAGGATTGGGCCTAAATGGGCAGTCGGATATCCCTCTCACAATCCAGGAATGCTGGCTAACAACCGCTCACCTGCCTGCCTGCCTGATTGCCTCTAACCGCTTCTGCCTGCCAGCCTGATTACCCCCTAACCACTTCTGCCTGCCAGCCTAACCACTCCCCTACTAGCCTGATTGATGCCTAACTGCACCCTTACTGGCATGATTGCCCCTAACTGCACTCCCCTGCTGGCCTGGTCAATCCCAACTACCCTCCCCTGCTGGCCTTGTCATGCCTAACTGCCCTCCCTTGCTGGCCTGGTTGCCGCCAACCTCCCTCCTCTACCGGCCCGGTCACCCCTAACTGCTCTCCCCTGCAGGCCTGATCGCTCCCATTGCCCTCCCTTGCAGGCCTGGTCCCCCCAACTGCCCTCCCCTGCAGGCCTGGTTGCTCCCAACTGCCCTCCCCTGCAGGCCTGGTGGCCCCTAACTGCCCTCCCATTCCAGCCCAGTCACCCCTAACTGCTCTCCCCTGCTGGCCTTTCCCCCCAACTGCCCTCCCCAGCAAGCCTGGTCCCCCCAACTGCCCTTTCCTCCAGGCCTGGTCCCCCCCCACTGCCCTCCCCTGCTGGCCTGGTCACCCCTAACTGCCCTCCCTTGCCAGCCTGCTCACCCCTAACTAACCTCCCCTGCCGGCCTGGTTGCTGCCAACTGCCCTCCTCTACTGGCCCGGTCACCGCTAACTGCCCTCCCTTGCCAGCCTGGTCAACCCTAACTGCCCTCCCCTGCCGGCCTGGTTGCTGCCAACTGCCCTCCTCTACTGGCCCGATCACACCTAACTGCCCTCCCTTGCCTGCCTGGTCCACTCCAACTGCCCTCCCCTGCAGGCCTAGTCACCCCCAACTGCCCTCCCCTGCAGGCCTGTTCCCCCCCAACTCCCCTCCCCTGCTGGCCTTGTCACACCCAACTGCCCTCCTCTGCTGGTTTGGTCACCCCTAACTGCCCTCCCCTGCAGGCCTGGTCTCCCCTAACTGCCCTCCCCTGCAGGCCTGGTTCCCCCAACTGCCCTCCCCTGCAGGCCTGGTCCCCCCCAACTGCCCTCCCCTTCAGGTCTGGTCCCCCCCAACTGCCCACCCCTGCAGGCCTGGGTCTCCCCTAACTGTCCTCCCCTGCAGTCCTGGTCCCCCCCAACTGCCCTCCCTTGCAGGCCTGGTCCCTCCCAATTGCCCTCCCCTGCTGGCCTGATCGCCCACAACTGCCCTCCCTGCTGGCCATCTTGTGGTGGCCATCTTGTGTCCACATGGGGGTGGCCATCTTGTGTGTTGGAGTGGTGGTCAGTTTGCATTTTACCTCCTTTTTATATAGGATTAATCCATTTTGACCTTATACAGAGTATATATTTAAATATTATGTAAATGCTGATCACTTAAAGCTTACATCTCCAGCCCAGCCAGTGTTGCTCAGTGGTTGAGTCACCAGTGGTCACTGGTTCTATTCATAGTCAGGGCACATGCCCAGGTTGCAGGCTGGATCCCCAATTGGAGGTGTGCAGGAGGTAGCTAATCAATGGTGTTTCTCTCTTATTGATATTTCTATCTCTCTATCCCTCTCTCTTCCTCTCATTCTTCTATCTCTTTTCAATGTAGCAATTGGGTTATGCAAAATAGTAAATCATATCTAGTCATTTCTGCACCCAAAACCCTCCAATATGTCCCTATGTTATTCCATTGGTTAATGAGGAACTTATAATCAATGACCCCAGATAATTCTCTGAATTAATTCCTCTGATTTTTCCCTTCCCATTTAATTTATTCCATCCACATTATCCATATAACTTTCTGGATCACAACAAAGATACTTCAATTCTGGGTTTCTTCTACCATATTATTTTTATTCATTTCCTCACCTTTTTAAGGTCTCTACTCAAATGTTCTTTTTTTTCTTTTTTTTTTTAGAGAGGAAGAGAGAGGGACAGAGAGTCAGAAACATTGATGAGAGAGAAACATCGACCAGCCACCTCCTACTGGGGATGTGTCCACAACCAAGGTACATGCCCTTGACCGGAATCGAACCTGGGACCTTTCAGTCCACAGGCCGACGAGCTATCCACTGAGCCAAACCAGTTAGGGCTCAAATGCCTTTTTTTCTTCAAGTGTTTCCTAATGATTCTATTAAAAATAACTAACTCTTCAAAACCAGCTTTAGCAAGCTTCATAACCTGCTTTTGTGTGTGTGTCTTCATAGTTATTTTATCTAAGATGTGTGTTTTAAATGGTGATTAGCACACAGAGGTGCTCAATAAATATTTAACTAAATAAATATTACAGATTTTTGGTACATGTGCTTGTTTCTGTCTCTAACCATCTATAACTTTCAGTAGGCTATTTTCTCCATGTAAAAATGGACTTTGTCTTTTGTTTGAGGCTGTGTCTCAGTTATTAGATTGGTGCCTAACTCATAGTAAGACTTGATCAATACACTTTAAATCAATGAATACATTAAAAAAGGGCCAGGTATTTAAGCCCCCCAAAATTAACTTACATTGTTATATAAATTAAAACTGACACATTCAGATCATTAATGCTAACTGGCTTCAATTTATATTTACACATCATTTTCTAAAGCAGACCTCTCAACTTCTATATACAACTTACAGCTCAACTAAGCCATATCAAATACTATTCCTTAGTATAACAGGAAACTGCATCTATTTTGCATGTGGTTCCTTTTGGCCTGGATGTCTTGGTCTTTCTAACTGCTGTTAAAATTTCACTTACCTTATAAGATCCAATTCAAATGTCAACTTTTTAAAAAAGAACCTTTCCAGATTTCCCCAATTCATACTTAATTATAATCTTTTCTGGTATTTTACAAATTATTTATGCATTTATTAAATAAGCATTTCTTGAATTTTCTATGATGTATGCTAGGTACTGTGGAGAAAGGAATCTACATGAATATTTCACTGTGAATACCCCAGAATAGGTTTTCTAGGGCATTATAGAAATTGCATATTGTTATTAATTATCATTTTATATGTAGTACCACAATGTTTCTATGAACAGGTTTCATGAATTATCCTATTTGTGGTTGTTGTGGTTCTGAATACTATGTTTTACATATAACCAGCTCAGAAAATATTTGTTGAAATTAAGTTAAAATATCCATTAATTTTAGGGCTATTTCTACATTTTTTTCCTATAATTTTATGCAGCTGTATGCTAAAACTTCCAAAGTTTCTCTGTTATGCACATCACCTGATCTCTCTACATTCAAATAAAATGAAACAATTTCAGCAAATTATAACTTATTTAATCTCTGCTTCTTTCATTAGAATACTTCTACTGTGATTATTTTTATATAAATTATACTCCTATAAATTTAATTAAATTCAACATAATATTCCTGGTATAGAAAAGAGAAAGTATGATTTTGCTAAATGTGATCAAACATTTTTAAATTTATGAAAAATACAATTAATTTGATACTTTTATATGATATATAAACCAAAATATATTATTTTCTAACTTTTGCATTTTAATCTTTTAAATTAAAAATTTTATAAGTATAGTTTTAAAAATATCTTTATGAAACTACTAAAATAGATATTTTATTAGTATTGCTTTAGATTTTATACATTAAACTTTAATATAGTCATAATAAACAGTTGAAGATTTAAAATGAAAAGGCCCAAACACTGAATTCTTCAACCTTAGTTTGACCTCTGAACCATTTTCATGATAATCCTAATAAAAAAGTAATATGCAAATTGACCGTACCTCCGCTACACCCACAAGACATGCTCACTAGCCACACCCACCAGCCAATCAGGAGCGAATATGCATAAATAAACCCAACCAAGATGGCTGCAGCCACAGAGACCAGGAGGGAGGCTTTGGTTTCCCCAGCTATGGAGGAAGCCAAGCTATCCACCTACCCTTGCCGGCCCAGGCCTCCACTCAATGCTACAAAGATTCAATGATAGAATATAGGTAAATCCCAACAAAAATGATGGCAGCCACAGAGCTGGAGAGAGCAGGAGGCTTGAGTTGCCCCCAGAGATGGAGGAAGCCAAGCTTTCTGCCTGCCCTGGCCGACCCAGGCCTCCACTCCAGGCTACAAAGTTTCAATTATAGAAGATAAATAAATCCTAGATACCAGGGCCTCCTCTTGGGTTGCCAGGGGGCGTGGCTGGCCTGCAAACCACCACAGTCTCCTCACCCAGGCCGCCCCACACCCCAAGGGAACCCCCACCCTGATCATGGACACCCTTCAGGGCAAACCAGCTGGCCCCCACCCATGCACCAGGCCTCTATCCTACCTAATCCTATCTAATAAAAGAATAATATGCAAATTGACCATCACTCCAACACACAAGATGGCTGCCCCCATGTGGTAAAAGATGACTGCCCCCATGTGGACACAAGATGGCCACCACAAGTTGGCCATCAGGGAAGGGCAGTTGGGAGGGACCAGGCTTGCAAGGGATGGCAGTTGTGGGTGATCAGACCAGCAGGGGAGGACAGTTGGGAGGGACCAGGCCTGAAAGGGAGGGCAGTTGGGGGCGATCAAGCCTGCAGGGAAGGGCACTTGGAGGGGGACCCAGGCCTTCAGGGGAGAGCAGTTAGGGGTGACCATTCCTGCAGGGGAGGGCAGTTAGGGGCAAACAGGCTGGCAGGGGAGCATTTAGGCATCAATCAGGCTGGCAGGGGAGTGGTTAGGGGGTGATTAGGCTGGCAGGCAGAAGCAGTTAGGGGCAATCAGGAAGGCAGGCAGGTGAGCAGTTGGGAGCCAGCAGTCCTGGACTGTGAGAGGGATGTCTGACTGCCCGTTTAGGCCTGATCCCGGTTGGACATCCCTTGAGGGGTCCCAGATTGGAGAGGGTGCAGGCTGGGCTGAGAGACACCCTCTGCCCCCCATGCACGAATTTCATGCACCGGGCCTCTAGTCTATATTATAAAAGGCCAGGGGCTGTAATGTTGTAACACCGTAATGACCAAACGACTGGTCACCAAGAGGTGCATTGATGGGTCTCACAGCATGGCATGTCTGGGGTCCTGTGGCAGTGCGCTGGGTCTGGGTCTCATGCGATTTAATGCCCTGGGGCTCTAGTTTATATATATGAAAGTCTAAGAGACTGTTATGACCGGTCGACCAAATAACCAGTCGACCAGTTGCTATGATGCACCCTGACCAGGGGGCAGACGTTCAATGTAAGAGCTGCCCCCTGATGGTCAGTGCACTCCCACAGCCAACCTCCTGCGGCCGACTAACCTCCCGTGGTCCCTTCCCCTGGCCGATCGGGACTGGGCGAGATGGCTCCGATTGGCCTCTATCGCTGGCCAGGCTGAAGGAACCCACCCGTGCCTGAATTCATGCACCAGGCCTCAAGTATTTAGTAAATGTATGTAGTCTAATAAATGTAGTACATATGTTTTTGATTTAATTATACATAAATTTGATCAATTTATCTATTCTCCTATCTTTATTTCATTTAGTTAAGTCTTATTATACAGTACCAGTTAAGACACCAGGAAGAGAGACAAATTTGAAAAAATACATGACCTGACTTCAAGGACATTTTAGTATAATGTTTCTGGTATGAATTTTTTTTTTTCTAGGAGCTAGGTTATCTGATTTTCCCATAGCACAACTAGTATAGTGAATTTCAAATTAAATAAAATAACTGATTAATTTGACTTCTGTGTGAACAGTAAAGTTATTTAATGAATGATTATGGTGAGATTGTACTGATCTCTGTAAGCTATAATTCTGCTTAATTTACAATGCATACTGTGATTTTGGTATAGAAAGGTGTAAAGTCATTAAAATGCAAAGATCTTAATGAGTGCTTTAAGGGACTAAAAGAGAACTTCAAGGGACTTAGTGACTTTCAAGGATCTTAGTGAGAATGTCAAAGACACTTAAAAGCACCAGAAATTAAGCATACACTAACTGAAATAAAGAATAATTTACAGGGATTCAATAGTAGAGCAGAGGATTCCAAGAATCAAGTCAGCAATTTGGAATATGAGAAAGCAAAGAACACCCAATCAGAAGAGCAAAAAGAAAAAAGAATCCAAAAACATGAGGACAGTGTAAGGAACCTCTGGGACAACTTCAATATTTGCATACCAATATTCGAATTATGGGGGTGCCAGAAGGGAAGAGAGAGAGAGCAAGATATCAAAATCCTATTTGAAGAAATAATGACAGAACATTTCTCCTATCTGGTGAAAGAAATAGACTTACAAGTCCAGGTAGCACAGAGTCCCAAACAAGAGCACCCCAAAGAGGATCACACCAAGGTGCATCCTAATTAAAATGCCAATGGTTAAAGACAAAGAGAGTATCTTAAAAGCAGTAAGAGAAAAGAAGCTAGTTACCTACAAGGGAGCTCCCATATGACTATCAGCTGATTTCTCAACAGAAACTTTACAGGCCAGAAAGGAGTGGCAAGAAATATTCAAAGTAGATGAATAGTAAGGTCCTACAAACAAGATTACTCTACCAGCAAAGCTCTCATTTAGAAATAAAAACAAGAAAATGCTAAAGGAGTTCATCACCACAAAATCAGTATTATATGAAATGTTGAAGGGTGTTATTAAAGAAGAGAAGAAAGAAGAAAGAAGAAAGAAGAAAGAAGAAAGAAGGAAGAAGAAGGAAGAAGAAGAAGAAGAAGAAGAAGAAGAAGAAGAAGAAGAAGAAGAAGAAGAAGAAGAAGAAGAAGAAGAAGAGATAAAAATATAAACAAGAAAATGGCAACAAATACATATCCTAATATATAAAAACCCTAGGTCGTAATGACCAGGAACAACCAAGGCTCAACCAACTGGAAGTCAGTCCTGCAGTCATTGTTGGGTTGCCCTGGCAACCCAGCGCTAACTGCTTCCGCTTCAGGCATGGTACCCCAGCACTGACTGCTGAGGGGGCTGCGAATCAGGGCCAGAGAGAGGTCTGAAGAGAGAAGCAGGGACTGATCTGTTGTCTCTGTGGCAGCTTTTATCAGCACTTGCCTCTCTCTTTCTCTCCCAGTCTGGCCAGCAGCCACGCCTCCATTTCTCTCCAGGTCTCCACTGGGGCTGCTGGTCAGCCCTGCCTTTCTGATCAGGCCCCATTGATAGTCCCAGAGACGTTGACTGCCATAGAAACTGGCCAATCAGAACCAAATCTGGGTCAACTGTGAGGAGCCAATGGTTGCCTAGGAGGTGGAGCTTTTGACGCTGACTGGCATAGAAACCGACCAATCAGAACCAAATTGGCTGGCATAGGAGTGCAGTTGGGGATGAGATCAGGCCTGCAGGGGAGGGCAGTTGGGGGCAAGATCAGGTTGGCAGGGGAGGGCCATTGGGGGTGAGATCAGGTCGGCAGGGGAGGGCAGTTGGGAGCAACCAGTCTGGCAAGGGGAGGGCAGTTAGGGACGAGATCAGGCTGGCAGGGGAGGGCAGTTTGGGGCGAGATCAGGCTGGCAGGGGAGGGCAGTTGAGGGCGAGATCAGGCAGGCAGAGGCAGTTGGGGGCAATCAGGCAGGCAGGCAGAGGCAGTTAGGGATGATCAGGCAGGCAGGCAGGTGAGCGGTTAGGAGCCAGTGGTCCCAGATTGGGAGAGGGATGTCTGACTGCCAGCCTGTGGTATCGGGCCTGAACTGGCAGTTGGACATCCCCCAAGGGGTCCCTGATTAGAGAGGGTGCAGGCTGGCTGAGGGAACCCTGCCCCTCCATGCACAAATTTTGTGCACTGGGCCACTAGTCTATCAATAATGGAATCTAAAAATCATAATAAACAAACAAAAAAATTCACGATCAAAATAAACTGATGAATAAAATAGAATCACAGGCATGGAAACATGGACCAGATTGATGAATCTCAGAGGGAAGGAGGAAGAGATTAATCATAGGTCTTATATGCATATATGCATTATTTATGGACATAGACAATAAGGTGGTTAAGGACTTGGGTAGGGTGGGAACAGGGTGGAGGAGGACAATGGGGGAAATATGGGAGACATCTGTAATACTCTCAACAATAAATATTAAAATAAAAAGATGATAGTTTGTTGTTGTTTTATTTTGCTTAGAGTGTGGAAATACATAACTTCTTAGCTACTTCAGTGATTTAAGTATTAACAGAACATACCATAAGGTAATATTGTGCTTCCCTTCGACATTTACTAGTAGTTTTTATCCTTTAAGTGATTTCCAACATTTATGAAAGAGAATGAAAAGAATTTTTTTGAGCTTCTACTTTTTGCCAGGTACTTTTGATGCCATATTTTATAGACAAGGAAATAAGAACTAAGAGAGGTTAAGTTACATGCTTGGAATTACAGAAAGATGTGGCAAAATATAAAATTTACAATCTGATAAATCTGGCCCTGACTGATGTGGTTCAGTTGGTTTAGTATCCTCTTATGCACAGAAAGGTTACAGGTTCAAATACCAGTCAGGGCACATACTTAGGTTTCACGCAACCAATCAATGTTTCTCTCTCACATGGTTGTTTTCTTTCCTCTTGCTCTCTCCCTCTCTAAAAAGAAATCAATAGCTCTAGCTGACTTGGCTCAGTATATAGAGCATCGGCTGTGGACTGAAGGGTCCTGGGTTCGATTCCAGTCAAGTGCACATGCTCAGGTTGCAGGCTTGATCATCAGTAGGGGGCATGCAGGAGGCAGCCGATCAATGATTCTCTCTTATCATTGATGTTTCTATATCTTTCTCCCTCTCCCTCCCACTCTGAAATGAATAAAAATAGATTAAAATAAATAAATAAATAAGAAAAACACATGCTCAGATCAATCTGAATATAAAAACCTGTGTTTATTAAAAGTTTGGATTCATGCGCAAAGTTATTTTCATGTTAGACCTTGGCATTTAACTTTTTTATGAGGGCAAACTATTATTTTATTTTTTCTTGAATTATATTTAAGTAGACTTTAGTCACTCATTCAAAAAATGCTTATTGTGTGCCAAGTATATTACAGACATTTTGCTAAAAGGCCTAAAGCAATGAATATAGTCAAAAGTTGGGAACATTATGGAAGTTTCGTTTTAGGGGAGACAGATAAAATAAATTAACAAAACCTATGTTATATGGAGAGATAGTTTAAAGGTCAAAATATATAATAATTCAGAAGTTTTCATAAAAGTTAAAATGAACTTTTTTATCTTTATCTTCAATTAAGTATGAAGTTATAGGACTATTAATAACATAGGATGGTGAATTAATTTCTTATTTACTTGTAAGCTTGTTTTATTTTATAGTGACTTACTGTAGTTGTTGTGGGATATACATAATAGTTGCTAAATGACAAAAAGATATATCCTATAATAATATTATTCTAAAAAGAGGGATGTTTTAATGATTTTAGCAAAGTTGTTTTGACTACTAAGGGAATTCCCTAGAGATCCATAGAATCACAAATAGTGACAGCTAACTTTTGTCTATATTGATATTTCAGATACTCTTTTATATTTATTGTTATAAAAGCCCTTCTGATTAGTAAAACATGAAATATTTTTTTAAATCCAACTAATAGCAAATGAAAACTAAGACAATTTTAAATAAGAAGATAAAGTTATTCATCAAAAATCTAAATTGGTTCCCTGGAGGATGAGTTAAAGCTGTTTGAACATCTGGTTAAAATGGCCCTCAACAACATGGTTCCTGTTGGATTACATGAAGATACTTTATGACAGCTTCTAAAGGACAATGCATACCCTCATCTCCATTCTAACCTGCGCTTGCCTTAAGTAGTTCAAACCAGATGCAAGCAATTTAATGGCATTTAATGAAATCTTGGTCTAGAGACCCTCAGTGGAATAGTGTTCACTGGTCATTTCAGGCTTGCCTGGAATTTTATTTATTTCACCTTTACTCCTAAATGTAGTAAATATGATAAAACAAAATAGACCCATAGACATAGAAGCATGGAGCAGACTGTCAAAGAACAAAATAAATCTCAGAGGGAAGGCAGGAGTGGGTGGGAAAAGATTAACCAAAGAATTTATATGCATATATGCATAACCCATGGACACAGACAATAGTGTGGTGAAGCCCTGGGGTGGGGGGCAGAAGGGGTCAATGGGGAAAAAAAAGGGGACATCTGTAATACTTTCAACAATAAAGATTAATTTTAAAAATTAAAATAAAAATATAATAATCATTATGTCATAATCATAGTTTCTCAACATATTGTGCTTTTCTTTTTCTTTTTCCTATCTCACAGATATTAAGGTAAAAGAAAATGACTTTAAATGATAGAAACATCATCCTTTATCTGTTTTCTCCATTATAGGAGACATAATTGCACATGCAAAATTACTCTGCCCAGGGAATTATTATTGAAAATCTTTTTAAATCCTCTGTGAGAAAACAATCAAGTAGACATATAAACTGATTTAAAAATTCCTTTGAAACTACATTTGCAAGGTAAATAAAATTTGCTACATCATTTATTTATTTATTTATTTTTTTTATGTTTCAACAAATTTTATTTTTTTATTTTTTTTTCTATTTTTTTATTAAGGTATTATATGTGTACATATCTTACCATTGCCCTCCCCACACCCCACTCCCATATATGCCCCCACCCCCCAGAGTTTTGCATCCATTGGTTATGCTTATATGCATGCATACAAGTCCTTTGATTGATCTCTTATCTCCCCCACCTCTCCCTAACCTTCCCCTTGTAATTTGACAGTCTATTTGATGCTTTACTGTCTCTGTATCTATCTTTTTGTTCAAGTTTATAATGTTCTTTATTATCCATAAATGAGTGAGATCATGTGGTATTTTTCTTTCATTGACTGACTTATTTCACTTAACATAATGTTCTCCAATTCCTCCCAGGTTGCTGCAAATGATGAGAATTCCTTCTTTTTTATGGCAGCATAGTATTCCATTGTGTAGATGTACCACAGTTTTCTGATCCAGTCATCTGCTGATGGGCACCTAGGCTGTTTCCAAATCTTAGCTATGGTGAATTGCGCTGCTATGAACATAGGGGTGCATAAATCCTTTCTAATTGGTGTTTCTAGTTTCTTCGGATATATTCCCAGGAGTGGGATTACTGGGTCAAATGGGAGTTCCATTTTCAGTTTTTTGAGGAAACTCCATACTGTTCTCCACAGTGGCTGCACCAGTCTGCAATCCCACCAGCAGTGCACGAGGGTTCCTTTTTCTCCGCATCCTCGCCAACACTTGTCGTTTGTTGATTTGTTGATGATAGCCATTCTGACAGGTGTGAGATGGTACCGCATTGTTGTTTTGATTTGCATCTCTCGGATAATTAGTGACATTGAGCATGTTTTCATGTGTCTCTTGGCCTTCCTTCTGTCTTCTTTTGAAAAGATTCTATTTAGGTCTGTTGCCCATTTTTTTATTGGATCATTTATCTTCCTTTTATTAAGTTGTATAAGCTGCCTGTAGATGCTGGAGATTAAACCTTTATCAGTTATGCCATTTGCAAATATGTTCTCCCATGCAGTGGGCCTTCTTGTTGTTTTGTTGATGGTTTCTTTTGCTGTGAAAAAGCTTTTTATTTTGATGTAGTCCCATTTGTTAATTTTCTCTTTAGCTTCCATTGCCCTAGGGGCAGTGTCAGTGAAGAATTTCTTTTGGCATATGTCTGACATTTTGCTGCCTGTGGATTGCTCTAGTATTTTTATGGTTTCCCGTCTTATGTTTAAGTCCTGTATCCATTTTGAGTTTATTTTTGTGTATGGCGTAAGTTGGTGATCAAGCTTCATTTTTTTGTATGTATCTGTCCAATTTTCCCAACACCATTTATTGAAGAGACTGTCTTTATTCCATTGTATGTTCATGCCTCCTTTGTCAAATATTAATTGAGCATAGTGGTTTGGGTCAATACCTGGATTCTCTATTCTGTTCCATTGATCTATATGTCTGTTCTTGTGCCAGTACCAGGCTGTTTTGAGAACAGTGGCTTTGTAATACAGCTTGAAATCTGGTATTGAGATCCCTCCTACTTTATTCTTCTTTCTCAGGATTGCTGTGGCTATTCGGGGTCTTTTTTTATTCCAGATGAATTTTTGGAGAGTTCTTTCAAGGTCTGTGAAATATGCCGTTGGTATTTTAATGGGGAGTGCATTGAATCTATAGATTGCTTTGGGTAGTATGGACATTTTAATGATGTTGATTCTACCAATCCATGAACATGGTATGTTCTTCCATCTGTTTACGTCTTCCTCTATCTCTTTTTTCAGTGTCCTATAGTTTTCCGTGTATAGGTCTTTTACCTCCTTAGTTAAGTTTATTCCTAGGTATCTTAATTTTTTTGGTGCGATGGTAAATGGGATTGCCTTTTTAGTCTCTCTGTCTGTAAGTTCACTATTGGTGTATAAAAAGGCCATAGATTTCTTGGCGTTAATTTTGTATCCTGCTACATTGCCGAATTCATTTATTAAGTCTATGAGTTTTTTGACGGAGTCTTTCGGATATTTTATGTACAATATCATGTCGTCTGCAAATAAAGACAGCTTTACTTGTTCTTTTCCAATCTGGATGCCTTTTATTTCTTCTTCTTGTCTAATTGCAATGGCTAATACTTCCAGTACTATGTCAAACAGGAGTGGTGAGAGTGGGCATCCCTGTCTTGTTCCTGTTCTTAGGGGAAATGTCTTTAGTTTTTGTCCATTGAGTATGATGTTTGCTGTGGGTTTATCATATATAGCTTTTATTATGTTGAGGTATGAGCCATCTATTCCCACCTTGTTGAGAGCTTTTATCAAGAAAGGGTGTTGGATTTTGTCAAATGCTTTTTCTGCATCAATTGATATGACTATGTGATTTTTATCTTTCAATTTGTTTATGTGATGTATCACGTTTATTGATTTGCAGATATTGTACCATCCTTGCATTCCTGGGATAAATCCTACTTGGTCATGGTGTATGATCTTTCTGATGTACTGCTGGAGCCGATTTGCTAGAATTTTGTTGAGGATTTTGGCATCTATGTTCATGAGGGATATTGGTCTGTAATTCTCTTTCATTGTGTTGTCTTTATCTGGTTTTGGTATTAGGGTGATGCTGGCTTCATAGAAGGAGCTTGGAAGTGTTCCTTCCACTTGAATTTTTTGGAATAGTCTGAGGAGGATAGGTTTTAGTTCTTCCTTGAATGTTTGGTAAAACTCTCCTGTGAAGCCATCAGGCCCCGGGCTTTTGTTACGTCCTAGTGTCAGAGCACTTCAGTGAAACTAGGGTGGAGCGAAGTCCCCACAGCACACGGCCCAGGTCCACGCAAACAGAAGCTTGAGCTTTCTGGTAATAGCCAGAATGGGGAAACAAAATAACTCACAGAGGAAAGAAAATGTGGAGTCGCCAAGAAAGGAAATTAGTGAAAATGAAGCTTGCAACATGACCGAAAAGGAGTTCAGAGTAATGGTCATGGAATTTATACATCGGATGGATGAGAAAATCAACAACTTATGCAAGAATCAGGAAGAAATGAAAAGTGATATAGCTACAATCAAAAACACCATGGAAAGTTTCAACAGTAGATTACAAGAAGCAGAGGACCGAATTAGTGAGTTAGAAGATCAGGTACAGAAACAAGCTCAAGCTGAACAGCAATTGGAGAAAAAAATTAAAAAGCAGGAGGAAAGCCTAAGGGAGCTTCGGGACAACATGAAACGAAGTAACATGCGTATAATAGGGCTGCCAGAAGGACAAGAAGAGCAGCAGGGATTAGAAAATCTATTTGAAGAAATAATGACAGAAAACTTCCCGGATATGGGAAAGATAAAAGTTACGCAAGTAAAGAGAGTCCCAAGCAGGATCAACCCCAAAAGACCCACACCAAGACATGTCATAATTTCAATGGCAAATATAAATGAGAAAGAGAGAATCCTAAAGGCGGCAAGAGAGAGACAGAGAGTTACCTACAAAGGAACACCCATCAGATTGTCAAATGATTACTCATTAGAAACACAACAAGCTAGAAGTGAATGGAAGGAGGTATACAAAGTGTTGCAAAGCAAAGGACTGAATCCAAGAATACTATATCCAGCAAGACTATCAATCAAAATTGAAGGGGAAATCAGGAGCTTTGCAGACAAAAAAAGCCTCAGGGAGTTTATCACCACCAAACCAGCAATGCAAGAATTGCTAAAGGGAATACTGTAAAAAGAAGAAATAAACAGGTAAGAAGGAATACAGACACAAAAATAGATATGACTGCAAACAAATACCTTTCAGTAATAACTTTAAATGTAAACGGACTAAATGCTCCAATCAAAAGACATCGAGTAGCTGAATGGATAAAAAAACACGACCCATATATATGCTGTCTACAAGAGACCCACCTCAGAACAAGAGACTCACACAGATTGAAAGTGAAGGGATGGAAAAATATCTTTCAGGCAAATGGAAATGAAAAAAAAGCTGGGGTAGCAATACTTATATCTGACAAAATAGACCTCAAAGTAAATGCCATAACAAGAGATAAGGAAGGCCACTTCATAATACTAAAGGGAGAAATCCAACAAGAAGAAATAATTCTGGTAAACATATACGCTCCCAATATAGGAGCACCCAAATACATAAAAAAACTCCTGGAGGATATCAAGGGAGAGATTAATAGCAACACAATCATAGTAGGAGACTTTAATACCCCACTATCACCACTGGACAAATCCTCTAAACAAAAAATCAGCAAAGAAACAGCAATCCTAAATGACTCACTAGACCAGATGGAATTAATTGACATCTTCAGAACATTTCACCCCAAAGCCACAGAATATACATTCTTCTCAAGTGCACATGGGTCATTTTCAAAGATAGACCATATGCTGGGTCACAGGCAAAGTCTCTTCAAATTCAAGAAGATAGAAATTATATCAAGCATCTTCTCAGATCACAGTGGCATAAAACTGGAAATCAACTACATCATTTATTTTGTTTTTGTTTTTTTTCTTTTTCAAGACAGTATTAAAAAGAAATATGTTTGTCCCTTCATTTAAATGAGGAAGCTCAAATTGCCTGCATTTCACTTAATATTTTTATATCACAATATGCTATTTTGATTTAATATTTTAAGAAATCTATTTAGCATTTTATCTCAGAGAAACAAAACAATGTTAGTATAACCTACTTGTTAAAAGTAACTACATAATAATTTATAAAACTCTTTGGCTATTTGGAATTTATTATGATTTGAGAAAAATTAAAACATTTTTTTCTAATATATTTTTATTTTTCCCTAAAAAGAGCAGAACTGGCAGCCTTCAACCTACAGCCAGAGATGAAGACCAAGGAAGGATTTGTGTTCACTGAGAAAGAAATGGAAAGATTGTATATTTTTTTATATAATAATTGTACAAATCAGTTAAAATAGTCAATTTGAAACACATTTTTAGTTTCTCAGGAAAATATTTAAAATCTGACTAGGTTTCAGGAGAGTTGGGATAATTCCATACCACTAATGTCAGTGGTTCCCAAGCAGGATGGTTTCCTTACTCCTCACCTCTCCACTCTGGAAATATTTAGTAATGTCTGGAGACATTTTTGACTGTCATGTCTGTTACTGGTATCTAGTGGGCAGAGGCCATATGTGCTACACACACAACGCAAAGGCAGCCCACAACAAAAAAATCGTCTGGCCTAAAATGTCAATGATGTTGAGGCTTAGAAACCCTGACTAAGGTGAAGGCAATCTTGTTATTGCCAGTCACTAAGGCTAACTGGAGAGTCCTATACCATTTGTCCTTCTGCATGAATGGAAGCAGTAATGAAATAATACTTTGTGATTTGTGCTTATATACAAACGTCTTAGAAAAGCAGTTTGTCATATATTTAGCATTTATGTCATCTGTTCTAGAAAAGATAATTCTGCAGAAAATAATAAAGAAAAAGCTGTGTGATTAAGCTGTTTTTCTTTTTAAGGCATTAAGAAAGGTATTTTCATGATTCTCTTATCCTATGCAACATTTCCTGCATCAAATAACTAGAAAATTTCTAGAATAACAACTTTTATTGGGCTAAACTATCAATCCCTGATACATGATAAAAACTTTGGCATTTTTGTTTACAAAATAAAATTAGTCACATGGCATTTACTCATACATAGTTGACCATGAACTATGTAATAAGAAATTCACCCAGTTTTTCATGAAAAGAGTTTATTATCTGAGAGACTGTTCTTTAGAAATGTATGAACACAACACTAATGTATTTATTTGCTAATTGTTTTCTATTACATATGCATTGTTAATATGACAGATCATTTCAATCAAATGGTCAACAAATGCTACAAGAACATAAGAGAAAACAGAAAATATAGTGAGTTAGGTATCATGGGTTATATAATAAAGTAAAAGACACAGCCCTGTCTCTAAAATCTTTACAGACCAACACCCCAAATATTTCAACATTAAAAAAGGTTAAGGTTTGATCATTCATTCATCTATTAACTAATTCATTGCTGTATCAACAAAAATATTAATAAATGTATTAATGTCTGTAACATGACAAGTATATACCCAGTACAATGGCAGTAAAAAGAAGGCAATAACATACATAGTCAGGCACGTCATAAGGATCTTCACAAATAAGGTAGCATTTGACCTGGGCCTAACCCAATGATAAAATCTTTGAAAAATTATAGGACAATTTGGGAAGAGTGAATGATCCTACATAAGATGATAGACTTGTTTGTTTGTTTGTTTTGGTACAGTTAGTCTTTAGAAAATAAATCATTTTTTAAAATATATTTTTATTAATTTTAGAGAGGAAGGGAGAGGGGGAGAGAGAGATAGAAACATCAATAATGAAAGAGAATCATTGATGGGCTGCCTCCTGCACATCCCACACCTGGGTTTGAGCCTGCAACCTGAGCATGTGCCCTGACTGGGAATCAAACCGTTACCTCCTGGTTCATAGCTCAACGCTCAACCACTGAGCCACGCTGGCTGGACAAAGCATTCTTTTTGAAATATCAGCTGGATTAATATACAAATGTGGGTCCTGGGCTAAAAAGAGATGAGGGCTAGCAATATCAACTGAGATGGCAGCCACATAGTGGTAAACGAAGCAGCTTGAGAGCGGAAAGATATCTGAATGAGAAAACAGAGAGAGGAATATAGAGAGAAGGGGGGAGAGAGAGAAAGATAAAGATTCAAAGACTGAATGTTTGTAGAAGTAAGCAGTACAGATAAGGATTAATCTCACTGCTGCAGTGTAGTACCATGAGAACCAAGAGAAAAATGACTTCTAGAAAGAAATTACTGGTTCACTGTAACAAATAATGAAAAGAAGTCAAAGAAAATGAGGTATCAGAAAGGTCATTTAGGTTTTTCATTAGGCGGTCCAATATTTCATACATGCATGCCAGGTAGTAGAAAGGAGTTGGGCAGAGGTCAAGGGAAAGTGACATAAAAGAGACGTGTAAATTTCACTCCTCTTTCCAGCACCACTTTCCTGGTTCATGGCCTCATTATGTTTTACTTGGACTACAGCCATAGCCTCCTAAAGAGCCCTTTCCTGGCGCAATGTGGCTTATGCACAGCTGCAATAAGAGTCTTTTCAAATCTCAAATTTGAACATGGGACTCCCTTGCTCAGAAGCCATCACTGACTAGCCATTATTTATAGCCCCACGCTTTTATCCTGGCATTCAAAGCCCTACATTCTTTTTTGCTTTTAATCAATTTTTATCTTATTCGTTTTATGTTCCATTACCTTTTGATAACTATGTAACAGGCAGTTTTCTGTTTTCACTACATTATTTCTTGCCTCAATGTCTTTTCTCTTGTTTTTATTTTAACCATCTAGAGATATCTATTTTTGTCTGCTTGTTTGTTTCTTTCTTAATGTCAAGATCCTAGGCATCTTTCAAGCCATGGATTAAATGCTATCTATTCAATTAGGCTCTCCCTGATTCTCCTCACCTGCAGATTGCTTCTGTGTTCCACGCTTTTGAAGTATCTTTAGGCCTCCCTTGTGGCACTTATATACTTTTTTCTTTATTATGTTATTTACTTTAGTAAAAATATACTAATATATATGAACATATATTAGTAAGTATATACTAATATATATTATACACTAATATGTAAAAGTAGAGCAAAAGTAGGTTTGCAGTTGTGAGTATGCAAAACAGAATTTATTCTTGTATTACTTATTCATTATTGTACTTTTTATTTGTATTATTTGTCATCTTCTTCTTCTTGTTATTATTTTGAATCCTTACTTATAATTTATATTTGAGGTAATGATGCCTGGTAATTTCACCTATTTTACCGACCCCTATATTGCTTGCCCAGTCAGCATCCAAATAATATGTTTTGGTTAATGGTGGCCTAGTTTAAATTAGATAAATACTCCAGTCATGTATTTCACAAGGGTCGTCCCTACTCCCAAAGCCACAGTGAACTGGCTGTGATCCAAATGACAAGGGTAGAGTAATTAAGCATCAACATGGGGATTTTTCTGATACTATAAACAATGATGTGTCACTTAAGTGTTAGAATTAATGTCATGAAGGAGACCTGCTTGAGAATTAAGTTAATATGAGTAAAATGGAGTTGAGAAGAAATGAGAGATAAAGAGAGAAAGGCCAAATTCTAATGAACATTTTTTTGAGAATCTGGATTCAGGAATTCTGTATTATAACTCTAAGGGGTACCATTCATATGTGTCTTGTATGAACAATGTCCTCCCCTCTACCCCCCAGAATTGTGTGATGGGATAGCCTCACATTTTAGTTATTTGAGCCAGTAAATTCTCATTCTCAGATTAATTCAATTTAATTTTGTTCCTGCCTCTGTCATTTGCAAATGAAACATGTAATGCATTTAATGTAGTTTGAAAACACACTTATTCTACAAGATAATATATTCTTGAATACTGTATTTGGTTATTCATTTTGAATTCAAATGGTTTCTAACAGTACTTTTTCAATAATAAAAAAAATATTTATGTTTTTGTATATTCTATTAAGTTGACCTAATCTAAGAGGTGGATATCAATAGAAAGAAAAACTGAAGAATATGAACCACGGAGAAAGAGTTTATGAGGTATTTAGACTATCAGTTAATATTAGACAAATTTTTAGTTGAGAGAAAGTCATTTTTTAAAAAAAATTCATTAAAAAATTCAAAATAATAATAATTTACATTTTATCACTGATTATTTTAACTTATGGATTATTGTTATAGCTTATTGTTAATGCTACTATTTTTGTTATAGGATTTTTATTTGTATAACTGGTAAATTGGGCACTATGAATTTTATTTGTATAACTGATAAATTGGGACCTCTGATAGATTTGGAACAATAGCTGTGTCTATCTATCAATGTATCTATCTCATCAACTAAATATTTGAATGTGAGCTCATTCTCAGTACTCGTGAAAGTAAAATAGTGATGCACACACACAACTCACACATATACAAACTCTAGAAGAGTCATAATAATAAGTGACATTCTGTCAGTGTTTGGTAAAAAATTTAAAGAAAACACCTATCGTACTCTTTCCTTCCTCCTAGACTTGATTGATAATTTTCAAAAATTTTCAATCTCGAGTCCAGCTTCATTCAGTCTTCACTTTTTTCCATATGTTTTAAACACATTAGTAAATGTTTTTACATTATAACAAATGTACCAGATCTTGAACAGAGTTTTACTGGTTTTAAAAGAGCTGAAAAGAAGCAGGACTTGGGGAAAAAAGAGTGCAGGCCAAATTATTTTGCTGGTTTTTATGCAGTTGAAAAGAGGGATCACAAGCATAGGACACAAAAATTAATGGGTTTCTAAAATTGCAGAAAGTATTTCAGTTAAAATGGGTAAAAATGTACTCTTTTGAGGCTTAGAGTGCCAGGAGTATGCTTAGGTGTGGAATCATTTTCTCTGACGTTATTAATGGAAAGTCAAATCATTGTTTTTCTGGCCTCTTTCCAAGGCAATTATGCCTGGAGATGTGAGGATGGACCAGATGACTTCTTGAAATGCTTCCTTTGATTTATAACTATCAAGATGAGTACATGTATACATGAATACACATGTACTCAATTTGAGAAATAACAGTGCTCCACATATGTGTGGGCATAACAGATGTGTACTCCCAGAAAAATCTCTGTAGACAAAACGTTCAACAGAAAGTCAAGTTTCTCAAGATTACCTCTACCCTCACAATGACAATCCACCTAAGAGACAATTGAGTGAAAGTTTTACATTAAAATCTTAAATTTTTCTATCTAGTCCTCGTTTTCCTACACAGAGAAAAAAATAATGTGATGCAAATTAGTACAGTGATGAATGATCTGAGAACGAGCTTAGCTAACAGGAACAGGAAATAACCTAATGTCTTTTAATTACATTTACATAGTTACTCGTCAAACAGAGCAAAACATTTACATTTCTATTTCTGTTTTACTTCAGACTCTAGAATATATATATATATATATATATATATATATATATATATACACACACAGACACATATATATATATACACACACACACATATATATATGTGTGTGTATGTGTGTGTATATATATATATATATATATATTTTTTTTTTTTTATTTTTTTTTAAACAGCTTCAATATTTCCTTTGAAAATGTCAAACATACTTCCAATTATCTAAGAAAAAATAAAATTATGGGTTCATACTTGGAAAATTTTAGCTCCATCCATGGCTATTTATTCTCAGTGGATTTAAATGCTGTTACTCACTTTTCATTTTGCTTACATAGTATAAAACCAGCCTGAGACAAACCAATATTATTTCTGAGCAATTTAGGCTTGGAAAATTCTGGATGTTGATAATGTAAGGTAATGAAAATGGATGGCATAATTTTCATGTAAAAATAAAGAACTTTTTCCATGATTTTCAGCAGAGCTTGAGTTAAGTTTTAAAAATATTGCTAAACTATTTTATAAAGCACAACCAGTAACAATAAATAAAATTATTAATCATCATAATAAAACTTGTCACAGAGACTCTGCCCACTAGAAAAAGACCTATTTTGAAAGTAATGTATAAATATATTGGATAACCAATTATATTGGAATTTTTAATCAAAATTCCAAAAGGAGCTTTCCTGAGTATTTTTGGTGTAATACTTATCTATGATCAAATATGATAAGGTTCAGGGGAAAGCAGAAAAAGCCATATATTCCTTTATCTTCTATAATGATGTAGCTTACTTTCTCAATTTTTAAACCCATGTTCTAGCAGTGCTCTTGGTTAGATGATTCGCTTTTCTCTTGTATTTACTAGTAAATAATATATGTTCTTTATTAATTTTTATTGCATTGTAGCCTAAACTCTTTCAGTGAAATCTCCCCTTCCCCCACCATCAACAGCATTCTCATTTTATGCCCGTTCTGCCATATGTACTAACAGTCTGGGACTCATGACTCAAGTTCAAGCTATGTTCCCAAACAACTTCAATTCTTAACAACTAGAGGCCTGGTGCATGAAAATTCATGCACTCGGGGGCGGAGTGGGGGGGGGGAGGCTCAGCCCGGCCTGCACCCTCTTGCAGACCAGGAGCCCTTGGGGGATGTCCAGCCCCCGCCCCCCATCACCCCTCTGCCACCACCAGTCGCTGCCACCCCTGATCACCATCCCCTCCCTCTGCCTGCTGGCATCCGCCTTGGCTGGCCTGGGGCTGCCCGCTCACCGGCCCTGCCCCCTGCCGACCAGTTGTTCCGCTGTTAGGTCGATTTGCATATTAGGCTTTTATTATATAGGATACTTTGCAGAGTAGGTACCTGAAGGATGGCCTATTATTTCTGAAAACTAAGCCACAAAGCTATCCATCCATTCTCAAGGAAACTTTGGAACCTCTAAGTTCATACAAAACTAGGTGAGCTCTCTGGGCTGAATACAGCTATTCTAATTCTAGTTATTTTTGTAACTGATTTCTAAATTATTTGCCTTGTATTTAAATAATGTGCAGCTCTGTTTCCCTATTACTGTAATTATTTTTATTTTTATTATTTTAGGCTTTTCCCTAGTAGTTTTTGCTGCCTTCTGGCCTGATAGTACTGTAGTTTCTCTAGCTATTCCTTGAGTTGCATGTATCTGCATAATTTTTCATGATAAAAACCTGTTATTATGTTTGATGTGTCTTTGTAAATACCATAAATGAATAGGTTTACTAATAAATTTGGATTGAATTCTATGATTTTGGGTTTTGTATCTGTTCTACTTTTTATATCCACTGTCTTTCCACCCACCCACTCCTTTTAACAGGAAGATATATTTATATCTTTCACCTAAACAATATAAGGATCTTTAAAGATATTAAATCCAGTTAGAAAGATCATGACTCATATGGTTGCACAGTATTTTCACTGTGATCTCACAAATAAATATTATTAATAATTATTTTGTATACCTAAGGCTTGTTTAGATTTAACTTTTTGGAGTTTGCATTTTTTTTTTTTACTCACCATTGTGGTTTTCCTTTTTTTTCTTCCTTTCTTCCTTCCTTCCTTCCTTCCTTCCTTCCTTCCTTCCTTCCTTCCTTCCTTCCTTCCTTCCTTCCTTCCTTTCTTCCCTTCCTTCCTTCCTTCCTTCCTTCCTTCCTTCCTTCCTTCCTTCCTTCCTTCCTTCCTTCCTTCCTTCCTTCCTTCCTTCCTTCCTTCCTTCCTTCTCTTTCTTTCTTTCTCTCTCTCTCTCTCTCTCTCTCTCTCTTTTTTTTTTTTTTACTTTTCTTTGGGTTTATTTGCTAATTTCTGCTATATAATCTAAAAAAAAATTCTTTTACTGAGGCTCTGCTTTTAGTTTTCCTAAAATGGTTTTTAGTATACACTCATTGAATAATAGTTTTTCTAGGTGTATGATTTTAAATTGCCAATTATTCTTTTTTCAATTATTTAAGGAAATAATTCAATTTTCATTGTAACAGCAGGAAATGTCACCTACCAGTGTAATTTTTTTTTGTCTTTGTTTGTTTGTTAGTTTTTGGCACGGGGACGTGTATTGTCTTTTTTTCCAGAGGTTTCTTTTATGATAATATTCTTTTTATCTTTAGTCATCTGAAGTTTCATTATAATGTATCTTTGTTCAATTTTTTTTTTATTTACCATAGAAAAGTTTTATGATCCCCTAAACCTGATTAGTTGTATTCTTGGTCAGTTCTGGACATCTCATCCAATAGTCCTTTGACTTTCATTTCTCATTCATACTCCACTTTTTCTTTCTGAATACCTTCATTCTGTGTTTCTCATGTCTTAATCTCTTTTTATCTTTCTTTCTGATTTAGGGGGAATCAGATACATTTTCTAATTTACAAAATTCTCACTTAGGCTCTTCTAATGTACTATTTTGTTCATGAAAGAATATGCAATTTCAATTGTTATGTGTTTTCTTATTACTAAAAGATCTGTTAGATTGGTTTTAAAATTTTTCTAGCCTCTGGTTTCTTTGTCATATTTTAAATACCTTCTTTTAAATTTTAAACCTATTGAGTGATTCTTATTTCATATTCTATTTTATATAATGTTAAAATCTGGGGTCTTTGTGAATCTGTTTCTGTTTGTTCTCATTCCTTAGTCTCATGCTGACTTATTTCATTGTTTCTTGTACAACTTTTATTGTAAGATCAATTTCCATGGGACTTTACCTATGGTAAGACATTGAGCTCTGAAGTAAAGTTGATTTCTTCCAGGGAAAAACTATATTTCCTTCTGCCAAGCATCTGGGGCACTACCAATCTGGAATTATTTTAAATTCAATTCTGGTTTGCAATCAGAAATTCTTAGGGGTAGATCTTTTTCCCTCCACCTATCCAGAACCAAGACTGAGACAGTCTTCCACAACATCTCCTTTTGGGCCACTAGATGATGTGAAGACCAACTTCCCTATCTTCCCTTCTCACACAGACCCTACACGGCTTTCCGTCACACTAACTATGTGCACTTTGAAAATGGAAAGCTGCAACAAGGAATGGCGATGTCTTAAGGACAGCTGTTGGCTTTGGTCCTGGATGGCCTTCTTCAGAGTCATGGTTTCTTATAATTCTGTTCTCTGAGAATTACACTCCATTTATTGCTAACTCAACCATAAATTAAAGGTGTGTGAATAAATAGTGCACTCCACATTTTTTATTTTTCAGTTTTGAATAGATTTCAAGTTTCTCATATTTCTAGAAAGTAAAATGCCTAGATGAATTCTATATATTTAATATGGATAGGAAAATAAAACTAGTTCTACAGTGAATGCTTGGGTCATCCACCTCATGAGCCTAATTGTATACTAGAGGCCCAGTGCACGAAATCTGTGCACTCGATGGGTGGGTCCCTCAGCCTGGCTTGTGCCTTCTCGCAGTCCTGGAGCCCTCAGAGGATGTCTGACTGATGCTGGCAGTCGGACATCCTTAGCACTGCTGCGGAGGCGGGAGAGGCTCCCACCACCGCCGTTGCACTTGCCAGCCGTAAGCCCAGCCAAGGGCTTCTGGCTGAGCAGCGCTCTCCCTGTGGGAGCGCACTGACCACCAGGGGGCAGCTCCTGCATTGAGCGTCTGCCCCCTGGTGTCAATGCGTGTCATAGCTACTGGTCGTTCTGCTGTTTAGTCGATTTGCATATTAGCCTTTTATTATACAGGACTAGGGGCCCAGTGCATGACTTCGTGCACCTTGAAAGAAACTGTGGGCTGCGAGGTTGTGGTGGGCACAGGGGCAGGTCTTGGCCAATCCTACGCACACCTGTCCAGCCCTTCCTGCCATGGCCCCCGGTGCAAAGCGATTGGGGCTGGCACCAGCAGCGAGTGCGAGCGGCGGCTACTGCCCCAATCACCCCTCAGGAGCAGAGGGAGGTGGAGAAGCCCTGAGGGGCGATCGGGGCTGGCAGCTGGCAATGGGTGCAAGTGGCAACTCTAGCGCTGGCAGCAGGTGGGAGCAAAGAATTTTTTGTAACCACCAGAGGCTCACCCCAATGACAGCGACCAGTGCCCTGCCTTGGTCTATTGACCCCGCGCATCTGCTCCATCATCCCACTGTGGCCTATGCTCACCATGTTCCACGCTCTGCCACCTGCTGCCGATGCCTGCCATGTTCTGCATGTGCCCCCTGGTGGTCAGCGCACTTCATAGCGACCGGTTGTTGGGTTGTTCAGTAGTTCCATCATTTGTTCTATTTGCATATTAGGGTTTTATATAGATAGACTAGAGGCCCCATGCACAAAATACGTGCACTTCCCTCGGCCCAGCCTGCCCCCTCTCAGTCCGGAAGCCCTTAGGGGATTTCCTACTGATGGCTTAGGCCCACTCCCTGTGGGCCTAAGCCGTCAGTAGACCTCCCTCTGCAGGAGGCAACCTGGCTTATCAGGGGAAGGTGCTGCCCCCCATCACCTTGCTGCTGCTGCCACTGTCCGCCGCCACAGCCGCCAAGGTGTTTTCAACAATGACTCCAGTCCCTTCACCACAAAAAAATGACAACTTTCTTTAGGCTTTTTCAAGATGTCTCTTTCATTGGATATAACCTTTCTTTCTTTTTTTTTTAATTCTCACCTGAGGATATTTTTCCATTGATTTTTAGAGAGCATGGAAGAGAGAGGGGAAAGACAGAGAGAAACATTAGTGTGAGAGGGACACTGATTGGTTTCCTCCTGCATGAGTCTTGACCTGGGTCCTGGCCAGGGAGGATCCTGCAACCTAGGTACATGCCCTTGATCAGAATTGAACCCGGACCCTGTGGTCCACAGGCCAAGGCTCTATTCACTGAGCCAAACTGGCTAGGGCAGGATATGACATTTCTTAGCCCCTCCAGCAGCAGAACTTCGTTTTTTCCTCCATGAATGAGGTGGAAAAACCTTAGATCACCTTCTTGTATTCTTATTACCCAAGTTACCAAGAACACTGTGAGTGGCGTATAGGGAGCTTAGCCAATGAATGGTCAGAAAAGGTGTTTTCTCTGTAGCTCACACACAGAGGCAAGACTGCTGGCACGCTGTCTTCCAGTGAGGGCGGTCCCCCTTGTGTGTTGCATCTCCTCTCCGGGCCCATCTGCGCGTGCAGCTTCCTCCTGAGCCGGTCGTGACTGTTATGGTGCCCTGGCAAATTTGCATATTACCTTTATATATATATATATATATATATATATATATATATAGAGAGAGAGAGAGAGAGAGAGAGAGAGAGAGAGAGAGAGATTATACTGAGCTGCACGTGCCCCCCTCCCAAAATTAATGTTTACCTGGAACTTGTAAATATGATCTTATTTGAAAAGAAGTTCTTTGAAGTGTAATCAAGTTAAAATGATGTTCATACTAGATTAAAGAAGACCCTATCCTATATAATAAAAGGCTAATATGCAAATTGACCAAGTGGCAGAACGACCAGCCGCTATGATGTGCATTGACCACCAGGGGGCAGACACTCAACACAGGAGCTGCCCCCTGGTGGTCAGTGTGCCAGAAGTCAGACTGACAGTTGTGCTCATCAGAAGCCCTTGGCTGGGCTTACGGCTGACAAGTGCAACGGTGGTAGTGGGAGCCTCTCCCGCCTCTGCTGCAGTGCTAAGGATGTCCGACTGCCATCCTCTGAGGGCTCCAGGACTGCGAGAAAGCGCAAGCCAGGCTGTAGGCTCAGTCCCCAGAAAGAGGCAGCCAATCAATGATTCTCTATCACTGATGTTTCTATGTTTCTATCTCTCTCCCTCTCCCTTCCTCTCTCTGAAAACAATAAGAACATATTAAAAAATAAGGCAAATTAAAATATCACATATATATAATTAAGAAATTTTCAGATGGAAACTGCCAGGATCATTTTCAAAAAAATGTAATGCTATCAAACCTATGATATATGTACAATGTTATATGATATCTTAGATATATAGTATTATATTGCTTTCTTGCTTAAGGGAGTATATTAAGATGTATTGTTGCTCAAGTTAAATATTGACTTTAAAATTTGGATACTCAATATTTGACTCATCCGTCAACTTATTTTGAGAGTCTCTTTAGTGTTCAATATTTCCTGAGTTTTAAATAAAATGACAGGCGTAAAAGCAGTTTATCTTTGTGTTCCCTCTAGCAGAATTTATAGAGGATTTATAGGGAACTAGAAACAAACTACTTTCTAAAAACTAGTCTCTGCACAATGTGAGTGTGTGTGTGTGTATAACTGTAATGTGGACTTTACTGAGTTGAAAACAAAAGATTTAGGGAAGAATCATGTAGTTGTGATGTTATAATAAATTCTCAAAGATTATTTAATTTCTTAATGTTGATCTAAATTTCTTCTTAATCATTGTTAAAATAATTGTTTTGGTTTTGTGATAAACTTCTCCATTTGTATACTATATTTTTAACTCAAATAGATAATACATATTATATATATATATATGTATATGTGTATATATATATATGCATATATATATACATATATATATATACATATATATACACACACACACTAATAAAAGAGAAGCATGCAAATTGACCATCACTCCACTATGCCCACCAGCCAATCAGAGTAAGTATGCAAATCAATCCAACAAAGATGGTGGTTAATTTGCATACGCAGGCATGGAGCGAAGACTGAAGACAGCGTAGAAGGAAGAGGGAGGGAAAGCGGAAAGTGGGGCGGCAGTGGTGGGAGGGAAAGCGCGGGGCGGCAGTGGTGGCAGGAGGGAAGCCCACCCACCTCAGCGGGCTTTGTTCCCTTCTCTGCTTCGCTCAGGCTGCAGAAAGCCCTATTCTTGCAGGAATAGGCCCGAGGAAGCCCTGTTCTTGCAGGAATCTTCCTGCAACTGGCCTCTAGTTTGTGTGTGTGTGTGTATATACATACATACATATATATATATATATATATATACACACATATATATATACACATATATCTATATATATGTGTATATATATGTATATATATATATACACATATTTGACTCATCATTTTTATGTTACATGTATATGATGTATGTATTTATGTATATCTCACATATACACATATGATGAAAACAGAAAGCTGCTTCTTCTGGAAATAGCCAACAAGTTTCAATGCCTGGAGTCAGCCAACCCTATTTAAGCTATCTACTTATGTATTAGTAGACACAGCCATTGTCTCTGAAGGTTTTTAGGATAATTGTTTTGGTTTGAATATTCAATTCTATTGAACTCTTACCATATGAAGGCAATAACAAAATTTGATTATTTACCATATAAACAATCTCCATATCATCAGATAACCATTAATCCACAATTGATATCTGATAATAGCGGTATATAATTACAACCTTGTGAATATCCTTAACTTCCTTGAGGCACACTTCTTCCACTGCAGTCATTTGATAACACTCTTCTCATAGCTTCATCCAAATAGTCACCATGTTTGCACCTGCTCTGGAGCAGTTGAAAGTTGTTAGAGAAACCACAAACCTGGATGACTCTTATATTTTATTTATTTATTTTCTTTTAAAATACTTCATTGTTTAAAGTATTACATAAGTCTTCTTTTAATCCCATTGACATCTCCCTAGGCACTCACATCACCTAGCACATTACCTCAACCCACACTGTGTCCATTGGTAATGCTCATATGCATGCATACAAGTTCTTTGGTTGATCTCTCATCCCCCCACCCCCCACCCTCCAAATTCCCTGCCTTCCCTCTTAGGTTGGACAGTCTGTTCAATGCTTCTATGACTCTGGCCCTATTTTTGTTCATCAGTTTATGTTGATCATATTCTGCAAATGGTGAGATCATGTGATATTTATCTATCTCTGACTGGTTTATTTTGCTTAGCATAATGTTCTCCAGGTCCATCCACTACAAATGATAAGAGTTCCTTCTTTCTTACAGCAGTGTAGTATTTCATTGTGTAGATGTACCACTGTTTTTTAATCCACTCATCTGCTGATGAGCACTTAGGCTGTTTCCAAATCTTAGCTATGGTAAATTGTACTGCTATGAATATAGGGGTGTTTATATCCTTTCTGATTGGTGTTTCTAGTTTCTTGGGATGTAGTCCTAGAAATGAAATTACTGGGTCAAGTGGGAATTCCATTTTTAATTTTTCGAGGAAACTCCATACTGTTCTCCACAGTGGCTGCACCAGTCTGCATTCCCACCAGCAGTGCACGAGGTTTCCTTTTTCTCCGCATCCTCGCCAGCACTCCTGGTTAGTTGATTTGTTGATGATAACCATTCTGACAGGTGTGAGATGGTACCTCCTATTGTTTTGATTTGCATCTCTTGGATGATTAGTGACTTTGAGCATGTTTTCATATGTCTCTTGGCCTTCTGTATATCCTCTTTCAAAAAGTTTCTATTTAGGTCTGTTGCCCATTTTTTTATTGGATTGTTTATCTTCCTTTTGTTAATTTGTATGAGTTCTCTGTAAATGTTGGAGATTAAACCCTTATCGGTGATAACATTGGCAAATATGTTCTCCCATGAAGTAGGCTTTCTTATTGTTTTGTTAATGGTTTCTTTTGCTGTGAAGAAACTTTTTATTTCGATGTAGTCCCATTTGTTTTTCTCCTTAGTTTCCATTGTCCTAGGAGCTATATTGGTAAAAATATTGCTACGACATATGTCTGATATTTTGCTGCCTGTGGTTTGCTCTAAGATTTTTATAGTTTCTCATCTTATGTTTATATCCTTTATACATTTTGAGTTTATTTTTGTGTATGGTTTCATTTTTCTTGCACATATCTGTCCAATTTTCCCAACACCATTTATTGAAGAAACTATCTTGACTCCATTGTATGCTCTTGTCTCCTTTGTCAAATATTAATTGAGTATAATGGCTTGGGTTGACTTCTGGGTTCTCTGTTCAGTTCCACTGGCCTATATTTCTGTTCTTATGCCAACACCGGGCAGTTTTGAGAACAGTGGCTTTGTAATACAGCTTGATATCTGGTATTGTGATCCTTCCAACTTTGTTCTTCTTTCTTAGGATTGCTATGGCTCTTTGGGGTGTTATTTTATTCCAGGTGAATTTTTGGAGAGTTTGTTCTAGGTCTGTGAATATGTTGTTGGTATTTTAATGGGGATTGCATTGAATCTATAGATTGCTTTGGGTAATATGGACATTTTAATGATGTTGATTCTACCAATCCATGAACATGGTATATTCTTCCATTTGTTTATGTCATCCTCTATGATTTTTTTTTTTTCAATGTCCTGTAGTTTTCTGAGTACAGCTCTTTTACCTCATTAGTTAAGTTTATTCCTAGGTATCTTAATTTTTTTTGGTGCAATGGTAAATGGGATTGTTTTTAGTTTCTCTTTTTGTGAGTTCATTATTGGTGTATAAAAAGGCCATAGATTTCTGGATGTTAATTTTGTATTCTGCTACATTGTCAAATTCATTTATTAGGTGTAGTGGTTTTTTGATGGAGTCTTTGGGGTTTTCTATGTACAGTATTATGTCCTCTGCAAATAAGGACAGTTTTACTTCTTCTTTTCCAATTTGGATGCTTTTTATTTCTTTTTCTTGTCTGATCGCTATGGCTAGCACTTCCAGTACTATATGAAACAAGAATGGTGAAAGTGGGCATCCCTGTCTTGTTCCTTCTTATGGGAAATGGATTTAGTTTTTGCCCATTGAGTATAATGTTGGCTGTAAATTTGTCATATAAGGCTTTTATTATGTTGAGGTATGATTGCTTTATTCCCACTTTGCTGAGAGTTTTTATCAAGAAAGGGTGTTGGATTTTGTCAAATGCTTTTTCTGCATCGATTGATATGATTTTTTGATTTTTGTCTCTCAATTTGTTTATGTGATGTATCACCTTTATTGATTTGCAGATATTGTACCATCTTTGCATCCCTGGAACAAATCCTACTTGGTCATGGTATATGATCTTTTTAATGTAATGCTGGATCCCATTTGCTGAATTTTGTTGAAGATTTTAGAATCTATGTTCATTAGGGATGTTGGCCTGTAATTCTCTTTCTTTGACATGTCTTTAGATAATTTTAGGATTAGGGTAATGCTGGCTTCATAGAAAGAGCTTGGAAGTATGCCTTCCTCTTGAATTTTTTGGAATAGTCTGAGAAGGATTAGTTTTAGTTCTTTGAATGATTGATAAAACTCCCCTGTGAAGCCATCCAGTCCAGGACTTTTGTTTGCTGGAAGTTTTTTTTTATTACTGTTTCAATTTCATCAGTAGTTATCGTCCTATACATGTTTTTTTTATTCTTCCTGATTGAGTTTTGGAAGCTTGTATTTTTCTAGGAATATGTCCATTTTTTCTAGGTTGTCCACTTTATTGGAGTAGAGTTGTTTGTAGAATTTTTTTTTTATAATCCTTTGTATGTCTGTGTGGTCAGTTGTTAGTTCACCTCTTTCATTTCTGATTTTGTTTATTTGGATCATCTCTTTTTGTTTTTTTGTGAGCCCAACTAGAGGTTCATCAATCTTGTTTATCCTTTCAAAGAACCATCTCTTGGTTTTATTGATCTTTTGTATTTTTTTTTTTTTGGGGGGGGGTCTCTATGCCATTTATTTCCACTCTGATCTTTATTATTTCCTTCCATCTACTTACTCTGGCCTTTTCTTGTTGCTCTCTTTCTAATTCTTTAAGTTGTAGGGTGAAATAATCTAGTACCATTTTTTCTTGTGTTTTGAGGTAGGCCTGTAGAGCTATGAACTTTCCTCTCAAGTCCGCTTTCACTGTGTCCCATAGATTTTGGATTGTTTTGTTTTCATTGTCGCTTGTTTCCAGGATGCTTTTTATTCTCTTTTGATCCCATTGGTAACTCAATCATTGTTTAATAACATGTTATTTAGCCTCAAAGTGTTTGATTTTTTTCATTGTTTTTATTGTAGTTGATTTCCGATTTTATGCCATTGTGATCTGAGAAGATGCTTGATATGATTTATATCTTCTTAAATTTGAAGAGACATTGCCTGTGTCCTAATATGTGTTCTATCTTTGAAAATGTCCTGTGTGCTCTTTAGGAGTACATTCTGTAGCTTTGGGGTGAAATGTTCTGAAGATGTCAATTAAGTCCATCTGGTCTAATGAGTTGATTAGGATTGCTGTTTCTTCACTGATTTTTTGTTTAGAGGATTTATCCAGTGGTGTCAATGGGTATTAAAGTCCCCTACTATGATTGTATTATTGTCTATCTCTCCCTTGATATCATCCAGAAGGTGTTTTTGTTTGTTTGTTTGTTTGTTTGTTTGTTTGTTTTGTTTTTTATGTATTTGGGTGCTCCTGTGTTGGGTGCATATATATTTAACAGAGTAATATCCTCTTGTTGAATTTCTCCCTTTAGTATAATGAAGTGGCCCTCTTTATCTTTTTTTGTGGCCTTCACTTTGAGATCTATTTTGTCAGATATAAGTATTGCTATCCCAGCTTTTTTGTCATTTCCATTTGCCTGAAATTTTTTTCCCATTACTTCACTATCAGTCTGTGTGAGTTCTTTGTTCTGAGGTGGGTCTCTTATAAACAGCAACTATATGGATCATGTTTTCTTATCCATTTAGCTACCCTATGTCTTTTGATTGGACCATTTAATCCATTTACATTTAAAGTTATTATTGATAGATACTTGTTTGTAGCCATTTTTATTCTTTATGCCTGTGTTCCTTCTTTCCTTTCTATTTTTTCTTTCTACAGTAGTTCCTTTAGCATTTCTTGCATTGCTGGCTTGGTGGAAATAAACCCCCTTATCCATTTTTTGTCTGTGAAGCTCCTGATTTCACCTTCAATTTTGAACGACAGCCTTGCTGGATATAGTATTCTTGGATTCAATCCCTTGCTTTGCATGACTTTGTATATTTCATTCCATTCCCTTTTGGCCTGAAGTGTTTCTGTTGAGAAATAATTTGATAGTCTAATTGGAGATTCCTTGTAGGTAACTTTCTGTCTCTCTGGCAGCCTTTAAGATTCTTACTTAGTCGTTGATGTTTGCCAATTTAATTATGATATGTCTTGGTGTCAGTCTTTTTGGGTTGATCTTGTTTGAGACTCCGTGCTTCTTGGACATGTATGGCTTTTTTCTTACATTAGGGAATTTTTCTGTCATTATTTCTTTAAACAGGTTTTCTATTCCTTGCTCAGTTTCCTCTCCTTTTGCATTCCTATTATGCAGATGTTGTTTTGTTTTGTGTTGTCCCAAATATCCCTTAGGCTCTCCTCCTGCTTTTTAAGTTTTCTTTCCAGTTGCTGCTGTGCTTGGGTGGTTTTTTCCTGCCTTGTCTTCTAACTCACTGATGCAGTCCTCAGCTTCTTGTAGGAAACTTTCCATGGTGTTCTTTATTGCAACTATGTTGTTCTTCATTTCCTCTTGAGTCTTACAAATGTTGAATTTGTCTTCCATCCTTTTCTTGTCCTTATAACCATTGCTCTGAATTCTTTCTCTGACAAATTGCTTGACTCCATTTTATTTATTTCCTTTCTGGCGATTCCTCCTTTTCTTTTGAATGGGTTGTTTCTTTGTCTCCACATTTTTTTTGCTGTTTTTTTTTTTTTTTTTTTGTGTGTGTGTGTGTGTGTGTGTGATTGTTTCTATGTATTAGATCAAATTGCTATGTCACCCAGATTTTTTGTTTTTCTTCTATAGTAGATCTTTTGTGGGATCCAGTGGTGCAATCTCTCTGGTCTTCTAGGCTGGATAATCTATGGATGCCCCCTTTTTGGGATATTTGGGTTCACTTGGTATAGTGGGTCTTGTGTGTTATTGTGCTCTTTGTGGATGGAGTCTCCTCTCAGAGTGTCTGGTTATGTGGCTTGCTCTCTACCACTTTGACTCAAACCTCAGTTGAGTATTCAATATGTTTTTTAAATTATATTCCATTTTTCTAGTGTGTTTGGAAAATACATATTACTTGTCTCCTTGTCTTTGAAGCTCTTTCACTTCTGAAAGAAAACAAAATACCAGGAAGCTCCAAATCTAACTTTGTCATGAGGTCATATTAGGGAATTTAATCAGAAATTATATTGACAAATAGAAAATAAAGAGATGCAACTTCTTTCAAATGTGGGTTTGTGGCCTCTGATTTATATTTATGTAGTATTAAGTGACTTCCCTTTCAGAGAAACTACTTGATAATTTTTTATTTTTCTCATTCTTACTGTATGACCATATTTCATTGTTCCTTTAGAAACTGATTATTTTGAAGGGACTTTCAAAATATTCTGTAGTGTATACACAATGTAGTCACATTTTTCTACATTTTGTACACAAAATCTAAATAATTTAAGGTTAAAATTTTCATTTGAATGCAAAGAATAAACATATGTATGTGTGCTCCTGTGCTCTTTCTAGGAGCAAATAAATTTAAAAGGATTAATGTATTTTCCTTCTGATATTGATTTTTATTTGTGCAGCATTATCTTTCACATTCTGTAGTATGTGTTCCCTAAAACAAACTACCTACTATATAATGATGTCATTTGTCCTCTTCATTAACTTTTATGGCAACTGACTTCCTCTCTGAAGTTATTGGATATCAAGCACATTTTTAGCACCAAGTTCACAAATTAATCAGCATTCAGATGACATTTTTATAAGACAGCATGTTAAATTATATAATGATATGGAAATAATAGCATGAGAACAAACAATGCCTTACCAAAGCACTGATGCATATAAACCACAGCAGGGTAGAACCTGTAGTTTCTTTCTGAAAGTACTTTCTCAATATGAAAATATAGTGCACTTCCTCTTTTCAGAATATAATCTGATTCTCATCATTACCACTGTACTTAGAAGAGCCATGTTACAAATGAATACAAATCCTCCTCTCTCTTTTCTCAATTAACAGTTTCAGCATAAAGTACTATAGACAAGGTTTTCTTCCTCTTACTTTACAGGCTTCTTCTCTTTGTAACTGAATTTTGTTAACACATTTCTATATTTTAACATGCTTCTGAGATTCCATTCTAGTCCACTTTCCTTGTTTCCTTTTATTGTTTCTTCTCTTACATCTCTTCCCTCCTTTCTTTTTTCTTTCTTTTCATTAACAAAGTATTTTAGGCAATTTTATTTAATCCAGTAATGAACATGCTGATGCCCTCAAAATGCATATTTCAATCCAAGACCTGATATCTGAACTCCAAGTCCATAAGCCTGATTGTCCACTTGCTACTTATTATATTGGAGACTCTTCTTCTTTTGCTACACACATTATGCACCTATAAGATGCCAAATACTGTATTTGGTGTTTGGGATAAGTCATAGAAAAAATATATATATAACAGGGTCAGCATACTTTTTCTGTAAAGGGCCAGACAAAATATTTTAGGCTTTGCAGACTATATGATTTCAAATGTAATTCTGTTGAGGTAGCATAGAAGCAAACAAAGACAATATGTAAACAAATAGGAGTGTCTGTGTTCTAATAAAATTTTACTTACAAAAACATACAGTGGGCCATATTTGACATATGGGCTTACAGTCAACTGACCCTGGTCTATAACATCTCTTATTAAATTGCCTATGGGTATCTCAGATAAATTATATTCAAGACAAAATATTTGGTTTTCCCTGTCATACTTTGTTTCATTAGTCTTTAAAAACTCAATACATGATATCACCTTTATTTCATTTACTCAAGAAAAAATTAAAAGGTAATTTAATTTTTACATGTCCATTTCACTATCAACATCCAATTTCTCAACAATAATGCAAATTATATCTCCAAAATGTACTTCATATTGACTTACTCCCCCAACCCGCCAACTTATCTCTTTACCTCCCATGTAGTCTCTACACAGCAGCTGGCATATTTTAAAAATATAAATAAAATTATGTTATTCTTATACTGCAAACCATTCAATACATTCCCTTCACCCTTTAAAATAATTTTAAATGTGTATGATCCAACTCTACTGGAATCCTTTATGTTTCTTGAATACAACAATGCCTTTCCTGTTTAGTGGAGTCTGCATCCATTATTTCTGCACCTGGAATATTCTCCTCCAAGCCCTTTGCATGACTGGTCCCTTGTATATTCTTGTCAAAGTGCTGCCAACTCTTATCTTCTATGCCAGTTTCTATCATACTAGTATCATTTGTTCTGTTTATTTTCTAACACATCACCACAATCTAATTATTTATTAGTTTATTATCTTTCTCAGGTATATGTGATCCTTGAGTACTAGACCCAAGTTTACCATAGAATCTCCACCACACAGCATAATGCATAACAGTCAGTAAGTACATAACAGCTAAGTGAATAAAAGGATCTATCTTTATTAAAGGAATTATAAAAGCAAATAATATACTAATAGAAACAAAATTTTGTTTAATATTCTTGAATTTTGCATTTTTATAATGAGTTTATTCATTAGTTATTTGACTTATAAATATTAATATAAAGAGTAGAGTTTCTCAATCTTAGTACTATTGAAATTTTGGGCTAGATAGTTCTTTCTTGTGAGTAATGTCCAGTGAATTGCAGGATGTATAACAACATGTTTGATCTTTTCCCACTAGGTCTTTGTAGCAACTTTTCTTTTCCCTACTCTTTACCGAGTTGTGACAACCAAAAATGTCTCCAAAAATTGCCCAGTGTCTCCTGTCTGGGAAAAATTACCCTTCTTTCCCTATTGAGAATCACTGATGAAGAGATATCTGTTGCATCCTGCACATTTTGCTAAATGCTGAAATTACAAAACAAATAAGATGCTTTTTTTTTTTTTTGCTGCCCTTAAAAAGCTGTCATCTGTTAGGGGAAAGAAATACTGAATAGTAATTTTAATTAAATGCTACAGAGAAGTATAGGGTAAAACTATAGTATGCAACATGAAAATTTAACCTAAACTAGAGGTTGGGAAAAACTTCTCTTCAAGAAGTAATTGTGTAGTTGAGATATTAGTGTTTTAAAAGAATAGGCTAGCTAAAGGAGATTGAGACTAGGTGTGGGCAAAGAAGAAAAGAGCATTTCACACAGAGAAAGGAGCTTGTAGAAGAACAAAGCATGGCCCATTTGAGGAAGTAAAAACAAAATGCCCGTCTATCAAAAGTATAGAGGCAATTAATCACATGAAACCTGGAGAGTTCAACAGGTGCCACATTATATTTACACAGGTGCATTACATTCAACTTTTGGAACTTTCTTTTATAAATGCCATGAAATGTTAGAAATGTGATCATGCCTGAAATTTTAAAATTAACTCTGGATTATCTGAATAAAATAGATCAGAGGGAGAGAGAGGATCTATGCAGTTGACAGAGAGGGCATAATGTAGTATTTTAGATAATGGTGAAAACAGAGGGGAAGGAGAGAAGTGGGTGAAAATTATAAAGTTTTTGAGTGTGAATCAACTGGGTTAGTGATTAAATAGATGTTAGGGGCCAGGGATAAAATAACCATAATGTAAGTACCTAAGCAAATGGCGATATTTTGTTATTATTAATACCAGGTCCACAGACCCAAAGTTATACAGAGAATATCTCAAAAGTTAAAAATATACTTTTAGGGACAAAGAAACTCTTCATACTGACATTTATGACATTTTGAATTTTGCTCTTTTGATTTCTTTCTATGCTATATTATTCTGTGTTTGTTATCTGTTATTGCTTAATAAATTACCACAAATTCATTTATTTAAAACTATGCATTCATATATATATATACTTTTTTATAGTACCTACTAGAGGCCCACTTTGTGAAACAGTGTGAGACCCAGATCCAGCACACCGTGGGACCCAGCGTCAAGTCTCCTCCCACCCAGTAGCCCTGCCCACCTTGAACACAGCTGTGGACGGAGATTAGAATAGTTTCCTGCCCTAACCTTTCCTTCTCAGGAGCACTTAAATTGACCCTCATTGGAAGATGAGAATTGAACAGAGCAACACTTAACTTGTTCCCATGAAGAAATCATATGCAATACTTACTTGTTCCCATGAAGAAATCATATGACGTTCAGCAGGTGCCTTTTGGCGTTTGATCATGATGGCGTGACGGCATCATGGCCACGGGGATTTTATAATACAGATTAGTCAGGATTGTGGGCATAACTTAGTTGGGGCCTCTGATTAATAATCTCTTACAAGGCTGTAAACAAGCCTGGGCTGAAGTTTTATCCAAAGGCTGGAGTGCAGTAGGTTGTGTTACCAAGATCACTCAGTGGTTGTTGACCTTATTCATTTCCTCATTGGGTATTTAACTGAAACCCTCTGTCTCTTACTGGACATGGAATGGAGTTTTTCCTCAGTTCCTTATTGCAGAGATCTTAACACATGGCATACAACTTCATCAAAACTGACAAGAGAGAGAATCTGTTAGCAAGACAAAAGCCAAATCTTTTATAGCCTAACTAGAGGCCCAGTGCATGATTGAATCATGCACATGTAGGGTCCCCTACACGCTTTCGCTTTCGATCGCGGGGGAGCTGGGTGCCTGTCCGTTGGTGCACCAGGCCTTTCAGAAGCCTCCGGCACAGCGGAGGCTTCTGAAAGGCCTGGTGCTGGAGCAGACAGGCTCCCAGCTCCCCCGCTTTTGATGGTCCACGGCGGGTCGTGAGCTCGCTGCCCCAGAGGCCCCTTCTGTTCCGCAGCACAGCCATGGCGCAGACGCTGAGCTCGAGCCGCCGCTGGCGACGCGAGCTCAGCGTCCCGCTGGCCCAATCAGCTACCCCAGCCTCCCCGAGTCCCGCCCCCTGCACCTCCCGCTGGCCCAATCGTGGGTGTAGCGGAGTGATGGTAATTTACATATTACCATTTTATTAGGTAGGATCATGGAAGGAGCTCCCTCTCAGTGTTTCCATATCCTCTTGGTTAGAACAAATTACTCAAGGCAGAAATTCCACAAGGACACAACACCAGGAGGTTGGGATCTTTGGGTGCCATCTTGGAAGTCTGGCTACCATAATTTATATATTACATCAAGCATGTAGATTAAAATAAAATAAACATATTCTGATAATGTGAACATGCTAACTTGTAGACATATGTAGTCTAGAATAAATGTAAAAAATTAATATTTTAAAGTTAATTTTTCTCAGGAATAAGTGTACACACATTTTGGAAGCTGATACGTAGCATGGACAAGGAAATATAGGTCCCATATAGAACATGCAAGTTGAATGGAAATAATAAATTGGGAGAGTATTTTTTTTTTTCTTATTTCACAACTTCTTATAGCCTGGGATGGGGCTAGGCAGGAACTATGGAGAGAAGACCTAATGATAACTGACACCAACTATAAACTTAAAAGCATAAGATGTTTTAATTTTCTTTAAAAATGCCACATTATTTCTTTTAAGAAACATCTGATTTTTGACTAATCTTAAGGCATGATGTCCTAATGTCTTTGTGAAAGTTGGGGCACTCATCATCACATATTTGGCCAAGTATCTTATTTTACATAACTTCCTGCATATTGTTTAAAATTGATCTTGACAGACTTTAATCAGGTTCATGAAACTGTAAATTTTCAAGCATAAAATGAAATGTTTGTTCTACCCATTTAGAGAACTTGTAAAATGAATATTAACTCATTTGTGGCAGTAGAAGCAAATATTTAAGAATGTCTTTTTTTTTTAATACACTGTCCTTAGTAGTTATTGGGTTTCAAGAGAATGAAATCTTTCGGATATGTTGTTCATATTAACATGACATTTAAGATAATATTTCCAGTTTATTGATGCTGTAAGCATATGTGATTTAATTTTTTATTAATATTTCTCATTTTATTTCAAGCTGATGTATGAATGCTCTAAATATTGTTTTTATCATTCCCAGCACATATCTTTGAGCTTTAACAATAGTTCAGTTCTAGTTCATAATTTATTTTAGTAAGAATTTTTCATGCAAGTAACTCAGGAAAAGGCTTTTGTTTTTAAATATCAGTTTCTATGTTCTGTATTACTCCTGAATGTCAGGTCAGCATTGCCAATTTTTTTATCTAATTACTTCATCCATGATGTCAAACACTTATTATAAATAATGAACAGTACTTCCTTTCATCTAGAGAAAATATTATTCATATGGAAATTGGCCAATTTGGAGTTTAACAAGAAGGGAAGTAAGATAATTTATTAGATTTCTTCTAACTTTGATTACATTCAATAATGTGCAATGCATACTATTAATGCTGTCTGCTGTAAGATAGTAGTCTCAGGCCAATAGGCTTGGTGAAATTTCTAAATTCCAAGATATTTTTTTCCATTTCCATTTGTACAAACTAAAATATTAACAAATCAAATCACTGATTTAAAAAAAATGTTTAAAAAATGCATGTACTATGTTAATGAACAAAAAGACCTGGTAGGAAAAAGAATGGATTTTAGCATCTTTTAACCTGCTTTCAAACAATGGGAAAAAGACCAACACTGGGTTTCTAAAGGTTCTTTGAAGGGGAATTATGAGAGATGCAGGATTTCATCACCAAAGAGAGAGGGTATGGAGCAAAGAGTTTGCAGGGGAGAATAAAGCTAGTGTCACTGTGGAGTGCTAGTAGGACCTCAGAAGGGAATGAATTCATGGACCATGGTGCACCTGGGATGTTAGCTATATAACATGGGCTTCTTGTCATGGCAAAGATTCCCAGTGGACATTAAGTCAATGGAGACGCCCACTATCTGGGGACCATATAAACTTACATAATTATGAGAGGCCCGGTGCACGAAATTCATGTGGGGGGGAGGGAGATGTGTTCCTCAGCCCCGCCTGCACCCTCTCCATCTGGGACTCTTTGAGGGATGTCTGACTGCCCGTTTAGGCCTGACTGCCCGTTTAGGCCCAATCCCATCTTTGACCACATGGTGGTGGCCATATGTGTGTTGGAGTGATGGTCAATTTGCATATTACTCTTTTATTAGATAGGATTTGATCAAACTAAGGGACCTAACTTTACATGTATTAACATAGGAAGGAGCTTCAAGACCATCCCAGGAACCTGGTAGAGTAAAGACAGGGTTTGTCAATGTCAGAGTTGGGTTTTTGTTTGTTTTATTTTGATTTGTTTTGTGTGTTTTTTTAACTGACTATTTGGTAAAAAACAAAGTGGAGGGGTGAGCAGAGACATATTACATTGGATTTAGAAGACAAACCTGGAGATTTTATTTTACTGTTTTTACTGTTTGAAATCTGTAATATTACTTTGAATGAGTTTTGTTTGTATGCATTTGAGGAATAAGAAAAGTATAAAATGGCCTTTTGCCAATATGAAATACATATGCTAGCAGAGAATATAATAACACTTAACCCTTTGCACTCGCTTGCTTTTTTCTCGATTCCTTTATTCTAATGCTAACCGTGTCGAGTCACACTCGACATCCGAGTGCAAAAGGTTAAAACATATAGTTCCATGTAAAAGGTATTATATCATAAAAGTCAATCCTATCTAATAAAGAGGGAATATGCAAATTGACCATCAATGGCAGCGCCCATAGCCACAAGATTTTGCCAATATGAAATACATATGCTAGTAGAGAATATAATAACACTTAACATATATATCTCCATGTAAAAGTTATCTATACTAATAAAAGGGCAATATGCTAATTAGACCGGGAGACCTTCCGGATATCCTTCTGGACAAAACCATGGTGGCGGGGCCAAGGCAGAGGCAGTTAGGGGTGATCAGGCCAGGAGGGGAGGGCAGTTAGGGGTGATCAGGCCGGTGGGGGTTGCAGTTGGGGGCCTAAACCGGCAGTCGGACATCACACGAGGGGTCCCAGATTGGACCATGTGCAGGCCAGCTGAGGGACACCACCTCTAACTTTGATTACATTCAATAATGTGCAATGCACCGGGCCAGTAGTTATATCATAAAAGGCAATCCTATCTAATAAAGAGGTAATATGCAAATTGACTGTCACTCTGCCACAAAGATGGCGGCACCCATAGCCACAAGATGGCAGCACCCAGTCCTCTCAGCCCCACTGGAGTCCCCCAGTCCCAGGGGGGTGGCCGCTGAGAGTGGGCAGTGTGAGCAGCCTGGCAGAATGCTTGCTTCGTCACAGCGGCGATGAGGCAAGTGTTCTACCCAGGCCGCGGAGGGCCTCTGGGCAGCGGGCATGGAGTGGCTGAGGTGGGGGGAACACTTGTGTCATCACCCCGGTGACAAGGCAAGCGTTCTGCGCCCGGCTGCAGAGGGCCTCTGGCTGGGAAGGGCAGTTGGGGGCCATGAGGCTGTCAGGGGAGAGCAGTTGGGGGTGATCAGGGGGGGGCATTGGGGAATAGCAGACAGGCAGGCAGAGTGGTTAGGGCCAATTGGTCAGGCAGACAGGAGAATGGTTAGGAGCCAGTGGTCCTGGATTGCAAGAGGGATATCTGATTGCCAGTTTAGGCCCGATCATAATGGACATCCCCTGGCAGTCAGACATCCCCTGAAGGGTCTCAGATTGGAGAGGGTGCAGGCTAGGCTGAGTGACACCCCCCTCCCTGGTGCATGAATTTCATGCACCGGGCCACTAGTAGAATAATAATGAAAATTATGTCTACAGTAGTTGAAATGAAAAGAAAGTACTTCAAACTGGTGAACCAAGAGAGCCTCCTTGAGGATGGAGGAAATACTATTTTAAATGGGATTTGAAAGTTTTCCTCCAAGCAGGATGATTGAAAAAATACAATAGTGACCTGTTTGTAAAGGATAATAAGGATACTTTTTTAAAATTGTCTTCTTAACTTACAATTCCAGGAGTATATCATTGATACTTTGTCTTAAGGGCATATATATGTTGTATGAAAAAATATTAGATAATCTTATTGCTGTCAATTATTAATTTAATTAATTAATTCAAATCAGTGTCTCTTGCCTTGATTAAAGATAGTGAATGTGAATTGCTCCCCAAAATCTGAATTCCACATTCACCTACAAATTGATTACAAAAGTATCTTTAAAATGAACACATGTATACCTCTTGTTCCAAACTTATCTGTCAATGAGCCATTGTAAATATTTGCCCTGTCCAGAGGGCCTGAAATAGGTCATCCTTCTTTTAATCATAATCACCCAAAGTTCATAGTTTACATTAGGGTTTACATTCTATGGGTTTGTATGAATGTGTAATGACACATGTCCATCATTATAGTATAACACTGGAGAGTTTAACTGCCCTAAAATCCTTTCTGCTCTGCCTATTTATTTCTCCCTCAACCCTAAGCCCTGGCAACCTGACCTTCTTGCAATCTCCATAGTTCTACCTCTCCAGAATTCCACATAAATGGAATTACATTACAAAGCCTTTTTAAATTGGCTTCTGTCACTTAATAATAAGCATTTATGTTTTCTCCATTTCTTTTCAAGGTTCAAAGGCTTGTTTTTAGCCCTGAATAATATTCCACTGTCTGTACGTATCTCTGTTTATTTATCCACTAATCATGGTTGCTTCCAAGTTTTGGCAAATATGAGTAAAGCTGCTATAAACATCCATGAGCAGGTTTTTGTGGAAACATGTTTTCAATTCCTTTGGGTAAATAACAAGGAAAATGATTACTGGCTCATATGGTAAAAGAATGTTTGGTTTTATAAGACTACTTGGGGCCCAGTGCATGAATTCATGCACCTTGAAAGGAACTGTGGGCCACAAGGCTTCAGTGGGCACAGGGGTGGGTCTCAGCCCATCCTTCATGCCCCCGCCTGGCCCCTCCAGCCATGGCCCCGGGTCGCCTGTCTGCCAGCAGCCCCGCTCCCGCTGCTGCCGCTCCCACGCACTGATGGCACAAGCCCCACTTGCACCCACTGACGGCATGGAGAGATTGGGGTCAGCGCCAGCAATTGCCCCTCAGGAGCAGAGGGAGATGGAGAAGCCCTTAGGGGAGATTGGGGCCAGCAGCTGCAGCTTGCACCTGCGAATGGCGCCGAGCAATCTGAGTTGGAACTTGCAGCAGGTGCGAGCGGGGCCAGTGCCAGCAGCAGGTGTGAGCACCCAGCAGGACCACAGTGTATGGGAGCAAAGAATTTTCAGTAACCACTAGAGGCTCGCCCCCATGACAGCGACCGGCACCCTACCTTGGTCTAGTGCCCCCAATCACCTGCTCCACCATCCTGCTGTGGCAGACATCCGCCATGTTCTGCAAACGCCCACAGATGATCAGCACACATCATAGCAACTGGTTGTTTGGTTGTTCAGTTGTTCCACTGTTCTGTCTATTTGCATATTAGGGTTTTATATATATAGATGCCAAACTGTCTTTCAAAGTGGCTGTACAATTTTGAATTCAGCAATAAATGAGAGTTTCTGTTGCTTCATATCCTCACAGCATTTGGAGTTGTCAGTATTTTAAGTTTTGGTCATTGTAAGGTAAGTTTCACAGTGGGAGGCTGACATAGACTATGGATCTGAATTAGCACAATGGCCTGCTCAGGTCATACTTAAGGCCAGGTTATATTGTGTGCAGAAATCTTAATTAAGCTGAATATGACAGTTTTTAAAGAGAGAAATTTAGTAAATTTGCACAGAGAAGTGACTGCAGGAGCCTCAGAAGTAAAGAAATACAGAGAGTAGCTTCTTTAGAAACTGGCACCTTCCTGCTTATTCTGAAGACCTAGCTGTGCACTATTTCCTTTCATGATTCCTTCCAGCTTTATATGAGCTGCTAGCCTGAGAGAGTTATGTTTCTTATGGCCAGAAGAACTTTGACTAGAACATTTAAACAATGGATTTCAATTATAAATACATGGGCCACACTTTTATATGATTAAAAAAAAAAACACACCAAAAAACAAACAAACAAACTAAGCTTTGGAACAGAAGCTTACGAAAGTAAAAAATATATAGATCCAAGCAAAAATTTACCTATGCCTATAATTTTCCTTCAGGTTTCTGGTCCAAAACAGATCCCACTTTATGTAGTTGGCCATTCTCCGGATCTGGTTCTGGACTTGAGATGTTCTGGGAGCTGGGTTTTTTAATTGTATGGTTAGAGTAAAAAATAAGGATATTCATTGGAAAGGTGCAATGGTATCTCTGGGAATTCAAGCTCTAAGATGCATGTCAGAAACAAATAGATACAAGCAAAAAGGGTACTGGGGAAACCAAGGAGGTTCTCTCTCTCTCTCTCTCTCTCTCTCTCTCTCTCTCTCTCTCTCTCTCTTCCTTCTTCCCTCCCACCTTACTCCCTGCCACTCTCTATTTTGTACCATCAACCCCACTTAGATTCACTTCCTTTCACTTTATTTTGCATATATGCTTTACTCTTCTTTCTAGTTGTTAACTGCTTTTATTTATTTATATTTTTGCTTGTTTGCATGGCAAAATATGGCCAAGAACAGCATTTGGATTTACCAATGCATTGGCTCCACTACCTCAAGAGAGGAGAAGTCTCTATTCATTCCCAGGAAGAAAACAAATCAAATAAATGAACCCATGTTTTTGTACCCACTTTCCCAGTCTTTGTATACCAAAAGCCTTTCATTGCACATGTTTTTTGTTTTGTGGCTTATTTGTGAAATATATGATACTTGCTATATTCTAAAAATATTGCAAATGCAATCTCTTCATGTTTCTGCATATTGGAGAGTTAAGTTTTTGAAGGTAGAAATTCTGCTGTATTAGTCTTATTTGTTTAATCTAAAGTAATAATTGTAAAACCTTAGAAACCACCCAATACTTTTTTTTTCAAACAATGAATAATATAATGCAAAAAAACTTAATGATCTGGTTCAAACCACTTAATCATGCTTCCTATATGGCTTTTGCAAATTATACCCTCCTCTTGACGGTTGGGCTGCTCTGGGAAACCAACTTTATGCCTGGGGCAGTGTTAGCTTTGGAAAGATTTCTTTGCTTACATATATGTCATATATTGCTGACTGCATCTGCCTTTTTGTGCCTTATGTGTAAAGGCACTATACTTACACTTTTTCTTTTTGCTCTTACCAGGACCCTACTTTTATTGTCAGTGGCCTTTCCAATTCTATGTACATATAGTTAAGATAAATAATTTGTATTAAATAAAATAATAAGTCAATCAATAAATGGAAGAGTGTAGATGAGTTATGCCTGTGAAAACAAACCATTATGTTCCTAAATATGGCTAGGTGGAGTTACATTGATTTTTTTGATTTAAGTGTTTTAGGTTTTAAAAACATTGGTGCAATGTTCTTCCTGGTGCCTCTCACCCATGATACCTTTAATTACTTTTAAGGAAAATGACAGTACCATCAAATATATATATTAGAGACCTGGTGCACAAAATTCATGCACGGGGGTCCCTCAGCCCAACCTGTACCCTCTACAATCCAGGAGCTCTCAGGGGATGTCCTACTGATGGCTTAGGCCCACTCCCCGTGGTTCTCTGCTCTCTGCGGGGTCTGGGGGTTTCGCTGCAGCCATTGAGATGAAGCCCCCATGCCCTGCTGTCTGCTCTCTGCCTGACACCGCCATGCGCCATGAGAAGGAAGCCTCAATGCCCTGCAGTGTGCTCTGTCTGCCAGGCCTGGGCTTCGCCGACACGGACACACTAAGGAAGCCCCCATGCTCTGTTGTCTGGGCTCTGTCTGCGGGGCCTGGGGGTGTTCCCACCACCACCTTGGTAAGGAAGTCCCCAAGCCCTGCTGGCCGGGCTCTGTCTGCCGTGTCTGGGGGCGGATTCAGCCACGCTGCTCGGGTGGACAGGCCCGCACACTTCAGCGGCAGGGCTGAGGGGACTAGGCGCCGCCATCTTGTGGCTATGGGTGAGCCATCTTTGTGACAGAGTGATGGTTAATTTGCATATTACTCTTTTATTAGATAGGAGATTTTTTATATATATATATATAATATACACACACATATATATATACATATATATATTTGCTGGTACATGTATAAACATGTATATATGAATACATGTGTAAATGCATTTATATATACATTTTCTATAGGAGTCCAACCCTTCTTGTGTAAAAAATGTAGTCGATATGTACTTTTTTTTGCCAAGAGATCTGTACTTTTTCTCTAAGGGACCACTCCTTCTCTCTACTTGCCATGTGTTTACATGAAGCTGTCTGTCCAGGCACATTTGTTTAATCCATAAGTGCCATTTGTGTTATCATATGTTATCAAATAACTGTGATTGTTCAAAATATAAAAATTTTATAAACTGGAAATACAGATGGCTTTTATTTATTACTTCTTTAAATAGTGTTTAGGAAATATGATTATCATAGTCTTTCTCACTTAAACTCAATTTATGAACTAGGACCAATACCGTTGTACTAAAGACCCTTACAGTCAGTGTTTTAAACTACGGTTTTAGTTTTTAATCCTAAACACTCACAAGACTCCAAAGGAAGACTGAACTCAGGGGAAAAGACAGTATTACAAAACTTCTTATACAGTCTCTTGTTCTAACAATGCCCAGGGCAACTGGTTATCAAATTTGGACTGTTTCCTCTGGCAGAGAAAAAGAAGCAAAAAGCTTGTTGTGGGTGTGCTTGCAGCTTGCTGAGCTTAGCCAAGCTCTGTGTGCTGTTTTTTGTGCTAAGATCCTTGTAAATCTTACCACTTTTTTACTACCTAGCTGAGCCATGTCAGAAGTGCTCATAGACTTATTTCAAATTCCTCTGAATTCCTAGCTACCCACCACCAGTCAAGGTTGTTCTAACCTTCCTTTGAAATAAAAAAAAACAAAAAAAAACAAAAAAAAAACAGTTTGAGATGTTCTCCTGGACATAATAACAGTGAAAAAGAAAAAAAAAAGTTAAAATAATCAAAATTGTTTTAACAAAAAGGAAGAGCATGTAATTGTCTCAGCCATTGGTGAACCAGAGCTACAGAACTTTGATTTTCTTACTTACAGGTCACAGGAGACAGTGAGGGGCATTGCATGATGCCTAAAATCAGTTTGCAAATTTGGAACCAGTCCCAATTGTTCTTCCAAATCACTGGTGAAGCAATGAAAAAATGTTTTGCTGATTTCTCCCCCTACAATGACCTTTTATAGTGCTAGAATTTCTATATCTTTGAAGGTGAAGATAATTATTAATCTGTGTTAATTTACTATTATTTCAGATCACTTGTTATTCCAATTAGTCAGAAATGTTGAAGATTTTATCATAATGCATTGTTTATTGCTAACTGATGTTGAGGAGGAAACATAGTTTTCCCTCTACCTTTCTAGGTTCTTAGCTGAGAACCCCAGTAATAAAAGACAGATTAATAAGAGAAAAATAAATAGAAGTTTTGTAATATGTATACCTTCTGTGTACATAAGAGATGCCAAGGAAAACTCTTTGTAAATGGTGTAAGCCACCACCTTAAATACTGCCTCCAGCTAAAGACAAAAGAAGATATTAGGAATGACAGAAAGGCAGTTATGGAAAGTTGCCAGAAAAAGCACAGTAAACAAGGGTATGGATTTTACACATATTTATTTTTATGCATTTTCCATTAATAAACTTCTAGATATTTAGTTAGTCCTGTCTTTCTGGTACAGAGATGGAGACACTTTCAGAAATGGAAATTGCTTTAATAAATATTAATATCTCCTACAAAAGAGTAACTTCTACTGGTTTTCAGAGTCTCTCCTGTGTCTGATTTCTTGTTTCTTAAAATTGTTCCATTCGAGATAATATGTATGCCGAAGAGGCATAGCTTGGGGTGTCATATTCTGCTCCCCTTCACTTAATAAACATAGCAATTAAAAATCAACCAAGCAGTTTTCAAATGGTGTTTTAGTAACTGACCGAAAATGAATTCAATTTGATAGTTTAAAAAATACAGGGGTCGTATGGACATTTTAATGATGTTGATTCTACCAATCCATGAACACAGTATGTTCTTCCATCTGTTTATGTCTTCCTCTATCTCTTTTTTCAGTGTCCTGTAGTTTTCTGAGTACAGGTCTTTTACCTCCTTAGTTAAGTTTATTCCTAGGTATCTTAATTTTTTTGGTGTGATGGTAAATGGGATTGTTTTTTTAATCTCTCTTTCTGTAAGTTCACTATTGGTGTATAAAAATGCCATAGATTTTTTTGGGTTAATTTTGTATCTTGCTACATTGCTGAATTAATTTATTAAGTCTAATAATTTTTTGATGGAGTATTTAGAGTTTTCTATGTACAGTACCATGCCATCTGCGAATAATGACAGTTTTACATCTTCTTTTCCAATTTGGATGCCTTTTATTTTTTCTTCTTGCCTAATTGCTATGGCTAGCACTTCCAGTACTATGTTGAACAGGAGTGGTGAAAGTGGGAATCCCTATCTCGTTCCTGTTCTTAGGTAAAATGGTTTTAGTTTTGCCCATTGAGTATGATGGGCTGTAGGTTAGTCATATAAGGCTTTTATTATGTTGAGGTATGATCCCTCTATTCCCACCTTGCTGAGGGATTTTATCAAGAAAGGGTGTTGGATTTTGTCAAATGCTTTTACTGCATCAATTGATATGACTGTGTGGTTTTTATCTCTCAATTTGTTTATGTGATGTATCACCTTTATTGATTTGCAAATATTGTACCATCCTTGCATCCCTGGGATAAATCCTACTTGGTCATAGTGTATGATATTTCTGATGTAATGCTGGATCCAATTTGCTAGGATTTTGTTGAGGATTTTGGCATCTATTTTCATGAGCGATATTGGCCTGTAATTCTCTTTCATTGTGTTGTCTTTATCTGGTTTTGATATTAGGGTAATGCTCAATGAAATCCCCATTAAAATACCAACAGCATATTTCACAGACCTAGAATGAACTCTCCAAAAATTCATCTGGAATAAACTATTCGGGAAAAAGACCCCAAATAGTTGCAGCAATCCTGAGAAGAACAAAGTATGAGGGATCTCAATCAGATATCAATCTATATTACAAAGCCACTGTTCTCAAAACTGCCTGGTACTGGCACAAGAACAGACATATAGACCAATGGAATAGAAGAGAGAACCCACAAATCGACCCAAACCACTATGCTCAATTAATATTTGACAAAGGAGGCAAGAACATACAATGGAATCAGGAGAGTCTCTTCAATAAATAGTGTTGGGAAAATTGGACAGATACATGCAAAGAAATGAAACTAGACCACCAACTTACACCATACACAAAAATAAACTTAAAGTGGATAAAGGACTTAAACATAAGATGGGAAACCATACAAATACTAGAGGAATCCACAGGCAGCAAAATCTCAGACATATGCTGAAGCACTGTCTTCACTGATACAGCTCCTAGGGCAATGGAAAGTAAAGAGAAGATAAACAAATGGGACTACATCAAAATAAAAAGCTTCTGTACTGCAAAAGAAACCATTAACAAAACAATAAGAAAGCCCACTGAAATGGAGAACATATTTGCCAATGTTATCTCCAATAAGGGTCTAATCTCCAAAATTTACAGGGAACTCATACAACTTAACAAAAGAAAGATAAACAACCCAATCAAAAAATGGGCAACAGACCTAAATAGATACTTTTCGAAGGAAGACAGAAGGAAGGCCAAGAGTCATGTGAAAACATGTTCAAAGTCACTAATCATCTGAGAGATGCAAATCAAAATGACAATGAGGTACCATCTCACACCTGTCAGAATGGCTATCATTAACAAACCAACAAAGGACAAGTGCTGGAGAGGATGCGGAGAAAAAGGAACCCTCATGCACTACTAGTGGGAATGCAGACTGGGGCAGCCACTGTGGAGAACAGTATGGAGTTTCCTCAAAAAACTAAAACGGAACTCCCGTTTGACCCAGTGATCCCACTTCTAGGAATATATCCCAAGAAAGTAGAAACACCAATCAGAAAGGATATATGCACCCCTATTTTCATAGCAGCACAATTTACCATAGCTAAGATTTGGAAACAGCCTAAATTCCCATCAGCAGATGAGTGGATTAAAAAACTGTGGTACATCTACACAATGTAATACTACACTGTGGTAAAAAAAAAGGAATTCTTACCATTTGCAACAGCATAGATGGAACTGGAGAGCATTATGCTAAGCAAAATAAGCCAGTCAGAGATAGATAAATATCACATGATCTCACTCATTTGTGGAATATAATGAACAACATAAACTGATGAACAAAAACAGATCCAGAGACAGAGAATATCTATCAGACCATCAAACATCAGAGGGAAGGTAGGGGAGGGTGGGGGTAAGGGAGAGAGATCAACCAAAGGACTTGTATGCATGCATATAAGCCCAACCAATGGACATATACCCCAGGGGGGTGAGGGCATGAGGCGAGGGGGGGTGTTGGGGGACAATGGGGGGATAAGGACACATACTAGTATGTAATACCTTAATTGATAAAGAGAAAATAAAATAAAAGATATAGGGGTCTTCTTAACTAATTCTCACTTTCTGCCCATGGGCAGAAAAACTTAGAAGTAAGAAAATAAAAGCATAAAACTATACAGTTAATAGATGAAAGACATAGAAGATCATTCAACCAAAAAGTCATCTTATTGACTTAAAATGTTAGCTACAATTTATTTAGAGTCTACCATATGCCAGGCATTGTTATAAATGTGAAAGGTTTATATGCATTTTGTTAGTAGTAAACTATACTGTGAGCCGAGGGTAATTCCAGGAGTTTTGGAAGATGATGAAGTATGACACTATTTGCAGTGTTGACAAAAGAATACCCAGCATATAGAAAAGAGTTGATTTAAGCCAAATTTTAAGGACATGCCTGGAAGCAAAACCTCAATGGATGAGAAAATGCTCCAGAGAATGGCAATTTTACAGCTTATTTTATACACTAGAATCTAAGGAAGGTTATATCAACCATTGGTTATAGATTAAGGGTGTGGGAAAAAACAAAGTGGGGAAATTTTTAGGATTGGTAGAAAACAAAATAGAGAAACACATACTTCTGTTACATTGGTGAGTCCAGAATAGTTAATAATGAAAATGAAAGCACAGAGTCATGGTATGAGGGCAATAAGGTAACAATAAGGGTTTCTGTGGTCTTGTGCTCTGGTGCTGCAGTTGAGCCTTCTGAGGGTAGGAAATAAAATACTCTGTCGTTTCAAAGGTATGTTATCTTAGTAGATGCACAAAGACAATAGACAGGCTCACAAAGTAAAGACTGGCCTGAAAACTCTAGGGCAAGTATTCCCACCGTGACTCAGTTTACATAAGAATTTTTATGTTCAGACCAACCTATGTGGTTGCTTTCAGTCACTCAGTTTGTAAGGACTACCATTTGGGTACCCCCTCTTTTTTTTGTTCACAGTAGTTTAATTTAATAGTTTGGAATTTTGTGCAAATTTTTGTGGCTGATAAGGTTGTAGATAATTATCAAGAAGTCAACTTCTAGAGATTCCTTTTAACCTATGAATTTTTGGAAACAATTAGGCTGTTGTGAGAACTTTTTATTTGCCTTGGGATAGGGAAATATGTCCAAGAACAAATAAGCATTGCTCAGCTTTGTATATCAAAATTACACTTCTCCTAAAATCCTCAGAATAAACAATAATCCTGAAAGCTAGAATTATAATTGTAGAATTGGGACTCTTTAAGAGAAAAATGTATTGAGCTTCTTACAGAACCTAGGTATAGCATTTAATTAATTCCAAAAATTAGATAAGGGAAAATCATATAAGGTGGCTCAACTAGAGAAAAAATGTGATGTTTTTCTTAGCCCCTGACACTATGGTATAAATTTTGACCCAGAGCCTTAAGAACTCCTAAACACTCCTGAGTATTTGAACATGGTAAAGTTACACTATTCAGGGGGAAAGGGTGGTGAGGGGGAGGGGTCTATAAAATAGTCAGGAAATCAGAGCATCTGGGAAATGCTAGTTTTGATACAGTAGACTTCTAGCCCTTTCAGAAGAAAGATGTACAGCTATTTTACTTTTTGAGAAAGTAAAGAACAGACTTTCACAGGGTTGCACACTTAATTCTGACAACACGTCCTGTGAATATAGGTGTTATTTTTTCATCTATAATTGAAGGGATTTATATTTAAAGTGCATACATAATTTTCTGAAGGTTCCACACAGTCTATAACAGAACCAGGTATGAAAAAATGACGTAAGTAAAGCCATTTTAAAAATGGAACCAGAGCAGTCATTACAGATAAAACGGCATTGCACATCTTACTCCTTGAACCTTTGGAATTTTTGAACCGGGCAAAATAACGTTTGGACTGGGCTCAACCAACATTGTCTTGCAAACAACTGTTTGTAAAGCTAACAGGAAAGCAAACATCCTGACCACAAAGGCTCATGATTATGGACTCTCTGAAGATAGAATCAGAAACCAGCCACGTATAGCTAAAGTTTAACTCAGCTGTTTTCACCAATAGAAGTTTCTTTTATCAATATAACCATTTTCCTTCCTTTTCTCTTAAAAAACCTTTTGCCTTCATCCCATAATAAAACACTATTTGGTTTTCTACCTTAATCTGTGCTCTCCCAATTGCAATGCTTTCTGATTCCAAATAAACACTTTTTTTTTTTTTTTGCCTCTAATTTTGGCTCTTTTTTATTTTTAGGTTAACACAGGATTCAGAGAAACCGAGGTTGTTATGATTCTTCAGCATGTTTTGTCACCATGAAACACTAACCTTTCCACAACCTAATATACATGAAATTCAGCTCTACACGTGGATGGACAGTAAATGCCACCCATGCTTGTGTCCATTGTGTAAAGCGATTGACAAATTATTTTTATTTTTAAATGATGTACTCTGAGCATATGCCTCTTTTTATCTTAAAAATACACAGTGTCTTAATTTTTTTAAAGAAAAAGTCCACTTTGACTATTTGACGGGGATAGAAGGGGTATACTTTAAGTTATACCTGGGTTGAGAAGCAAAAAGGAAGTCTCACATTAGACTATGATAAAAGGGCTTATTGTAAGTGAAAACACAAACACACAAACTTTTAAATAAGAAACATATCATTCTAATCAGGAACTAATGCTCTCTTTTGAAATAGGGAAGGTTTCTTGTTTAGTGAAAAAAAACTTGGGGTTTTCGTGTCTCTCCAAAATCTTTTTGAACATGCATTTAATAAAATATTTATTGAATACATATTTTATTCTTGGCTTTGTAATAGGCATTGGAAATAAAAAGTTTAATAAGACATGTCTTGTCCACAAAGAGATGATAATTGCATGTGAAGAAAGATAAGCTCATATCCCATGTCTAATATTTAAATAATTTGTTTCATACAATAACTACTTATTGGAAATATACCTGATATCAGACATTGTGCTAGCATATGTGGTTCTGTCCTCATGGATATTTTATGAAGAATAAAGATAAGTAAACAGGCAAAGATAGTGTGTATACTAAGATCTAAGAGGGAGAAAATGAAGGATCTGTTAGCATAAAAAGGGTACTAGTATATCTAACTAGTATCTGAGGATCTCTTCTGGAGGAAGTCATATTTAAGCTGAGAGCCAAAACATAGGTAGAAATTTCGGCAGAAGTACTTTGAAGAGTTTCAGGCATCAGAAGATTAAGAACACCTGAGAGACCATGGTCTGTTTGAGGACTAAACAAATTATAGCTACACTAAAAAATGAAAACTTCATCTTTATTTTTGGAATTTTGACTGGAAAAAAAAAATTAGAGAAAAAGCTCATTGTTATTAATTTTTATTGATCATTTTTTCAATGTAAATCAAAGCCATATTAACTGTTTTTAAATAGAATTAAAAACTTAAATTCCTTTCTCTTCTTAAACTTCTCTGACATTATCAGCTTCGGCAGGGATGATGTATTTTCAGTAGTTTTCATTGTTTTTTTTTTTTTTTTTTTTTTTTTTTTAATTTCTTTATTGATTAAGGTGTCACATATTTGTCCTCATCCCCCCATTCCCATCCCACACCCCTCCCCTTGGATGCCCCAACCCTCTGTTGAACTTAAGCATTGGTTAGGCTCATATGCATGCACACCAGACCTTTGGTTGATCTCTCCCCCCTCCCCCCACCCTCCCCTATCCTCCCTCTGAGGCCCGATAGTCCGATCGATGCCTCCTTGTTTCTGGTTCTGTTCTTGTTCATCAGTCTATGTTGTTCATCATTTCCCCTAGATGAGCGAAATCATGTGTCACTATAGATATACTTATAAGAATTGAATGTGCGACGAGCAATAATAGTTATGCTGACAGGCAAATGAATCAGTCTGTAGTGAGTTTCTTTCTGGACCAACAGTTCTTTTGAGACCCAATATCAATGTCCACCGGTTCCCTATGAGTACATGTCGGCACTGACCCCTCAGCTCTGGATGGTGGACAAATGGTGGTAATGCAGGTCCGACTCCCTCTGGTTTGGTCTCGGCTGGACCCAGGGGCACTGCTTCACCCGGATCCAGGGGCCCGCGGCCTCGCCCGGACCCGGGGCCAGGCTCACCCGGATCCAGGGGCCCGCGGCCTCGCCCGGACCCGGGGCCCAGGGCTCACCCGGCTCCAGGGGCCCGCGGCCTCGCCCGGACCCGGGGCCCAGGGCTCACCCGGCTCCAGGGGCCCGCGGCCTCGCCCGGACCCGGGGCCCAGGGCTCACCCGGCTCCCGGGGCCCGCGGCCTCGCCCGGACCCGGGGCCCAGGGCTCACCCGGCTCCCGGGGCCCGCGGCCTCGCCCGGACCCGGGGCCCAGGGCTCACCCGGCTCCCGGGGCCCGCGGCCTCGCCCGGACCCGGGGCCCAGGGCTCACCCGGCTCCCGGGGCCCGCGGCCTCGCCCGGACCCGGGGCCCAGGGCTCACCCGGCTCCCGGGGCCCGCGGCCTCGCCCCGACCCGGGGCCCAGGGCTCACCCGGCTCCCGGGGCCCGCGGCCTCGCCCCGACCCGGGGCCCAGGGCTCACCCGGCTCCCGGGGCCCGCGGCCTCGCCCCGACCCGGGGCCCAGGGCTCACCCGGCTCCCGGGGCCCGCGGCCTCGCCCCGACCCGGGGCCCAGGGCTCACCCGGCTCCCGGGGCCCGCGGCCTCGCCCCGACCCGGGGCCCAGGGCTCACCCGGCTCCCGGGGCCCGCGGCCTCGCCCCGACCCGGGGCCCAGGGCTCACCCGGCTCCCGGGGCCCGCGGCCTCGCCCCGACCCGGGGCCCAGGGCTCACCCGGCTCCCGGGGCCCGCGGCCTCGCCCCGACCCGGGGCCCAGGGCTCACCCGGCTCCAGGGGCCCGCGGCCTCGCCCCGACCCGGGGCCCAGGGCTCACCCGGCTCCAGGGGCCCGCGGCCTCGCCCGGACCCGGGGCCCAGGGCTCACCCGGCTCCAGGGGCCCGCGGCCTCGCCCGGACCCGGGGCCCAGGGCTCACCCGGCTCCAGGGGCCCACGGCCTCGCCCGGACCCAGGATTCAGCCTCACCCGGCTCCAGGGGCCCGCGGCCTCGCCCGGACCCAGGATTCAGCCTCACCCGGCTCCAGGGGCCCGCGGCCTCGCCCGGACCCAGGATTCAGCCTCACCCGGACCCAGGGGCGCATGGCCTCGCCCGGACCCAGGGGCACGTGGCCTCACCCGGACCCGGGGCCCAGCCTCACCCTGACCCAGTTCCCAGCCTCACCCATACCCAGGGGCACGCGGCTTCACCCGGATCCGGGACCCAGCGGGGTTTCGTCTTCTTGATCCCAATTCCTGTTGGTCAATTCCCTCTCAGCAATTCCTTCCGCCATTTTCTCAGAGTTCCAGGGCAGCCACCGCAGAACTCGTTGGGCGGCGGGCTCGGCGAAGCTCCGGTGTGCCCGGTGCGCGGCGGCGGGCTGGTCCGGGGTGGCTGCGTCGGCCCTTGGGTCTGCAGCGGTGGCCGGTCGCCGAGCGTGCGCACCTGGCCGCTTCCGGGGTGTTGAGATTCTTGAAGGACTCGGAGGTCAGCAAGCGCGTAGTCTCCCGCCCCATGTCTCCCAGGGGCTCGTCTGTCCGTGCTCGGCAGCGAGTGAAGCCTTCCCCTCAGCCGGAGACCGCTGGGGGAACTGCACCGAGCACGTTCCAGGCCACCATTGTGTCGCCTGAGCCGTAGTTTTTAAAGTGTGGTCTTTGGGTCACCGGCATCAGCTTCATCCCGCGTACCCCTCTCTTTCATTCTAGTTGTATAGCATCCGCTCAGTTAGCCCTCCGGTGGTTCTGGATGGTGTCTGCTCTGCTCTCCCGTTGTAGTCTCAAAACCGTTGTGGTAGGCAGCAATCAGGCTTCTGCCCTATGCCTCCATCTTGGTCCTTGTTTGTATAGTTAAGTCTTGATTGTTGTTGGTGTCACTGGGAGGAATTGTCCTCCAGGCCTATTGGCCGTGCGGACCCTCTGTGACTATAAAGGAAGAGTTGCTGTGCGGAAGACACGCCTATGTGCCGGGTCTTGGTGCAGCAAGGCTTCGGCGCTCACTGCGTCTGCCTCTTGAATGTGTCCCTTATGGGAGTGGTCGAAGTCTGGTGTCATCTCACACCGACCACTAGATGCCCTCATTTCTGGGTCTCCAATGTAGTGTAGGTCAGCTACTGCCTGTGGCCCCTCAGCAGGAATTACAGCATCCCTTATATTCGTGACCTGTTTCGGTGCCTTCCCCTTTTGGCTGCCTCCCTATCGCTCAGCTTCCCCAATCTCCCTAGGTGGTCGCTCTTGATATCCCCCTTTGTGGGCTGAGTGCAAAGTCTTGGTGTTGTTAAGCCTTGATTGCTGTTGGTACACTGGGAGGATGTGACCTCCGGCCCAATTGGCTGTGAGGATCAGCTGTGTCTATGCAGGGAGACAGCCCCATTCAACTAGACTTGCAAAATTGTAAAAGCCTCTGTGTTCAGCTTGGATGGGGCGGAGTTACAGGGCGGAGCCTACCGCCTTGGCTTCCCTGTCAGCCCCGCCCTATGAGGTTCCTGTGTCCCTCCGTACTCCCAGCAAACACCTCTGAGAGAAAAGTGCCCTGGAGTTTCGCGCGCTGCCAAACAGTCTAGTCTCTCCCCCAATGTATCTGGATTCCCAGATTCTCTCCCGGAACTGGGTTTCCGTGTAGTCAGAATTGGGGCTCACCTCAGTCTGGCGCTTTTGTCTCCTTCCCTCCAGGGCGACTCAGCGGCACAGTCAACAGCCCATCCTCCGCGCACAATCCCCTGCGTGCCTCCGGTGCTCTGTTCTTCGCCGCCTCTCTGCATCTCTGCCCCACAGCCCAGTTTTCCCCAGTATGAGCCTGGCTTCCCCGGGTCTTTCCCGGAACTGGGGTTCAGTGCAGTTGGAACTGGGGGTTCAGCACAGTCCGGAGCTTTTGTCTCCTTCCCGCTAGGGCAATCCAGCGGCACAGGCAACAGACCCTCCTCTGCGCGCATTCCCGTGCGCGGCTCCGGCGCAGCTCCTCTGTGTCTCCGTCCCACAGCTCAGACTCCCCCAGCATGAGCCCGGCTTCCCAGGGTTTCGCCGGGAAATGGGGTTCAGTGCAGTCGGAGCTGGGGTTCAGCACAATCTGGCGCTTTTATCTCCTTCCCGCCAGAGAACGCCAGCCAGGCCGTCAGCCGCCCCTTCCTCTCCGGCTCCGTCTTCCCCGCACGCTCGCGGGCTCCTGTCTCCGCCTGTGTCTCCATACCTCAAGCTTTTACGGCTTCTCTGATTTTCCTTGTGGTTTTCTTTTTCCTTCTAATTGTGGGCATTTCAGTCAGCCAGCTTTCCTGTGGTTCTGGATGATGTCCGTTTTGATTTTTAGTTGTGTTTTTGATATTGTTGTGCCCGGCTGTAGGTTAGGTGTTTAACCTATGCCGCCATCTTGGTTTCTCCAAGTAGTTTTCATTGTGTTTTTTTTCAACATTTTACATCCTAACTTGTCACACAGAATACAAGTTGTGATATATTCCTTTCAAAAAGTTTCAATAGAATTTTATTTAATTTTGCATCAGGTAATTGTATTTTCCTGAATATATTAGTAACTTAATAAAACTTATAAGGCTTACCTTTTAAAAAAGAATAATGTTCTTATTTACAATTCAGAAAATGAAAAGTTGTTGAAATATTTCTATAACTTCCTGACATTATAATTGGCTCACTTTCTCATTTCTTTCTTCCTGTTGCATTCTCAATATTTTAAAAATTAATTTGTGTCACTATTTGCATAAGCCCACAATCTGCTAAAGTTTTTCTTTTGCTGAAGTTCAAAGAGTTCACATGTCAATTTTCATTCCCACTGTCATCAAGAGGCAATGTTATATGTCAATGAATATGCTTTGCTTAACTTCTATCAATCTCACACTGCAGGAAATAAGCCTAGTCACCCTTGAACTTATACTGTCAATCAGAAAATCAGAAAGCAGTATCATATGCTTGTAGCATTGTAAAATCCACATGTGGTTGACATGTTGAATGATTCATAAATATATGTCTTGTATCCCAAAAAAGAAGCAGAATTTGAATGAATAAGAGGCCAAAGTGATCTTAAAGCAGTCAAGTTATTTCCAGATCAGAAAATGGGAAATACATTTTTCATTAAGGGAGACAGAGTGAATACAACATAGGTCATTTGCTATAAATGGCTAGGTAAATTATACATTAAACATAAATGTAAATAATGATGTATATACATAATTTCTAAAGGGAAAATGGATATAATTAGTCTATGATCAAGACGGTATTAATAAAAGCCTAATTTAAGAATTGGTTATCAGTTTTAGCCTATTCATTGTTGGAAGGAAACCTTTTATTTTTTAAGATTAGTTGTCCATATACTGTATCTACCTTGTTTTTTAACAAATATTATGTGTTTTAATTATATACTTTGGTTGACTTTGATTTGGGTATTAACTTGTTGAATGGCTATATTAGAGATTTGTGACAAATTCTTACAGCTACACTTGTATATGACCATTAGAAAAAGTTTAAAAATAATTTCAAACATCCTAGTATATAAAAACCCACTGTTCATAACGACCAACCGAAGCTTTGACCAAACACCGAAAGTCAGTTCTGCAGTCAGTGCTGGGTTGCTGTGGTGACCCAGCACTGACTGCACTGGTGCGGGCTCAGAAAGCCAGCACTGACTGCCGAGGGGGCTGGGGATCAGGTCTGGAGAGAGGACCAAAGAGAGAGGCAGGGTCTGATCCACAGCCTCCATGGCAGCTGTTGATCAGACGTTGCCTCTCTCTTTCTATCCGGGCTTCACCAGCAGATGCACCTCTGTTTTTTTCCATGCCTCTGGGGGGGGTGGGGAGGACTGCTTATCAGCTCCACCTTTCTGATCAGGCCCGGATATAGGCCCAAAGATACTGACTGGAATAGAAACCGACCAATCAGAACCAAATCTGGGTGAACTGTGAGGAGCCAATGGCTGCCTAGGATGCAAAGCTTTTGACACTGACTGGCATAGAAACCAACCAATCAGAACCAAATTGGCCAGCAGAGGAGGGCAGTTGGGGATGAGATTAGGCTGGCAGGGGAGGGAAGTTGGGGGCAACCAGGCCAGCAGGGGAGGGTAATTGGGGGTGAGATCAAGTTGGCAGGGGAAGACTGTTGGGGGTGAGATCAGGCCAGCAGGGTAGGGCAGTTAGGGGTGATCAGGCAGACAGAGACAGTTGGGGGCACGATCAGGATGGCAGGGGAGGGCAATTAGGGGTGATCAGGCAGAAGGCAGAGGCAGTTAGGGGTGATCAGGCAGGGAGGCAGAGAGGTTAGGGGCAATCAGGCTGGCAGTGGCAGTTAGGGGTGATCTGGCAGGCAGGCAGGTTGAGCAGTTAGGAGCCTGTGGTCCCAGATTGCGAGAGGGATGTCTGACTGCCGGTTTAGGCCCAATCCCTGTGGCAGTCGGACATTCCCCAAGGGGTCCCCAATTGGAGAGGGTGCAGGCTGGGCTGAGGGAACCCCCCCCTCCATGTACGAATTTTGTGCACCAGGCCACTAGTTGTTAATATTGCTCTGATTCATTTAAGGTTGGAGAATTCCTATAGCTGGTATTCATTTTAGGAACTTTGGTTAAAATTCTAAGTTTTCTTTGGTAGTTGAACTTTTAAAAATTATTTGATGTGTACATTTGTGTACATTTTGAAGAAATAAAGTGAATAAATTGGTCTTACATATAGTCTTTCTAGCTATCAAATAAAGGTATTACCTTTCCATTTCTCAAATTAAATAATAAAATTAAAAAAAATAAAAGTGAATTGCCATTTCCTTATTTGTAATATTTAAGAAAATTTTCCTCAACATGTCACTGTGAATTCTGTTATATTGTATGTGGAATGCTTTTTAATAGAATAATTTTAGATGTTGATAATATATATTTCAAATTTAATATGGTAACTCAGATCACCAAAACATCACAAATCTAAACATCACTTATGGATCATAAATACTATGAATCTTGATTTATTATTTATTTTAATAGATTATTAAACAAAGAGTATGCATGTCTTTATAAATAAAATAAAGAGATGATATATTTTCCCTTTTTTCAAAAATTACCTTGTTTAACTCTAATGTATTTTCTGTGCTCTGTCAATCACAACTGTTTTGGACTTTCTGTAATTGGTGAAGTAATTGCTTTTCATGCTTTTAAATCATATGTGCATTTTGTAACATTAATCAATTTCCTGCTGTGCCCTGAGTTAAATTAAATTATAATACTAATACCAGAAGGGTTCCCAATAGCTCTTTCTCTGTACTTTAATAAAGCAATCATCAGTGTATGATCAGAATTTTTTATTTTATAAATAGAATATACAGAACAACTGTTTTGCTAGAGCTGACAGCTGACATCTACTTTTGTTTAGTGCTTGCTGTTCTGTAATAGCAAAACTGTAGAAGAATATATTATAAACAGTTGATGTGGAACAACTGTGTATGACTCCAAACTGTAGCAATTCCTTTTTTCTTCTGCAGCTGCCTGCCCCGTGCTTTCTCATTTGATGAAAATGAATGTAGAGTGAATGTAAATACATTTCTGCTCTATTCTCACTTTCATGGCTACATCACTCTAGTCAAGCAGTTAATTTAAACCAGTACATTGAGAACTTACAGGTTATAGCAAAGTGGATTTCATGCCTCAAGTAGTTCTAATTGGAGCTTTACCCAAAACTTAAACCAGCGGACAGAGCTTCATGACCACTATATGAAAATATCCTGGTTGCATTATAGAGAAAGATAATTATGCAGGGATGTGATACATGTAGATCAAAGTTAGAGGGCAACTATTTAAACTATTAAATCATCAGACCTTAATATTAATAATGTTATGATTAGGCACATTTAAAAATTAAACCGTGCTGAAGTTTGACATGAAAAATAGATCATAAAACATAAGCAAGAATGAATTTCAATATCTAAAAATGGAAAATTATTATCAAACTTTTTATTGAAAAGAATATTATGATTTCCTCAAGAGTTCTTGCAATTAAATAGAATATAGCCTTCCATCTTGTTTAAAAATGGACTCTTGCAATAGGACCTTAAAATAAAATATATGTGATTTGATTGCCTAAGAAGTCATAGGTAAAGTGTGACAAGAAAAAAATATTTTACAAAGATAAAAATAGACTTTAATGTTGAGATTTTTTAATGTTTTATGGTAAATATATTCTTATGGAGGTATAAAATTATGTGAGTTGTTATATATAATTTAATGTGTTATTGAACTATTAAAAGACATTTTTAAAGATGTTTATAGCAATTGTACCATAAAGCAAAAGTAATATTAAAATAGCGAATATTTTAATTGAAGAAATAAAACTGAAGATTATAAAATATTTGTAGAAATAAAACTGAAGATTATAAAATATATGTAGAAGAAGAAGCTATAATAAATACAAGTGTTTGAAAATGACAAATGAAATGGCAAAAACATGCCAAGGAAACTTCTAATGAATTAAGAAAATATTTTCTACCTTTTCCTTTATAATTCTTTTGCTGTAGAAGACTTGATAAAGTAATTTAAAAATTTCTTTTATTAATGAAAAGTTTTCTTCTCTTACCAGCCATGCATAGTATCATATCATTGTTGTTTTTAAATAAAATTCTGTCATTTTACATCACAACAATTGAAACAAAAATATGTGAAAGTATGATAACAATGCTTTAAGCCTTATTTATGTGCAATTCTTTGTGCTCATGAAATGTTTCTAGGGCAGGATGGAGGGCTGTTAAGAAAGACTGATATCATACAGGCATGTCAATCACATTTAATAGGCGCTGGTGGAAGGTAATCTCCTTCTCCCCATCAGTCTCCAGCAGACTGGTAGACAGAACTCATTACTGTGCAAATGAACCTGCCAGATGCTTCAGCCATTTGCCTCACTAGAGGTCACAAAGAGTTGACACCACTTAAAACTGGTTAAATCTGGTCAGGGAAAGATCAGGAGACAGAAGAGCTTTGTAGGTCGAAATAAGCAGTATCATATTGACAATAACCTTAAAGGAGCTAAAAACATCCACCTGGAATTGTGGGAGGAAATAAGTTTGCATCACAATGGTTCATGTGTTTAAAATTAGTTCATCCATCATTTACTATATACAAAAAATATGCATTTACGATATCCAGTATGATGGTAACAAAATGTCAGCTCAGCATCCTTTATCATATAAAGATCTATAGATTTTTAAAAAGTTCACATCACTTTCAATGGGCTATCTTTTGACTTAGAAATACTCAGAGTCTTGCTGGAGTGGCTCATTTGGTTGAGTGTATTCTTGAGCACCAAAGGGTTGCAAGTCAGGGCACATACCTGGATTGTGGATTAGATCCCCAGTGGGGGCAGGTATGGACGACGACAACTGATCAATGTTTCTCTCTCTCTCTCTCTCTCTCTCTCTCTCTCTCTCTCTCTCTCCCTCCCTCCCTCCCTCTCTCATTTATCTATTTCCCAAAAGCACCATCTTATTAATAATGATGGTAATACTAATTATTATTGTTAGCTCCATTGATAGTTTCTTTTTGTTGTTGAAGTTTAAAAAAATTTTTTTTTTTTTAGAGACAGAGGAAGGGAGAGGGATAGAGGATATATAGAGAGAAATATCGATGAGAAACATTGATCCGCTGCGTCCTTCCCACCCCGTACTGGAGATTGAGCACACAACCGGGCTTGTGTCCTGACGAGGAATCAAACTGTTAACCTCTTGGTTCATGGGTCCACGTTCAACCACTGAGCACACCAGCCAGGCAATAGTTAGTTTCTTTGAGGGGCTCTGCTAAACTTCATCTTGTTTAATTTTCAAAGCTGCTCAGTGAATTAAGCATCATTATCTTTATTTTACTGTTGAGGAAATTAGAGCTATAAGAAGTTGTAATTTGCATATAGTCATCAGTTTAAAAGCACAAATGTTTTAATGTAGACTCAAGTGTGTCTGACTCCAAAGTCTAATCTACTAGAGTCTCACTGTTTTCTTATTACTTCTCACTTTATTCTATTTGTCTTCAATAATATATATATGTAGGTATAATGAGAACAAACTTATTTAAATATAAAATAATCTAAAATGTCTCTCCTTAGGAAGCCAATTATAATTTATAAATATAATTTTAGGTTATTACTAAATGAATACTTCTTAGATCAATAATTTCAGGACAATCACTTAATATTCAATTTAAGGAAAGAAAAATGAACAAATAATTTTAATACTACTCTCAATAATGACTAATATTTAGTCTTTTTTTAAGGCACTCTCTTCAGTGGCATTCAAATAAACTAGAGTAAATTCTTACAATAAAACTATCATGGAGAATAACCAGGAATTTTTATTTTTTCTCCAATATCTTTTCTCATTCTCAATTCAGTTTGACATCCATGTAGCCCTTTTCTCCAAATCTTAAATTCTCTGGTGAAATTAAATTAAATTCATAATATCTAAATGCCCCTAGTTTTCTTTATTTCTCTGTTCAGAGAACAAAAAAGATCTGAAATGAAGCCAGTTATGGCTCCAATTTCTTACTCTAATAAAATACCATGTTATGAAAATAATGTATTCAGTTATTTCATTTTAAATAGAAAATATTTATGTGGGAGAGTTAGTCAGTTTAAAACTTCTTAACTATATCCATGGGACAATAAAGTAAATGACTATAAGTACCTGATAGTGACAAATATTCTGTGTTCAATACTACCTTAATTTAATTGTAACATCTATGCAAATAACTGAATATTGGACTGATATTTTTCTAAATAGAGAAAAACTCATAAAATTAACTAACATTTATATTTAACATATTTTCCTAGTGGACTTTCCAATGTTTCTCTAGCTATGATTCCAAAGTTAACCTTTCAAAGATGAAAGAACTAAAAACAAACAAAGCAATGTGAGAGGAATACCGGAAAGATTGTATCTTTGAAAGACAGAAGAAGAAAGAGAATGTGACAGAGACAGAGGGAAAGATCAGAGATACACTAATCATAACAAATATTCTAGCCCAGAAGGGAACACTGGAAATTATAAACTAATGATGGGCAAGCCTTTCAAGGTTTAAAGATTGGGTCCAGATAAGAAACTCCACATGCTTGTGACTATCCTAACCTTTCTCAGAGAGGTTGAACTCAGATTGGAAATATGAGAAAAAGCTTTCCTGTAAAAATTTCTCCTTCCAGAGTCAGTCCAGCTGGAAATGCATAGAAGCATGAAAATGAAAAAAGAAAACAAATAGAAATAAGCTAACCAAATTTTGAACGATAGGAAAGGTTCATTTGGGGTTGAGTAGGCATAGGTCACTTTGTTTTTACATCTGAATTGATTGTTCCCTTGTTCCTAATAAGATAACTTTGTTGTTTTTTATAAATGAGCCTTCATGGAAATAGTTCATCATGTCTTCACAAAGACCTGGGATTATTATTTTTTCCCTGAGAAAGAGTTTAAAACATCATACAAAAGTGTTGAAGGAAAGGACATGGTTTTAGATTAGGGCATAGTGGTTGAAATAGAAAGTAATTAATGAGAACATTCTTGCAAATGGTGCAGATAGCAAAATGACGGAATTATGCTATATTATAATAGACTCAGGAAACCTTTGAAGGCTAGAATTTTGACAGAGTGATATAAAGAGATCTATGTACAAATTACAGTATTAATGCTCTAATGCCATTTTTTTCTAAAGAAAAACATTATAATTACAGAACCAATTATCTCAATCTGTAATAATGCACTGAATAACTGTCTACATATTCATATCTAAACTTATTTTATAGCTCAAGGAACAAAAACCACAGGTTAGGAAAACAAAACTGATGAGTATTTTACTTTGATATGAAGAATAAGAGTTTTAGGCTATGCTAGACAAGAGAAATAACTATATGTTTTAACAATCTCTCTCAAATTAAACAAAAAAAATTGCATTTTCAAAGTCTGAATTCTAATATCTCATGCACATAGAACCATATTTTGTCCTTATAAAGTACAAACCAACTTAATCATGTTTTAACAGTGGAAAACATCAATTCAATTATGTCAGCGATGAATCTAGTGGCAGACATAACCCAAGCAGGAATCCAGCTTCAATTTTCTGTGACTCTTTTTGCAATGCCCTCTTCCCAGGTTGGCTTAGGCTTCTGGCTTCCTTAGTGGAGAGAATGGCTGCTACTAATAACCAGGGCCATAAGTTCTTTATTTAATATAAAGAAATAAGGAAAGCTTCAACTCTTATTATTATCATATAAATGCCTGAATTTGGTCAGGGAATCCTAGCTCTTATTTATTGAGGCTACTACTCATTCCTAAACCAACCTTTCAACAAAGGGATAAGATTATGTTGATTGGATAGTGCCACTGGGGGCCTATACATGGAGCTTGGTAGGGTTTAATACTATCAAAATCATAAAGATAAATAACATTAGAAGAAAGCTTTGTCCCAAAAGAAAAATCTGGATGCTGTTAGAAAAAAGAAATGGGATAGCTGATAAACAGAAAAACAATGACTACTAAATACAGTAATAAATATAATGAATATAGAGAAAACAGTCAATGTATAAGGAAGACCATAAAAATAACAACATAATAAAACTCTTATTTCTCTATATTATTGTTTTAGATTGAATAATTATATATTAAATGTAATGCTTTATACAAGACCTTAATTTTATAAAAGTAACTTAAATCTGTTCATATAACAGGAAAGTTAAGATATCTGCATTTAGCTATGTACCACCTCTTAACAGTTTGCCCTCACTCCTACCTTTTCAGTCCCTATTACTCATCACCTTCAAAAAAATTTCAAGCAAACCAAATTTAAAAAGAAATGAAGCTAAAGAGATAATTGTATTTAAAAAATGGCAGTTTGTATCTTTATTTAAAATATTAAGATCAGCCAAAGTAATTTTGAGAAAAAAGGATCAAAGTTCGAGGTATCATGCTCCCTGGTTTCAAAGCTATAGTAATTGAAACAGTATGCTACTGGAAAAAACAACAACAACAATCGGCCTGCAGACAGAAACAATTGCCCTACCTTGTTTGAAAACCTCTTGTCCTACCCTATGGTCAGTAGCCTGAGGATAATCAAGACTGAATACAATCAGACTGCAGGCAGAGGCAGGTCACTGGAGACTTTGAGTCTTTGCCTGATCTAATTCTGGGCCCAGGACTAGGAAAAGCAGACCATGGTTCATATTTTGGTTCTTTCCAAAGGCACCCAGCCCAAGCAGAGGGAGCCACAAACTATGGATTGCTGAGAGCTCCAAACAGGGTACTCAGGGCCAGTCACAAACAGTATCTGACACTGTCTTGAACTAGAGGTTGGGAGGCATAGCAGATCTACCTAATACATAGACACAAACACAAATAGGCCCCAAATGAAAGAACAAGAGAATTCTCCAGAAGAAGAGATAAATGAAATAGAGATAAGAAATTTATCAGACATCAAGTTCAGAATAATGATGGCAAAGATGCTCAACAGCATGAGAAAAGATATAATAACTATGAAGAATGACATAGCACTAATAAAGAACATGGTAGAAAGAATACACAGAAGATTAGGGGAATCTGAGGATCAGATCAGTGAATTAGAAGACAGAGTAGAAAAAAATCACTCAATCAGAGATCCAAAAAGGAAAAAAAAAATTAAAAAACAGGACGACAGCCCAGCTGGCATGGCTCAGTAGCTGAGCGCCAACCTATGAACCAGGAGGTCACAGTTTGATTCTAGGTCAAGGCACTGCTGGGGTTGTGGGCTGGATCTCCAGTAAGGGACATGCAAGAGGCAGCTGATCAATTGATCAATAGTTCTATCTCATCATTGATGTTTCTATTTCTTTATCCCTCTCCCTTCCTCTCTGGAATCAATAAAAATATATTTTTAAAAAGAAGCTAATTCAATATTGTAGAAAAGAACAGAGCATAAAGGTGGCAATGGGAAAAAGAGAAGCCTATGTATTCAAAAGGTATGTAAGAGCTCAAAACTAATAGGGCTTAGAGAGAAATAGGAAAAGGGAAATGAGGGAAAGAAAGATGTAAAATGACTGGATAAATGGATCTTGACAATAACTGATTCAGAAGACAATGGAAGAAGGGGACTGTGAATGCAATTCAGTGTTGGATATTTTTTCATTTGAGACATCCAGATGGAGAATTTAAGTAGGCAGATCAAAACAAACTTTGCATGTTATTAAATCAAGTAGTACAGAAGAACTTATGGTGAAAAGAACAGCAAAAGAGACCATCAACAAAACAACAATCTCTTGTATCAGAGAACATACTTGTCAATGATTCATCTGATACAGGTTTAACCTCCAAAATATATAGGGAACTCAAACAATTTAACAAAAGGAAGAAAATCCAATTAAAAATGGGCAAAGGGCCTAAATAGACACTTATCCAAAGTGGACATACAGGTGGCCAAGAGACATATGAAAAAATGCTCAAAGTCACTGATCACCAGAGATACAAATTAAAAGGACAATGAGGTATCACCTCACACCTGTCAGATTGCTACCATCAACAAATCAATAAATGACAAGTGCTGGCAAAGATGTGGAGAAAAGGGAACTCTAGTATACTGCTGATGGGACTGCAGACTGGTGAAGCCACTGTGGAAAACAGTATGGTGTTTCCTCAAAAAAATTAAAAATGGAAATGCCATTTGATTCAGTGATCCCACTTCTAGGAATATATCCTAAGAAATCTGAAACAGCAATCAGAAAGAATGTATGTACCCCTATGTTCATAGCTGCACAATTTACAATAGCTGTGATATGAAAACAACCCATGTGCCCATCAGTAGAGGAATGGATAAAAAGCGATGGTACATTTACACCATGGAATGTGATGCAGCAGTAAAAAAGAAGGATCTCTTACCCTTTGAGACAGCATGGAGGGACCTGGCAAGTATTATGCTAAGCGAAATAAGCCAGTCAGAGAAAGACAAGTATCACAGGATCTCACTTATATGTGGAATCTAATGAGCAAAATAAACTGTTGAATAAAATAGATCCAGAGACCTAGAACATGGAACAGACTGCCTAATCTCAGAGGCAAGGTGGGTGTAGGTGGATGGGTGGGAGGAGATCAACCAAAGAACGTGCATGCATAACCCATGGACACAGACAATAGAGCGTGGCAGCCTGTGATAATTTGTCACAGAAGCAATAGAAAAAAACAATGTATATGAAATCAAGCTTGTTGACTAGGTTATTTAACTCATATTACTTATTGTTTTCTTTCAATTTCTAAAACTGATATGGCAAATCATTTTTTTGTCAATTTTTCTTCTATTTCCATTCCTGTTTCCTTTATTTATATGCTAAAGAACTATAGTTTAGGCATAATATATACTCCTAGTATCTCCCACAAAAGGAAACAAGGAAATTATTTCAACAGCCTGGTAAGTATTAATGAGGGCATGTATTAAGGGAGAGATATTCATAATGCAAATAGGACATTGATGTTAAAAAACATTTAAACTTGATAAGACATGCCAATACAGCAAATAAGTGATATGAAAGAGCACATATTTAAGCCTGAACTTTAGGTTTTTATGTTGAATAACTGTGAAGATGCCAATACAAAAAATATAATGTAATACACCTTCGTAGGAAACATCTTTTACTTTTGCACTATAAAATATCTGAATACTCATCCTTGAAGGGAAACCCATGAAGGTGTTAAGTCCCCTGTAGCTTCCCTTGGTGGTTAAAGAGGCTGATTGTTCTTTCCCCTCCCAGATAGGCGTGATCCAAGTTGAAGTTTGGCATCATATACAGCCAGTAGTAGTAGTGGGGGTGTTCTCACAGGATGATCATGTGCTCCTGACCATGTTTCCTGCTGCTTAACCCAAACAGGGTCTGGCCATTTCCAAGCCTTTTCTCCAGGCTCTTATGCAAGAGCCACATGCAATATGACCTTTCAGCTCTAGAAGCAAGGCTTTATACAAAATAAAAACAATTGACAAAGAATTTAACATGCATTATAGAGTAAACTACACGGAAATGATAACAAAGCCAGACATTGTAGCTTCTAATTGAATATAGTGTTCTACTTGGGTTCATCTTGAACTTTGAACTATTCTTTAATTGTAAATTAATCATAGTTGAGACTACATTTAAATTTTTTTCTAGATTATGTATCCACACATATTGATTGTCTAATTATTCAAAAAGGAAAACATGAATTATTTCAATTTAGATTGTCAAATTAATTTACATTTTAAATGTACAAATCATTTTATAGTATATTTCAAAATTAAAATAAAAGCTTTATTAAAAATATATTCTTAGAAAATAAAATGAAGTGAGTATAGATATTTTATAAAATATAGAGAAATGAATTAAGAAAAATATTATCACACCATTGATTATTTAGAACAATATAACCTTGTAAATATGTGTCTGCCTTTTCTCTCATTTTTCTATGAATTTTTTTTTATTTTATATATTTATGATTGTAGAAAATCTTGTACTTAACTTTTAACTCCTAACAGTTGTATAATACCTACTCTTTACTTAATGCTTATCTCATAGTGATCATATACTATTTTATTCTTACAATTTTTGCATAATATATTATGAATGGTGCCATAATTTTAGATTGCTTTTCTATAGTAGATTATCAGAAGTGGAAATTGTAAAACAAAACATACAAACTTTTAAAATTTCTTGAAGCCTCCCTAGTGGTGGGTTTTATCTGTATTATTTAATACTACTTTGAGTTGTTATTGTTGTGAAGGAAATGTAAAATATGCCAAGAAGACAATAACAAAATATATACTTATATTTACTCTTAATATGTAGATTGATAATTTTTGATGGAATCTCTAAAGCCACTTTAATATGTACATTAATTTATAATCTCCTATTGTCAAGCAGTCTTAACCATACAGTTTGACTATCGCTTAAGACTGTCAGCAAGTATATATTAACAAAATTTGATCAGGAAGCATTCTACAAACAGATGTAGGTAAAAGAGAGAAATTGAGAATTCATTTTTTATACATATATAAAAATGGAAAGGCTTGATTTCTCTGTATCCAAGTAACTAGATCAACTTTGATAAAGCAGTATATTTAACCCTTTGCACTCGCTTGCTTTTTTCTCGATTCCTTTATTCTAATGCTAACCGCTAACCGTGTCGAGTCACACTCAACATCTGAGTGCAAAAGGTTAAAAATAGAAAATTATCACTTATTCTAGAACTATTATATTAATATAAATATTATATCTATGAATAAATTATATCAAAAACAAACTAAATTATGACTCAAGCTTCCCCTTTCATATTTGTAGTTAGATCAGGTAGTCTTACAATACTTATGAGGTAACTGAAAATTGTCAAAGGAGATCTGTTAAAATTATAAAAGTATTGGTTAGTGGTTATTAAAGAAAAACTGCAATAATTGGTTTTATTGTGCTTACAGTAGAGAAGATAAACTCTAATAAAGCCTGCAAACAAAAAGTAATGCAAGGCAATGAATCACCCTTATTCTCTAAGAAAACAAAAGAGCTTATATTAGAGCAGAGTTTAATAATCCTAGACCAAAAACAATCCTAATTTTAAGATTTTAAAGATTTCAGCTGTACTTGACACTTGTTCTACTGAGATGTTTAAAAATTAACTTGAAAATCTAGTAGTCTGCAAGTTTGCTCGTAAGAGTTTTACCTTTAGAATAGACTCTAGTATTTTATGAATATCCTATCAACTTTGATGCTGTCAGTGCCCTTCAGCCAAAACCACCAGGAACACACATGTAGTGAACAAGTTGTGTTTATCACCAGTTGCAGTGAGGGAGAACACTCGCCATGGGAACCCTGATGAATCTCAGTAAGTTGGTGTCAGAAAGAACTTGAATAATTGGGGCATTGGTTGAATACTATGGCGAGAGGTCTAAAGAGAGAAGGTGGTTTGTTTTCAACTGGGTGTCAGGAAGTGGGGACAGTTTTGTGATTGAGTATACCAACAAGTCTTATCGTTTATAAGGAGCATAGATTAGAAAAGGATGAAGATATAGTAAGTAAAAAAGTAGGAATCACTCATTTAATGAGAGATGGGGGGTGTTTGATATTTTGTGGGTTGCTCAGTGACTGTTGTCAATAAATATTTTTTGAGATTATGTTCAATGGGAGCACAGCATGGCTTAATTTTATGCATCTGGTAAACGTGTAAAAACACTGAGGCTTAGTTGTAAGCATGATTTGTTGCTCAAGGTCCAATGTCAAGGGCTGTCTTTTTTTCTTTAAAAGTTTTTATTTTTATTGATTTGAGAGAAAGAGAGAGAGATGAAAGGAGACAGAGAGAGAGAGAGAGAGAGAGAGAGAGAGAGAGAGAGAGAGAGAGAAACATTGATTTGTTGTTCCACTTATTTATGCATTCATTAGTTGATTCTTGTAAGTGCCCTGATGAGGCAACCTTAGTGTATCTAGATGATGTGCTAACCAACTGCCAGGGCCAGGGCCGGGCTGCCTTTTTTTTTTTTTACACTATAAATAGTATTAAAAAATAAAAAGTGGGAAGATGGTGTTTCCTTGGTTTTAATAAAACCTCTTTTTATTATTAACTATGTGATATTGGGTAGTTTTGCACATCCTATCTAATAAAAGGGTAATATGCAAATTAACCATCACTCTGTGACAAAATGGCAGCGCCCATGGCCACAAGATGGCGGCGCCCAGTCCTCTTAGCCCCGAGCCCCAGCGGAGTCCCCAAGTCTGCCCAACAGTGGCAGTCCAGGGTGTCTAGCTGGGAGGCGCCCGCCCCACACACAGCAATCCCTGCCCAGTGGCGGCAGTCCGGGGTGTCTGGCTGGTTGCCTCCGAGCCGCGCGCGATCCGGGGCGAAGCGAGCCGCGGGGCTTGGGGCCGGGGTGTCAGGCTGGCAGTGCAGTGCACCCCCAATGAGCGATCTTCAGGCCAGGGAAGGCACCCACCTGGCTATCCGCAGCCAGGCTGAGATGGCAGCCTGGGCAGAGGTCTCAGCCTGGCCAGGGCCCGAACCCCTCCAGCGGTGGCAGCCTGGGGTCTTGACCATTGAATCACACCAGCCAGGCAGATATGGAGGAATCTTAAATGTTTCTTTTTTTATAATATATATTTTATTGATTTTTTACAGAGAGGAAGGGAAAGGGATAGAGAGCTAGAAACATCTATGAGAAAGAAACATCGATCAGCTGCCTCCTGCACACTCCCCACTGGGTATGTGCCCCCAACCAAGGTACATGCCCTTGACCAGAATCGAACCTAGAACCCTTGAATCTGCAGGCCAGTGCTCCATCCACTGAGCCAAACCAGTTAGGACTGTCCAATATGCTAAAGAAAAAACCCTATCTAATAAAGAGGGAATATGCAAGGGAGGGCATTTGGGGGTGACCGGGGTGTCAGGGGAGGGCAATTAGGCATCGATTGGGCTGGCAGGGGAGTGGTTAAGGGGTGATCAGGCTGGCAGGCAGAGGGGTTAGGAGCAATCAGGAAGTCAGGCAGGCAAGTAGTTGGGAACCAGCAGTCTTAGATTGTGAAAGGGATGTCTGACTGCCTGTTTAGGCCCGATCCCATGGATCGGGCCTAAACAGGCAGTCAGACATCCCCCAAGGGGTCCCAGATTGGAGAGGGTGCAGGTTGGGCTGAGAGACCCCCCCATGCACGAATTTCGTGCACCGGGCCTCTAGTATTTAAGAAAATTTTATACTTGCTATATTTTTATTAGCTAAAATATTAGTGACATATTTTCTGAAGCCAATTAAAATATTTCTCTATTTGAAATTTATTTAATTTTTTTCCTTGTGCAAACTATGGTTACATTAAAATTCTTTTCTAATAGTTTTTCAGTATTACATAGCATTTCATAAGGAACATAGAGAATTTACCCTGAAGACTCACCAGAAAATTGGGCTAGCCTCCCTAAACTGATTTGTAGGTGTATTACCCTGCATGAGAATTTATAGCTGGATGAAACAGAGCATGAAAAAAGGTAAAGATTCATCGTAATCAGATAAGAGCAAAAAAGTCAGTGCTTGAGCACATTCCTTAAGAAAATTATTACCAACTCTGACCTTTGGGGAACCATTATAAAAACTATAAGGAATATCAAATGGATTTGATGTTTTTTAAAAAAGAAAACTCATCTTTGATTTCACAATATAAGAATAGGTATAAAAGATTTTGTTCCTCCAATACATATTAAGATAGGGCAGAGCTAAAAAATTTGCTTTGTTAGCAAAATGTGAAGCCAAAGTAATTCAATTTAATTACCTAGTGATGTATTTTATGTGGGCTTTTACTTAAGCAATGCTTTAGAAACTGATTCTATGAGGTAAGTGAATTCTGTCATTTTTGATAGAGTAAGCAGGTTTTCAGTGCTTTTTAAAGAAAATTTTAAGATTAGAATTACAATCTTAATTTACAACAAATATTCATTATTTAAATTACTAAAATGCCACCTAAATTTGGGTTAAATTACATGGTGTTACACCAAAATGCCTCCACTTCTAACTCTCAGAGGTAATACCTCTCTTCAGATCTGTACATTTATGTTTTTAAAAAAATAGCACAGATTAATGAGAAATTATTCTCTTAATAAAAAATTCTAAGAACTTCTAAATCTAAGATAAATTTTATTTTAGACAAATGTATTACTCTTGTGTGAATTTAGTGCCATTCATAGTATATGAATTAGTTTGTAAGGTTTTGGTAGTTTTTCCTTCAAAATTAGAAATTTAAAAATTACACTGAAATACTTAAACCAAAAAGCTCATATATTAGTAAGAAATAATCTGATTTCTACTTTAGCAGATTCCAAATTTATAAACATTTATTTTCATTATATCAAAAAAGGAAAAAATATCTATTTTCAAAACTGGCTAATCCTCTTTCAGGACAAAGGCCTTTAAAACTTTTCCTGTTGTCATAGTTTATTTCTTCACAGCCAGTTCCTTCAGAGCAGCACTGAATGGACTGCACTTTTTCTGAGGCGTATACTGTTACATTTAGCTACCAAGCTGGCCACTTCACTCTGAACTTTGTTATCATTTCAACTGTTCCCTTCCATTGGTTGTTATTATTACTGTCACCAGAATGCTTCTAGTGGTGGAGCTATTCAAGTAGAACAAAACAAAACAAAACAAAACAAAACAAAATAAAACAAAAACCATCAATATTTTCTCAGGCTGTGTTCCCCAGAAAACCAACTCTGAGATGGAGATAAGAGTGAAAGAATTACTGAGGAGCTTTAATCCTTTGCACTCAATTGCTTTTTTCTCGATTCCTTTATTATATTTAGGATTTAATGCTAACCGTGTCGAGTCACACTCGACATCCGAGTGCAAAAGGTTAAAGATCTCGTTGAAGGAAATTAATGAAACTCAGTTGGACGAGGAAGACGACGAACTGTGACCAGAACTCAGAAAATCTGAGGCTGAAATATTCCTGCAGAATTTTCCCTGTGGAACCAAGGGGTCTCACTTTGATACCCTCATGTGAACTGGCATTGCTTGAAGTTCACCCTAATATGGGGGTGTGGCTTTGTGTAAGGCCTTGCTCCTGAGATCAGGCAGTCCTCAAAGGGCACAGTCCTTATTTCCTGAAGGCGATGTGGGTGGTCCATCACAGTGTATATCTGGACACTATGTATCTATCCTTCATACTTGGATCTGCAGACAGAAAGAGTCCTTATTCTTCTGATCAAAATTGCTTCACTAAAAAGAAAAAAAAATCTGCTATGCTCCTTTTAAAAAACATGCTAAGTGAAATAAGCCAGTCCATGAAAGAAAAATACCACATGATCTCACTCATCTATGGATAATAAAGAAAATTATAAGCTGTTGAACAAAAAGATAGATACAGAGACAGTAAAGCATCAAACAGAAGGTCAAATTACAGCAGGATGGTTAGGGAGAAATGGGGGAGATAAGAGATCAACCGAAGGACTTGTATGTAAGCATATAAGCATAACCAATGGGCACAAAACTCTGGGGGAGTGAGGGCATGTATGGGAGTGGGGTGGGGTGGCAATGGTAAGATATGTACACATATAATTCCTTAATAAAAAAATAAAAAATATATTTTTAAAATAAATATAAACATCTTACCTAATAATAGACAAACATGTAAATTGACCGTGCCTCTGCTATGCCACCAGCCAATCAGGAGTGATATGCAAATTAACCCAACAAAGATGGAAGTTAATTTGCATACACAGGCACCGAGTGACGGAGGCAGGACGCTTGGCGACAACGCAGGCATTCTGCCCCACTCCCGTCTCTCAGGGCCTTTGGGCAGCATGGAAAGGCAGGGCTGGAGCGGAAAGAGGCTGGGCCGGAGTGGAAAGGCGGTGCCGGCAGCCAGGGAAAGGAAAGCCCATTCTAGCACGAATCTTCGTGCATTGGGCTTCTAGTCTATGTATAATTGACTTTCCTGCCACAGGGGTTTAGAGTGTATGTGTGTCTACTGTGTATTTTTGAAGTTACTACACTAAAAAAAAGAATAAAATTTCCTCAAAATATATATGTAAAGTCAGTGTTTGTGTCAAGGCATTCTATTTTCCCACTACATCAAACTGTATAAGACTTACGCAGTCAGGACTGCAGAAGACTCTAGGACTGTAGAAATTTAAAAAGCAGTTTTTGTGGGTCATGAAAAAAACTTAGCAATCATCTATGGAACACATAGGAGCCCCACTGGAAAATATGGAAAACTTTGAGGTGTAAATTATACAACTATAGTTATTTTCAACTGCTAAATACTTTAGAATTCTGTAATGAAAAAATATTTTTGTTAATGTAAAAATCCCAAGCTGTATCTATCATAATATGCAATAGCTAGATATTTTATTGCTCTAAAAAATAGGTAGAAATTAGATTTTAAACATTTTCTTGGAAAAAATTGAATAACTCTTGTGCAAATATATGAATGTCTACTATTTCCATGAGCAAGGATGATTTTTCTCATTTATAAAATGAGGGCATTAGTAACAGCCCTATTGGGTTATTGTGAAAATCAATTACTTAATGCATGTAAAACACTGAACACCCTGCCCAATATATTGTACCTATCCAATAAGTGTTCATGCTTATTTTTGTTCTTGTTAATGTGAAACTTTTATTACAGCATTATAAAAAATAGCTAATATGCATTGAGGCATTCTATGACATATTTGGCAATAACTTATAAAGTTAACATTCTCCTATGCTAAAGTGTTAATTCAAAAACACATTTTAAAATGTTTGTATTTACTTTTATTTCTGGACTAGAGGCCCGGTGCATGAAATTTGTGCATGGACGGGGGGTTCCCTGAGCTCTGCCTACACCCTCTCCAATCTGGGACCCCTCAGGGGATGTCTGACTGCCAGACGTCTGACTGCCACTTCTGCCTGCCAGCCTGATCACCCCCTAACCACTCCCCTACCAGCCTGATTGCCGCCTAACTGCTCCCCTGCCATCCTGATTGCCCCCAACTTCCCTTCCCTGCCAGCCCGGTCACCCTAACTGCCCTCTCCTACGGGCCTGGTCCCCCCCAACTACCATCCCCTGCCGACCCTGTCATCCCTAACTGCCCTCCTCTGCTGGCCTGGTCGCCCCTAACTGCCCTCCCCTGCAGACCTGGTCCCCCCCCAACTGCTCTCCCTCCCCTGCAGGCTCAGTTGTCCCCACTGCCCTCCCTAGCTGGCCTGATCCCCCACAACTGCCCTCCTCTGCCGGCCATCTTGTGATGGCCATCTTGTGACCACATGGTGGCGGCCATCTTTTGTGAGGGTGTGATGGTCAATTTGCATATTACCTCTTTATTATATAGGATACCATCTGTTTCACTGCCAATTCAATGCTAACTATTGCCGATGGATAAGTTTTACAGATATAGTTATTGTTTTTTAAGATAAATCAATTTATGAAAAATAATTAATTTCTGAATGAACTCAGGCAGCTAAAAATAATTATCCAGTATTTTCAAAGCCACAGATTTTACACAAAACTATTCCCAGTCAAGCTAATTTTTTCATCCATATGAGGATATTTGATGATTTTAAAAGGGAATTAAAATCCTCTACTTAGATGTGAGTTCAAACTAGAGAGAGCATCAGGCTTGTGATGAAACATAATGCAATAAATAATTCACACAGTCAGGCAGACTGTAATACACTGGTAACTTATTCACATTGAGATAAACCACCCTAAACATATCAAACAAGTAAATGTTCTCTTCTTGGCCATTTTTATCTTATTTTCTGGAGAAGGTATGTGTGCATCCTAAATGATTGATTTACATTGGCAAGCACAATGACATTTTGAAGGTCAAAGCTCCTTCTCTGCCTGAACATTCATTGTCTATCCAAATAAAATGAAACCTAACAAGTCATTCCCTCCTTTTTAGCAAATGAAAAGAGAGATAAATCCCTCATCAAATTGCTTATGCTCTTGATGTGTAACAAGCACTTTCTTCCATCATCTCCCCTTCAGTCATTTTTCACAAGCCTCTGGTAAGAATTTGAATTTCTGATTTACTTAAGGAAATGTCTCTAGCATCTAATTATACTTAAGTCTTTTTTTAGGAGACAGTCTTTATACATTCACTTGTATTATTATCTGACCAAGACTTTCTCATTTAGATTCCAAGTAAATTTCAGTCATTATATCTGACTCAGCTGGTTTCCTGATGGTGATGTTGACTCACATTTCACATTAAATGTCTAATCTGCAGAGCAGTCCTTATTTGAATTAAGAAATCTAACAACATAAAGCCTAATGCAAAATTATTAAAAAGAGCACAAACATTGTCTAGAGAAAGGATTTCTATAAGAAAGCCAAGGGCACAGCATGGCTGACACCTACTAAGAGAGTGAAGATGTATAAAATAGTACACTTTAGAGAGCTTAGGCAAATGCTTTATAATTCCTGATTCTGAAGTGCATAATTAATAATTATATTCACTTTGACCCAAACAGCCATCTTTCTTTATAAAATTAATTTACTTATATTGTTTTTACTTCTCATTCTAAACGACATAGCTAAAGTAGAGTTATGCTCAATTTTTTTTTCCCCAATCAAATATTCAGTTAGGAAATAATACTGAATTTTCTAAAACTTATTTAGAAGTGCTATAACTTTATTAGCAAACAAACTTTTTGGTCATCTCAATAGATAATCTTGCCCTAGCCAGTTTGACTCTGAATTACAATAGCTACAATACACACTTTTGTGAAATGTTTCAATATCTACACTAATAAAAGAGAAAATGCTCATTGACCGTACCTCCGCTATGCCCACAGCCAATCAGGAGTGATATGCAAATTAACCCAGCAAAGATGGCAGGTAAATTTGCATACGCAGGCAGTGCAGGCAGAGGCCCTATGCGGCCTATGGGATCCAAGATGAGATGGGGACCTGAGCAAGCAGCGTCAGGCGGCTTGGACTGGGCAGGCGGTGCCCAATGCCGCCTGCCCGGGTCCAAGCCGCCCTGCCGCCTGCCTGGGTTCAAGCCGCCCTGTGATCACGGGGAGAACGGGCCAGGCCGAGCCGCCCCACGATCACGGGGCAAAGAGCCTGGGTCCAAGCTGCCCTGAGATCATGGGGTGAAGAGCCTGGGTCCAAGCTGACCCTGATCATGGGGTGAACAAGCCAGCAGACCCTGGCTAAGCTGCCCTGCAATCCCAGGCTAAGAAGCCACTCCGCTGACCAACCTGTGCTAGGGACCTGTTGGGGTGGGTGTTGTGGAGTCTGGGGCCTCTAGCCTTCAGCCATGGGAAGTCTCCCTCTCCCCAGAGTTAGGAGCACCAGCCCAGGTCTACCCAGCGGCCTGGTCCTGACTGCCGGGGTGAATTCCTGCAGGCTGGGGTTTGATCCCCACGCTTTAGCAGTAGGAGACCAGTGCCTTTGTTATTGTTGTGTGTCTGGGTTTTAATTGGACAAATGCTTGGTGGTCCCGGTCACCAGCTTAGTAAAATCTTTTAGGAGGAGAATTCTGTCTGGGTTTCCTCAAATTCCCTCAGCCCCTACTCACCCCTCTGTAAAGGCACAGAACAAGTGAGGCCCTTAAATAAAAACCAGAGGTCTCCAGCAACAGTGGGCCTCTCTCATCACAGTCATTTGGACTGGATGGCATTTGAGTATTTATCTAGACACCATGACAGAGAAACACAAGCTCAAGTCATGATCTCTGCTCTTAAAAAATTCACAATCTTATTAGAGCTAGTGGATGATAAAAGCACAGTAATGACATCAGAATGTAAGGCAACAATACAGAGAGGAACAGAGGTAATTGCTAGGGTGATTTTCCAACAATTAGTACAAAGAATATGTGCTGTGAGTTAAATTAAAAAAGTGTGTGGAAGTAGCTGCTTCATGAGTATGGCATCCCTTCCTATTTTAAAGGAAGCTGAGTTCCATTTGAACTGTGAACTATGCTATGATATCTGAGGCACAGGACAAGGAAGGCCCTAAGTGTACTATGCTTTGATATTTGAGTCATTCTTTATTGTTCAATGTAATTTATTTCTGTACACCTCAGTTTTGTAATAGTTAAATTACTAGAATAATACATCTTGCTATAAAATATTACTAGAAGATCAAATGATCAGATGACATTTATTGTTATTTTCTATAAATGAACACAATCTCTGGTATGCTAAAGTGATAGGTATTATAGAAATATTCAGATAGAGAGACCTACAGGCTTGATTACAAGTGAGGCATACTATCACAACCCAAATTTATTGCTTAAAAAAAAAGCAGGGAGCCAACTAGAAACTGAACCAAATATAAGCCCTTGAAGGGCAAATGTAAATTGGATAAGCTTTGCTATTACAAGAGCAAGAAGAAAAAAATTCAGATGCAAGAATGAAAACCGCATTGCATCCACTCTAAGTAGCTGTTAAAGAAAAAGAGTGGTATACTATGAAAATACTTAATACAGATTGTAAAGACATTTGTTCAAAGAGGATTTCCTAGAGTAGGTGATATTTCAGTTAATTTTTTTAAATATGAAGAGGTTAGCTAGATAAGAAAAAGGTGTAGGGGTCCTGAATTGCAGAGGTGTAGGAGTCCCGAATTGCAGAGGGACACCCCCTCACACACACACACAGTGCACAAATTTTGTGCACCGGGCCTCTAGTGTAATTTATTTGCTATTAAGTTGTTCTCAAGAGTTGGGATGGGAGAAGGAGAGTAAGGAGCTGGTCAAATGGGAAATGAGGAAAACCATGCATGAAAAGAAAAAGATATTATGTTAAAAGTTTTGTCCTTAATTCCTCCATCCTCATTTCTTCAGCTCCCAAGATAGCTTTATTTTAATTATATTCTTTTTTTTTCTTTTTTTGCAGGTTCCTTCCATTCTTTTGTCTTTATTAGCAATGCTGCAACAATGACATATATAATTTTTTCTCCTATGCAGATATATCTATAGGATAAATTTTTAGAAGCAAATTTGCTGGGTCAAAGATTATGAGCTTTTGTAATTTTGATAGATGTTGATAAATTTCTCATCATAGAGATTATACCAATTTATTCTTCCATCAATAATCAATGAATATTTTTCTCTTTTATAAGATATGATCAAACTTTATAATTCTTGCCACTCTGATAGGAGAAAATGGCATCGTGTGTAGGTTTTTTTTTAATTTTTTATTATTGTCTACAGTTTTACATATGTCTCCTTTTCCCCCAATTGACACCTGCCCCCAGTCATTCCCACCCCGGGCAAGCCCCCACCACCCCAGTGTCTGTGTCCATTGGTTATGCTTATATGCATGCATACAAGTCCTTCGGTTGATCTCTTGCCCCCCTCAAGGCCTCCCCTGCCTTCCCGCTGTAGTTTGACAGTCTGTTCGATGCTTCTTTGCCTCTGTATCTATTTTTGTTCATCAGTTTATAATGTTCTTTATATTCCACAAATGAGTGAGATCATGTAATATTTACCTTTCACCAACTGGCTTATTTTACTTAGCATAATGCTCTACAGTTCCATCCATGCTGTTGCAAATGGTAAGAATTCCTTCTTTTTTATAGCAGTGTAGTATTCCATTGTGTAGATGTACCACAGTTTTCTAATCCACTCATCTGCTGATGGGCATTTAGGCTATTTCCAAATCTTAGCTATTGTAAATTGTGCTGCTATGAACATAGGGATGCATATATCCTTTCTGATTGATGTTTCTGATATCTTGGGATATATTCCAGAGGCAGCAAAATCTCAGACATATGTCTTAGCAATATCTTTATCAATACAGCTCCTAGGACAATGGAAACTAAGAAAATAAACAAATGGGACTACATCAAAATAAAAAGCTTATGCATAGCAAAAGAAACCATCAACAAAACAAAAAAGCCCACTGCATGAGAGAACATATTTGCCAATGCTATCGCTGATAAGGGTTTCATCTCTAAAATTTACAGGGAACTCATACAACTTAACAAAAGGAAGATAAACAATCCAATTAAAAAATGGGTGAAGGACCTAAATAGAAACTTTTCAAAAGACAACATACAGAAAGCCAAGAGACATATGAAAACATGCTCAAAGTCACTAATCATCTGAGAAATGCAAATCAAAATGGTAATGAGGTACCATCTCACACCTGTCAGAATGGCTATCATTAACAAATTGACAAACTATAAGTGCTGGCAAGGATGTGAAGAAAAAGGAACCCTCGTGCACTACTGGTGAGAATGCAGACTGATGCAGCCACTGTAGAAAACAGTATGGAGTTTCCTCAAAGGGTTAAAAATGGAACTCCCATTTTACTTAGTAATCCCACTTGTAGGAATATATCAATATCTCTTTCTATGCGAGTAAACCTTTTTGCAGTTTTACTGATTTCCATGGGAGTTAATAGATTTTTTCCCATGTTAAAATTTGTTGTCGTATAGCCAAACTTCTGCTTAGAGAATTACTTATTCACTGTGATAATTGGACTAAAAAAAGAAAAGGGAAGCATTTAAGGTATGAAATTAATCAGTTGCTCAGTGTAATTAAAAAAATCAAATAAAAAAGTTTAATAAGAAGAATTAAACCTATATAAAAATTAATTTCTTGGGAACTTCAACTATAAACATGAAAAGGTATAATGTTTCAGTAACTGCAAATTGAAATTGTCTTTGTTCTGCTTTTTCTTTCTTTCTACCAATTAGTGGACTCCCTTAATGACATCTCAGTCAGATTTCATAATTTGTATATATGTTTGGTTATAATAACTGTCAGCTGTTACTAATTTCCTAGGTGGGGAAGAGGAAGGAGAATGCTTCACTCATTTCCTCTGCCCTTCGAGTCTGAGCCTGTTGACAAATCCTTTTCAGCCATTAAGTATTGTAGAATGTTAACTCATTTTGCTTTTCTTCATTTTTTTGTGTGTGGTAAATCTATATAACATTTTACCCTCTCTCATAGCCAGAGGCAGAAAGGCATATTAGAACAAGAAGCGAGACTTTAAAAACTTGGCCTTGGAGAACTTAGTAACTTTGTTCTCAGTAGGTTGCTCACTGCCTCTACCATAGCCTGCATTCTCTGGCAAGCCCTGGAGACAGGACCATATGTCAATCAGTACCTCATGCAAGCTGTGCCTCATAAATTCATTATACTTGTGGAAACATATAGTGAAGGAAATGGTTGTTAATAAGTGTGAAACTATACTCCTGCCAAATAAACACAATGCATTTGGAAATAATTTGAAAAAGAGTAAGTCAGAAAACCTAGATTCAAAGGCATTCATCAATTCATCTAATCATGTATTCATTTGCTCTGTTACATGCAAGTCACAGTGGTGGAAGCATGGAGTTTACAACAGATAGTTCTTTGTAGTAACAAATAGCAGGTTCAGAAATGGAGAGTGCTATCTTAGTATCTCAGTATAGGCTGTTAGTGTAAAAAAGAGAACAAAATAGAAAGAACACTATACAATATAGCTTGAAAAAAGATAATTTATCCTGCTATTGAATAATATGTCTGGAGAACATACACTTGTTATTATACTCTTTGAAACAACTTCTTGAGCATATATTACAAAAGCATATATGCACATGTCCTTGAAAGCAAAGTTAAACAAACATAGATGCTAAGTAATATCCTATAAAGGTAATTTTTTTAAATATATTTTATTGATTTTTCACAGAGAGGAAGGGAAAGGGATAGAGAGCTAGAAACATCGATGAGAGAGAAACATCGATCAGCTGCCTCCTGCACACCCCCTACTGGGGATGTGCCCGCAGCCAAGGTACGTGCCCTTGAACGGAATCGAACCAGGGACCCTTCAGTCCGCAGGCCGACGCTCTATCCACTGAGCCAAACCGGTTTCGGCTAAAGGTAATTTTTTATTATATCAGCTTATGAAACATTTAAGGAAGTTGAGAGTCAGTTATGTATTAGACACAATTGAGAAATAATTGTACTATAACCTGTCATCATATATTTTGCTAAAGTACATATGAATTTTAATAATTTCAATTTCAAAAATTGTAATAACATAATACAATAATTAAAATTTTAAGAATTATCCTACCTAATAATAGAGTAATATGCAAATTGACCGTACCTTTGCTACACCCACAAGCCACGCCCACCAACCACACCCACCAGGAAACCATTGCAGGGACGTTGGGGTGTGGCGGAGCCCAAGGCTGTGAAAGCCTGGGGCGGAGGCTTTCCCGGCCTTGGGCACCAGCGGGGAGCCTGCACAGATCGCAGGCAACCACGGGGGGTCGGCTCCTATGATCCGTAGCAGGGAGGCTGGGGTGCAGCAGAGCCAAGGCCGCCGCCCGGGGCCAAGCCCCGACCCTGAAAGAAGGCAGAAGGCGGTGGCCACAGCCAAGGCCTGGGTCCCCGGTGCCAGCAGAAAACTGGTGCAGGCAGCCAGGTGAATGAAGGTCTATTGCACGAATCTTAGTGCAAACGGGCTGCTAGTCCTATATAATAAAAGGCTAATATTTAAATTGTCCCCTTGGGAGTTCAACTGACCAGGAATTTGAACACTCACTATGACGTGTGCTGACCACCAGGGGGTGGCACAGAGTGATGGAAGGTCCCAGCCGGCAGCCAGCAGCCAGGGGAAGGAAGGCCCCAATCGGCCCTGATTGCCAGCCAGGCCTAGGGACCCTACCCATGCACGAATTTCATGCACCGGGCCTCTAGTAATACTATAGTAAGCTAAAACATGGATTATCTGTTATTATACATTACATATATTCTAGATATTTCCACACATAAACAATATAAGTAAAAGGTCAAATTTAAAATGTGATACATAATATGGCCTCCATAATAAGATTGTGATAGGCATGATTAAACAAACAAAACAAATAGAAAATTCTACAAAGGAGCCATAGGAACAAAAGGCATACTAGCTAGTTTCAAAGCCAAAAATATAAGAGCTACTGTTCACTTTTCAAAAGTAATAATGGGATCGAGATGATAATAAAATACTATTTCACAACACAGAAAGAAAATAACTGCCAATGCAGAATTTTTTTTCTACAAAATTACTTTTTAAAATTACCTTTAAAAAATCAAGACATTTTCAGTAAACTAAAATATTAATGAGTCAGCAGAACTTCAATGAAAAATTGTAAAATGTAATTCTTTAGATAGAAAGAATAAAATCTCATAGAGAAACAGAAATGCAAGAATAAATGAGAGACAGCAGAAAGGGAAATATGTAGATAAATGTAAATAAATATTACCTCTACAAAAAAATATCATATTCCAGTATATAAAATATATGTTTAATCAAAATGCACAAAATGAATAAACACAAAGGTGGACATGAATAAATGTAATTAAAGAGTTCTAATCTTAAAGCATTATTGAGGGAGGAAATAGGTAAAATTTGTATTAAATTCTAATAAATCCAGAAGTCCTAATCTTTAGATAGCCAATCTATAATAATAAAAGCATAATATGCTAACTAGACCAGACGTCCTTCCGGACAAAGCCAGGGCTGTGAGGGAAGCCCGGGTCCCGGGTGCCAGAGGGAAACCGGTGCTGGCAGCCAGGATAAGGAAGGCCTACTCTTTCACGAATTTCATGCATTGGGCCTCTAGTAAGTTAAGAAAGGGAAAACAGGATAAGAAAAAAAATATTGCCTTCAAAAAAAGAAGAAAGGCAAGAAAGAAGAGAATAAAAGTACTCTATTTGTTCATTTAACAAAAAGTAATCAACATTATGCAGGTCAAATAGAACACAAATAGAAAAATTATAGTTATAGCTCATATGTTTCAGCAATCACTCTAAGCCTCAGTTAACTAAATAGTCTATTTAAAACTATAAGATTGTAAAATTGGATAAGACTTGAAACCCAAATATATGCTGTTTACCAGAGACACACTTTAAGTCCAAAGACACAAATATTAAAGCGAAAGGATGGAAAAAGATAAACATCAACCTAGTCAACAAAGGGTGGTTTAGCTATACTAATATCAGACACAATGGACATTAAGGTAAGACATTTAATTTTTTTTAATTTTATTTCATTTTATTGTTAACAAAATTACAGATGTTCCTCAATTCCTCCCCCTTTTCCCAACCCTGCCCTACCCCAGGCCTTCATTACACTATTGTCTGTATCCATTGGTTATGTATATATGTATATGAGTTCTTTGGTTAATCTCTTCCCATCTTCTGCCCCACCCCCCTGAGAGATGACAATCTATTTCATGCCTCAATTGTTCTAGGAATATATCCTAAGAAGCCTGAAACACCAGTCAAAAGAACATATGCACCCCTATGTTCATAGCAGCATTATTTATAATTAGGGGTCCAGTGCACGAATTCGTGCACCTTGAAAGGAACTGTGGGCCATGAGGCTGTGGTAGGCACAGGGGCGGGTCTCAGCCCATCCGCCATGCCCCCACCCGGACCCACCTGCCACAGCTCCTGGCTCCCCTGCCTGCCGCAGCCTCGCTGCTGCTGCCACCACTCTCACGCACTGACAGCACAGAGCAATTGGTGCTGGAGCCAGCAGCTGGTGCGAACAGGGCCGACGCTGTCAGCAGGTTTGAGTAGTGGCTCCGGCACCAGCTGCGGGTTCAAGCAGACCGGTGCCAGCAGTGGGTGAAGAGGAGGCTCCAGTGCTGGCAGCAGGTGCGAGTGGGGCCATGGCCCGCAGAGGGTGTGAAAGGTGGTTGCTGGCCCTGATCACCCCTCAGGAGCAGGGGTAGGTGGAGAAGCCCTGAGGGCAATCTGGGTCAGCAGCTGCTGTTCGCACCCATTGACAGTGCCGAGCGATTGGGGCCGGTTTCTCTCTCTTTCTCTCCTCCTCCTCCCTCACTTCCTTCTATTTTCTCTGAAAATCAATGGGAAAAATATCCTCAGGTGAGGATTAACAAAATAACAAAAAAACAGACAAAAAAACCTGTTATAGATATAATTTTCTAAACTCTTTTTAAATATCAACATTTATAAAGTAACTTGATTTACCCTGAAGGCATCCAATTCTTGGGCAAGGGACAGAGAGGTTAAACAAAAGAGATCAATATGCCTACTTGAGATCCTGACTCAGCCTCTTGCTGCCTGTGTGACCTTAGACAAAGTACTTAACCCCACTAAATTCCAATTTACTCATATGTAATATGAGGATAATTATTGCACTTACATCATAGTCTGTGTGTAAGGAATAAAGAGATAATGCTGATGAAGTGTTTTACACATAGCAGCAAAATATTTTCAGGAAATTTACTGGAGTGCATGTAACAGTATTTTCCTATTATTAAGTCTCTCCAAAGCCACAGAGTGTTTTGGAACTCAGAAGACATGCCTTGGGGCAAATATTTTTCACAACTGCACTGTAGTAATTCATTAACCTCTTATTTAATACATTTGTTTGCCTTTAGGAAAGTTCTGCTTATAAATCCATACCAGACTTAAATACTATGATATTGAACAAGATCCACTTGGTAGAAAAAGTAGCTTAAAATTCTTTTTTCTTTTTGTCTCATTTTGAATTTCTCACTCTGTCTCTGACCTTAGAATTGGTGAGATTCACTGAATAATCCCCATATTTTATGATTGATTGATTTGAGACCTTAATTATCTCTTCAAAATCTCTTCTCAGTGGTATCAATACTAGTTTGTGATTGAGTAACTAGGAGAAGGCCTGTGTGCATCAGCCTGGGAATCTTGAGTGTCATCTTAGAATTCCATCACACAGTTTAAATAATATTCTTAGTTAATACAAATTAAGCTTTTTAACTTTATTATATTCTTTAAAAATTAACAAAAATTACTGTAAAATGACAGAAATGGAAAAATACTGTTTTATCCAGCATCAATTAATTGTCAAATCAATCACTTCAATTAATTGACAAAATGGAGTGCAATACTTTTTTTCCTGTTTTTGTTCAATTTTTGTTTATTTGAATTGACCATTTGTGACAATTTGTGAAATTTATTATACTTCACAGAATTGAGCTGATTAAACTCAAAAATTGTCTTAAAGCAAGACCTATTATATGTAAATTAAAATTTCATCCATATTTATTTAAAACATGGGTCTATGTTGTTTTCCGTGTATCTTTTTTTTTGCCATGTATTTAAAATAATCAATTAGCAAATCTGAGGTTATTATTTGATTATTGAATTATTTTCTTTATTTTTCATGTATACAAAGTAGAGGCAGCTAAGCATTGATTAAATACAAAATAAAATACGTACTTTAAAAGCATATAACTTTAAAAAAAAGGATCAGCAATGTTTTCTGTCAATATCAGAGTTAATATTTTAAGATTTGCAGGCCAAAAGATCTCTGCTGTGTTTCTTTGTTTTTTGTTTGCTTATTTGTTTATTATTATTATTGCCTTTTAAAAATATAAAAGACATTCTTGCATCATGAGCCATTTCAAATCAGGCCATGAATAAAATTTGGCTAAGGGGACAATAGTTAGCCAGTCATTTTAAAAAGAAAACAGAAATACAGTGAAGGATCAACAGGCCTCCTCCTCCTCCTCCTCCTCCTCCTCCTCCTCCTCCTCTTCCTCCTCCTCCTCCTCCTCCTCCTCCTTCTCCATCTCCTTCTTTCTTCTTTCTTCTTTATTATTATTATCATTTAAATTGATTTAATGTTTATTATGTGCCAGATTTTGATTTATATGTATTATCTTAGTTTAAAAAAATTATTATTATATTCACATTGCTTATGAGGAAAGTTAGGCTAAAAGAGACTGAAGGAGTTGTCCAAAAACACAGCTCACTAAATAGTAATGTCAGAATTGACAACTGACTATACTCTTAATTTCTATTCTATACCTTACTTTGTAATCCACATAATGAGATGGATTACACATCATCAATACACATTAAACAGCAAAAAAGTAAAATAATTACAGAAACATATATTATTTGTACAAACCCTAAAGATGAATTATTAACTTCTTAACAAATTTGATTATATGAAGTTTTCATTTCTGATGCAGTTGTGTTCCTGTGTGACAGAAAGCAAATTTTCCTTTTTAACAATGAGAAAATGCGGAATCCCAAAGAATAAATATTTACAGTTAAAATAACTGGTTATTTTTGTTCTCTACTGAAGACCAGCATCTGCTTAAAAAATAGTAATTTATTCTTTTCTGATGCTTTGAAAAACACTAGTGCCTATAACTTACATTCAAAGCAGTAAAACCTGAAGCTATTTTAGGTGTGGGTGCTATGAAACAATAGTTTTATTTTTTGTAAGATTTTTCCAAATAATATTTTATAATATACTTAATAAAAATGTTATGTTCTAAATACTTATTCACACTAAGAATTATTTACATTATTGGTGAAATGTGTATAAAATCATGTTCATTAGACACATTTTCTGCAAGGAGAATTTATTGAAACTATCCTGAAAGTTCCTGAGACAGACTTGTTGAGAGAGGTACAAGACATATACTTTTGGTGCTCTAAAATGGCAGAGTATTAATGCAGTCATTTTTTAAAAAAAATATTTCTGAGTTTTAAATCACAAAGACTTGAGTGGAACTAATCATCTATAATAATAAAAGTGCAATATGCTAATAATTAGATAGGACAGCAGAACGACCTTCTGGATGTCCTTCTCTACGTCCTTCCAGACAACCTTCCAGATGAAGCCAGGGCTGTGAGGGCCGAGGCAAGCCTCCGCAACCATGAGGGCCAAGCCCCTTACATGAATTTCGTGCATCGGGCCTCTAATAACGCCATAAATTTATAACTTATACAATGATAAATTACACAATTTAGAGTAAGTGGATAAATTCCATGAAAGACACTATATCAAAATCGACAAAAATAATACAAAGTCCACGAGGCTACAAAGTTGGAAACTTTAAGTGAAAGTTTGTTTCCTTCAGAAAATTTCCTGTCACAGATACCTTTATTGGCAGGTTCTGTCAAACATTTAATATTACACAATCTTGTTCAAAAAATAAAGGATGTGAAGAACATTTCCCCAATCATTTTATGAGGCTAGTATTACTTGATGTTGAAATCTTATTACATACTTCCCCCCAAACCTACAGACCAATATCCTTCAGAAATGTCATAGCAAAAATTTCCCAAATATATTCCAAAATAGAATCCAGATCTAACTAAAAATAAAACATTATAAGCCAGTATCATTTATCCCAGAAATGCAAAGTAGGTTTAAAATGTAAACATTAGTCAATAAAATTCATTACCTTGCCAACAAAAATCAGAAAGCAATAGATGTGCAAAAATAAATTTATAAAATTCAACACAAGTCCTGATGGAAACTCTCAGAAAGACAAGAATAAAAGAGACCCTTCTCATAATTTTATAATACACTAGAGGCCCGGTGCATGAAATTCGTGCACAGGGGGAGGTGTGTGTCCCTCAGCCCAGCCTGAAACCTCTCCAATCTGGGACCCCTCAAGGGATGTCTGACTGCCCTTTAGGCCCAATCTCTGTGCGATCGGGCCTAAACAGGCAGTTGGACATCACGCTCACAATCCAAGACTGCTGGCTCCCAACTGCTCGCCTTCCTACCTGCCTGATTGCCCCTAACCACTTCTGCCTGCCAGCCTGATCACCCCCTAAACACTCCCCTGCCAGCCTGATTGATGCCTAACTACTCCCCTGCCAGCCCAATTGCTTCTAACTGCCCTCCGCTGCAGGCCTGATCACCCCCAACTGCCCTCCCCTGCTGGCCCGGTCACCCCTAACTGTCCTTCCCTGCAGGCCTGGTTGCCCCCAACTACCCTCCCCTGCTGGCCCGGTCACCCCAAAACTGCCCTCCCTTGCCAGCCTGGTCACCCCCAACTGCACTTCCCTGCAGGCCTGGTCCCCACCAACTGCCCTCCCCTGCAGGCCTGGTCACTCCCAACAGTCCTCCCCTGTAGGCCTGGTTGCCCCTAACTGCCCTCCCCTGCCATACCAGTAACCCCCAACTGCCCTCCTCTAACAGCCCGATCACCCCTAACTGCCCTCCCCTGCAGGCCTGGTCCCTCCCAACTGCCCTCCTCTGCTGGCCATCTTGTGGCAGCCATCTTGTATCCACATGGGGGTGGCCATCTTTGACCTCATGGGGGTGGCCATCTTGTGTGTTGGAGTGATGGTCAATTTGCATATTACCTCTTTATTATATAGGATTATGATAGACTAGAGGCCTGATGCATGAAGATCCGTGTAAGAATGGGCCTTCCTTCCCCTGGTTGCCGGCAACGCCTTTGCTCTGGCTGGAGCCGCCTTTTCGCTCTGGCCCAGAGCCGCCTTTTCGCCTTCCCATGCTTCCCAGAGGCCTGGAGTGGCTGGGGTGCTGCAGAATGCCTTCATCCTCGCCATGGCAACGACAGAAGCGTCCCACCCCGCCCCCGGCTGCTCAGCGCCTGTATATGCAAATTAACCTGCCATCTTTGTTTGGTTAATTTGCATACTCACTCATGATTGGCTGGTGGGCTTCGCGAAGGTATAGTCAATTAGCATCTTACTCTTTTATTAGTGTAGATTGAGGTATGAACACAGAGAACAGACTGACAGTTGTCAGAAGGGAGTGGTGTTGTGGGACTGGATGAAAGAAGGTGAAGGAATTAAGCATGCACACATACACACACATGCACACACATATGTATCACAAAGACACAGACAACAAAGTGGTGATGGAAGAAAAAGGGGTGGTGAATAGGTCGAGGTGGGGAAAAGGGGGAGAATGGGGATGGAAAGAAACTTTGGGGCAATGGGCACAAGATGCAATGTGCAGATGGTGTTTTATTTAGTTATGTACTTGAAAGCTGTATGGTTTTGTGCACCAATGTCATCCCAATAAATTTAATTTAAAAATAAATAAGACTTAATGATGTCCACCTAATCTTAGGAAAAAGTATATAAATTTCATTCTCACTACTCCTTTTGCCATTTTCTTTGGAACCTACTCAGTACAATATGAAAAGAAGAACAAAGTAAAAAGCAAATAAATAAGCAAGATGATTGAAAATGTAGAAAATCGTAAAGAATTCTAAAGAATCTTTCCAATAGCTATTAGCATTGTTAAGGTAACAAGATGCAAGGTCAAAATATAAAACTGAAATGTATGTCGGCACAATAGGACTCAAAAACAGGAAAATAAACTTAGAATGGGTTATCCTATCTAATAATAGACAAATATGCAAATTGACCATACCTCCACACACCCACAAGCCACACCCACCATCCAATCAGAGCAAGTATGCAAATTAACCCAAACCAAGATGGCTACAGCCACAGAGAGCAAGGTTTCCTAGGTAACAGAGGAAGCCAAGCTTTCCACCTGCCCTGGCCAGGCCTAAGCCTCCACTCAAGCTACAAAGTTTCAATTATAGAAGGTAAATAAATTCAAACAAATGGCGGTAGATTGGAGCTTGAGAGAGCAACAGGGGAAGCAAAGCTTTCCGCACACCCTGGCCGGGCTCACCCGCTTAAGGCAACAAAGTTTCAATTATAACCCCAACACAAATGGCTGCCGGCCTCGGAGGGAGCCCCAGGCTTGGCTCTGCTCCAGGCTACAAAGTTTCAATTGTAGAAGGAAAATAAATTCCAGATACCAAGGCCTCTGCTTGGGTTGCCAGGGGTCGTGGCCGGCCTGCAAACCACCACAGGCCCCTCGCTCAGGCCGCCCCACACCCCAAGGGAACCTCCACCTGATCCGGGACGCCCTTCAGGGCAAACCAGCTGGCCCTCACCCCTGTACCAGGCCTCTATCCTATCTAATGAAAGAGTAATATACAGATTGATCATCACTGCAACACACAATATAGCTGCCCCCATGTGGTCAAAGATCCTGCCCCCATGTGGACACAAGATGGCCACCACAAGATGGCCAGCAGGAGAGGGCAGTTGGGAGGCACCCAGCCTGCAAGGGAGGGCAGTTGAGAGGGACCAGGCCTGCAAGGGAGGGCAGTTGGAGGTGATCAACCCTGCAGGAGAGGGCAGTTAGGGGTGACCAGTGGCAGAGGAGGGAAGTTGGGGGCAAACAGGCTGGCAGCGGAATGGTTAGGGGGTGATCAGGCTGGCAGGCAGAAGCGGTTAGGGGCAATCAGGAAGGCAGGCAGGCAAGCAGTTGGGAGCCAGCAGTCCTGGATTGTGAGAGGGATGTCCGACTGCCCATTTAAACGGCATCACTTGAGGTGTCCCAGATTGGAGAGGGTATAGGCTGGGCTGAGGGACAACCCCCCTCCATGCACAAATTTCGTGCACCGGGCCTCTAGTATTGCATAAATTGTACTTTAGTAAAGTTGGAATAATAGCAAGTTGCAAAAATAATATACCTCACTATAACCTGGACTTGTTTACTCCTCTGCACTTCTTTTATTTAGAACTTCTGCTTATGTTTACTATTTTTCTTCATACTTTTCCAAAAGTTTCAATTCCACTCTTTTATTATAATTAAATCTTTTTTCTTGTCATTCTGGTTAATGGTGTACTTTTGATATTTGTACATTGTATCTTTATTTGCTAGAACAGAGTTTATAAATAAACCTAATGCCCCTTACTTAACCCTTATTTATTTATATTTACCTCTTTGTGTAGTATGCATTAGAGATGACTATGATTTCTACTAACATAGCTCAATTAATAATATGACAAGTTCCAGTGAATCCAAAAATTTGAATAGAATGATTTTTATCCAGGTATACTGAAACCTGCATTCAAACACATGTATTATTATTTTTTAAATAAACTTATTGAAAGATGATGAAGCCAGTTGTTATATATCTCCTTACTAAACCTACATTTTCAAACTAGGCAATCATTTATTTTCTCATTTTCTTTTAGATATCTTGTTAGGTAGGAAGTTAGACATGAGCGGCTGCTGTGGGCCTGCCCTGGGGTCCTGACAGGTGTGGGACCAACATTGCCTTCAGGCCACTCTCTATGGGCAGGTTTGGAACCAGTTGATTCTTGGTGCAAGTTCAGAGGAAAACAACATGACCTCAGTGAGACCTTACTAGGGTCCTGGACTAATTATAATAACACTAGATGCCCGGTGCATGAAATTTGTGCATGGGGGGGGCATTCCCTCAGCCCAACCTGCACCCTCTCTAATCAGGACCCCTCGATGGATGTCCGAATGCTGGTTTAGGCCCCATCCGCAGGAGCGTTCTGAGCCCATAAAGATGTCAAAAAATAAAAAGGTAAATACTAGTAAAATATTTTAAATATTTTGCTGGTTTTCCTCTTTTTTTTCTTTTTAAATATATTTTATTGATTTTTTACAGAGAGGAAGGGAGAGGGATAGAGAGTTAGAAACATCGATGAGAGAGAAACATCGATCAGCTGCCTCCTGCACACCCCCTACTGGGGATGTGCCTGCAACCAAGGTACATGCCCTTGACCGGAATCGAACCTGGGACCCTTCAGTCCGCAGGCCGACGCTCTATCCACTGAGCCAAACCGGTCAGGGCGCTGGTTTTCCTCTTAAAGACTTCTTCTTTTTTGGCATCTTAAGGAGTTGTTCTTCCTGTTTTCTTCACTATCTGATCATACACTTAGTGGGAGGAGGTTCAAATTGTCTCTCTGCAGCTCTATTTCCATGCTCTTTTACATAGCTGATTTCATTCAGTTTGAATTTTGCAGAGTAAGACAATTGCTTACCAGTATTTATCTTTTTATTTTTCAACATCTTTATGGGCTCAAAACGCTCCAGTTCCTGTTGCATCAGCACACTCTCCACCTCCACCTCCACCTCCACCTCCAATTTCCACATCAGCTGATGTCAGTAACAATAAAGCTCATGACTGGAGGAAGCCTGTTTGACAAAGTATGGGCAGCTACACACCCATGTGGCTCCCTCCTCGGCTGACTTCCATGTATAAGATGCCCCTTGATTTTCAGTCTAACAATTTTAGAAAAAAAATAGCATTTTATACATGGAAAAATATGGTGGTTATATAATCCTTTTCTGCCAATCATCCCTGAATACAAATAAAAGTCTCCACCCAGAAAATATCTCATTTAAACCATGTAACCCAGGAATTAGGGGCCATTGTCTCTCTCAACTGGCTTGCTTCTCACTTGTAGTGTATCTTCAATAAATCTCATTTTGCTTTACTTTAATTTTTGTTGACCTTAAAGTCTTTTCTGTGTCAATAAGAAGAACAAAGGTCCCAGCCAGTAACCCCAATCAGTAACAATCTGACTTTAAATGCCATCACCACCACCACCATCATTACCCTCATAGCTAATATCACTATTATGCTATGCCAGGCACATTGCAAGTGCATTCTTTTTTGCATTCTTTAGTGCTTTTGCATTAGCTTCATATTTTTTATTCACAGTTCAAATTAGTGAGACTTATTATCTACTCTTTCCCTGTCATACAAGAATCTCCTTATTATAGCAACTTTTTCACCAATGATTATTAGAGTAAAAGGAAATATCCTATAGTTGACCATCATAAAAATAAGACATCTTAGTCTAAACCCTTATATCATATTTGAATATAATTGAATTTCACTGCATAAAGTAAAGGACTTTTGCATTGGCTTAGAAAACCTTTTGAGGATAGAAGATGTGTTTGATTTTTTTTTTTAATTGCTTTTATGTTGATTTTTTTTTCTTCTTTTTAGAAGGAGAGTAAGAGCCAGAGAGAAATTAATGTGAGAGTGAAATGTGGATCTACTGGCTGACTCCTGCACAACCCCTACTAGGGTTAAAGCCTGCAACCTAGTCATGTGCCCTAACCAGGAATCCAACCTGCAACCTTTTGGTTCACAGGAGGACACCCAACCAATTGAACCACACCAGCCAGGGCAGGGATTAGCTAAAGAACATATGTGTATACTCCATGGACACAGAGCTTGGTGAAGACCAAGGGAGGAGGAGTCAAGGGTGGGTGGAGGTGGGCAAAGGGTGGGGAAAAGGGGATGCTTACAATTATGTGAACATTAAAATTTTTAAATAAAAAATAAATTATCCTACAAATATATTCACATATAACTTCAAATAATGTTGAAATAGCATTATGTGCAAAGAAAAAGAAAGATGTGTTTGCACAGAAATTTGACTTAAAGTACAAGTAAGTCAGGTTTTTTAAGAATCCCTCATGATATGGCTTTCTACAATTTCTCCTGTATCACTCTCTCCTAAGCTGACTTATAAGGCATATTGGGGAAATGTTGTGAAATTATTCTTAGACTCAAAGCAGTGATTTTGATGTATAAGCTTTCACAAAAACATTTATGTTTGTGCCCCAGGCTTTAAAACTCATCTAAAAGCCAAAGTTTTTGTTAGCCAGCAAAATAAAATGTGATTTTTCTTTACAGATATCAGAGTAGACAGTCTATACTGCTCTAAGTGTGGGAGAGTATGTTCATCTTAATGTCTGTCAGGGGAGCTTAGAGAGGAGTAGCCACTTTATCAGAGGAGATGCTGTTGACCGTTTCAAGGTGGCAGTGGCAAACAAAATGGGGAAATAGGCTCTTGTTTGGGAGAACGGATGCAAGTGGGTAAGCATCAGCATATATACATGCAAAAGGACTCTGGGATAACTGAAAAAACTCAGATCAGTGCCTAAAGGTAAAAACACATAGATAGAGCTATATCCACAGGCCTTTACATCTCCAGTCCTTCAAGTGGCTTAAAAGTAAACTTGAATTGAATTACATAAAGCTAATTTACGCTAAATCCAATTTAATTTTACCGGGCTTCCATCAGGGACTATTTATAAAGTTTAAGGCACAAAATTCCTAATTTAGTGTATAAATGAGATAGTCACCATTGGAGAAACAGAATTGACTTGAAATGTAGTTTTCACTGACTCATTTAAATTATAATAGCCTCTGACAATGGAAGATTATGAATTTTATAATAGGTCTTAAAAAGTCTTGAATTTGTTCTTTACATATGCAATCCAGATTCCTGACAGGATATTTTATTATTGTAGTTTCAATCTCAGCTCTGAGTCCAAGGGTCAATGAAAATGCAATTATTTCCATTTTGGAAAGATGGAATTGCCAGGGGGCATAATTAAGGGAGTCATCAATCTAATTGCTTTCTAAAGCAAAGTAAAAGGGTATGAGGTGTGTCAAAAGTGCATATGGGTCTCCAGAGAAAATCACCCCTTCCCCTCAATAAAGAAAGAGAGAGAAGAGAGAAAGGAAGGAAGGAAGGAAGGAAGGAAGGAAGGAAGGAAGGAAGGAAGAGGAGGGAGGGAAGGAAGGAAGGAGGGAGGGAAGGAAGGAAGGAAGGAAGGAAGGAAGGAAGGAAGGAAGGAAGGAAGGAAGGAAGGAAGGAAGGAGGGAAGGAAGGAAGGAAGGAAGGAAGGAAGGAAGGAAGGAAGGAAGGAAAAATGAAAGAAAGAAAGAAAGAAAGAAAGAAAGAAAGAAAGAAAGAAAGAAAGAAAGAAAGAAAGAAAGAAAGAAAGAAAGAAAGAAAGAAAGAAAGAAAGAAAGAAAGAAAGAAAGAAAGAAAGAAAGAAAGAAAGAAAGAAAGAAAGAAAGAAAGAAAAAAAAAAGAAAGGGTCATGGTACTTTATGGCATGTGTGTATATGGAACAAAACTGTAGGCTGACAGAAATAAAAGAGGGATGAGGAATGGACATTGGATTTTAAATCACCTTTGAGTCCAATATAGCTGATGAGTAAATGGGTTTGTTTTTGGTTATAGATGAACAATGCAAATCCCAAGAGTTGAGGAAGAGCTATACAGGTCCCACCAAAGGAATTGCACCATCTTTCAATGTGAATGCACTGAAATGTTTTCTAGTGTGGCTTCTTGAAAAATCATGAAAAAAAATCTACAAGACCATGATCTAATTCCAGAACAAGTTCACCGCAAACATCTCACAGCAGCTGAGATAAGTAATGTCAGCACACAAGGAAAATTCTCTTCCTCTCTTTTCCCAATCTTCAGCTTGGAGGAACCAGTAAGTTTTCTATCTCAGGCTTCCTACCTACAGCAGGCTTAAGTTGGAAGAAAAGACACATTTACTTTAAAAGAAGTCCAAGTTATGACTATTGTCTCCCAAGACATAAAACCATGTTTTTAAAATAACAGAAGCATTTTAATCTCTGCTATGTTTGACCATCATAATAAGTAGCTGGCAGTGAGGAAGGTGATGATTAAAATAATAAATAAATAAATAAATAAATAAATAAATAAATCTACCTAATAAAAGAGTAACATGCTAATTGACCGTACCTTTGCGACACCCACCAGCCAATCATGAGTAACAACAAAGATGGCGGGTTAATTTGTATACGTGGGCACTGAGCAGCCTAGAACAGGACAGGATGTTTGTGTCATCGCCATGGCGACGATGCAGCTGTTCCGCACCACCCCAGCCGCTCCAGGCCTCTGGGCAGCATGGGAAGGTGGAAAGGTGGCTCTGGGCTGGAGCAGAAAGGCGGCTCTGGCCTGGAGCGAAGGCGGTGCTGGCAGCCAGGGGAAGGAAGGGCCATTCTAGCATGAAACTTCATGCATTGGGGCTCTAGTAAATAAATAAATAAATCTTATATAATAAAGAGGTAATATGCAAATTGACCATCACTCCAACATGCAAGATGCCGCCCCCATGTGGTCAAAGATGGCTGCTCCCATGTGAACACAGGATGGCTGCCACAGGATGGCCAGCAGGGGAGGGCAGTTGGGAGGGACCAGGCCTGCAAGGGAGGGCAGTTGGGGGGGACCAGGCCTGCAGGAGAGGGCAGTTGGGGGCTACCAGGCCTGTAGGGGAGGGCAGTTGGGAGGGACAAGGCCTGCAGGGGAGGGTAGTTGGGGGGGCAGGACTGCAGGGGAGAGCAGTTGGGGGCACCAGGCCTGGAAGGGAGGGCAGTGGGGGAGAACCAGGCCTGCAGGGAGGATAGTTGGGAGCAACCAGGCCTGCAGGGCAGGGCAGTTGGGAGCGACAAGGCCTGCAGGGGAGGGAAGTTGGGTGGGACCCAGCCTGCAGGGGAGGGCAGTTGTTGGGGACCAGGCCTGCAGGGGAGGGCAGTTGTTGGGGACCAGGCCTGCAGGGGAGGGCAGTTGGGGGTGACCAGGCTGGCAAGGGAGGGCAGTTAGGGGTGACCGGGCCAGCAGGGGAGCAGGTAGGCATTGATCAGGCTGGTGGAGGAGTAGTTAGGGGGTGATCAGGCTGGCAGGCAGAAGTGGTTAGGGGCAATCAGGCAGGCAAGCAGGTGAGTGGTTGGGAGCCAGCTGTCCTGGATTGTGAAAGGGATGTCCAACTACCAGTTTAGGCCGGATCTGACCGGCAATCGGACATCCCTCGAGGGGTCCCAGATTAGAGAGGGTGCAGGCAGGGCTGAGGGACACACATCCCCCCCCCCCCTCCACCCCCGTGTACAAATTTTGTGCTCCGGGCCTCTAGTAAATAAAACTACAAATAATAATGTAAGAATCTGCACGGTGTTAAGACTCTGGGAAAGGGGGTGCTTTCTCCATTAATAAAAATTAGCAACAGCAAACAGTTACCCATCCCAATTTTTTGAGTTTTTTTATGCTTTTGGGAATGGGTTGTTGGATTTCTCTTTTAGTCAATCATTTTTTTAAAATCCAACTTTGCAGCAGTTCCATTCTTTCTTTCAGACATTTTTTGGGTTGTTTTTATATTTTCTTTCTTTATTTTTTTAATATTGAGAACTATATTCAGACTTCCTAGTTCTTTGCGTAAAGTGTTATTTGATTTCTAAATATACAAACTCTTTTTCTAACTCAATATATATTGAACCTCAGTTGAAAAATTTTAACATGTGCATATTTCCAGTAAGTGATTTCCTCAGTTATATCTGTGGTTTAATTTAAGCCATCAGAATGTAAACCCTTTCCAAAAGAGTGCATAATAATCTAATTAAACCATAGAGAAATGTGAATTTGGTGGACAAAAGAAAGAAGAAGAAAACAAATAGGACATAAGAAGAGTGTCTGGTATACCATTTGTTTAGTTAAACCAAGTTCCATTTTAGTAGCCCTGCTTTTAAAGTGCACAGAAACCACCTTAATTTTTTTAGTTATATTCTTGCTCATGGGGAATATTGGTAAAGTCTTTAGAATATATTTTGAGAGCATTCCAGCAGAGTAAAATAAAGTACATTACTTAAAGTTCTGAAGGCCATTATTATTTTGGCTTTACCTACTGATACAAGCAGGCAGCTGTTTGAACAGATTTTTTTTTTTTCTTCCCAGGGCCTTTCATTACTCAGAACCATATTATTTTGTTGAAGCACTAAGGGATGAATAATTTCCATTTTACTGTGTTCTCAGGAGCTTTGGATGCCTTCAACAAATAAAATAGTATGTCCTCACTACTTTACTTAAATTGCCAGAATTACACAGTGTTAGCCTTTACAGATCAGCCTGTACACTAAATAAATCAAAGGCATATCTATTTTCCCCCTGACACACATACTAGTAAATAGAAGTAACCAGGATGTCCACAATTTGCATTCTGTTCAATGAGAGCAAAGTTCTAGTAGAAAAGGGCATTTGCAGATAGGTAATAATTTCCAGAACAAAATAGACCAGTAAACAGATATTACAACACAATGTACAATATAATGAAGTCATTATCAGAGTGTTATATGAGTACCTTAAACAGTGCCATTAACTTTCTTATTGGAAACAGGTAATTTTTTCCAAATGTATGTAACATTTGATAGAGACACAAACATATAAATAGATCATTTTCAAATAGAGAAGAAAAGGTATTTCAGATGAGGGTTGTAATATGAGAGTTTCAGTATTCACAGGCTACATCTGCCAGATGGCTCACAGTGAGCAGGGATGAAAAGGATGACAGGAGATAAGGCTGCCTAGATGTTAAAGGACCATGAGTGCCCTAAAAGAAAGTTAAAATACTTTAATTTTGATGCAGATACTATTTTAAAAACAACATGTCTGGATTTCATTTAAAATGTTATAAATGCTTGCTCTATAATCGGGACTCTTTCTTATTCTTCTTTGCATTCTTAGCCCTGAGTATTGCCTACATCTTATTCTAGTCATGTCTTGCTGTGGTTGTCTTTAAAAGAAATGCCATTTAGAACACCCTTGATAATCAAGGCTTTGGTTTTTCAACATTTTGTGAGCTGACCTGAATGTGAGATGTGGGACAATTTGTAGGAATTTTCATGTATAGATGGAAAAATGGATGAGAGTAATAAGTCACTTAACTATTTGTGAACGGAATTTTTGCCCAAACATCAATAACATGGTTCTGTTATTCTTTATTCCTCACTGGGGACATAATGGCTGAGGCATACAAATAGCTTCCCTGAAGAGAGGGATACCATGATGAATGGGTGGCTATTTAGGAAGTATTCTTATTATTATCATTTTTATTATTATTAAACTAGAGGCCCGGTGGATGAAATTCATGTACTGGGGTGGTCCCCTCAGCCAAGCCTGCACCCTCTCCAATCTGGACCCCTCAGGAGATGTCCAACTGCCAGTTTAGGCCCAATACTGGGGATGGGGCCTAAACTGGCAGTTGGACATCCCTCTCACAATCCGGGACTGCTCACCTGCCTGCCTGCCTGATCACCCCTAATTGCTCCCCCTGCCAGCCTGATCACTCCTAACTGCCTCTGCCTGCCAACCTGATCACCCCTAACTGCCCCCCCCTGCTGGCCTGGTCACCCCCAACTGCCCTCCCCCCCCCCCCCCCCGCCGGCCTGGTTGCCCCACGCAGCCTGCTGTTCAGTCGTTTAGTCATCCCTCACTACCCCCCCTGCTGGCCTTGTCACCCCAGGCAGCTTGCTGGTTGTTACTTTTACTGTGACGGTATTCTGGACAATTTGCATATTCCTCTATTATTAGTATAGATATCAGGCACACTCTGCAACACCTAAGGCATTTTCCAAAAGCTGCCCATCTCATGCTCTTAGAAGAGAAGCTGCCTTTTTGTAATCAGATAATTGCCTACATTGGTGTCTTAGTACTTAAAAAATGAGAGCTTTTTCCTGATTTGTTTTTAAACCTGTACACAGTTGAAAAGTTTCCACTTCTCTTTTGTGTTAAGAAGGACAAACAAGAGGTTTTATTCATAGTCTTTCTTTGTGAACTCAACCCTGTCAATCCTCTCCCTATCAAAGTGACTTACCTTGCTCTTCTGTAATGAAGAAGATAGACAATAATGACATTATTAATTCATAGCACTTCCTTCTTCATTAGGCACTTCATTTTCAAATAGAAAGATCACAACTTATTATATAGTAAGATATCAAGGTATAAAGACTTAGAGCACATCCTACTAATATGGTTTATCCTTCCCTCTTATGTAACAACGAAATTACATCTTGAGAGAAGAATGGTGCCAACTGTGCTTTTCTAGTGACAATTTATCAAGTTTATAATTATTTGTGCAGATAAAAAATATTTTTTCAGGGCAATTGGACAAAAACGACCTCTGAGGCAGAAATGGTGTAGGTTCCACTCACCCAATGTTCCAATAAACTCTTTTACATTTTTAAATTTTTTTCAATTAAAGTAACATTCCATATTCTATTAGTTTCAGCAGTATAGCTTAGTAGACAGACATTTATATACTTACAAAGTGATCTCCCAATAACTCTTGCACCCACCTGACATGACACCGTTTGTAGTTGTTACAATATTATTGTATACATTGTATTAGTTTCAGCAGTATAGCTTAGTAGAGACATTTATATACTTACAAAGTGATCTCCCAATAACTCTTGCACCCACCTGACATGACACCGTTTGTAGTTGTTACAATATTATTGACTATGTTTTACATCCTCATAACTATTTTGTAACTGCAAATTTGTACTTCTTAATTCCATCACTTTTTTCATCCCTCCCCTAACCCCTCCCATCTGTCAGCCCATCAGTTTGTTCTCTGCATCTGAGTTTCCTTCTATCTTGATCTTTTATTTGTTTGTTTGTTTGTTTCTTTTAGATTCCACATATAAGCTAAATCATATGGTATTTGTCTTTTTCTGTCTGACCTATTTCATGCAGCAAAATACCCTGTAGGTCCATCCATGTTGTCACAAATTGTAGGACTTCATTCTTTTTTGTTGTTGTTAATCCTTACCTGAGGATATATCCCCTCCCCCACTGATTTTTATAGAAAGTGGAAGGGAGTGGGAGAGATGGAGAGAGAGAAACATTGATGTGAGAGAGACACATTGGTTGCCTCCCACAGATGCCCCAATAGGAGGGCAGGGATCGAGGCAGCAACTCAGGTATGTGGCCTTGACCAGAATTGGAACCCACAACCCTTCAGTCCACAGACCAATGCTCTAACCACTGAGAAAACTGGCGAGGGCAAGACTTAATTCTTCTTTATGGCTGAGTAATATTCCATTATATTTATGTCTCTTTACTTTTTTTATTTTTTTATTTTTAAAAAATATTTATTATAGATGTCCCTCTCCCCCCCATAGCTCCCCTCCACCTGGTTCCCACCCCACCCAGGCCCGGCCCTCGTCACCCCACTGTCCGTGTCCATAGGTACTGCATACACGCATGTAAGATCTTTGTCCAATCTCTTCCCTACACCCCCTTCCCCCCGAGAGTTGTCAGTCCATTCCTTTCCATGCCCCTGATTCCATTACATTCACCAGTTCATTCTGTTCATCGGATTTTTTATTCATTTGATTTTTAGATTCACTTGTTGATAGATATGTATTTGTTGTCACTTTGTTGTTCATAATATTTTATCTTTACCTTTTTCTTCTTCTTACTCTTCTTAAAGAATACCCTTCAGCATTTCATATAATACTGGTTTGGTGGTGACGACCTCCTTTAGCTTTTTCTTGTCTGTGAAGTGCTATATCTGACCTTCAATTCTAAATGATAGCTTTGCTGGGTAGAGTAATCTTGGTTGTAGGTTCTTGCTATTCATCACTTTGAATATTTCTTGCCATTCCCTCTGGCCTGCATAGTTTCTGTTGAGAAATCAGCTGACAGTCATATGGGGACTCCCTTGTAGGTGACTAACTGTTTTTCTCTTGCTGCTTTTAAGATTCTCTCTTTGTCTTTTGCCCTTGGCATTTTAATTACGATGTGTCTTGGTGTGGTCCTCTTTGGATTCCTCTTGTTTGAGGTTCTCTGTGCTTCCTGGACTCGTAAGTCAATTTCTTCCACCAGGTAGTGGAAGTTTTCTGTCATTATTTCTTCAAATAGGTTTTCAATATCTTGCTCTCTCTCTTCTTCTGGCACCCCCATAATTTGAATGTTGGTACGCTTGAAGTTGTCTCAGAGGCTTCTTACACTATCTTCACATTTTTGGATTCTTTTCTCTTTTTGTTCTTCTGGTTGGGTGTTTTTTGCTTCCTCATATTTCAAATCTTTGACTTGATTCTTAGGATCCTCTAGTCTACTGTTGAATCTGTATATTATTCTTTATTTCAGTCAGTATATGCTTAATTTCTGACTGGACCTTTTTCATTTTTTTTTTTTTTGCATTCTCACTAAGATCCTTGCAGGCCTCCCTAAGTTCCTCGGATGTTTCTAGAATATTCTTGAGTAACCTTATAACTGTGATTTTGAACTCTATATCCAGTAGTTTGCTTTCTTCCATTTCTTTCATTTGTGACATGTTTCTTTGTCTCCGCATTTTGGCTGTTTCCCTGTGTTTGTTTCTATGTATTGGGTAGCTGCTATGTCTCTTTGACTTGGTAGAGTGGCCTTGTGTAGTAGGTGTTCTATAGGGCCCAATGGCTCAGCCTTCCCAGTCACCTGAGCTGGGCACTCTAGGTGCACTCCTTTGTGGGCTGTGTGCACAGTCTTGTTGTAGTTGAGCCTTGATTGCTGTTGGTATCACTGCAGGGCTGGGGGGAGGAATTGACCTCCAGGCCAATTGGCTATGGGGACCAGCTGTGTCTACAATTCAAGGGCTGCTGTGCAGGAGACACCCTTATGGGTCAGGACTTGCTTCAGCGGGGCTTTGGTGCTCACTGAGTCTGCCCCTTGAGTATGTCACTTATGGATGTGAAGAGTTGTAATCTGGTATGGTCTCACACTTATCACTGAGTACACTGGCTCTTGGATCTCCAAGGAGGTGCAAAGTCAGCCACTGCCTGGAGCCACCCAGCAGGAGCTACAGATAGATCTGCAGATTCCTCCTCTTTGTTTTGGGTTTGGAAGTACCTAGATGAGGCCCAGCTGTGACGCAAGGCAGGCTGCTGCCTGTGCCAGTCTTGGGCCTTCTTTTGATAGTTTTGGGACTCCCTGACCCAGCTGCAGCTTGTTTGACAGGTTTGAGGCTGACAAAGGGCAGGCCATTCATATGCAAAAGCCGCTGCGCACAGCTTGGGTGGGGTTGTAAATTGGGTGGGATGGGGTCTCAGGGAATCTCCAGGCAGAGCAAACAGCAATGTCTGCCAGTCAGTCCTGCACTGGGGAGGTCCCAGCACAGGAACAATGAGCATCATGAGCACCTCCATCTAGAAGAAAGCCACCCTCGTGTTCCTGCCCCAATGTCAGACAGTCCAGGTTTTCCCCGTATGTGTCTGGGTCCTCCAGAGTCTCACGTGGCTCTGGAGCTCAGAGTAAGCAGGAGCTTGTATCTCCCTCCCGATTAAAAAAGTGACACACGTGGGTGCCAGACCAGCCTGTTCCGCGCCTTCGCACTTCCTACCAGTCTCAATGTGCTTTCTTCTTTACCTCTCTAGTTGTAGTACTTCCTCTCAGCCAGCTTTCTTGTGGTTCTGGATGATAGTTGTTCTGTATTTTAGTTGTAATTTTGATGTGGTTGTGGTAGGCAGCAAGTCCAGGTATTTATCTATACCTCCATCTTGGTTCTCCTCTCTCTTAGTTTTTTGCATATCTTCCTATATTTTTAGTTTGTGGCTACCATGTGCTTTATATGGTAACTTCCTATGGCAACTTGATGTAAGCTGTATTTATAGCAGTCTATTTTAAATTGATGGTCATTTAAATTATACACTTGTCCAGTCAACATGTCCACTTGGATTTCTAATAGGCATGCCATATGTAAGAAGTCAAAAATTACCTGCAGCTATTAGTCTCAATTTCTGCCTTCTCACAGATGTTCCCATCTCTACCAATGTTGATTCCATCATTTTTTGCTCACACCAAAATCTTGGAGTCATTTCAACACCTCTGTATCTTCATAATCCATATGTAATTCACTAACAAATTCTGCCTAACTCTACTCTACAAAATATGTCTAGAATTTAATACAATTTTATCACATCTCTGCCACCATCTTCTCTCAAGTTGCTATCATGTCTCATCTATATTACTTTAATAGGTTTTCAATGTGTCCTTCTGTTTCTAGTGTTACCCACCTTTGACCTGTTCTTAATATGGCAGCAGAATTATCTTGTAAAATAAGCCTGATCATTTTTGTTCCTCAGCTCAAACCCTCTAAGAGCTTGCTGACTTGAAATGAAAGTCAAAGTGCTTATGATGGCCTACCAGTCCTTACATAATTTATTATCTTCTCTTCTCGTGCATCTCTATTTCCTGTTCTCTCCATTTGCTACAGTGATACTGTTGCCTAGTTGTTCTTTGAATAGACTCGCTATGCTCCTTCCTGAATGCCTGTATTCTTAGTAGTCCTTCTGCCTGGAATCCTCTTGCCCCAGATATTAACACAACTAGTACCTACGTCTCCGGTCTTGACTCACATGGTGCCTTCCCAGTGCCATCTTCCCTGGCTGCCTTTACCTTGTCTACAATTGCATCTTGTTGCTCCAGCCTTTATCCTGTCCCTGCCTACAACTCTTCCTATCCCTAATTCTGGCTTTAATTTGTTTTCCTTTGTGTGTATTACTAACATACTATATAACTGAATCATTTACTTTTTTTCTCAATCCTCTTTCCTAGAATTAAGCTCTAGAGAACTTTATTTTAAAAAGATGTATGTTTTATTGTTCAAAGTTGTATTTATAGTACCTAGAATAGTTTCTGACACTTGGCAGGTATTCCATAAATACATTTTGAACAAATATCTAAACTTTAATGATGTATCTTCAAATTTATTAAGAATTTTACATATACATTTAAAATATCATTTTATACAATATTCACCTAAAACATGGTGCCTTATGTAAGAGTAAAATGAGGAGGTAGATATATAGCACAATATCTTGCCCACATATTATTTTTACATATAAAAACAAAAACAAGCATCTTATAGGAACCCATACAAACAGAAAGATGCATACAAACAGGCTAGAATGGTTGACTGTGGGAGAATAGAATAGTGAGGTAAGAGAATAGTGGGAAATAACTAGAAATAATAAAAGAGGAATGTTGTAGCATTTGATAATAATGATTAACTAAATCTTTAGCACCTGAAGGCTGGTGTACATGAGTGAGAGACTAAAGAGAGAGAGAGAGAGAGAGAGAACAAACTAACTTGTGGAGACACTGAAGTTTGGCCAGTAAGACCTTGATGTTCAGCTATCTTTTTCATTGACCGATTCTACCATAGAGACTGTAACACTGTAAATGTTAAAAAACAAAACAAAACACTTTGAGTTGAGCTTTTCTGTTACCTAGTGGTGGGATGTTACATACATCAAAACATAATATATAAATAAGTGAAAGTTCATGAGAGGATAGCACTTCCTAAGGAAAAAGGAGAAGCCAGATTGGGAGAAAGTTTTTCACTTTTGCACATTGACCTTCCCTGTTCTTCTTGAGGAACACGGTAGTAATGCCTCTCTGCCTGCAGTCGGACTGCAAACTTGATGACAAAAGCCAGAGAATACAGATTGTGTAGCAGAGAGATAGAAGGAGCACTTTTTAGTTTGTTTTTTGTTTGTTGTTTTTTTTTTATACTTTCTTAAACAGCTTAAACTGGGATGTTTACATGTGGAGTTATTGTTACATTAAAAATAAACTTTATCTGTTTAAGTTTTCACAATATTTTTTCTATCACTTGATGCCTCTATCCATCTAGTTAGTTTATTGAGTATTAATGTTTCCTATTATTAAGATCTGATACTTGCGTCATTCCCTGTCAGTTAAAATGAGGATTTATTTTGACTCAGAGTCTCAAAAATAGTATCTTTATTCATAAAATGGTTGAGGGAAGCCTGATTGAATTTACTAGAATGACTGAGGTAACCAGGAAGAACAAAATATATATGTTTAAAATATAAAAAAAATACAATAAATTTTATTCCATTTCATGGCTGATGATTTATAAACATAAATAGGTATTTAATAAATTTTGCAAAATTGCTTTCATGAAGAATAAATTAAGTTGGATCATTTATCAATAGCAGACTAATATAGGTTCAGATTCTTTTTTCTTTCTGACCATCATAGATGCTAAAGTATGTTGAAATCTCCAAAGTCAAGAATGTATATTCTGTGAACTATTTTTCTTGCCAAACTGTTTGAATATGTAGCTACTACAAAACCATTCAATTAAACTTGTCCAGTGTGTCTTTTTTTAAATTTTATTTTATTGTTTAAAGTATTACATATAGTAGTACATATATCTCCTTTTTTCCCCCTATTGACCTTCCCCCAGCCTCCTTACCCCCTGTCGCATGCCCTCATCCCACCCCCACAATGTCTTGTGTCCATTGGTTGTGCTTATATTAAGGTGACCAGACGTCCCGCTTTTGGCGGGACAGTCCCGATTTTTAACAGTTTGTTCCGCGTCCCGCAACGTTTTAAAAAAGTCCCGATTTTTGGAAAGAATGCACAACAAGCTAGGGAACAGTGGGAGAACGGGAAGGGAATATACGGTTTCGGTGGCCATGTGGCTATTTAGTCAGGATATGAGTTTTATATTATTTTTGTTAATTTTATAATGTTAAACTTTAATAATAACAAATAATTATTGAGAACTGATTATCAAGAGCTGCTTATCAAAATTCGCATTGTTGATCAGTCGTTAGAATTCGACCATCATTGTTTGGACTTAATGAACAATGGCATTTTTTGGGATTAGCAACGACAAAAACATTTTGTAACTGTCTCTCAGACGATACACATCGTACTGCGTGCTAGTAAGCTAGTTAAACAAGTGATGTCATTACAAATCAGCTATTCAGATAATTTAGGTAAGTAATTTATTTATTTATTTCATAAATACATAAATTTTCTTGAATTTAGCAGACAGTACTCGTATTATTTATATTTTATAGTGGCGGCAAAAAGCCTAGCGCCGGCCTTGAAAGTGACACTTACGACTTATGTTACGGCAAATTCATGACCTTTTAAACAACGACAGCAATCTACTAAAAAAATTCACTCAAATGAGAAATATGCCAAAGAATAAAATAATACTATACCTATTTTTTAATTTATTATATTTGTAAATTGTACTTATGTTGAAATTTTAAAAAATATATTACAATACTATTTTTGTGTTCTATGAAAATTTTTGTTGCTCCATATAGACCAAATTTTTAATCAAGAACCCCCCCCCCCCCCGCCCCAGTCAATGGTGTCCCGCTTTACCAATGTTAAAATCTGGTCACCTTAGCTTATATGCATGCATACAAGTCCTTCTGTTGATCTCTTCTGCCCCTCCCCAACACTCCCCAGCCTTCCCGCTGTAATTTGACAGTCTGTTCGATGCTTTACTGCCTTTGCTAGTGTGTTTGCGGGCGCAGAGCTCTGACGCCCTTTGAGGGGCCCTGCGGGCCGTTATTCGGGCAGAGGAAATTCAGAATTTCTACTGCGGGGTAGCACGCCCTTGTCTGTACAGAATCACACCCAGCGGGGCTCCCAGTGGCTCCCAGGCGCTGCCTAAGGAGTGGGGTGCCCTGGCTGCCTGGGAGCTGGAAACTCGCGAATGTGGTGGCCTGAGTTCTGCCGCTGGGGAGAGGGAAGATGCACTTACTGCTGCAGGAATGGTGCACCTTTGGACGTGGAGGTCCCAGGGTCCGCGGGTCTGTGGCTGGGGTAGCAGGATTTTGGCTGGAGTGGCTGCTGGGTCGGGGGCAGTATCAAAGTCCTGACGGGGTGGTGGTGCTGATGAGTTCCTAGAAAAGGCCGCTGTCCCCTTCAAGATGGCGTGGGCTCTGTGCTGAGTCCTGCAGTCCAGGGAGTGCCCACAGCGGTGGTAGTCTCTCCCTGTCTAAGAGAGCCTGGTCTGCCAGCCCCTGCTGCTCCTGTGAGATTTAACTGTCCCTCACTCACTCACACACACACCACACACATCCACACACTCTCCTGTCATCCCCTCACTCACTCACTTCCTCTCCCTCACCCCCCTCCTGCCAGCCACCATCTTTTGACTCTGTCCAGTGTGTCTTAATTGCAGTTTACTCACTCATTGTTGAGAATGTATTTTTTATCTGAATTATTACATTGTATATAACTTAGAACATCTTTGAAGAAAATATGAAAATTTTTAGCTTTAATTTTATTGTTTATACTGTTATAGGTGTCCTCATAACCCTCCTTCCCCCTTTGCTCACTTCTATCCAGCCCTCCCAACTCACCCTTCCTTCTAGTTAACACAACACTGTTGTCTGTTTCTATGGCTTACACATATATGTTCTTTGGCTAATTCCTTCACCTTCTTTCTTCTAGTCCTCCTTTTCTCCTCCCCTCTGTTAGTCTGTTCCATGTAGCCATACTTCTGTTTCTATGTTGTTCATCAGTTCATTTTGTTCATTAGATTTCACATATAAGTGAGATCATAAGGTACTTGTCTTTCTCTGACTGGCTTATTTCACTTAGCATAACACTCTCCAGGTTTATCCATGCTGTTGCAAAAGGTGAGTTCATTCTTTGTTATGGCTGAGTCGTATTCCATTGTATAAGACAGTTTTTTTTATCCACTCATAAAAATATATGCAAATTTTATCAAAAAGTTAGTTTAGAACAAAATATTTAATAAGTTGAAACCTTCCTATGCTCAATATCAACCTTTTAGTTTGTTCTAAGTGTTTTGCATATAGATGTAGATATTATGCATTTGAATGAGCTAAGGGCTGCAATATATTTTTGACCACTAGGAAAAAAGAAGCAGTAAAAAAATTGCTTTGATTTAAAAAATATTAACGGAATCAATAAAAACACATGAATGTTTTTGTTCTTATTTACTTTAAAAAATGACTTGGGAGCAATCAAGCACTTACATACAGTCTGGAGAAAAATTGTTGCATATTCACTTTCATTCCATAATATTTTATAGATATTTAATTTCTTCAATAAATTCTGAACATTTAAAGAAAACATCCCTCTAGCTCATCTTTCTTCTGTGTTCTGAGAATTTCACAAATGCATAAGAATGTCCAGTCCTACTAAAATTGTAGTTATGATTCACTGTGAAAGTGGGAGCAGAATAACATTCATCCATCTATTCAACAATGAAACAAATGCAATGAAATGCTGATGAACCAGACACATATATAACCTGTTTCAGGGAGTTTCCAGTGTGGTCAAGAGGCAGCCTTGTAAGAAGGATATTGTTAGATAAGATAAATAATTAAGTAAAATTATGAGAGGGGTAGTTCAGGTATTCTAGAAAATTTAAGATGTGGGACATAATATAGACTTAGGATGAGAGAAGGCTTCCTTGGGGAAACTTTAAAAATTTAATCCTGAAAAACAGATAGGGTGGTCCTGGCCAGGTAGCTTACTTGGTTAGAGTACCACTCTAATACGCCAAGGCTGTGGGTTAGATGCCCAGTCAGGGCACATATAAGAAGCAACCAATGAATGCATCAATAGGTGTAACAAGAAATCAATGTGTGTTTTTTTTTTCTCTCTCTCTTTCTCTTTCTTCCTCTTTCTCTCTAAAAATCAATTAAAAATAAGGAGGAATTAGCAAGGTAAAGTGGAGAGAAAAATGTGAGGAAATGGATTCCATGTAAAGGTGCACAATAGCTAAAGTGTCACAGGCAGGAGGGAACATTGATATTTCCAGAAAGGAAAAATAACTGAGCATAGGTGGGAAGTTGGCATTTGAAAGTGGGCTGGACAGCAAAGGATAAAGTCTGATCGTTGCTGTAGGAAGCAAGTTTTCTGTAGCCTGTCCTCCTTTTTCCTTACTGGTCATCTTTAGTCTTCTGTTTATTCCAGTCTGACTTTTTTTTCAAGACACTCACTTAGCATTTCCTCATCAATCTTTTGTTCCCTTTTAAATGGATAACATTATAACTTCATTAAAAATTTGGTCACATGGTTCTTCACAAAGTCTGGAAGCCCTAGTACTACTGTTGAGCATCATACAAAGAATCTGTCTAAATTCCGACTTCCACAAACATGGGTTGTCAGTTTGTATCTGCCCCCAGTCTGCCTTTAGGTAATCAAAGAATGAAGTGCTGTCCTCATCCTGGGGATGAGGGAGAGGGCAGCGATGCTGACACATCCACTTGTTTCAGTACTTCACCCTGTTAACACTAGTAGGAGAACAAAGTTTAGAAATAGACTGGTTTGAGATAGTCTCAGTTTTACTGCGTTAAAGCTGTGCAAACATAGTCAAGCTACTCAGTTCTTCAAAAAGGTTTACTTGTTTCATCTGTAACATTGGAGACATAAAACCCAAATCTTTGTGTTGCACTCAAGATTAAAAAGAATTATTTTCAGAAAGTTTTTTTAAATTACTTTTAGAAGAGTATCTGGCAACTAGAAAGAGCTCGATACATGAAATATATTATTGTTAATTTTTCCTGCACCTTTGTTTTTTCATCTTTAAAGTTAATATAATGTTGAGGGGAATAAAAGAGATTAAGACCACAAAAGCACATGGGGATAACTGGTGCATGGTAGACACTCAGTTAACGTGAATCTTAGGGTATAAAAATGATGGTTGCATTCAAGGCTGTCCATATGTCTCATGTATCAAATTATCTGGGAGTAGGGGAGATGGTATATGTAAACAAATGTAAGAGAAAATAAAAATCCCAGGGAATGCATGGAAGTGAATAGTGATGCTACCTTTACTACTGTTATTAATTATAACAGTGGTTATATTTGTAGTTCCTCACCTGTCCAAGCGATTTAGTGGGAAACTAGGATGTTTAAGTAACTTGGTAAACCTGCAAACATTTCTCTGAATTTTTGTACAAATTAGGGAAAGTCAGCCTGTTCTGGCTGATCCTACCTAATAATAGAGTAATATGCAAATTGACCGCACCTTCGCTACACCTAAGCCATGCCCGCCAGCCAAGCCACACCCACCAGTCAATCAGGAGCAAATATGCAAATAAACCCAACCAAGATGGCTACAGCCACTGAGAGTGGGAGGGAGACTTGGGTTTCCGCGGTAACAAAAGAAGCCATCCTGTTGCCAGCCTAAGCTTCCACTCAAGGCTACAAAGTTTCAATTATAGAAGGTGAATTAACTCCAACAGAAATCACTGCTGGCCACGGAGCGAGCAGCAGGCTTGGCTTTGCTCCAGGCTACAAAGTTTCAATTGTAGAAGGTAAATAAATTCCAGATACCAGGGCCTCCTCTTGGATCGCAAGGGGGCGTGGCCGGCCTGCAAACCACCACAGGCCCCTCGCTCAGGCCACCCCACGTCCCAAGGGAAACCCCATTCTTCAGGGCAAACCAGTCAGCCCCCATCCATGCACCAGGCCTCTATCCTATCTAATAAAAGAGTAATATGCAGATTGACCATCACTGCAACACACAATATAGCTGCCCCCATGTGGTCAAAGATCCTGCCCCCATGTGGACACCAGATGGCCACCACAAAATGGCCAGCAGGGGAGGGCAGTTGGGAGGCACCAGGCCTGCAAGGGAGGGCAGTTGGAGGCGATCAACCCTGCAGGGAGGGCAGTTAGGGGTGACCAGGCCGGCAGAGGAGGGAAGTTGGGGGAAAACAGGCTGGCTGGGGAGCAGTTAGGCATCAATCAGGCTGGCAGCGGAGTGGTTAGGGGGTGATCAGGCTGGCAGGCAGAAGCAGTTAGGGGCAATCAGGAAGGCAGGCAGGCAAGCAGTTGGGAGTCAGCAGTCCTGGATTGTGAGAGGGATGTCCGACTGCCCGTTTAGGCCGGATCTGATCGGCAATCGGACATCCCTCGAGGGGTCCCAGATTGGAGAGGGTGCAGGCTGGGCTGAGGGACACGACCCCCCCCCCCCCCGTGCACGAATTTCGTGCACCAGGCCTCTAGTTTATTATAAAATGTGTACTAATATATAGAGTGTTATGTTGACTGAGAATAATTAGAAAACTGACTGAATAACATGCTTACTAATATTTTATATTAAAATATTAAAATAAAAACTCAAATTTGATTTCCATTCTAAAATGTATGAAAATGTTTAATTTTCCTGATGCTACAATCCCCAAAAGTTTATGATTTTATCATCAAACTACACATAGAAAACATACAGAAGACTGCCAAAACACAAAGACAAAATAATTCTCTGTGACTTTTTACAGAGATGATTGTTTACACAATTTGGATCACATTAAGAATATAGTATTGCCAAATAAAATATTATTATCTGGCAATTGGTATCCAACAATGATTCCTGATCTTTTTAAATATTAAAAACCACCAAGCTATTTGTAATCACTCAATTTTGCTGTCATTTGCTTTTCAGTAACAACATGATAAAAAAGGTGATGCAAGTTGGGTTCTGAGAGGCAGTCACAGAATTTCTCATAGTATGAACTGAACTATGTTCTCAATTTGAATGCATTCTAATTTAGAAATCATGCATAGACGCATAACCAATGGACACAGAAAATGGGAGGGAGAAGACCTGGGCTGGGGAGTGGGGTGGGCTGGAAGAGGTCAATGGGGGAGACAGGGAGACATATGTAAAACTTTCAACAATAAATAATTTAAAAATATGCAAAAAAAAACAAGAAGTTGTATGGGTATATGCATAATCCATGGACACAGATAATAGGGTGGTGAAAGCCTGGTACTGGGGGTGGTGGTGGGTTACAAGGGGTTAATGGGGAGAAAAGAAAGACATATGTAATACTTTCAACAATAAAGATAAAAAAAATAAAAATAAAAATCATGGCTTCACCATAGAAACTTAAAACAATGCTATGTGATATCCTCCATAATCTCTTTTTAATGCATAACATC